>NC_135232.1:738373020-739576770 GCF_051348905.1 Ranitomeya variabilis
ACCAGAACTGGACGACATATTCTCTGCATATGGCATTCCAAGAGTGGTCAAAGCAGATAATGGACCTACATTCAAAGGACATGTGTTTGCACAGTTTTCTGAATACTTGGGGGTTCAACCACAGAAAGATCACACCTTGCTGGCCGCAAGATAATGGAATCGTAGAACATTTCATGCGCACCATGGGGAAACGAATCAAGGCAGCTAGCCTGGAGCACACCCCACTGAAACAGTCACTATACAAATTCATGCACAATTACCGCAATACGCCACATTCCACCACTAATGCTGCTCCATCTCATCTAATGTTCAGCAGAACTCTTCGTACACGGATCCCTGATGTGACCAGTCATCTCTTACCAAATGACTCTTCAGTGCGATCAACAGATTTCTTTAGCAAGCAAGCCATGAAACATTATGCAGACAGAAGGCGAAGGGCACAGCCATGTGCCATCAAAAGAGGTGATATGGTTGTTGTGCGTCAAAAATCAACCAACAAAACCTCAGCTGTATATAGTCCTGCAAAATATAATGTTACAGAGAGAAAAGGCAATATGGTCACAGCTGAATGAGACGGACACTCCATCACTCGAAATTCCTCACATTTTAACCCCTTCATGACCGTGGGATTTTTCGTTTTTCCGTGTTCGTTTTTCACTCCCCTCCTTCCCAGAGTCATAACTTTTTTATTTTTCTGTCAATTTGGCCATGTGAGGGCTTATTTTTTGCGGAACGAGTTGTACTTTTGAACGACATCATTGGTTTTACCATGTCGTGTACTAGAAAACGGGAAAAAAATTCCAAGTGCGGTGAAATTGCAAAAAAAGTGCAATCCCACGCTTGTTTTTTGCTTGGCTTTTTTGCTAGGTTCACTAAATGCTAAAACTGACCTGCCATTATGATTCTCCAGGTCATTACGAGTTCATAGACACCTAACATGACTAGGTTATTTTTTACCTAAGTGGTGAAAAAAAATTCCAAACTTTGGTAAAAAAAAAAAATTGCGCCATTTTCCGATACTTGTAGCGTCTCCATTTTTCATGATCTGGGGTCGGTTGAGGGCTTATTTTTTGCGTGCCGAGCTGGCGTTTTTAATGATTCCAATTCGGTGCAGATACGTTCTTTTGATCGCCCGTTATTGCATTTTAATGCAATGTCGCGGCGACCAAAAAAACAATTCTGGCATTTCGATTTTTTTTCTCGTTACGCCGTTTAGCGATCAGGTTAATGCTTTTTTTTATTGATAGATCGGGCAATTCTGAAGGTACCAAATATGTGTAGATTAGATTTTTTTTTTATTGATTTATTTTGATTGGGGCGAAAGGGGGGTGATTTAAACTTTTATATTTTTTTTATTTTTTTCACATTTTTTTTAACTTTTTTTTTAACTTTTGCCATGCTTCAATAGCCTACATGGGAGGCTAGAAGCAGGCACAGCACGATCGCCTCTGCTACATAGCAGCGATCTGCTGTTCGCTGCTATGTATCAGAAAATCGGGTGTGCTGTGAGCGCCGACCACAGGGTGGCGCTCACAGCTGCCGGGGATCAGTAACCATAGAGGTCTCAAGGACCTCTATGGTTACAATGGAGAAGCATCGCCGACCTCCGATCATGTGACGGGGGTCGGCGATGCCGTCATTTCTCACCGCTCACCGCGGAGCCCTGCATCAAAGCAGGGGAGCTGACATCGGACATACTATCCCATCCGATGTCAGTAAGGGGTTAAAATCATACCGCAGAACAATGGTAATGAACTCCCACCAGTGGAAGATTTGATACCCGACGGTGGAGAGGACCAACAAGAGGTGGCTGATCCGTCAGCACTGGACACCCCCAATGAACCCAGACATTACCCTACACGGGAAAGAAGGGCTCCATCGAGACTTATTGAAGAGATATAATTTAAAAAGGGGAATTAGACAATACAGACATATGGTTTCTCTTGGACATTTTCGTGTTGTTGCATTGTTAATATTTGTTTTAGGTTGTTAATATATATATATTTAAAAAAAAAAAAAAAAAAAGGGGATGATGTAATGTATAAGAATTAGATCTGTTTCTGATATAGCCTGAAAAGAAGATGTTATGCTGTGTGCTGGAGGAGAAGAATAAAATACAGTTAAAGCTTACTCTCTCTTAAATTCCTTACACCGTGTGGATACTACACCTGGTTCCCACCGTGAAGCATGGAGGAGGTGTGATGGTGTGGGGGTGCTTTGCTGGTGACACTGCATCTTGCAGCGGCATGCTATTCCATCCAGTTTGCGTTTAGTTGGACCATCATTTATTTTTCAACAGGACAATGACCCCAAACACACCTCCAGGCTGTGTAAGGGCTATTTGACCAAGAAGCAGAGTGATGGGGTGCTACGCCAGATGACCTGGCCTCCACAGTCACCAGACCTGAACCCAATCGAGATGGTTTGGAGTGAGCTGGACCGCAGAGTGAAGGCAAAAGGGCCAACAAGTGCTAAGATCTTCAAGATTGTTGGAAGACCATTCCCGGTGACTACTTCTTGAAGCTCATCAAGAGAATGCCAAGAGTGTGCAAAGCAGTCATCAAAGCAAAAGGTGGCTACTTTGAAAAACCTAGACTATAAGACATAATTTCAGTTGTTTCACACTTTTTTGTTAAGTATATAATTCCACATGTGTTAATTCATAGTTTTGATGCCTTCAATGTGAATGTACAATTTTCATAGTCATGAAAATACAGAAAAATCTTTAAATGAGAGAGTGTGTCCAAACTTTTGGTCTGTACTCTATCTATCTATCTATCTATCTATCTATCTATCTATCTAGCTGTGTGTGTATATTCTTCAATGGACTATGTAAATGAAGAGGTTGGACAAGAAATGACATCACAATTCCGTTTTTTATATATATATCTTTATTGAGCTTACAAAAACACACACAAATCCGCATGAAAAAGACACATGAAAAACGCATCAAAAACGCGTAAAAAAAACACATGAAATACACAGGTGACCTGCCAGTGACCTCAGGTGCAGATTTGGTGCAGATTTTACCTGCGTCAAATCCTGATGCAATCCTGAACGTGGAAACATACCCTAAGACCTAAAGTTACAGATTACACATTTCCTTGGTATTTTAGACAAAAATTATATATTGTAATTGTTTTTATAATTTTAAAAAATGGTCTGATGCAAAAGTTTGGTCACCACTGGAGATTTTTGTGCTGGGTAACTCAGACCACGAAAGGCCGGTGATGCAAATCTCCCATCTTTATAAAAACCGAGATTCCTCTAACCTTGTGCAAAAACAGCAGCGATGGGTTCTTCTAAGCAGCTGCCGAGTACTCTGAAAATGAATATGGTGGAGGTCCACAAAGCAGGAGAAGGCTATAAGAAGATAGCAAAGCGTTTTCAAGTTGCCTTTTCCTCTGTTAGAAATGTAATTTAGAAATGGCAGTTATCAGGAAAAGTGGAGGTCAAGATAAGATCTGGAAGGCCACATAAAATTTCAGTGCGAGCTGCTGGTAGAATTGCTGAAGATTCTAATCAGAGGCCCCGCATGAATGTAAAAGACCTTAAGAAAAACTTAGCAGACTCTGGAATTGTGGTACATTGCTCTACTGTTCAGAGACACCTGCATAAATATGGCCTTCATGGGAGTCATCAGAACAAAACCTCTTCTGTGTCCTCACCATTAAATTCAGCGTCAGACGTATGCAAAGGAACATCTACACAAGCCTGATGCATTTTGGAAACAAGTCCTGTGGACCGATGATAAAATAGAACTCTAGCCACAATGATCAAAGGCATGTGATGCTGCATGTGATGCTGCATACGCAGCATCAATAGTAAAAAGTTGGTCACACAGGATTAATAGCTGCGTTACCGGAGTGCGTTACACCGCGCTCCAGTAACGCTCGCATTAACCCTGTGTGAGGGCTGACTGGAGGGGAGTATGGAGCGGGCACTGACTGCGGGGAGGAAAGAGCGGCCATTTTGCCACCAGACTGTGCCCGTCGCTGATTGGTCGTGGCAATGGTCGTGGTTGTTTTGCCACGACCAATCAGCGACTTGGATTTCCATGATAGACAGAGGCCGTGACCAATGAATATCTGTGACAGACAGAAAGAAAGAAAGACAGACGGAAGTGACCCTTAGACAAATATATAGTAGATTATCTTCAGTAGCAGCGCGGTCATCGGCTGAGGCTTTCCTCCACTATTAGGGGGCGTCACCCAGTTGTACTCAAGGTTACCTGGATAGGGGCTCACTCCGAAGCTTCGCCCCCCTGAACCAAAACCCTAGCTAAGCCTCTGGGACAGATGATCTAATAGTGATCGTTCTTTCCCCATCATTCGTCCTCAGCCGAAGAAAAGAGGCCGAGAAACAAGTGTCAAATGATTTCAGTATTGTCGATCGCTTGTTTTATGGTTTGAACTCAGCGCATTTAAATACAACCAAAATGATTCTGTGTGATGGAGAATATTTCAGCATTTGAGGTCCTACTTCTGCCCAGAGCCCCACTTTGTCTAAAACCGGCCCTGTTGACACTGCTGCCTCAAGGGTGTACTGACTGCAATCCAGTGCATGCACCATGCTCAGGTGCTCACGGCTTCACCCTGCGTCACTGTACAATGCTGCTGTCTGCATCGGAGCATGCACAAGTGTTTTTCAATGCTGAAGTCCTGGGAGCATGGAGGCATTTACTGCACAGCTACAAGGTTTAAGAAGAAACCAGGAGATCGGTCAAAATAAAAGAGCTGAGAAGGATGACCAAAAATAGAAATAGACTACTGCCTGGGGAACAAACTTTACAGAAACAAGTCGTGGCTGGAAGAAGTCATCATGGAGGTCTGGGCCGGAGAGAGAACAAAAATAAGAATGATTACAATTAAAGAAACAAGTAACAGGTTATCTTCAATTGTCAATTTAAAGGGATTACCCTAAATTAAGAAAATATGCCATTTTTTCAGTAGCAGTGCGGCGACTAATCGTGAATTGTGCAATAAAATGAGGAACAGCTGGATTGCAGTAGCACTCACACATGTGGCACTGCATTGTTTGTTTTTTTTAGAAGAGAGCAGTTATGTGTTTGCAATTATAGATATCTTTCTTCCTCCAAAAACTCTTAGATATAGAAGTCTGGTGGCCGGCAAGTTACTTGGAGCCATTTCTATCTACTTGCAGTACCACGCTCTGGCCAGCAGGTGGCAGGATTTCATTGCACAGTTGCTTGTGAGATCTGCTCTTTCCGCGCTCATCACCCGCCATTACCGTTCCATTTACATGAAGCTTTTGTGTCCGTGTGCACAGAGAACGGAGTGGGCGCCACGGGGAGCAGTCAATAGATAGACGTCCTTACATTAAGGCTATGTGCTCACGTTGCGGATTGGCTTCTGCGGATTCGCAGCAGTTTTCCATGTGTTTACAGTACCATGTAAGCCTATGGAAAACAAAATCCGCAGTGCACATGCTGCGGAAAAAAAGCAAGGAAACACTGCGTTGTTTATTCCACAGCATCTCAATTCTTTGTGTGGATTCCGCAGCAGTTTACACCTGCTCCTTAATAGGAATCCGCAGGTGTAAAACCGCAGATGGAATCCACACAAAATCCGCAAAAAAATCACTGTTTACCTGCGGATTTACCAAAATCAGTCCGTAAAAATCCGCTCCACTTTCCGCCACCTGTGCACGTAGCCTAAATCTAGCTGACCTACTGAGACCCGATTGGCAATGCCATGAGCAGACACAGACACCTGTGCATGTCACCAGCAGTGCACAGCGCCTCCTGCAGCGGTGGCCTGAGGCTTACAGATATACTCATTACAGATAGTCCTCGACTTACGACATTGATCCGTTATTACGCGGCGTCGTAAACCGAATTTCGACGTAAGTCGGACCATACGTTTATACAGTACTGTACCATAATAACAGTACAGTACTGCAAACACTTAGCCTATCCAAACACCTATCCTAACACAGTACCCTACATAATTAGGGTGTTATGGCGTGCAGGATACTCGTTTTCCTCGTGTAACCGGGTACAGTGTACAGTGCTGGACTCTATTCTTCCGCCGCTGCACGTAGTTGCACGTAGTTCGACTTACGACGCAAAACCGCGTAAGTCGGAATGAGGCGTTGTATAAAGCATCGTAACCACGAAACGATGTAACTCGAGACCGTTGTAACCCGAGGACTAACTGTATGTACCTGTTTTTGGTGCGTGCCGATGAACTAAGAGGCCATTTTAAAACTCGGCAGCCCGGCACGTTAATGGCTAATACATTCCGAGTCCTACAACTTCCCGCAGCCGCAGCGCTTGTAAATTGCCGCCTTATGGCCATGATTTCTCTTCGGAGCAGAACACGAGGGGCCGTTACATAATGCGGACATGATCCTCAGAGCGATCCCCGTGGAATAATGCCCGACGGAGAAAGTGGGAAACCCCAAAATGTTGGACGGATTGTCAGCTCTTGGGGGCAGCTAGGTTCATACACACGACTTTAACCCCTTAACTGCAGCTTCAGTCACATCCTTCTACTAATCCCGTGGTAAACCTGAGCCGCCATCACTGAAAGACACAGATCCGACTACTGTATCTAAGAGAATGTGTATCTAAGCCTGTTACATGAAATATCTCATCCTATATGTGTGATGCCATCTGTTAAACAGCCGCATCTAATCCTAGCATGTGTGATACTGGCTCACGTGCTGAGGTATCTGATCCTATAGCTGTTATTGGTGATACTGTCTGCTTATGTATTTAATCCTAATATGTGTGTTATTGATTCTGGAACTGTGTATCTAATCCTATAATGTCTGATACTGCCTTGGAGATGAAGCTAATATTTGTGTGACGTCACAAGAGCTAATGTATCTAATCCAATAATATATGATACTGTCTAAAAAGCAGCTGTATCCATCATATCATACTTGATACCATGATATCATCTTCTAAGTAGTGTATCTAATCCCATCCTGAGTGACACTGTCTACTGAGCTGTGTATCTAATCATATACTGTGTGATACTATCTGCTGAGCCGTTTATCTAATCCTATCCTGTATGATACTGTCTGCTGCGCTGTGTATCTAATCCTATCCTGTGTGATGCTGTCTGCTGAGCCATGTATCTAATCCTATCCTGTGTGATACTGTCTGCTGCGCTGTGTATCTAATCCTATCCTGTGTGATACTGTCTGCTGCGCTGTGTATCTAATCCAATCCTGTGTGATACTATCTGCTGAGCCGTGTATCTAATCCTATCCTGTGTCATACTGACTGCCGAGCCGTGTATCTAATCCTATCCTGTGTGATACTGTCTGCTGCGCTGTGTATCTAATCCTATCCTGTGTGATACTGTCTGCTGCGCTGTGTATCTAATCCAATCCTGTGTGATACTATCTGCTGAGCCGTGTATCTAATCCTATCCTGTCATACTGACTGCTGAGCCGTGTATCTAATCCTATCCTGTGTGATACTGTCTACTGAGCTGTGTATCTAATCCTATACTGTGTGATGCTGTCTGCTGCGCTGTGTATCTAATCCAATCCTGTGTGATACTATCTGCTGAGCCGTGTATCTAATCCTATCCTGTGTGATACTGTCTGCTGCGCTGTGTATCTAATCCTATCCTGTGTGATACTGTCTGCTGCGCTGTGTATCTAATCCAATCCTGTGTGATACTATCTGCTGACCCGTGTATCTAATCCTATCCTGTGTCATACTGACTGCTGAGCCGTGTATCTAATCCTATCCTGTGTGATACTGTCTACTGAGCTGTGTATCTAATCCTATATTGTGTGATGCTGTCTGCTGAGCCGTGTATCTAATCCTATCCTGTGTGATACGGCCTGCTGAGCTGTGTATCTAATCCTATCCTGTGTGATACTGTATACTGAGCTGTGTATCTAATCCTATCCTGTGTCATACTAACTGCTGAGCCGTGTATCTAATCCTATCCTGTCTGATACGGCCTGCTGAGCCGTGTATCTAATCTTGTATCCCTCCTGTCCCTACACTTGTAATCCCGTCGGTTCCTTTTTAATTATTACTTATCGTGATTTACTGGGTGAATTTCTGCTGGATCGGAGATGTAAGCGACTGCCACATGGGGTTTACCTCGCACTATTCCTGTATCTCCAGTAAACACCGCAAGACGGATCAATCTGTCATCTTCCATATGACAAACCTGCGACTTATTTATAGCAGGGAAATAAGAACGTCAGACAGAAAACAACAGATGTAGCGCAGCTGTGATGTCTCTGATAAGAGGTGTGAAGCAGCAAACACTGAGGAGCCTGAGCCGCCCCCAGAGCTGCCATGTATTGGGTATGTCGTGATATTGGGGAATTAGATGTCAATGTCTCACAATGCGAAAACGTGTCCAGTCATAGACTTAAGACAGCGAGCTGACAATGGGGAAGGATGAATCACAGATCACAATCCTACAGCATCTGATCTCCAGTAATACAATGCAATAATACTCTTATGTACCAGCATGAAACTGGTATAATGCCACTATGTACAAGAATATATCTACTATAATACTGCCACTATGTACAAGAATATAACTACTATAATACTGCTCCTATGTACAAGAATATAGCTACTATAATACTGCTCCTCTGTACAAGAATATAATTACTATAATACTGCTCCTATGTACAAGAATATAATTACTATAATATTGCCACTATGTAAAAGAATATAACTACTATAATAATGCTCCCTATGTACAAGAATATAACTACTATAATACTGCCACTATGTACAAGAATATAACTACTATAATACTGTCCCTATGTACAAGAATATAACTACTATAATACTGCTCATATGTACAAGAATATAACTGCTATAAAACTGCTCCCTATGTACAAGAATATAACTACTATAATAATAATAATAATAATAATTTTTATTTATATAGCGCCAACATATTCCGCAGCACTTTACAATTAAGCAGGGACATGTACAGACAATAAATTCAGTACAAGTTAAGACAATTTAAACAGTGACATTAGGAGTGAGGTCCCTGCTCGCAAGCTTACAATCTACAAGGAAATGGGGGGACACAATAGGTGAAAAGTGCTTGTTATTTCAGGTCTGGCAATTATAATAAATAGGGATTTTCATATAAAGCTGCATGATCTGGTCATCAGCCCATGTGTTTAAGTGCAATAGTCAAGTATCAAGTGCAGTTATCATGTGCATGGAGGGTGTGGGGACAGATGAATAGTAGGGTTCAGATTCACATGCAGATAATATTTGGAAGGAGGGAACAGGACAAAGTTAGTTTACTCAGTAGTTGATGTGGTAGGCTTGTTTGAAGAGATGGGTTTAAATATGTACAAGAATATAGCTACTATAAGGGCTGTCCCACACGTCCAGATAATTCCGGTACCGGAATAAATCGGTACCGGAGTTATCCGTGTCCGTGTGCCTGGGAACTCACGGAGGCCATACCTGCGGCACACGTGTGCCGCCCGTATGGCGAGTGGGTACCACACGGAGCGTGTGGTACCCACTCTGCATGGTGCTGAAGCTGCGATTCATATCCTCTCTGCAGTAACGTTTGCTGCAGAGAAAATATGAAGAATAGTGTTAAAAATAAAGATTTAGGTGTCCGCCGCCCCCCCGCTGGTCAGAAAATACTTACCCGGGTCCCCCGTCGGCTGTCGCTCCTTCCTGGTCTGGCCGCGGCTTCTCCTGCATGCGGTCACGTGGGCCCGATCATTTACAGTCATGAATATGTGGCTCCACCTCCCATAGGGGCGGAGCCGAATATTCATGATTGTAATTGATCGGCCCCACGTGACCGCATACAGTAGGAGGCGCGGCCAGACCAGGAAGGAGCGAGTAAGTATTTTCTGACCAGCGGGGGGGCGCACAGGGGGTGGGAGGGCGGCGGACACCTAAATCTTTATTTTTAACACTATTCTTCATATTTTCTCTATAGCAAACGCTGCTACAGGGAAGATATGAATACCGGCTTCAGCACCATGTGGGGGGGACAGCGCTTACTGTAGCGCTGTCTCCTGCACGCACACGGACCCCAGACGGAGAATGTCCGTGTGAGGTGCGTGTTTTACGCGGACCCATTGACTCTATTGGGTCCGTGTAAAACGTGCGCTCCCACGAACACTGACATGTCTCCGTGTTTGGCACACGGAGACACGGTCCGCAAAAAATCAATGACATCTGCACAGATGCATTGATTTTTATGGGTCTACGTGTGTCAGTGTCTCCGGTACGTGAGGAAACTGTCACCTCACGTACCGGAGCCACTGACGTGTGAAACCGGCCTAATACTGCATCTATGTACAAGAATATAACTAGTATAATACTGCCCTTATGTACAAGACTATAACTACTATAATACTGCTCATATCTACAAGCATATAACTACTATAATACTGCTCCCTATGTACATGACTATAACTACTATAATACTGCTCCCTATGTACAAGAATATAACTACTATAATACTGCTCTCTATGTACAAGAATATAACTACTATAATACTGCTTCCTATGTACAAGAATATAACTACAGGTGGAGGCTGTGTATAAGGCCACATTCAGTATTTGGTCAGTATTTTACCTCAGTATTTATAAACTAAAACCACGAGTGGGAGAAAAATACGGAAGTGGTGACGTGTTTCTAATTTACCTTTCCTCTGATTGTTTTACTCCAAGTTTTAGCTTACAAATTCTGAGGTAAAAATACTGACCAAATAACATGTGAACGAGGTCTAATACAGGAGGAGATACACAGGTATATACTATAAACAAAGGAGATAACATACAGGTATATACTATATACAGCAGGAGATGACATACAGCTATATACTATATACAGGGGAGATGACATACAGTTACATACTATATGCAGGAGGAGATGACATACAGCTATATACTACATACAGGAAGAGATGACACACAGGTATATACTATATTCAGGGGAGATGACACACAGGTATATACAGGAGGAGATGACATACAGGTATATACTATATACAGGAGGAGATGACATACTGGTATATACTATGTACAGGAGGAGATGACACACAGGTATATACTATATTCAGGGGAGATGACATACAGTTATATAAATATATACAGGTGAGATGACATACAGGTATATACTATATACAGGAGGAGATGACTCACAGGTACATACTATATACAGGAGGAGATGACACACAGGTGTATACTATATTCAGGGGAGATGACATACAGCTATATAAATATATACAGGTGAGATGACATACAGGTATATACTAAATAAAGGAGGAGATAACATACAGGTATATACTATAAACAGGATGGGATGACATACAGGTATAAACTATATACAGGGGAGATGTAATACAGGTATATAATATATACAGGAGGAGATGACACACAGGTATATACTATATACAGGAAGAGATGACATACAGGTATATACTATATACAGGAAGAGATGACATACAGGTACATACTATATACAGAGGAGATGGCATACAGGTATATACTATATAAAGGAAGAGATGACATACAGGTATATACTATATACAGGAGGAGATGACATACAGGTATATACTAAATACAGGAGGAGATGACACACAGGTACATACTATATACAGGAGGAGATGACACACAGGCATATATTAAATACAGGAGGAGATGACATACAGGTATATACTATAAACAGGAGGAGATGACATACAGGTATAAACTATATACAGGGGAGATGTAATACAGGTATATACTATATACAGGAGGAGATGACACACAGGTATATACTATATACAGGAAGAGATGACATACAGGTATATACTATATACAGGAAGAGATGACATACAGGTACATACTATATACAGGGGAGATGGCATACAGGTATAAACTATATACAGGAAGAGATGACATACAGGTATATACTATATACAGGAGGAGATGACATACAGGTATAAACTATATACAGCGGAGATGACATACAGGTATATGCTATATACAGGAGGAGATGACATACAGGTATATACTATATACAGGAGGAGATGACATACAGGTATAAACTATATACAGCGGAGATGACATACAGGTATATGCTATATACAGGAGGAGATGACATACAGGTATATACTATATACAGGGGAGATGACATACAGATATATACTATATACAGGAGGAGATGACAAGCAGGTATATACTATATACAGGGGAGATGACATACAGGTATATACTATATACAGGAGATGACATACAGGTATATGCTATATACAGGAAGAGATGACATACAGGTATATAATATAATCAGGAGGAGATGACACACAGGTATATACTATATACAGGAGATGACATACAGGTATATACTATATACAGGAGATGACATACAGGTATATATTATATACAGTAGAGATGACATACAGGTATATACTATATACAGGGGAGATGACATACAGGTATATACTATATACAGGAGGAGATGACATGCAGGTATATACTATATACAGGGGAGATGACATACAGGTATATACTATATACAGGGGAAATGACATACAGGTATATACTATATACAGGAGATGACATACAGGTATATGCTATATACAAGAAGAGATGACATACAGGTATATAATATAATCAGGAGGAGATGACACACAGGTATATACTATATACAGGAGATGACATACAGGTATATACTATATACAGGAGGAGATGACATACAGGTATATATATTATATTATATTTCAACACGTTGCTTGTGTGTTTTTAGTGTTTTGTATTTGTAAATTAATAAACTTGTTAAGTATTTTACATACAAAAAGCTTCTGCCATTTTTCTCCGTTTTTTTGATCATTTATATGTGGAAGTAGATTAATATGGTAGGTGACTAATTTTTGGTCACATCATGAATCTGGATTATGTTATGTTAATATATATTATATACAGTAGAGATGACATACAGGTATATACTATATACAGGGGAGATGACATACAGGTATATAATATAATCAGGAGGAGATGACACACAGGTATATATTGTCACGGGGAGACTAGGTAGGCAAGAGCTAATAACCCGGGCCCCTGCAATTTCCCTCAGACTAGGGAAATCCTGACTGACCCTCTACCTAGAGTTTAAACTGATGGTGTGCATGTCTAGGCCTCGACCCT
The DNA here is from genome assembly GCF_051348905.1 of Ranitomeya variabilis. NCBI lineage: Eukaryota > Metazoa > Chordata > Amphibia > Anura > Dendrobatidae > Ranitomeya > Ranitomeya variabilis. Next base: position 738,386,152 of record NC_135232.1, read on the forward strand.
CGTCCTGTCTCCTGTTTCAACCCTAGGCTGAAACCACCGCCCACCACCCAGTGAAAAGATCATACACCAATACCCACAGTTAGAACAGACAAGGATAACGGAAAATATACACCACGCCGCAGTCACTCAGGAATACACTATAAATGCGCAGGGCAAAATAAATACAAATATAGGAAGGAGTAAATAAGACAAAGGAAAATACACCACCAGCAATGATACTCCAACTACTAGCTCACCACTCCAGACTGAGATAACAACGCACAAGACAGAAGCTATAATCGGCGACGCCCAATGTTCAGGAGAACTATTTAAAGGCAATGGGCATGGCCCAGCTTCCAATCCGAGCATAAGGTAAATTAACCCCGGACCAGCTAGATAAAATCTAGCCGACGCCAATGAGCACATAGTGGTCAAAAGCGGAATTACCACTGTCTGTCGAACGACCTGGTCTGAACAGCGTCCGACATGACATATATTATACAGGGGAGATGACATACAGGTATATATTATATACAGTAGAGATGACATACAGGTATATACTATATACAGGGGAGATGACATACAGGTATATACTATATACAGGAGATGACATACAGTTGTATACTATATACAGGGGAGATTACATACAGCTAAATACTAAAGGGAAAATGAAAGGTGTGAGGGGAAAATGAGATGAGTGAGGGGGGAAATGAGAGGTGTGAGTGCAAAATGAGAGGAGTGAGGGGAAAATAGTGGAGTGATCGGAAAATGACAAGTGTGAGGTAAAAATGTCAGGTGTTGGGGGAAAAATGAGAGGAGTGACGGGAAAATGAGAGATGTGAGAGGGAAAATGAGAGAAGTTAAGGGGAAAATAAGAGTTGTGAGGGGAGGAGATGACACACAGGTATATACTATATACAGGAAGAGATGACATACAGGTATATACTATACACAGGGGAGATGACATACAGGTATATACTATATACAGGAGGAGATGACATACAGGTATATACTATATACAGTAGAGATGACATACAGCTAAATACTGAAGGGAAAATGAAAGGTGTGAGGGGAAAATGAGAGGAGTGAGGGGGAAAATGAGAGGTGTGGGGTGAAAATGAGAGGTGTGAGTGCAAAATTAGAGAAGTGAGAGGAAAATAGTGGAGTGATCAGAAAATGACAGGTGTGAGGTAAAGACAGGTGTTGGGGAAAGTGAGAGAAGTGATGGGAAAATGAGAGATGTGAGGGGAAAATGAGAGAAGTTAAGGGGAAAATAAGGTGTGAGGAGAGGAGATGACACACAGGTATATACTATATGCAGGAAGATATGACATACAGGTATATAATATATACAGGAGGAGATGACATACAGGTATATACTATATACAGGAGGAGATGACATACAGGTATATACTATATACAGGAGATGACATACAGCTATATACTATATATAGGGCAGATGACATACAGGTATATACTATATGCAGGAGATGACATACAGGTATAAACTATATACAGCGGAGATGACATACAGGTATATACTATATACAGGAGATGACATACAGGTATATACTATACAGTTGTGGCCAAAAGTATTGACACCCCTGCAATTCTGTCAGATAATACTCAGTTTCTTCCTGAAAATGATTGCAAACACAAATTCTTTGGTATTATTATCTTCATTTAATTTGTCTTAAATGAAAAACCACAAAAAGAATTGTCCTAAAGCCAAATTGGATATAATTCCACATCAAACATAAAAAAGGGGGTGGACAAAGGTATTGACACTGTTCGAAAAATCAAGTGATGCTTCTCTAATTTGTGTAATTAACAGCACCTGTAACTTACCTGTGGCACCTAACAGGTGTTGGCAATAACTTAATCACACTTGTAGCCAGTTGACATGGATTAAAGTTGACTCAACCTCTGTCCTGTGTACCACATTAAGCATGGAGAAAAGAAAGAAGACCAAAGAACTGTCTGAGGACTTGAGAAACCAAATTGTGAGGAAGCATGAGCAATCTCAAGGCTACAAGTCCATCTCCAAAGACCTGAATGTTCCTGTGTCTACCGTGTGCAGTGTCATCAAGAAGTTTAAAGCCCATGGCACTGTGGCTAACCTCCCTAGATGTGGACGGAAAAGAAAAATTGACAAGAGATTTCAACGCAAGATTGTGCGGATGTTGGATTAAGAACCTCGACTAACATCTAAACAAGTTCAAGCTGCCCTGCAGTCCGAGGGTACAACAGTGTCAACCCGTACTATCCGTCGGCGTCTGAATGAAAAGGGACTGTATGGTAAGAGACCCAGGAAGACCCCACTTCTTACCCCGAGACATAAAAAAGCCAGGCTGGAGTTTGCCAAAACTTACCTGAAAAAGCCTAAAACGTTTTGGAAGAATGTTCTCTGGTCAGATGAGACAAAAGTAGTGCTTTTTGGGCAAAGACATCAACATAGAGTTTACAGGAGAAAAAAAGAGGCATTCAAAGAAACGAACACGGTCCCTACAGTCAAACATGGCGGAGGTTCCCTGATGTTTTGGGGTTGCTTTGCTGCCTCTGGCACTGGAGTGCTTGACCGTGTGCATGGCATTATGAAGTCTGAAGACTACCAACAAATTTTGCACCATAATTTAGGGCCCAGTGTGAGAAAGCTGGGTCTCCCTCAGAGGTCATGGGTCTTCCAGCAAGACAATGACCCAAAACACACTTCAAAAAGCACTAGAAAATGGTTTGAGAGAAAGCACTGGAGACTTCTAAGATGGCCAGCAATGAGTCCAGACCTGAATCCCATAGAACACCTGTGGAGAGATCTAAAAATGGCAGTTTGGAGAAGGCACCCTTCAAATATCAGGGACCTGGAGCAGTTTGCCAAAGAAGAATGGTCTAAACTTTCAGCAGAGCATTGTAAGAAACTCATTGATGGTTACCGGAAGCAGTTGGTCGCAGTTATTTTGGCTAAAGGTTGTGCAACCAAGTATTAGGCTGAGGGTGCCAATACTTTTGTCTGGCCCATTTTTGGAGTTTTGTGTGAAATGATCAATGTTTTGCTTTTTGCTTCATTCTCTTTTGTGTTTTTTCATTTAAGACAAATTAAATGAAGATAATAATATCAAAGAATTTGTGATGGCAATCATTTTCAGGAAGAAACTGAGTATTATCTGACAGAATTGCAGGGGTGTCAATACTTTTGGGCACAACTGTATACAGGGGAGATGACATACAGGTATATACTATATACAGGAGGAGATGACACACAGGTATATACTATATACAGGAAGAGATGACATACAGGTATATACTATATACAGGAGGAGATGACACACAGGTATATACCATTTACAGCAAGAGATGACATACAGGTATATACTATATACAGGAGGAGATGACATACAGGTATATACAATATACAGTAGAGATGACATACAGGTATATACTATATACAGGGGAGATTACATACAGCTAAATACTGAGGGGAAAATTAAAGGTGTTAGGGGAAAATGAGAGAAGTGAGGGGGAAAATGAGAGGTGTGAGGTGAAAATGAGAGGTGTAAATGCAAAATGAAAGGAGTGAGGGGAAAATAGTGAAGTGATCGGAAAATGACAGGTGTGAGGTAAAAAAGACAGGTGTTGGGGGAAAATGAGAGGAGTGATGGGAAAATGAGAGATGTGAGGGGGAAAATGAGAGAAGTTAAGGGGAAAATAAGTGGTGTGAGGGGAGGAGATGACACACAGGTATATACTATATACAGGAAGAGATGACATACAGGTATATGCTATATACAGAAGGAGATGACAGAGGTATATACTATATACAGGAAGAGATGACATACAGGTATATACAGGAGGAGATGACATACAGGTATATACTATATATAGGAGGAGATGACATACAGGTATATACTATATACAGGAGATGACATACAGGTATAAACTATATACAGCGGAGATGACATACAGGTATATACTATATACAGGAGATGACATACAGGTATATACTATATACAGAGATGACATACAGGTATATACTATATACAGGAAGAGATGACATACAGGTATATACTATATACAGGAGGAGATGACACACAGGTATATATTATATACAGGAAGAGATGACATACAGGTATATACTATATACAGGAGGAAATGACATACAGGTATATACTATATACAGGGGAGATGACATACAGGTATATACTATATACAGGAGGAGATGACATACAGGTATATACTATATACAGGAAGAGATGACATACAGGTATATACTATAATCAGGAGATGACACACAGGTATATACTATATACAGGAGATGACATACAGCTGTATACTATATATATAGGGGAGATGACATACAGGTATATACTATATACAGGAGATGACATACAGGTATAAACTATATACAGGGGAGATGACATACAGGTATATACTATATACAGGAAGAGATGACATACAGGTATATACTATATACAGTGGAGATGACATACAGGTATATACTATATACAGGGGAGATGACATACAGTTATATACTATATACAGGGGAGATGACATACATACAGGTAAATACTGAGGGGAAAATGAAAGGTGTGAGGGGAAAATGAGAGGAGTGAGGGGGAAAATTAGAGGTGTGAGGTGAAAATGAGAGGAGTGAGGGGAAAATTGTGGAGTGATCGGAAAATGACAAGTGTGAGATAAAAAAGACAGGTGTTGGGGGAAAATGAGAGGAGTGACGGGGAAATGAGAGATGTGAGGGGGAAAATGAGAGAAGTTAAGGGTAAAATGAGAGGTGTGAGGTGAAAATGAGAGGTGTAAATGCAAAACGAAAGGAGTGAGGGGAAAATAGTGAAGTGATCAGAAAATGACAGGTGTGAGGTAAAAAAAGACAGGTGTTTGGGGAAAATGAGAGGAGTGATGGGAAAATGAGAGATGTGAGGGGGAAAATGAGAGAAGTTAAGGGGAAAATGAGAGGTGTGAGGGGAGGAGATGACACAGAGGTATATACTATATACAGGAAGAGATGACATACAGGTATATACTATATACAGGAAGAGATGACATACAGGTATATACTATATACAGGTATATACTATATACAGTGGAGATGACATACAGGTATATACTATATACAGGGGAGATGACATACAGTTATATACTATATACAGGGGAGATGACATACAGTTAAATACTGAGGGGAAAATGAAAGGTGTGAGGGGAAAATGAGAGGAGTGAGGGGGAAAATTAGAGGTGTGAGGTGAAAATGAGAGGAGTGAGGGGAAAATAGTGGAGTGATCAGAAAATTACAAGTGTGAGATAAAAAAGACAGGTGTTGGGGGAAAATGAGAGGAGTGATGGGAAAATGAGAGATGTGAGGGGGAAAATGAGAGAAGTTAAGGGGAAAATGAGAGGTGTGTGGGGGAAAATGAGAGCTTATTTTTAGACTTCCTTTCCAGTTTCTTATGTACACATAATACTTTCCAGAGTGTAAATCGCCAGCGCAATGTCTGTCCAGACTCTGAAGCAGCATGGAAGGTTGGAAGATTTCAGCTCCGTTGTGATGATATGTTGGACTGTGCAGCACAATGTGTTTGTGCAGGATGTCTTTACCCTGCACATTGCCACATCCCGACAGCACATTCCTGGGTCCCGGTGCCTGGGAAGTAGACAATAGCTTCTTTATGATATAAGTCATTTCTGAGTTATACTTCGTTATCTTTTCGCTATATAAAATTTTCTAAAACGCGTGAAAATGTAAGTGGCGCCATGTGACTATTCCGAGCCACAAGCCGTGAGATCTCAAAGCCTTTTGTCACTGGGAAAATAAAAGATTTTTGCTCCCATCATGTGTAATAAACCACGCTCAGATGCAGGTTGTTCCAACATAAAGACCCCCAGCCTCGCTCAGTGCACGCTCTTTCCAATCTCTGGGGGAGGCGCGGGCAAACAAAGAGCAAGCACATTCTAGAGCTCAATTCCTCCGCATGGAGTGTTACTGTAGCGAGGGAATATTCAGCTCGGCAAGGTGAAGTGACTGTGGGGGTGTGCGCACAGCGGAGCGCGCTGAAATGGATACGCGCTGCTGTAATTGGTTCATTGTGGATTGGCATGCAGAAAATAATTAATGCTCTACCCGGCCCAAAGCGCGCAATGAAGCAAAGGATTCCGGAATATCATCTTTTGTACTCGTGAATTTTTTATTTTATTTTTTTTAAAAAAGCACCTGCTGCGAATCAATAAACAAATAGTAATAATGCTGCAAAAAGAGGGATCCGAGGAGCGAAAAATGTGTGCAATGGAAGGGTGTAACTGCGTGCTCTGTGGCAGTATCTGACCGTACCGTGCGGAGTTCACAAGTTTGTGCCACATTAAAGGGATAACTAGGAGGGATAATGGAAGATCCCAGATATGAGCGGATTGCAGGTATCAGCGGGAAATTGCTCTCCTTGTATTTCCCAGGCAGCACCCAAGTAAGTTGGAATAGGTGGCGGCGGATCTCCATCATTTCACAAAGGGCTGAGACCAAAGTTAGAGTCCCACCAAGGACCACAGATTTTATCTGCAAAAGATTATACAGGCTGGGATCTTCCTCTTTAAACCCTTCCTGTTTTCAAAGCCAATTTTTCATTTTATTTTATTTTTTAACCTTTTGTGTATTTTTTTTTTCATTCTTCCAAGAGCCATAACTTTCTTTTTGTGCGTCCATCGATATGATCATACGAGGGCTTGTTTGTTGTAGATGTTAAGGGTTCCATTTATTTTACCATATAATGGACTGAAAAATAAAACAGGGAAAAGAAATTCCACGTGGGATGCAATGGTAAAAAAATGAAATTCCATCACCGTTCTTGTGGGTTTTGTTTTTACAGCATTCACTATGCGGTAAAAGTGACCCGGTCACATGATGCTACAAGTCATTCCGATTGCATCCATCCCAAACGGGCATTTGTTGTTTTTTTTTAAGATGTGAGAAAAAAAATCAGAAATCTGTAAATAACCCAAAAAATACAATTTTCTGTAATGTTTCTATTTTACCATCGATAGAGCTGTGTAATGGCTTTTTTTAAGTACATACAATGGTATTTTTGCTTTGTTTTCTGCATATTTTTATGGCAATGTCATAACTAAAATGACTTAAGTTTGGCATTTTGATTTTTTTTTCTCTTTACTGAGTTTACAGGTTAGTTAAAGGGAACCTACCACCCCGTTTTTTAAAAATGAGATAAAAATAGTGTGAAATAGGGGCAGAGCTGGGCTTTACATTAGGGCCTTTTCGGTGCCTTTACACCCCCGTTAGGCTGCCCAAATACCTTTGTGAAGTGGCCGTTTTCTGCTGTCACTCAAGTGGGTCAGGTCGGATGGGCGTGGTCACAGCGCTGTTTGTCCCCCAGGATCCTGCTCATCATTACGTTGGTGGCGTAGTGGTGTGCGCATGTCCAGCAGGCGAATCCACTGCCCAGGAGATGAATAACGGCGCGGTCTTCGCTATTCAGCCGTTTACCGGTGGGCGCGGCCATCTTTCCTGTGGCCGCGCCTGCGCAGATGGAGCGCTCTGCTGCCCGGGACTTCAGGAAAATGGCCGCGGGATTCCGCGCGTGCGCAGATGGAGATCGCGGCGGCCATTTTCCTGAAGTCCCGGGCAGCAGAGCGCTCCATCTGCGCAGGCGCGGCCACAGGAAAGATGGCCGCGCCCACCGGTAAACGGCTGAATAGCGAAGACCGCGCCGTTATTCATCTCCTGGGCAGTGGATTCGCCTGCTGGACATGCGCACACCACTACGCCACCAACGTAATGATGAGCAGGATCCTGGGGGACAAACAGCGCTGTGACCACGCCCATCCGACCTGACCCACTTGAGTGACAGCAGAAAACGGCCACTTCACAAAGGTATTTGGGCAGCCTAACGGGGGTGTAAAGGCACCGAAAAGGCCCTAATGTAAAGCCCAGCTCTGCCCCTATTTCACACTATTTTTATCTCATTTTTAAAAAACGGGGTGGTAGGTTCCCTTTAACTTTATATTTTGTTAGATCAGACATTTACAGATGCTGTAATATCAAATTAGGTCTTTTTCTTTTTCTTTTAATTGAAGAAGAGAGGAGTAAATCAAAGTTGTATATTTTTTTATTATATATAATATATAAAAACTTAAATAATAACACTGGTCAACGCAATTGTTCTGGCAAAAGGTTTTAAAACATATTTTAAGTCAATTTTGGCTGCTGATTATGAATATGAACTCCGTTTTTGGCTATCACATCAGGATGTCGAGATATTTTCAATTTTTGATGAAAATTATTCCTAATGTTTTATGATAAAAACACATGATTTTCGGTACTACATTTTGTATATTTTTAATCAAGGAATAACAAAGATTACAAAGTCTATGTACAGCAAATCAAATATACTTACAGAATTAAACTACAAAATATAAAAACACATATATATGGCACACAGATGAATGACAAATGGCAGATATTTGAACTTTCTTTTCTTGGCTGATCTGTGATGTACAGCTTCTGGGTTGTCTCTCATCAAGCTCCAGCAATAGTCAGCCATCAAATGTGAGTCCCACTGGCCTTGATACTGTTCTTCCATTGTTTTAATGTCCTGATGAAAACGCTCCCCTTTTTCCTCGCTCACATACCCAAGGTTCTCTGGAAAAAAGTCCAAATGGCTGTGTAAATAGTGAATCTTGATACTCATTCTTCATCCAAGATTTCGCAGACTCATTAGTAGCTCTTCCACAATCTCTTCATAGTTGTCTGCTTTCTTATTCCCTAGAAAATTCTGCACCACATTACAAAATGCATTCCAAGCTCTTTCTTCTGTCTCATTCATTGATGTGATAACATTTGGGTCTCTCATAAGTGTTCTTATTTGAGGTCCATCAAATATTCCAGCCTTTTTCTTCTCTTCACTAAGACCAGGAAAAGTTGAACATATATAGTTAAAGCATTCTCCACTGTGATTGAGAGCTTTGACGAACTGCTTCATCAATCCAAGTTTTATGTGTAAGGGAGGAAAGACAATGTCCTTCCTATCCACTAGAGGATCATGGATGACATTCTTATCGCCAGATGCCAAACTCTCTCGCTGAGGCCATTCAGTTTTCACCCAATACTCTGCTGTAGCTCTACTTTCCCAGTAGCACAGAAAACAAGGGTGTTATCATAACAAATGGGAATTATGCATGTTCAAAGAAAACAAAGATATTCTCACATTTATTGGGAGACTAAAGGCCCCGTCTCACATAGCGAGATCGCTAGCGAGATCGCTGCTGAGTCACAAGTTTTGTGACGCAACAGCGATCTCAGTAGCGATCTCGCTATGTGTGACACGTACCAGCGATCAGGCCCCTGCTGTGAGATCGCTGGTCGTGTCGGAATGGCCTGGACCTTTTTTTGGTCGCTGAGGTCCCGCTGACATCGCTGAATCGGTGTGTGTGACACCGATCCAGCGATGTCTTCACTGGTAACCAGGGTAAACATCGGGTTACTAAGCGCAGGGCCGCGCTTAGTAACCCGATGTTTACCCTGGTTACCAAAAAAACAAACAGTACATACTCGCCTTTTGGTGTCCAGGTCCCTTGCCGTCCGCTTCCTGCTCTGACTGCCGGCCGGAAAGTGAGAGCGCAGCACAGCAGTGACGTCACCGCTGCGCTCTGCTCTCAGTGTACAGCGGCACTCAGTCAGAGCAGGAAGCAGACGGCAAGGGACCTGGACACCGAAAGGCGAGTATGTACTGTTTGTTTTTTTTGGTAACCAGGGTAAACATTGGGTTACTAAGCGCGGCCCTGCGCTTAGTAACCCGATGTTTACCCTGGTTACCGGGTGCTGCAGGGGGACTTCGGCATCGTTGATGACAGTTTCAACGATGCCGAAGTCGTTCCCCTGATCGTTGGTCGCTGGAGAGAGCTGTCTGTGTGACAGCTCCCCAGCGACCACACAGCGACAAAACAGCGACGCTGCAGCGATCAGCATCGTTGTCTGTATCGCTGCAGCGTCGCTGTGTGAGACGGGGTCTTAAATGAAAACTAAATTTACCTTAGTGAACCCTATAAACTGGCACTTTTCATACACTACTTATATTTATCATGGAATTCACGAAAATGGGCTATATACCTATAGCGCAAAAACGTGATGTGATAGAAAAATTATAAGATTATGAATTCAGCACCCTCAAATTAGTGTAAAACTGTTCTTAAAGTCCATGCCAGAATTTTTTTTTTTTGTAGACCAGTGTAATAAATTATAATAAATTGTAAATACGGTAATTAAAACTTTTTATTATTTCTTAACTTTTGTTTTTTGTTTTCTTAGTGGACGTGAACCTGCAATCATCCATTCACTTATACTGTGTACATTAATACCACAGAATTGCGTCTTCACAGGAGAACCAAGATGGCAGCAAGAGGGCTATACAGCAGACCCCTAACTGAGGGGAAGGGTGATGATGGGAGCTGTTGTGTATGAGCAATTGCTTAACCTTTAGGCCATTTGCACACGTTCAGGATTTTTCGCGTTTTTTTCGCGTTTTTTCGCTATAAAAACGTGATAAAAACGCGAAAAAAACGCTAACCTATGCCTCCTATTATTTACAGTGTATTCTGCATTTTTTGTGCAAATGCTGCGATTTTTTCCGCGAAAAAATCGCATCGCGGAAAAAAAAGCAACATTTTTATTAAAAATGCGGAATTGCGGGGATTCCGCACACCTAGGAGTGCATTGATCTGCTTACTTCCCGCATGGGGCTGTGCACACCATGCGGGAAGTAAGCAGATTATGTGCAGTTGGTACCCAGGGTGGAGGAGAGGAGACTCTCCTCCACGGACTGGGCACCATATAAGTGGTAAAAAAAAAAGAATTAAAATAAAAAATAGTCCTATACTCACCTTCGATGTCTTCCCGCCTCTCAGGTGAATGCTGCCGCTTCGGTTCCTGTAGCTGGTGTGCGGTGAAGGACCTGCGATGACGTCACGGTCCTGTGATTGGTCGAGACCGGTCATGTGACCGCTCACGTGATCGCGACGTCATGGAAGGTCCTGCGCGCACACACCATCTATACGGAACGGACGCCGCTGAGGTCTGCAGGTGAGTATAAGCATTTTTTTTATTATTTTTAAACATTCTATCTTTTACTATTGATGCTGCATAGGCTGCATCTATAGTAAAAAGTTGGTCACACTTGTCAAACAGTATGTTTGACAAGTGTGACCAACCTGTCAGTCAGTTTTCCAAGCGATGCTACAGATCGCTTGGAAAACTTTAGCATTCCGCAAGCTAATTACGCTTGCAGAATGCTAAAAAAACCGCGAAAAAAACGGAAAAAAAACGCAAAAAAAAATAATGCGGATTTCTTGCAGAAAATTTCCGTTTTTTTTCAGGAAATTTCTGCAAGAAATCCGGACGTGTGCACATACCCTTAAGACGCCACTGTCTGGGATTGATAACGGCATTTAAGTGGTTAACTGCAGCCATCAGCGCGAAGTTGTTACATTTCTGCTGTATTTTGAAAACAAACTTTACAACTGAATACAAAGTAGTTAAACACTGGGAAACTCAAATTTAGTGGCCAATGTCAGGCAGCCAAGGCAAATCAAATTATGGGATGCATTAAAAGAGGCAATAATGCTCTTTATTTTCTGTTTTTAATCTTTTTTATGTCCTTTTTAACTCATGTTCCATTAGGCCGGTTTCACACGTAAGTGGCTCCGGTACGTGTAGTGACAGTTTTCTCACTTACCGGAGACACTGACACACGTAGACACATTAAAATCAATGTGTCTCTGCACAAGTCAGCGTGTTTTCATGGACCGTGTGTCCGTTTGAAAAACACGGAGACATGTCAGTGTTCGTGGGAGCGCACGGATGCCGCTCATTACAGTGATGAATATGCGGCTCCACCTCCCATAGGGGTGGAGCCGCATATTCATCACTGTAATGAGCGGTACCACGTGACCGCTCATACAGGAAGAAGCTGCGGCGCTGAGAGGAAGCATCGAGGGAGCCGGGTGAGTATTTTATTTCCAGCGGGCAGGCGCACAGGGGGTGGAAGGGGGAAGGTGACAAGGATCTTTATTTTAAACACAAAAAAATAAAAAAACAATGATTTTTAATTCCTTCTCTCCAGCGAACGCTGCTGGGAAGAAGGAATGAATTCCGGCTTCAGCACCAGATGCAGGGGACAGCGCTTATCTCTAGCGCTGTCTCCTGCATGGTCCGTGTGGTACCCAGTCAGCACACGGGTGGCACACGGCTGATGCACGTGTGCCACACTGATGTGCCACGTGAGCACACGGACACACGGACACGGATAACTCCGGTACCGATTTTTCTGGTACCAGAATTATCTGGACATGTGAGACTGGCCTTAAATGGATCCAAAAATTGCTCCTAAAAAATTTCAGGTGAAAGTTAAATGTCCAGCAGGAGAATGGAGCACATGTGCGATAAATGTTGCAACTTTTCCTAAAGTCACCAGTGGTTAATCAGGTACAAATATCTGGAAACCATAAATTCCGCCCACAGTGGTGAATAAAAGAAAGAAAAGCTGGGAACATACAAAGGGACTTTAAAAAAAATGATCAAAACAATAAAAACGTAAAAAATAGGCGCAAATGCAGTAATGGATCCTGCCCTTAGTTTTCCTCTATACGGGTCACTGGTGCGGCCACACTTAGATACTGGGCACAGTCTGGGGCTCCAGGGGATAAGATGGGAAGAGTTGAATAAGGGTATGTGCACACGTAGGTGGGATGTCTGCGGATTTTTCCGCACCTGTTTTTGTAAATCCGCAGGTAAACCGCAGCGCGGATTACCTGCGGATTTACTGCGGAATTACCGTGGATTTACCGCAGTTTTTGTGCGGATTTCACCTGTGGTTTACCCCTGTGGATTCCTATTATGGAGCAGGTGTAAACCGCAGCGGAATCCGCACAAAGAATTGACATGCTGTGGAATAAACAACGCAGCATTTCCGCGCGGTATTTTCCGCAGCATGTGCACTGCGGATTTTGTTTTCCATAGGTTTACATGGTACTGTAATCTCAGGGAAAATTGCTGCGAATCTGCAGCATCAAAACCGTTGCGGATCCACAGCAAAATCCACAGCGTGTGCACATACCCTTAGAGCAGGTGCAGATTGTGGCGACCAAGGTTATTAAAGGGATTCACAATGTTTAAAGAGCTCCGATGCCGAGGTATTTCTTAGTTTTCTTAGAGCTCCGATGCCGAGGTATTTCTTAGTTTTCCTCTATACGGGTCACTGGTGCGGCCACACTTAGATACTGGGCACAGTCTGGGGCTCCAGGGGATAAGATGGGAAGAGTTGAATAAGGGTATGTGCACACGTAGGTGGGATGTCTGCGGATTTTTCCGCACCTGTTTTTGTAAATCCGCAGGTAAACCGCAGCGCGGATTACCTGCGGATTTACTGCGGAATTACCGTGGATTTACCGCAGTTTTTGTGCGGATTTCACCTGTGGTTTACCCCTGTGGATTCCTATTATGGAGCAGGTGTAAACCGCAGCGGAATCCGCACAAAGAATTGACATGCTGTGGAATAAACAACGCAGCGTTTCCGCGCGGTATTTTCCGCAGCATGTGCACTGCGGATTTTGTTTTCCATAGGTTTACATGGTACTGTAATCTCAGGGAAAATTGCTGCGAATCTGCAGCATCAAAACCGTTGCGGATCCACAGCAAAATCCACAGCGTGTGCACATACCCTTAGAGCAGGTGCAGATTGTGGCGACCAAGGTTATTAAAGGGATTCACAATGTTTAAAGAGCTCCGATGCCGAGGTAGACAGCAAGGACCTCTGAACCCAGTGATTGGTGCAGCTTTGACTGCACTGTCAGCAAACGTCCCCACTGCAGCTAAGGCTACTTTCACACTAGCGTCGTGCACTGCACGTCGCTATGCGTCGTTTTGCAGAAAAAACGCATCCTGCAAAAGTGCTTGCAGGATGCGTTTTTTCTCCATAGACTTTTCTTAGCGACGCAGTGCGACGCATTGCCACACGTCGCAACCGTCGCGCGACGGTTGCGTCGTGTTGTGTCGGACCGTCGCCACCAAAAAAAGTTGCTTGTAACGTTTTTTGGTGCGTCGTCTGCAGCATTTCCAACCGCACATGCACAGCCGGAACTCCGCCCCCGCCTCCCCGCACCTCACAATGGGGCAGCGGATGCGTTGGAAAACTGCATCCGCTGCCCCCGTTGTGCGGCGCATTCACAGCTAGCGTCGGTGCGCTGCAACGTCGCATAGCGACGTGCAGTGCACGACGCTAGTGTGAAAGTAGCCTTAAACAATGCGGACCTAGATAGGGAGAGATTGAGAACTACCGTATATCATTGTTAGTTTACATCATCAGAAATGTTTGCAGTCCACTTTTCTCACTTTTCTAATAGTGAAAAACCCCTTTAAGTGATTGGCTGGTCTGCAATTGGGCTATCAAACTTGGGGTTATTTAGGGGGTGATCTGCTTATGAAGTAGAAATATATGAATGGTGTTTGCGTGGGTTTCCTCCGGGTTCTCCGGTTTCCTCCCACATTCCAAACACATAATGATAGGGAATTTAGATTGTGAGCCCTATCAGGGAGAGCGATGATAATGTATGCAAACTGTAAAGCGCTGCGGAATATGTTAGCGCTATATAAAAATAAAGACTATTATTACAGAATCCATAGTCTCACTGCCCTTACAGTAAAGAATCCATAGTCTCATTGCTTATGGTAAATATACACTGTGTTCCAAATTATTATGCACATAGAGTTTAGGAGTGATAAGGTTAGACTTTTTTTGTTTGTCATTTAAGCTCATTGATGGTGATGTGTGTCAGGGCTCTTTATATCACTGAAAGCAATTGCAGATACCTGTGCACATTAGTTTGGCAGGTGTGTCCAAATAAAGGCAAGACTACTTAAGAAGGCTGTTCTACATTATTAAGCAGCCTACATTTTTTGCCAAAATGGGAAAGAAAAAGGATGTGTCGGCTGCTGAGAAGCAACAAATTGTGGAGTATTTAGGTCAAGGCATGACTACAATCAACATTGCCAAGACACTTCATCATGATCATCGCACAATCAAGAAGTATGTAGCTGATTCCCAGCACACACGTGTGCGTGCTGATAAGGAAAAATTGAGGACTCTTTCCAACAGGCAATTGCATAAGGTTAAAAGAGCAGCTTCAAAAATGCCTTGTCATAGCAGCAGAAAAGTTTTTGAAGCTGCTGGTGCCTCCAACGTCCCCAGAACAACAAGATGCAAGGTCCTTCAAAGGTATGCAGCTGTGCGTAAGCCATCCTGTCGACCACCTCTATCCACTGCAACAAGCAGAAACAGCTCCAGTCGGCCAAACGATACATGAAGACTGACTTCCAAACTGTTTTGTTCACCGATGAGTGCCGTGCAACGCTCGATGGTCCAGATGGATGGAGTGGAGGATGGCTGGTTGATGGACACCCCATGAAAACACGGCTAAGGCGCCAACAAGGAGGAGGTGGAGTAATGTTTTGGGCTGGAATCATGGGGAGAGAGATTGTCGGCCCCTTTATGATCCCTGAAGGGGTAAAGATGAGCTCCATAATCTATGTGGAGTTTCTAAAACAACACTTCCTGCCATGGTTCAAAAGGAAGAACCGTGCTTTCCGCAGCAAGATAATTTTCATGCATGATAATGCACCGTCTCATGCTGCAAAAAACACATCTGCATCTCTGGCTGCTATGGGCATAAAAGAGAACAAACTTATGGTGTGGCCACCATCTTCCCCTGACCTCAACCCCATTGAGAACCTCTGGAGCATCATCAAAAGGAGTGTCTATGATGGCGGGAGGCAGTTCACATCTAAGCAACAGCTCTGGGAGGGGATTCTGTCCACATGCAAAACGATTGAAGCAGAAACCATCCAAAAACTGACAAATTCAATGGACGAGAGAGTTCAGAAGCTTCTTTCGAACAAGGGGTCCTATGTGCAAATGTAACATCACCTAGAATAACGTTTTCACTTGAAAACTGTTTGATTTCATTTTGTAATAAGCTGATAATGCTTATAACTTCACAATTGACCATTTTTTTGTTCAAAATAAAAAAAAAAGGTTGAAAACTCTGCTGTGCATAATAATTTGGAACATGCATTTTGAGTGTTTATTGCTTTTAAAAAGATACAGTTTTCATAGGCAGTTTGTTCCAAAACATTGCAATTATACTAGAATAGTAGATGACTGAAAAATAACAATGACTGCAATTCAGATAGGTAATTTAGAGAAAATATGAGGAAATATTGTTTGCATAATAATTTGGAACACAGTGTAGTCTCATTGCTGTTACAGTATAGAAGCCATAGTCTCACTGCTCTTTCAGTAGTAAAGAGTCCATTGCTTGCAGTAAAGAATCCATAGTCTCATTGCTTACAGTAAAGATTTCATAGTCTCATTGCTGTTACAGTAAAGAATCCATAGTTTCATTGCTCTTACAGTAAAGAATCCATAGTCTCATTGCTCTTACAGTAAAGAAGCCATAGTCTCATTACTCTTACAGTAAAGAATCCATAGTCGACTCATTGCTCTTACAGTAAAAAATCCATAGTCTCACTGCTGTTACAGTAAAGAATCCATAGTCGACTCTCATTGTTCTTACAGTAAAGAATCCTAGTCTCATTGCTCTTACAGTAAAGAATCCATAGTTGATTCTCATTGTTTTTGCAATAAAGAATCCATAGTCTCATTGCTCTTACAGTAAAGAAGCCATAGCCTCAATGCTCTTACAGTAAAGAGTCCATAGTCTCATTGCTCTTACGGTAAAGAATCCATAGTCTTGCTGCTCGTACAGTAAAAAATCCATAGTCTCATTTCTTGCATTAAAGAATCCATAGTCTCATTGCTGTTAAAGTAATGAATCCATAGTCTCATTGCTCTTACAGTGAAGATTCCATAGTCTCATTGCTCTTACAGTAAAGAATCCATAGTCTCATTGCTCTTACAGTAAAGAATCCATAGCTGACTCTCATTGCTCTTACAACAAAGATTCCATAGTCTCACTGCTCTTACAGTAAAGAAGCCATAGCCTCATTGCTCTTACAGTAATGAATCTATAGTCTCACTGCTCTTACAGTAAAGAGTCCATAGTCTAATTGCTGTTACAGTAAGGAATCCATAGTCTCAATGGTCTTACAGTAAAGAGTCCATAGTCTCATTGCTTATGGTAAATATAGTCTCATTGCTCTTAAAGTAAAGAAGCCATAGTCTCACTGCTCTTACAGTAGTAAAGAGTCCATAGTCGCATTACTTGCAGTAAAGAATCCATAGTCTCATTGCTTACAGTAAAGAATCCATAGTCTCATTGCTGTTACAGTAAAGAATCCATAGTCTCATTGCTCCAACAGTAAAGAAGCCATAGTCGACTCTCATTGCTCTTGCTGTAAAGAATCCATAGTCTTATTGCTCTTACAGTAAAGAAGCCATATTCTCATTGCTCTTACAGTAAAGAATCCATAGTCGACTCTCATTGCTCTTACAGTAAAAAATCCATAGTCTCACTGCTCTTACAGTAAAGAATCTATAGACTCATTGCTGTTACAGTAAAGAATCCATAGTCGACTCTCATTGTTCTTACAGTAAAGAATCCATAGTCTCATTGCTCTTACAGTAAAGAGATCTTTCTAAACATCTTTTTATACTTAGTCCTGAAATCGTTACAAGAGGAAATCCATCATGTCTAGAGCAAAGAATGCTTCACCATCATCATAGATATGGATTCTTTAGTGTAAAAACAATGAAATAATGGATTATTTACAGTAACAGCAGTAAGACTATGGATTCTTCACTGTAATATCAGTAATACTATGTATTTACTGTATGAGCAGCGACTCTGTCTTTACTGTAACAGCAGTGATACTTTGTATTTACTGTAACAGCAGTAGGAGTATGGATTTTTACTATAAGAGCATGATCCAAGAAGTATCGTTTCTCCTTGCTGTGAGTGACATGATTAGCATGTCGAGGTGAGGAGACTTAAAGCCGCAATGCTCCTCTGGGAAATATGCAAACTTTCTCTTCAGAGAGGAAGAGGACTAGAACTCTAGTGCCACCTATTGGAGATCTCCACTTTGCACTGACGAGGTGCAGTACCCCGAAACACAGTGTCTGCAAATTGAGATTCTGGTTTGGCTCTTATCCTAAGTCATGTGACAAGGCTCGTTAAAGGGTCGACATTGACTGTTAGGATTGCTACCTCCAATAGGTGGCAGTAGAGTTCTAGTCCTCTTCCTCTCTGAAGAGACAATTTGCATAAGCAATAAGCCTATGGATTCTTTACTGTAAAAGCAATTAGACTATAATTACTGTAAGCAATGAGACTATGTACTCTTTACTGTAAGAGCAGTGAGACATCTTTACTGTAAAACCAATGAGACTATGGATTGTTTACTGTAACAGCAGTGAGACTATGGATTCTTTACTGCAAGCAATGAGACTATGGACTCTTTATTGTAAGAGCAGTGAGACTATGGATTCTTTACTGTAACAGCAATGAGACTATATTTACCATAAGCAATGAGACAATGGACTCTTTACTGTAAGAGCAATGAGAGTCGACTATGGATTCTTTACTGTAAGAACAATGAGAGTCAACTATGGATTCTTTACTGTAACAGCAATTAGTCTATAGATTCTTTACTGTAAGAGCAGTGAGACTATGGATTTCTTACTGTAAGAGCAATGAGAGTCGACTAAGCATTCTTTACTGTAAGAGCAATGAGACTATGGCTCCTTTACTGTAAGAGCAATGAGACTATGGATTCTTTACTGTAAGAACAATGAGACTATGGATTCTTCACTGTAAGAGCAATGAGAGTTGACTATGGCTTCTTTACTGTAAGAGCAATGAGACTATGGACTCTTTACTACTGTAAGAGCAGTGAGACTATGGCTTCTTTACTGTAAGAGCAATGAGACTATATTTACCGTAAGCAATGAGACTATGGACTCTACTGTAAGAGCAATGAGACTATGGATTCTTTACTGTAAGAGCAATGAGACTATGGATTCTTTACTGTAGCAGCAATGACACTAGATTTACCGTAAGCAATGAGACTACGGACTCTTTACTGTAAGAGCAATGAGACTATGGATTCTTTACTGTAAGAGCAATGAGACTATGGATTCTTGACTGTAACAGCAATGAGACTATATTTAACGTAAGCAATGAGACTATGGACTCTTTACTGTAAGAGCAATGAGACTATGGATTCTTTACTGTAACACCAATTAGACTATGGACTCTTTACTGTAAGAGCAGTGAGATATATTTTCTGTAAGAGCAATGAGACTATGGATTCTTTACTATAAGAGCAATGAGACTATGGATTCTTTACTGTAACAGCAATGAGACTATAGATTCTTTACTGTAAGCGCAGTGAGACTATGGCTTCTTTACTGTAAGATCAATGAGACTATGGATTCTTTATTGTAAGAGCAATGAGAGTCAACTATGTATTCTTTACTGTAAGAGCAATGAGACTATGGATTCTTTACTGTAAGAGCAATGAGACTATGGATTCTTTAATGTAAGAGCAATAAAACTATGGATTCTTTACAGAAAGATCAATGAGAGTCGACTATGGCTTCTTTACTGTAAGAGCAATGAGACTATGGATTCTTTACTGCAAGCAATGCGCTATGGACTCTTTACTACTGTAGGAGCAGTGAGACTATGGCTTCTTTACTGTAAGAGCAATGAGACTATATTTACCATAAGCAATGAGACTATGGACTCTGTAAGAGCAATGAGACTATGGATTCTTTACTGTAAGAGCAATGAGACTATATTTACCATAAGCAATGAGACTATGGACTCTGTAAGAGCAATGAGACTATGGATTCTTTACTGTAGCAGCAATGACACTAGATTTACCGTAAGCAATGAGACTACGGACTCTTTACTGTAAGAGCAATGAGACTATGGTTTCTTTACTGTAACAACAATGAGACTATATTTACCTTAAGCAATGAGACTATGGACTCTTTACTGTAAGAGCAATGAGACTATGGATTCTTTACTGTAACACTAATTAGACTATGGACTCTTTACTGTAAGAGCAGTGAGATATCTTTACTGTAAGAGCAATGAGACTATGGATTCTTTACTGTAACAGCAATGAGACTATAGATTCTTTACTGTAAGCGCAGTGAGACTATGGCTTCTTTACTGTAAGAGCAATGAGACTATGGATTCTTTATTGTAAGAGCAATGAGAGTCAGCTATGTATTCTTAACTGTAAGAGCAATGAGACTATGGATTCTTTATTGTAAGAGCAATGAGACTATGGATTCTTTACTGTAAGAGCAATAAGACTATGGATTCTTTACAGAAAGATCAATGAGAGTCGACTATGGCTTCTTTACTGTAAGAGCAATGAGACTATGGATTCTTTACTGTAAGCAATGAGACTATGGATTCTTTACTGCAAGCAATGCGACTATGGACTCTTTACTACTGTAAGAGCAGTGAGACTATGGCTTCTTTACTGTAAGAGCAATGAGACTATATTTATCATAAGCAATGAGACTATGGACTCTTTACTGTAAGAGCAATGAGACTATGGATTCTTTACTGTAAGAGCAATGAGACTATGGATTCTTTACTGTAGCAGCAATGACACTAGATTTACCCTAAGCAATGATACTATCGACTCTTTACTGTAAGAGCAATGAGACTATGGATTCTTTACTGTAACACCAATTAGACTATGGACTCTACTGTAAGAGCAGTGAGATATCTTTACTGTAAGAGCAATGAGACTATGGATTCTTTACTATAAGAGCAATGAGACTATGGATTCTTTACTGTAACAGCAATGAGACTATAGATTCTTTACTGTAGGCGCAGTGAGGCTATGGCTTCTTTACTGAAAGAGAAATGAGACTATGGATTCTTTATTGTAAGAGCAATGAGAGTCAACTATGTATTCTTTACTGTAAGAGCAATGATACTATGGATTCTTTACTGTAAGAGCAATGAGACTATGGATTATTTACTGTAAGAACAATGAGAGTCGACTATGGATTCTTTACTGTAACAGCAATGAGTCTATAGATTCTTTACTGTAAGAGCAGTGAGACTATGGATTTTTTACTGTAAGAGCAATGAGAGTCGACTATGGATTCTTTACTGTAAGAGCAATGAGAATATGGCTTCTTTACTGTAAGAGCAATGAGACTATGGATTCTTTACAGCAAGAGCAATGAGAGTCGACTATGGCTTCTTTACTGTAAGAGCAATGAGACTATGGATTCTTTACTGTAACAGCAATGAGACTATGGATTCTTTACTGCAAGTAATGCGACTATGGACTCTTTACTACTGTAAGAGCAGTGAGACTATGGCTTCTTTACTGTAAGAGCAATGAGACTATATTTACCATAAGCAATGAGACTATGGACTCTTTACTGTAAGACCAATGAGACTATGGATTCCTTACTGTAACAGCAATTAGACTATGGACTCTTTACTGTAAGAGCAGTGAGACTATGGATTCATTACTGTAAGAGCAATGAGGCTATGGCTTCTTTACTGTAAGAGCAGTGAGACTATGGAATCTTTATTGTAAGAGCAATGAGAGTCAACTATGGATTCTTTACTGTAAGAGCAATGAGACTATGGATTCTTTACTGTAAGAGCAATGAGAGTCAACTATGGATTCTTTACTGTAAGAGCAATGAGACTATGGATTCTTTACTTTAAGAGCAATGAGATTATGGAATCTTCACTGTAAGAGCAATGAGACTATGGATTCATTACTGTAACAGCAATGAGACTATATTTACCATAAGCAATGAGACTATGGACTCTTTACTGTAAGAGCAATGAGACTATGGATTCTTTACTGTAACAAAAATTAGACTATAGATTCTTTACTGTAAGCGGAATGAGACTACGGATTCTTTACTGTAAGAGCAATGAGACTATGGCTTCTTTACTGTAAGAGCAATGAGACTATGGATTCTTTAATGCAAGCAATGAGACTATGGATTCTTTACTGTACGAGCAGCAAGACTATGGACTCTTTACCGTAAGAGCAATGAGACTATGGACTCTTTACTGTAAGAGCAATGAGGCTATGGCTTCTTTACTGTAAGAGCAATGAGACTATGGATTCTTTATTGCAAAAACAATGAGAGTCAACTATGGATTCTTTACTGTAAGAGCAATGAGACTAGGATTCTTTACTGTAAGAGCAATGAGACTATGGAATCTTTACTGTAAGAGCAATGAAACTATGGACTCTTTACTGTAAGAGCAATGAGAGTCGACTATGGCTTCTTTACTGTAAGAGCAATGAGACTATGGATTCTTTACTGTAACAGCAATGAGACTATGAAATCTTTACTGTAAGCAATGAGACTATGGATTCTTTACTGCAAGCAATGAGACTATGCACTCTTTACTGTTGTGAATTAGACTTTTTGGCTCCCTCTTGTGGTTACTAGTGATATGACTCTGGGATTGTCTTTACTCAGTTTGGCACCCACCTGGGTCGTTAGTCCAGGGGTGTTGCTATATAAACTTCCTGGATCCTTAGTCCAGTGCCTGGCATCGTTGTAATCAGATCCTTTCTGTTTGCTCCTGTCTGCTGGTCCTGGTTCGTGCATAATTAAGCTAGTCCTGCTTCTTTGTTTTTTGGTTATTTGCTTTGCTCTTATTTTTGTCCAGCTTGTACTAAATGTGATTCCTGACTTTGCTGGAAGCTCTAGGGGGCTGGTGTTCTCCCCCCGGGCCGTTAGACGGTTCGGGGGTTCTTGAATATCCAGCGTGGATATTTTGATAGGGTTTTTGCTGACCATATAAGTCATCTTACTATATTCTGCTATTAGCTAGTGGGCCTCTCTTTGCTAAATACCTAGCTCATTCTTACGTTTGTCTTTTCCTCTCACCTCACCGTTATTATTTGTTGGGGGCTTGTTTCCAACTTTTGGGGTCTTTTCTCTGGAGGCAAGAAAGGTCTTTCTTTTCCCTTCTAGGGTTAGTTAGTTCTCCGGCTGGCGCGAGACGTCTAGAACCAACGTAGGCACGTTCCCCGGCTGCTGCTATTTGTGGTGCTAGGATTAGATATATGGTCAGCTCAGTTACCACTGCCCTATGAGCTGGATTTTTGTGTTTGCAGACTTAGTAATTATTTCTGAGACCCTCTGCCATTGGGGTCATAACAGTATGCCAGGCCAACATTGAATGTTTAATGCATTGCAGAAGTGGGATAATAAGAAAGGAAATTCTGAGTTTTTTTTTTTTTTTTTCCCTCTCTTCCTCCCCTTTACCTCTGAGTGGCTTGTGCTTGCTGCAGACATGAATGTCCAGTCCTTGATTACAAGTGTAGACCAGCTTGCTGCTCGTGTGCAGGGCATACAAGATTTTGTTACCAGTAGTCCAATGTCTGAACCTAAAATACCTATTCCTGAACTGTTTTCTGGAGACCGATTTAAGTTTAGGAATTTCAGGAATAATTGTAAATTGTTTCTATCTCTGAGACCCCGTTCATCTGGAGATTCAGCTCAGCAAGTTAAAATTGTTATCTCTTTTTTACGGGGCGACCCTCAGGATTGGGCTTTCTCGCTAGCGCCAGGAGATCCGGCATTGGCAAATATTGATGCGTTTTTTCTGGCGCTCGGATTGCTTTACGAGGAACCCAATCTTGAAGTTCAGGCAGAAAAAGCCTTGCTGGCTATTTCTCAGGGCCAGGATGAAGCTGAAGTGTATTGCCAAAAATTTCGGAAATGGTCCGTGCTTACTCAGTGGAATGAGTGTGCTCTGGCCGCAAATTTCAGAAATGGCCTTTCTGAAGCCATTAAGAATGTGATGGTGGGTTTCCCCATTCCTACAAGTCTGAATGATTCCATGGCGCTGGCTATTTAAATTGACCGGCGTTTGCAGGAGCGCAAAACCGCTAATCCTCTGGTGGTGTTGTCTGAACAAACACCTGATTTAATGCAATGTGATAGAATTCAGACTAGAAATGAGCGGAAAAATCATAGACGTCAGAATGGGTTGTGTTTTTACTGTGGTGATTCTACACATGTTATATCAGCATGCTCTAAACGCCTAACAAGGGTTGTTAGTCCTGTCGCCATTGGTAATTTGCAACCTAAATTTATTTTGTCTGTGACTTTAATTTGCTCATTGTCTTCTTACCCTGTTATGGCGTTTGTGGATTCAGGTGCTGCCCTGAGTCTTATGGATCTGTCATTTGCCAAGCGCTGTGGTTTTGTTCTTGAACCGTTGGTAAATCCTATTCCTCTTAGAGGTATTGATGCTACGCCATTGGCGGAAAATAAACCGCAGTTTTGGACGCAGGTAACCATGTGCATGACTCCTGAACATCGGGAGGTGATTCGTTTTCTTGTTCTGCATAAAATGCATGATTTGGTCGTTTTGGGTCTGCCATGGTTACAGACCCACAATCCAGTCTTGGATTGGAAGGCAATGTCTGTGTCAAGTTGGGGCTGTCAGGGAATTCATGCTGATTCCCCGCCGGTGTCTATTGCTTCCTCTACTCCTTCGGAAGTTCCTGAGTATTTGTCTGATTATCAGGATGTATTCAGCGAGTCCAGGTCCAGTGCTCTGCCTCCTCATAGGGACTGTGACTGCGCCATAGATTTGATTCCAGGTAGTAAATTTCCTAAGGGAAGACTATTTAATCTGTCTGTACCTGAGCATGCCGCAATGCGTTCGTATATCAAGGAGTCTCTGGAGAAGGGGCATATCCGTCCATCCTCTTCCCCTCTTGGTGCGGGATTCTTTTTTGTGGCCAAGAAGGACGGATCTTTGAGACCTTGTATTGACTATCGGCTTCTGAATAAAATCACTGTTAAATTTCAGTATCCTTTGCCTCTGTTGTCGGACTTGTTTGCCCGGATTAAAGGTGCCAAGTGGTTCACCAAGATAGATCTTCGTGGTGCGTACAACCTTGTGCGCATTAAGCAAGGAGATGAATGGAAGACAGCATTTAATACGCCCGAAGGTCATTTTGAGTACTTGGTGATGCCTTTTGGGCTCTCTAATGCTCCCTCAGTGTTTCAGTCCTTTATGCATGATATTTTCCGGAAGTATCTGGATAAATTTATGATTGTTTATCTGGATGATATTCTGGTTTTCTCTGAAGATTGGGACTCACATGTGGAGCAGGTCAGGATGGTGTTTCAGGTTTTGCGTGAGAATGCTTTGTTTGTTAAGGGCTCAAAGTGTCTCTTTGGAGTACAGAAGGTTCCCTTTTTGGGGTTTATTTTTTCCCCTTCTGCTGTGGAGATGGACCCAGTCAAGGTCTGAGCTATTCATGATTGGACTCAACCCACGTCAGTTAAGAGTCTTCAGAAGTTCTTGGGTTTTGCTAACTTCTACCGTCGTTTTATCGCTAATTTTTCTAGCGTTGTTAAACCTTTGACGGATATAACCAAGAAAGGTTCTGATGTTGCTAACTGGGCTCCTGCAGCCGTGGAGGCGTTCCAAGAGTTGAAGCGCCGGTTTACTTCGGAGCCTGTTTTGTGCCAGCCTGATGTCTCACTTCCCTTTCAGGTCGAAGTGGATGCTTCTGAGATTGGGGCAGGGGCCGTTTTGTCGCAGAGAGGCCCTGGTTGCTCGGTAATGAGACCATGTGCTTTCTTCTCTAGGAAGTTTTCACCTGCTGAGCGGAATTATGATGTTGGCAATCGGGAGTTGCTGGCCATGAAGTGGGCATTTGAGGAGTGGCGTCATTGGCTCGAGGGTGCTAAGCATCGTGTGGTGGTCTTGACTGATCACAAAAATTTGATGTATCTCGAGTCTGCTAAACGCCTGAATCCTAGACAGGCCCGCTGGTCATTGTTTTTCTCCCGTTTTGACTTTGTGGTCTCGTATTTACCAGGTTCAAAGAATGTGAAGGCTGATGCTCTTTCAAGGAGCTTTGTGCCTGACTCTCCTGGAGTCGCAGAACCAGTTGGTATTCTTAAAGAGGGAGTTATCTTGTCGGCCATTTCTCCTGATTTGCGACGTGTGTTGCAGAGATTTCAGGCTGGTAGACCTGACTCTTGTCCACCTGACAGACTGTTTGTTCCTGATAAGTGGACCAGCAGAGTCATTTCCGAGGTTCATTCCTCGGTGTTGGCAGGGCATCCGGGAATTTTTGGCACCAGAGATCTGGTGGCTAGGTCCTTTTGGTGGCCTTCCTTGTCACGGGATGTGCGGTCATTTGTGCAGTCCTGTGGGACTTGTGCTCGAGCTAAGCCTTGCTGTTCTCATGCCAGCGGGTTGCTCTTGCCCTTACCTGTCCCGAAGAGGCCTTGGACACACATTTCCATGGATTTCATTTCAGATCTCCCGGTGTCTCAGGGCATGTCTGTCATCTGGGTGGTATGTGATCGCTTTTCTAAAATGGTCCATTTGGTGCCTTTGCCTAAGCTGCCCTCCTCTTCCGATCTGGTTCCTGTGTTCTTTCAGAATGTGGTTCGTTTACACGGCATTCCTGAGAATATTGTGTCTGACAGAGGATCCCAGTTTGTTTCCAGGTTCTGGCGATCCTTTTGTGCTAGGATGGGCATTGATTTGTCGTTTTCGTCTGCCTTTCATCCTCAGACTAATGGACAAACGGAGCGAACTAATCAGACTCTGGAGGCTTATTTGAGGTGTTTTATTTCTGCGGATCAGGATGATTGGGTGACCTTCTTGCCGTTGGCTAAGTTTGCCCTTAATAATCGGGCTAGTTCCGCTACTTTGGTTTCGCCATTTTTCTGCAACTCTGGTTTCCATCCTCGTTTTTCCTCGGGACATGTGGAGCCTTCTGACTGTCCTGGGGTAGGTTCTGTGGTGGATAGGTTGCAGCAGATCTGGAATCATGTGGTGGACAACTTAAAGTTGTCACAGGAGAAGGCTCAGCGTTTTGCCAACCGCCGCCGCGGTGTGGGTCCCCGACTTCGTGTTGGGGATTTGGTATGGCTGTCTTCTCGATTTGTTCCTATGAAGGTCTCCTCTCCTAAATTTAAGCTAGTTAGTTCTCCGGCTGGCGCGAGACGTCTAGAACCAACGTAGGCACGTTCCCCGGCTGCTGCTATTTGTGGTGCTAGGATTAGATATATGGTCAGCTCAGTTACCACTGCCCTATGAGCTGGATTTTTGTGTTTGCAGACTTAGTAATTATTTCTGAGACCCTCTGCCATTGGGGTCATAACACTTTACTACTGAAAGAGCAGTGAGACTATGGCTTCTTTACTGTAAGAGCATTGAGACTATGGATTCTTTACTGTAAGGGCAGTGAGACTATGGATTCTTTACTGTAAGAGCAGTGAGACTATGGATTCTGTAATAATAATAATCTTTATTTTTATATAGCGCTAACATATTCCGCAGCGCTTTACAGTTTGCACACATTATCATCGCTCTCTCTGATAGGGCTCACAATCTAAATTCCCTATCAGTATGTCTTTGGAATGTGGGAGGAAACCGGAGTACCCGGAGGAAACCCACGCAAACACGGGGAGAACATACAAACTCCTTGCAGATGTTGTCCAAGGTGGGATTAGAACCCAGGACTCCAGCGCTGCAGTGCTATCCACTGAGCCACCGTGCTGCCCCTGTACTATAAGAGCAGTGATAGTATGGATTTGTTCCTGTAAGAGCAATGAGACTATGGATTCTTTACTGTAAGAGCAATGAGACTATGGACTCTTTACTGTAAGAGCAGTGAGACTATGGATTCGTTACTGTAAGAGCAATGAGACTATGGATTCTTTACTGTAAGAGCAGTGAGACTATGGATTTTTTATTATAAGTGCAGTCAAACTATGGATTCTTTACTGTAAGAACAGTGAAACTATGGATACTTTACTGTAAGAGCAGTGAGACTATGGATTCTTTACTGTAAGCAATGAGACTATGGATTCTTTACTGTAAGAGCAGTGAGACTATGGATTCGTTACTATAAGAGCAGTGAGACTATGGATTCTTTATTGTAAGAACAGTGAAACTGGATTCTTTACTGTAAGAGCAGTGAGACTATGGATTTGTTACTGTAAGAGCAGTGAGACTATGGAACTTTCTTCTGTCACACAATGCTGTAATAGTTGATTCTGAATGCAAACAAGCAAGCCGATATTTTGTAAAGGTGATCCCTGGGGCCCCGTCCTTTTAATTGATAACATAACACCTGCCATTATCATGTGCACCACAGTAACGTGAATACTCCTGTTAACAGTGCTATGGGCTTCCATTTTGTACACATGCATTGTTTGCTAGAGGAGTAGCTATATGGGGTGCAGGGGTCGCGGGGTGCAGGGGTCGCCCCCAAAGACCACATGAGGCACCAGTGTTATAAAGGGCACATGGCAGGTGGTGTCCCGTTACATATTATGTATTGGGACTCGAGAGCTTAAAGTGACACCTTTTTTCGTTTGCTCTATTTTCCCTCTGACGCCTTTATGTCTCATACTTATAAATAGGTCTGTAGGCTCCTTATATAGCACACATGGCCGTCACCTCGTCCGCTTCTCCCCCGCTCCAAAACTAGGACATATATAACAAATATGCAGCTCCAGGTTCATCGCCTCTTCCCTTAATATGCAAAATCCTGGTGCACCTGCTAATCAAAGCAATTACCTGCCAGCGAAACACTTGATGAGTGTCACGTCATGTGAATGCGCACAAGAAAAAAGATCTTATCTGAATTCCAGCTGGATGTGGTTATTAAACCTGTCTCACCCCACTCATTAATTACACACATTTTTGCAATGCACATCACATGCAATCACCCTCCCGCTACCGCTGTGTAGATGACCCCAGCGCAACGCACCCAACGTCAGGCAATGGCTCTCATCTTGCAGCGTAGAGATCAGTTTGCACAGCTGGAGAAGAGGCTCTCACCACTAAAAGAAATAAATTGCTTTTAGAGGCAGAAAATGTATGCAAGGAAAAAGTCGCCTCCAAGTATCAAGTGGTTATTTCTTAAAGGAAAATATCTGAAAGCCACTGGGAAAAACAGACTGTTTGCACTTTGCATTTGCAAACAAAAAAAACACATGATCATGGCTTTGATGCAGAGCAAGAAGTCTTTTTCCTCTTTCTGCCTTTTTTATACCCATCGATCCTCTTCCTCGGCTTGCTGAGCGGTGGGCTCGTCTGAGGATATGAAGATGGTTTGTGCCAATCCAATCTTTCTATTCTTTAGTTATTCCTCCCCTCTGGCAGCAGATAGTCACAGACACGTAGAGAGAGATTCTGCAATTGCATTCCCCTCCTCTTCCCTCCTCCTTGACTTCTGTGCTCTCTTCAAGTCTGGAATATGAATATCTAATCAGAGCACCAGATTGCACCAACCCCGCCTTAGGGCACGAGAATCACAAAACTAATAATAAAGATTAAAGAACAACCACAAGAAGGATTCAGGCCATGTGCACACGTTAAGTATTTTTCGCGTTTTTTTCGCGTTTTTTCGCTATAAAAACGTGATAAAAACGCGAAAAAAACGCTTACATATGCCTCCTATTATTTTAAGTGTATTCCGCATTTTTTGTGCAAATGTAGCCTTTTTTTCCGCGAAAAAATCGCATCGCGGAAAAAAAAGCAACATGTTCATTAAAATGCGGAATTGCAGGGGATTCCGCACACCTAGGGGTCCATTGATCTGCTTACTTCCCGCACGGGGCTATGCCCACGATGCGGGAAGTAAGCAGATTATGTGCGGTTGGTACCCAGGGTGGAGGAGAGGAGACTCTCCTCCACGCACTGGGCACCATATAATTGGTCAAAAAATAAGAATTAAAATAAAAAATAGCGATATACTCACCCTCGATGTCTTCCCGCCTCCACTGCACGCTGTCGCTTCGGTTCCTGTAGCTGGTGTGCGGTGAAAGACCTGCCGATGATGTCACTGTCCTGTGATTGGTCGTGAGCGGTCATGTGACCGCTCACGTGACCGTGACGTCACGGAAGGTCCTGTGCGCACAGACCAGCTATAGGAAGAGGAACGGACGCCGGTGAGGAGATGTCTGGGTGAGTATAAGCATTTTTTTTATTTTTTTTATTATTTTTAAACATTCTATCTTTTACTATTGATGCTGCATAAGCTGCATCTATAGTAAAAAGTTGGTCACACTTGTCAAACGCTATGTTTGACAAGTGTGACCAACCTGTCAGTCAGTTTTCCAAGCGATGCTACAGATCGCTTGGAAAACGTTAGCATTCTGCAAGCTAATTACGCTTGCAGAATGCTAAAAAAACGCGAAAAAAACGCAAAAAAAAACGCAAAAAAAAAAATGCGGATTTCTTGCAGAAAATTTCCGGTTTTCTTCAGGAAATTTCTGCAAGAAATCCGCAACATGTGCACATACCCTTAATCACCAGGTATCATTGTAATCAGTATAACGGCGCCGACCTGACACTGTCTGTAGTTACTGTGCACAATTCTGCTGACAGGGGCACTTTAATGCCCCATGTACTTGTTATAAAATAAAAAGTGCAGCCCTCCAAATACCAGGTTTAGGATGTTTTCCAGCAGAGTCTTTGAAACAGCTGGCATTACCAGTGACAAAGATGGACTTTGCTGCGCTGATGCTAAATAGCCTTAATAAAGAAAGTAACTTTCCAATGTATCCACCTTTCATCCATATTTCCTCTTCCCATGCTTGTTCAATGTGTAGGCTCTTCCTTGTGTGACATGAGGATAGTTAGTTGACTTTTATTCATTCACCCCTCACGAGACACAGAGAGAAAGAAATTCTGCAGTTGCATCTCCCTCCTTTCCCCTCCTTTCTGTCTTTTCTTTGCTGTATTACTCTAAAAAGTTTGAATGGTAGCCGAGGAAAATTTTGCACTTTAAAAAAAAAAAAAGAAATGTAACTGTGCAGACACAGGGAGGAAAAGGGGGTCAGCAGGTGCCCCAGTCTGCTAGCCGGAACCACATGGACCAGGGATCGTCCCGCCAAATGCCTGCTCTCCTTTTAACGTGAGCATAACGCTACTCAGACAACACAGGGTGAGGGTGAATCAGTGTGGAAATGCTTTATTGAACCACAAAAGAGGCAGATAACAAGTATAACAGTCCCAGCAAAATACCCCAAGATGGTGCACATTACAGAGTCTCTCTCTTCCGCTGACTCGTCAGGATAATGGTAGCTGTTACTTCAGAGCTCCAAGAGTCGACTACCCCACCTGTGGCAATCACACAGAAAGGAGGTAACGACAAGCTTAAGAAGATGACAGTCCATTGAGGTACAAGGCCAGTTGACCCAAAGGTTACAACCTAGCTTCTCCAAACATCTCCATGGAGCCAGGTGACCGGTGGTTCCCAATCCTGGCTTTCTCCAAACGTATCCATGGTTCAGTGATGGTCAATGGAGCAGATCTGTATTCTTCCAGACAGGGCCGAGGTCCCCTAGGTTGCTTCCTGTAGAATGATAGATCCTTGTCATGGAGCCATGATGAATTGGCAGCAATTCCTGTAGGGTCCCCTGGATGTTTGGATATCTTGGCAGAATCTCTAGCGGTTTCTCTCTCTCCATAGTGGCATGTAACCTCTTTTTATACTTAACAAGTGTCCTTCATTCAGTATTGACATAAAGGGTAAGAATGGAGATGAGATCAAGTAGCATTACTTGATTATTTAATCTGTTTGCATAGTTTTCCTCCTCTGTTCTCAAAGTAACCAAACTATCTGGCCTACACAATGCATAATTAGCATATCGGTAAACATCACTAGTCATCAAAGATAAGAGCACAATATGTTATATGAAATGTCAATATTACAGGCTTACCCAAGCACAAGTCTGTTTTCTTGACCAACACATAAATTCAAAAGCCAACATACAGATAACAGTCTATTCTTCTTGCTTAAAAATAGTTGTCTGGTTAATTAAGACACAATGCTGGGTCTCCACAGTAACTAAGAATCTGTTGGTTTAATAGAAAAACACAGTCTTCACCTTGACCATTTCATATTAAAGGGTCATTGTGTTAGCATCACTAAGTGAAGTGGATCATCAATGCCCAAGGTCCAGGTGGGTACGTGGGCATTGGTGCAGCAGGCAGGTTAGGCATGCGCAAAACAGGTAGCAGAGGTACTGGAGTAAGCAGACATGAGTGCCGAAACAGGTATCAAAGGTCCTGGAAGACTGGGAATAGGTACCGTAGGTCCTGGAAGACTGCTGTCAGACAAGGGCATCCTGGATGTTGCAAGGGACACGTAGCAGAGGTGCTGGAAGCCACAGGTGGTAGGAGGCATCCTAGAAGCCACAGGCATACATGAGACATCCTGGAAGCCACAAGCGAACAGAAGACATCCTGGAAGCACTGGCGTAGCTAGAGCTTTTGCCGCCCGGGGCTGATTCCGAGTTTGGCGCCCCCCCCCCCCCCCATTGCCGTCACTCAACGCCGGGCACCGCCCCCTCAGCACTGTTTACCCATGAAATCCGGTGCCTGCGCTGTGTATCGCTGTTTGGTGCAGGCGCAGAGAGCTCTGTCGTCACAGCCAGGCTTGCAGACTGCGCCTGTGCGGCCACCCACCTTGGTAATCCCAGCCCCACAGTGTGTTATGCATTACGCAGAGTGCGGGGCTGGGATTCACAAGCAGGGCGGCCGCACAGGCGCAGTGTCCAGCATTGCCCCAGTGTGTCCAGCATTGCCCCAGTGTGTCCAGCATTGCCCCAGTGTGTCCAGCATTGCCTTAGTGTGTCCAGCAATCTGCCCCAGTGTCCAGCATTGTCCCCAGTGGTGTGTCCAGCATTGCCCCCGGTGTGTCCAGCATTGCCTTAGTGTGTCCAGCAATCTGCCCCCAGTGCGTCCAGCAATCTGCCCCCAGTGCGTCCAGCAATCTGCCCCCAGTGCGTCCAGCAATCTGCCCCCAGTGCGTCCAGCAATCTGCCCCAGTGTCCAGCAATCTGCCCAAGTGTCCAGCATTGCCCCCAGTGTCCAGCATTGCCCCCAGTGTGTCCAGCAATCTGCCCCAGTGTTCAGCATTGCCCCCAGTCTGTCTCCAGCATATTGCCCCCAGTCTGTCTCCAGCATATTGCCCCCAGTCTGTCTCCAGCATATTGCCCCCAGTCTGTCTCCAGCATATTGCCCCCAGTCTGTCTCCAGCATATTGCCCCCAGTCTGTCTCCAGCATATTACCCCCAGTCTGTCTCCAGCATATTGCCCCCAGTCTGTCTGAGTCAGACATAAAGAAAAAAAAAAAATAGTAAAATCCTCACCTCTCCCGTTCCCAGCGCAGGTCCCGTGCACTCAGCGTCTCTCCGGCTCTGCAACGCTCAGGACAGAGAGGCTGAGCGCGCAGTGATGACGTCATCGCACCCTCTGCCCTGAGACGTCGCAGAGTCAGAGGGCGCCGAAGACGCTGCAGCTGCCGCAGGAACCAGGAGAGGTGAGTATTAAAGGGGGGCCCAATGCCAGCGGGGGGGGGGGCCTGGTCGTGGCGGCGCCCGAAGATTTAAAGGGCCCGCGTCTCTCTTTTTTTTTTTTTTCTTCTTCCTCCTCTCTGGGTCGGAGCCGCCCCGGAATTGTGCCGCCCGGGGCGGCCCGCCCCCCCCCGCACCCCCCTTCCTACGCCACTGCCTGGAAGCCACAAGCGAAAACATAGCAGTTATAATCGCAGGGGATAGTGGACCTGGAAGCTGCAGGTGGACATGAGACATCCTGGAAGCTGCAGGCAGAAATGCTGCAGAGGTCCTGGAAGCCCAGAAACAAATAACAGAGGTTTTGGAAGCTTCTGGCAGAAAAAGAGACATCTTGGAAGCTTCAGGTGGACACACGTAGCAGAGGTTCGGGAAGACCGGAAACAGGTAGCAGACCGAACCCTGTCATTTTAGAAAGTCTTAATACCAAGACACTGGTGTAATAATAATAATAATAATCTTTTTTTTATATAGCGCTAACATATTCCGCAGCGCTTTACAGTTTGCACACATTATTATCGCTGTCCCCGCTGAGGCTCACAATCTAAATTCCCTATCAGTATGTCTTTGGAATGTGGGAGGAAACCAGAGTACCCGGAGGAAACCCACACAAACATGGACAGAACATACAAACTCTTTGCAGATGTTGTCCTTGGTGGGGTTTGAACCCAGGACACCAGCGCTGCAAGGCTGCAGTGCACTGTGTATGTTTCGCTTAGCCTTAGGCCTAGGTAGGTGATCAAATAGGATCACACAGGGCCATCTGCAAAGCCAAATGTGAAGCACGACAGCTCATCATACCGGAATAAGAGGATCTGGCACATTGGAAGTGTTCCTTAACTTAGGACAAAGTTTGAGCTTGCTGACCTAGCCCTGTAGATAAGTAACCTGACTGTAGAAAAGTAGCTTAAATATAAAACCAACCCTGTCACCCATCACAACAAGTCCCTGCAGCGGCCCCATGCACACCACTGTTTTACAAGATTTTAGAAAAATGTACATGACCCCAAATTTGCAAAATTACACTGTAGTTACCTTGTCGTCCCCCTCCAGACATCAGTCTTGTGTCTTCCAACTTTTTGAGACTGAAGATAATTTTCCAGGATGATAGACTGGTCGTGTCCCACCTGAGAGCAAATATCAGTCTAAGTACATATATAATAAATTACCATATATATTACGTCTCCTGTACCTCCGCTCTTGTTCCCGGAGCTCCCTCAGATGTCTGATATACATATTACACATTGTGGGGTGTCATATGATGCAAGTTCTTCCACTCGTGTTGACTTATGTCTTCACATCCTCCTTGTTGACAACTAGCCCTCATTTCCAAGCCACCGCTTGCATGATAAGCAAAATATTTAGGAGAAACGTTCACACAGGCGTCCCATAGACCAATTCTATGGGATGAAGCCCTTATACCAGGAGAAAGCTGGAGGTATTTGGACAACTTGTCTCATTACCTGCAGTTTCCATCCACTATATATAGACACATCTGCATGTTTTTCTCAATATCTAACATGAAATCAGAATAAAACCCATTTTAGGTCAATTAGGATTACCATAATTATTAATATGTCAAATGCCAGAATAATGAGAGAGAAAATGTTTTAAGGCATTTTTATTACTTACTGCAAAGTCAAGGGTTTCCATCCATTTCATTAGTATTTGGTACCATTGCCCTTACACTGAATGACTCGGGTCAGATGTTTGGGATCTCCTTCCACAAGCTTCTCACAATAGTTTGTTGGAATTTGGGCCCATTCCTCCTGACAAAACTGGTGTAACTGATCCCAGTGTGTAGGTCGCCTTGCTCACACCGGCCTTTTCAGCTTTGCCCATAAATTTTCAATAGGATTGAGACCAGGCCTTTGTGATGGCCACTCCAAAACATTGACTTTGTTATGCTGAAGCCACTTTGTTACCATTTTGGCAGTATGCTTCGGGACATTGTCAATTTGGAAGACTCATTTCCGCCCAAGCTTTAACTTTCTGGCTGATGTTTTGAGATGTTGCTTCAGTATTGCCACAAAATCTTGTTTTCTCATGATGCCATCTATTTTGTGAAGTGCACCAGTCCCTCCTGCAGCAAAACAACCCCACAACATGATGTTGCCACCCCCATGTTTCACAGTAGGGATGGTGTTCTTAGACTTCCAAACTTCTCCCTTTTAAGTCCAAACGTAATGATGGTCATTATGCCCAAAAAGTTCAATTTTAGTTTCATAAGACCACAGGACATGTCTCCAAAAATAAGGTGTTTGTTCCTGTGTGCATTTGCAAACATTTAACTGGCTTTTTAACCCCTTTACCCCCAAGGGTGGCTTGCACGTTAATGACCGGGCCAATTTTTACAATTCTGACCACTGTCTCTTCATGAGGTTATAACTCTGGAACGCTTCAACGGATCTCAATGATTCTGACAATGTTTTCTCATGACATATTGTACTTCATGATAGTGGCAAAATTTATTTGATATTACTTGCATCTATTTGTGAAAAAAAAATGGAAATTTGGCAAAAATTTAGAACATTTTGCAATCTTCCAACTTTTCATTTTCATGCCCTTAAATCACAGAGATATGTTACACAAAATACTTAATAAGTAGCATTTCCCACATGTCTATTTTACATCAGCATAATTTTGGAACCAAAATTTGTTTTGTTAGGGAGTCATAAGGGTTAAAAGTTGACCAGCGATTTCTCATTTTTACAACACCATTTTTTTTAGGGACCACATCACATTTGAAGTCACTTTGAGGGGTCTATATGATAGAAAATAGCAAAAAGTTACACCATTCTAAAAACTGCACCCCTCAAGGTGCTCAAAACCACATTTAAGAAGTTTATTAACCCTTCAGGTGCTTCACAGGAATTTTTGGAATGTTTAAAAAAACAAAAAACATTTAACTTTTTTTCACAAAAAAATTGCTTTGGATCCAATTTGCTTTACTTTACCAAGGGTAACAGGAGAAATTGGACCCCAAAAGTTGTTACATAATTTGTCCTGAGTACGCCGATACCCCATATGTGGGGGTAAACCACTGTTTGGGCGCATGGCAGAGCTCAGAAGGGAAGGAGCACCATTTGACTTTTCAATGCAAAATTGGCTGGAATTGACATAGGACGCCATGTCGCGTTTGGAGAGCCCCTGATGTGCCTAAACAGTGGAAACCCCCACAAATGACACCATTTTGGAAAGGAGACACCCTAAGGAACTTATCTAGGTATGTGGTGTGCACTTTCAACCCCCAATTTTTTCACTAAAGTTTATAATGTAGAGCCGTGAAAATTAAAAAATCATTTTTTTCCACAAAAATGATTTTTAGCCCCCAATTTTGTATTTTTCCAAGGGTATCTGGAGAAATTGGACCATAAAAGTTGTTGTGCAATTTGTCCTGAGTATGCTGATACCCCACATGTGGGAGAAAACTACTATTTGGGCGCATGGCAGAGCTCGGAAGGGAAGAAGTGGCGTTTTAGAATGCAGACTTTGATGGAATGGTCTGCGGGCGTCACGTTGCGTTTGCAGAGCCCCTGATGCACCTAAACAGTAGAAACCCCCCACAAGTGACCTCATATTGAAAACTAGACCCCCTAAGGAACTTATATAGGTATGTGGTGTGCACTTTGAACCCCCAATTGTTTCACTAAAGTTTATAATGTAGAGCGTTGAAAATTAAAAAATCATTTTTTTCCACAAAAATGATTTTTTAGCCCCTCAATTTTGTATTTTTCCAAGGGTGTCTGGAGAAATTGGACCATAAAAGTTGTTGTGCAATTTGTCATGAGTATGCTGATACCCGACATGTGGGAGAAAACTACTATTTGGGCGCATGGCAGAGCTCGGAAGGGAAGAAGAGGCGTTTTGAAATGCAGACTTTGATGGAATGGTCTGCGGGCGTCACGTTGCGTTTGCAGAGCCCCTGATGCACCTAAACAGTAGAAACCCCCCACAAGTGACCTCATATTGGAAACTAGACCCCCTAAGGAACTTATCTAGATGTGTTGTATGAACTTGGAACCCCCAAGTGTTTCTCTAAAGTTTATAATCCAGAGCGTTGAAAATAAAAAAATCATTTTTTTTTCACAGAAATGATTTTTTTAGCCCCTCAATTTTTATTTTCTCAAGGGTAACAGGAGAAATTGGACCACAAAAGTTGTTGCCCAATTTGTCCTGAGTACACTGACACCCCATATGTGGGGGTAAACCACTGTTTGGGCGCACAGCAGAGCTCGGGAGGGAAGGAGCAATGTTTTACTTTTTCAACGCAGAATTGGATGGAATTGAGATTGGATGTCATGTTGCGTTTGCAGAGCCCCTGATGTGCCTAAACATTGAAACCCCCCACAAGTGACCCCATATTGGATACTAGACCCCCCAAGGAACTTATCTACATGTGTTGTGAGGACTTTGCACCCCCAAGTATTTCACTACAGTTTATAACGCAGAGCCTAAACAGTGGAAACCCCCCAATTCTAACTCCAATCCTAACCCCAACACACCCCTAACCCTAATCCCAAACCTAACTACACCCCTAACCCCAACACACCCCTAACCCTAATCCCAACCCTAACCACAAATCTAACCCGAACACACCCCTAACCCTAATTCCAACCCACCCCTAACCCCAACACACTTCTAACCCTAATCCCAACCCTAACCATAACCCTAACCACACTCCTACCCCTGACACACAACTAACCCAACCGTAAACGTAATCCAAACCCTAACCCCAACTCTAGCCCCAACCCTAACTTTAACCCCAACCCTAACTTTAGCCCCAACCCTAACCCTAACTTTAGCCCCAACCCGAACCCTAACTTTAGCCCCAACCCTAACCCTAACTTTAGCCCCAACCCTAACCCTAACCCTAATGGGAAAATGGAAATAAATACTTTTTTTAACCTCTTCAAGTCGCGGCCCTTTTTCGTTTTTGCGCTTTAGTTTTTCATTTCCCTCCTTCCCAGAGCCATAACTTTTTTATTTTTTTGTCAATATGGTCATGTGCGGGCTTATTTTTTGCGGGATGAGTTGTAATTTTGAACGACACCATTGGTTTTACCATGTCTTTTACTAGAAAACGGGAAAAAAATTCCAAGTGCGGTGAAATTGCAAAAAAAGTGCAATCCCACACTTGTTTTTTGTTTGGTTTTTTGCTAGGTTCACTAAATGCTAAAACTAACCTGCCATTGTGATTCTCTAGGTCATTATGAGTTCATAGACACCTAACATGTCTAGGTTATTTTTTATCCAAGTGGTGAAAAAAAATTCAAAACTTTGCTTAAAAAAAAAAAAAAAAAAAGTGCCATTTTCCGATACCCGAAGCGTCTCCATTTTTAGTGATCTG
Organism: Ranitomeya variabilis; assembly: GCF_051348905.1. Taxonomy (NCBI): domain Eukaryota; kingdom Metazoa; phylum Chordata; class Amphibia; order Anura; family Dendrobatidae; genus Ranitomeya; species Ranitomeya variabilis. The sequence goes on from NC_135232.1 coordinate 738,424,873, forward strand.
GGGTCGAGTGAGGGCTTATTTTTTGCACGCCGAGCTGACGTTTTTAATAATATCACTTTTGTGCAGATACGTTCTTTTGATCGCCCGTTATTGCATTTTAATGCAATGTCGCGGCGACCAAAAAAACGTAATTCTGGCGTTTCGAATTTTTTTCGCTACGCTGTTTAGCGATCAGGTTAATGCTTTTTTTTATTGATAGATCGGGCGATTCTGAAAGCGGCGATACCAAATACGTGTAGGTTTGATTTTTTTTTATTGTTTTATTTAGGATGGGGCGAAAGGGGGGTGATTTAAACTTTTATATTTTTTATATTTTTTTCATATTTTTAAAAACATTTTATTTTTACTTGTGCCATGCTTCAATAGCCTCCATGGGAGGCTAGAAGCTGGCACCACTCGATTGGCTCAGCTACATAGCAGTGATCATGAGATCACTGCTATGTAGCTGAATTGCAGGTGTGCTGTGAGCGCCGACCACAGGGGGGCGCTCACAGCAGGCCGGCATTAGTAACCATAGAGGTCTCAAGGACCTCTATGGTTACCATCCTGATGCATCGCCGACCCCCGATCATGTGACAGGGGTCGGCGATGACGTCAATTCCGGCGGTTAAATGCCGCTGTCTGCGTTTGACAGCGGCATTTAACAGGTTAATAGCGGCGGGTGAATAGCGATTTCACCCACCGCTATTGTGCGCACATGTCAGCTGTACAAAACAGCTGACATGTCGCGACTTTGATGTGGGCTCACCGCCGGAGCCCACATCAAAGGGGGAGACACGACATGCGCAGTACATGTACGGCGCATGTCGTGAAAGGGTTAATGTTATTATTGTTCCCTAACTAAGGCGGTGATAAAGGGGGGGTTTATTTACTATTTATAGCGGGTTTTTATGTTTGGCAACTGTCACACACTAAAAGTAGCTTTTTATTGCAAAAAATATTTTTTGCATCACCTTATTTTGAGAGCTATAATTTTTCCATATTTTGGCCCACAGAGTCATGTGAGGTCTTGTTTTTTGCGTGACGAGTTGACGTTTTTATTTGTACCATTTTCAGGCACATGACATTTTTTGATCGCTTTTTATTCCGATTTTTGTTAGACAGAATGAACAAAAACCAGCAATTCATGAATTTCTTTTGGAGGGGGCGTTTATACCGTTCCACGTTTGGTAAAATTGATAAAGCTGTTTTATTCTTCTGGTCAGTATGATTACAGCGATACCTCATTTATATAATTTTTTTATGTTTTAGTGCTTTTCTATAATAAAAACTATTTTATAGAAAAAATAATTATTTTTGCATCACTTTATTCTGAGGGCTATAACTTTTTTATTTTTTCGCTGATGATGCTGTACTGTGGCTTGTTGTTTGCAGGACAAGATGACGTTTTCAGCGGTACCATGTTTATTTATATCCATCTTTTTGATTGCGTGTTATTCCACTTTTTGTTCGGCGGTATGATGATAAAGCATTGTTTTTTGCCTGTTTTTTTTTTTTTTTACGGTGTTCACTGAAGGGGTTAACTAGTGGGACAGTTTTATAGGTCGAGTGGTTACGGACGCGGCGATACTAAATATGTGCACTTTTATTTTTTTTTTATATATATATATATACATAAAGAAATCTATTTATTGGAACAATATTTTTTTTTCTTTATTTAGATTTTTTTTTTTTTTTTTTACACATGGTAATATTTTTTTTTTTGTACTCTTTTACTTTTTCCCAGGGTGGGACATCACTGTATAGTGTCAGATCGCTGATCTGACACTTTGCAAAGCACTGAGTCAGATCAGTGATCTGACAGGCAGTGCAGGAGGCTTGCCGGCGCCTGCTATCAGCAGGCACTTGCAAACCACCTCCCTGCAGGACCCGGTAGGACCCCCGGTGGTCATAGGGGCCCAGACCACCTTGACAGGATAGTACGTCTAATGTCAGAAAGGGGTTAATGTTTCTTTTTGGGTAATAGCTTCTTCCTGGCAGAGTGGCCTTTCAGCCCATGTTGATACAGTACTCGTTTCACTATGGATAGTGACACAATCTTACCAGCTTCAGCCATCATCTACACAAGATCTTTTGCTTTTGTCCTTGGGTTGATGTGCACATGTCGGACCAAAGCATGTTTATCTCTGGGACACAGAACTCATCTCCTTCCTGAGCGATGTGATGGCTGGACATTCCCATCTTGTTTTTACTTGTGTATAATTGTTTGTACAGATGTGGAGCGGCCCCAAAATGCAGAGCAGCGGGGTACTCGGTACCGGGTCTCTCTCTCTCGGTTCTGGGGATGTCACGGTGGCCTGACCCGGTCCGTGGCCCTGCTAAGGGGCGCCCAATTAAAGATGTAGATGACGTGTAGGTCGCAGTAAATAATGAGGGCACAGGGTTGCAGTCTCTTTACCTCTTTACTGAAGGCTTCGGCATCCGCAATCCGGAGCACTGCTAACAGGGCTGGCTGAGACCGGCCGGTCCGAAGGCACATCCAGAGTTCCCTTTACAGGTGGAAATCAGTGGCCTTCCTATCAGCGCCTGTGTGTTTTAGTACCTCCCTGCTGAGCACCACGGGATAGTCCTCACAACTGTCGTGTATGTTTCTGTTCTTTCTCTCTCCGTCCCCCAGATGATATGGATAGGACGCACCCGTATGACGGGGAAGGCCTGGAGTTATTTTATAGGGACCCTAGAGACCCCCTCTCCCACAATTGCCTCGATTGTCTTCGTTAGGTATAAAGGTGAGACAGCCAACCTAAAGTTAACTGCCCTGCCGTTGGTTCAAAGTAATGCGTAGAGTCTGTTAGTTTCTCGGCGTTCCGGCCGCCGGCTACACGCCTCAGAAGGATGTTGCTGATCTTGAGGCACGACTCCTACTGGTTCTATCTCCTTTGTGCCGTGATCCCGTTTCTCACTTCTCCACAATATGCTTCGCTTCATGTCCTTTCTTAGGAGTCTGCTGCTATAAGGCACAGGCACGGCTCCATAACGATCTGTCTGTGCTAGGCCGCTGTCAGGATCCCACCCCTGACAGGTCCTCTCTCGAACTCTCCCCAGCTACTTTCTGCTTAACTTCCTATCCAACCCCTAGTTTTACCCATGTGTGAGGAGTGGCCTAGTAGATAGGACCTTTTGCTCCCCCTGGCGGCCGGAGTGTGAAGTGTAATGTGTGTCTGTGATACCTGCAAGGTGAACTCTTTTAGTGCAATCAGACGTACCATCACTCCCCCCGGTGGAAGAGCGACGTTACTGCAACGACCAGACTGTGGGGTGTTGCTCTCTCCCCCCGTTAAATCCAGTACTCCCAGACTGGGAAAAGAAGAACAACAATACATGTTAACAAAAGACATACAAAATTTTGAAATGCTATGAACAAGTAAATGCTATGAACAAGTAAATATAACAGTGCTTCCCTTTATGGGAGGTGAGGACACTTGAACGTTGCAAAAGTTTGGTCATGCACAGTGCATGCCTCCCAGTTTTGGGTGCAACCTTGAAACAGCAGGGACCCCGGGTAAACAAAGGGGTCCCTGTGAAAGTTTTGGAGCAATTCACTGTCCATTACTCCATTGTCCATTTTTAAACCTGTAACAAAGATATTTACACAAACATTTTCAACCAAATAGCAACTATCATTAATATCTCCAAGTTTTGTAGCGAAGTGGAGTTTGGTTCTTGGTGCTACGTGTAGACCTCCGCAGTGCAGGGGTTGCTATTGGCCTAACAGGGCCCGCTATGCTTGCTATCGCTGGTGTAGTGCACTGTCTTCTAGCTACACTTCTAGTGAGTCTGGGTAGCACTGGCCTGCTGGAGCTCTCAGGGCTGCTGCTACTAATGGTGGGTATGGCAGATTCGCCGATAGCAGAGGGAGGACTTGCCGGTTCAACGGTTGGCATGGCATCCTCTGGTGGGGTCCGCTGTGATTGCGGGTCCGGATGATCTGACACCACATTTAGTTCTGGTGGTTTCAGTTGACGAAACATTAAGACAGGTACCACGATGGCCTGATTTGTGTGAGTCCAAGACTGGGGAAAATCGCCAAGAACAGTGTGTATCATCTTCTCCTCTTCTACAGGTGGAGAGGTTCCGGGATCTGTTTCCCTCTCTCTCAACTTATCAGGGCATATTTTAAGGTTGTGTCTGGATATTGCCGTTGAGGTTTCCCCTCCATCTTTGCTGATGAGACAGACCTTCGTATTGTCAAAATCGGATTTCAGGATGGTATACGGTTCCGCTTCCCATTGGTCGTCAAGCTTGTGTAATCTCCTCTTCCGTTTGAGTACTTGCTCACCGGGTGACAAGGGAATCGCAGGAGCATGCTGGTTGTAGTCTCTTTCTTGTTTTTGTCTGGCTTGGGCGAGACTTCTTTCCACGCATTCCTGTATTTTGCGGGACCTTTGCTGCCTTTCCGCATCCCAATCTGCATCTGGCGAGGTATCCTCGGGGGTTAGGACCCCCATGTCTAGATCAACAGGTAACTTGCTAGATCTTCCTCGCATCAGGTACGCTGGAGTGCAGTTGGTGGAATTTACTGGGATGTGGTTATACATGTCTACCAAGTCAGGCAACTTTGTTGGCCACAAGTTCCGTTCCTCCACAGGCAAGGTCTTCAGTAAGTCGATTACCACTTGGTTCATCTTCTCACACATCCCGTTGGTTTGTGGATGGTACGGGGTGGTTCTGATCTTCTTACACCCGTACAGATTGCAGAACTCCTGGAACACCTCCGCTTCAAATGCTGGTCCCTGGTCGGTCAGTACCTTCTCCTGGTACCCATGTGGTCTACAGAAGTACTGCTGGAAGGTTTTGGCGGCCGTCCTGGCCGTTAGATCTTTGACAGGCACAACTACCATGAATCTGGAGTAGTGATCCACGATGGTAAGAGCGTAGACATAGCCTGACCAGCTAGGTGTTAGCTTCACATGATCTAGAGCGACCAGTTCGAGCGGCCGTTTGGTGATGGGCTGAAAGGGAGCCCCTTGGCTGTCACGGTCCTTCCTACATAGGCTACATGGGCCACACTCTCGACACCACTTCTCGATGGCTTTCTTCATGCCAATCCAGTAGAACCTCCCTCGGAGTAGCCTCTCCAACTTCCTCCATCCGAAGTGTCCGGCCCCATCGTGGTACGCTCCCAGAACCATTGACGCATCTTGCCTTGGAACCACTATCTGCCATACCAATTCATGGGTGCGTGGGTCGATGCTTCTCCGGCAGAGCTTACCATCATGAATAAACAGTTTGCCTCTCCCCTTCCACAGCTGTTGTGTCTCTTTGTGGATCATCCGGGCCGGGATGCAAACCTGCCTGTGTCAGGAGCTCTTTCACCCGACGGACAGCGGGGTCACCATCCTGGGTTTCTGCCCATCCATGGTGGGGCAGGGGATTCAGCGTGGCGTCCTGCTTGTTCTTGCACCTGTTCTTCACATGATGGGAACACTGGGTGGCCTTGGGGCGATGGAAAGCGGGCAGCTCTACCTCTTCAAGTGCCTCCGGATCTTCCCCCGTTTCTGGCAAGTTGGGCATCCGGGACAATGCATCGGCATTCGCATTCTTGTGCCCTGCCCGGTACTTGATGGTGAAGTCATAATTGGACATCCGGGCCATCCACCGCTGTTCCAAGGCACCGAGTTTTGCTGTGTCAAAAAGCGTTAGAGGATTATTATCCGTGAAAACGGTGAATTTCGCTGAGGCCAGGTAGTGCTTGAACCTCTCCGTCATTGCCCAAACAATGGAGAGGAACTCCAGCTTAAAGGAACTATAGTTGTCAGGGTTCCTTTCAGTGGGACGAAGCTTCCTGCTGGCGTAAGCAATTACCCTCTCCTTGCCTTTCTGGACCTCGGACAACACGGCTCCCAACCCCACATTGCTGGCGTCCGTGTACAGCACAAATGGTTGGTCATACTCAGGGTAGGCCAGGCCCTCTTCTCCCGTTAGCGCCGACCGTAAACAAGAGAAGGATCCCTCCAGTCCATCGTTCTAGTCAAATGGAGTATTCCTACACTTGGTCTTCTTGGACTGGCCCACCAACAGGTCTTGCAAGGGCACGGCTTTCTTGGTGAAGTCCTTGATAAATCTCCTGTAGTAGCCTACCAACCCGAGGAACTGCCGGACTTCATGGAGGTTGCTGGGCTTCGGCCAGTCTTTGATCACAGTAACCTTGTCGGGGTCTGGGGCCACTCCTTCAGCACTCACCACATGGCCCAGGTACTGCACTTTGGGTTTTAGCAGATGGCATTTGGACGGTTTCACCTTCAAGCTAAAGTTGGACAGGGCTTCAAACACCTCGGCCAGGTGCTTCAGATGGTCTTCATAGGTCTTGAAGACAATGACATCGTCCAAATATAGCAGCACGGTTTCAAAGTTCTTGTGTCCCGGACAGCACTCCATCATCCTCTGGAACGTTCCCGGGGCTTTGCACAGCCCGAAGGGCATGTAGTTGAATTCGCAGAGACCCATCGGCGTCGTAAAGGCCATCTTTTCCTTGTCCGCCTCTGCCACGGGAACCTGCCAGTACCCACTGGTGAGATCCAAGGTAGAAAAGTAGTTAGCAGACTTTAAAGCAGCCAAGGACTCCTCTATCCTGGGCAGTGGATATGCATCCTTATGTGTAATGCGATTTAGCTGCCTATAATCAACACACATCCTCATGGTGCCATCTTTCTTCCTAACGAGGACTAACGGAGCTGCCCAAGGGCTACAACTGTCTCTCACTACCTCAGCCTCCTTCATCTCTCGCAACATGTCCTTAGCACACTGATAATGAGCTGGGGGCACAGGCTGGTATCTCTCTTTTATGGGTGGATGATCTCCTGTGGGGATATGATGTCGAATCCCTTTTACCTGCCCAAAATCTAGGGGGTGCTTGCTGAATACCCGCTCATACTCATGAACCACCCTGTAGGCCCCCTGTTTCTGGTGAGGTGGGGTAGAGTCAGTGCCCACGTGCAATTCCCGACACCAATCTTTCAGTTGCCCTGCAGAACCGTTGTTCTCCGCCGGATTGGAGGGGTCCAAGGGTCCGGGTGCCTGTGTAGCGCCCCCACTGCCGCAGGGCCGAGGGGTACCTGGTACCGGGCCTCTGAGTCTCTGCTCTGGGGTTGTCACGGTGGCTAGACCCGGTCCGTGACCCTGCTGAGGGGCGTACAGTGATAGATGTAGATAGTGGTGGTGGTGCGGTGCAGTAAATAACGAGGACACCAGGTTGCAGTCTCTTTACCTCTTTACTGAAGGTCTCTGGGTCCTCAGTCCGGAATACGGTTCACCAGGCTGCGCAAGTCCGGCCGGTCCGATGGCACCTCCAGAGTTCTCCTTGCAGGTGGAAAATTGGTGCCTTCCTGCTAGCGCTATGTGTTGTGGTCCTCCCCTGCTGTGCTTACGGGATAGTCCCCACAACTGTTGTGTCTGTTTCTCGTGTTCCCTCACAACAACTCGATTAGATGATGTTCTGCTAATCCTCCGTCCCTCCCGGTGTTATGGTTGGGACGCACCCGTATGACGGGTAGGCTTGGAGCTCTTCCGGGACCCTAGAGTCACCCCTCTCCACAGGTTGCCCCCCAAGTCTGCATAGGTGATTTAGGTGAGACAGCCCGCCTGTGACTGACTGTCCTGCCGTTGGTTTGAAGTATTGCTTGGAGCTAGATATATGAATACTTCCTCGGCGTTCCGGCCGCCGGTTGTGCGCCTCAGTAGGATGTTGCCTCGATCTTACAGCACGACTCCTACTGGTAATCTCCTTCTTGCTTTGATCTCGTTTCTCACTCAGCACAATATATCTCGCTTCTGATCCTTTCTTAGGGCACCGCCGCTATGCTGAGCAGGCACGGTCCCGTGACGTTCTTTCTTGTAGCCAGGCCTCTGTCAGGGTCCCAAACCTGACAGGGACCCTACTGAATCTTCCCCACAACAGCCTCTGCCACAAGGTGTTGCCTGGTTCCAACCCAGTCAGCTTTCTGAACTAACTTCTTGCCTGACCCCCAGTTTACCCACACGGTGAGGAGTGGCCTAATAAATAGCACCCTTAGCTCCCCCTGGAGGCCCGACTGTGAAATGTCTTGGTGTATGTGATACCTGGTCAGATGAACTCCTTCAGTGCCATCAGATGTACCATAGCCCCCCTTAGCGGCGGAGCCACAGTACTGCAACGACCAGGACTCTGGGGCGCTGCACTTGTATCACCCTATTATTAACAGTAAACAGTTCGGCAAGTGTGGCATATTTGGTTAGGTGGACTTCTTCCTCCCTACAGTTGAGAACAGGTACTGGCACCCTCCCCTTGCGGACGTCAACCACCCCTCGGGCTGTCAGGAGGGTAGGCCTATTATCTGAATATACAGGTTCTACCAGGGCCTGATAGTCTTTTCCCCTGAGGCCTATGGCTGCCCGACACCATATTAACATTTCACTCCTGGGGGGTATCGCGATGGGGTTTGAATCACTCACTGTGACACGGCCAATCTCACCACCAGTCAGCTCCACCTGCTGTCTCTGCATCAGAGCCCTGATTTCTTTCTGCAGGGCACGTTGTTCACTGTAACCAGCTGTTTCTGCTACCTGCTGTAAAAGGACAATAACTTCTGCAAGACAATGTTCTATGACATTAGTACCAATGGTCATCATGGGATTACATTCACGTCGGTCAATATCAACAATTACAATCCCTTGGGCCTCCAATTCTACCCGCCCCACTTTAATGGTGACCTCTTTGTACCCCACTTGTGGCAATGGCTGACCATTACTGGCTATTATGGTGAAATCATCATCGGGGCCATGAGTAATGTCGGTGTCCTCCCAATAACGTTTATAAAGGATGTAAGGCATAGTCGTCACCTGAGAACCGGTGTCCAGCAAAGCGTTCATGGGGATACCGTCGATCACGATGGGAAGAACTGGTCGCCCTCCAATGTATTTGGCTCTCCAATTTTGCGGGCCTGATCGTCCTACTCCTGGGGGTTGGCCCTCTGCCCCAGGGGTTGCTCGTTTAAATGACAGTACCTTGCAAGGTGGCCCACCTGGTGGCAGCGGCGGCAGATAGGTCGTCCGTCCTGATGAAAGCGATCGTCGTCCCTGCCTCTGGTCGGCGGAATCCTCCTCTGTCGCTGCCAGGGGACATCCTCCGGTCTGGAAGCCAGCTGGATCTTCTCCTTGGGGGCCTCCTATAGGGACTGTACGGTCCGGGCTAGGGCAGCAACGCTCTTGGTCAGCTCCTGCATCTGGAGGCATAGTCCTGCAGGGGAATCGCCCTCCAGGATCTGGGCATCGGCCTCGGCGGTACCTGGTGGTACGTGAGAGCTTGACGCCTGGGAAGTACTGCACGGCTGGGCTGTCGCTCCTGTAGCGCCTGGATGGCTTTATCTTTGAATTGCGCGAAAGTCAGGTCTGGATTCTGCATGGCCAGGAAGTGCAGTTGGGCCCTTTGGTGACTGCACAGGAGCCCCTCGATGAACCGCTCTTTCAGGAGTTTATCTTCATCTTGCATGCTGTTTGGGTCATTCTGTTTGATGGCCCGCAGTGCCTCCTGGAGATTAAGGGCATAGTCCCGTAAGCTATCCTGCGGCCTCTGCTTGCACCCATAGAACGTCAATTTAATTTCTGTAGCGGTGTGGGTGTCAAAGGTGGTTTTAAGCTTTGCAAAGACGTGCTGTGCAGTTCTGTTATCCGCGGCAGGCCAGGACTTCACTTCCCTCAGAGCCGCTCCAAAGAGTTGGCCTGTTATCATATGAACTTTCTGAGGCTCTGTCAGGGGATAAACTCAAGCAGGCTGCAGATCCCTTCTTTAAAGTCAGTTAATGTATGTGATTCTCCAGAGTATCGCGGGAGCCAGGCTGCTCCAGGTAGGTACGGCATGGAGAAGGGCATTATGGCCGCTGTAGCTGCGGCAGTATCCGGCTGGCTGCTGGGGGCGGCAAGCTCTGCGGAACCCGGCGGTGGTACAAGGCCTGCGGCTGCGCCGACTACGGAGCTCGGAGGTGCCTCTGAGTCTGCGGCTGCGACTGCCGCCTCCGTTCCTCCTGAATCAGACATCGCCGCTCCTCCCCTCTGCTAACCTGGTGGAAGTCGGGGTTCCTCTTCCGGAATCGGCACCTCACCGCGTCTTCTTGTGCCGCGCTCTTTTCGGCCAGCTCCGCCCACAAAGCTATGGCTCCTCCCCTCGTGCCCCACACGGCGCGGCAATGGCGGATTGTGGCGGCAAATAGCAATACACAGTCTTTGCAATAAATCACGATTCAGCACAATCCAGTCACAGTTCTAAGGCAAACATGACCTGATTCTTCAGGCTTAAGTAGATCCTGTTTGTGACTCCAAGTTGGAGCGGCCCCAAAACGCAGAGTAGAGGGGTACTCGGTACCGGTTCTCTCTCTCTCGGTTCTGGGGATGTCACGGTGGCCTGACCCGGTCCGTGGCCCTGCTAAGGGGCGCCCAATTAAAGATGTAGATGACGGTGTAGGTCGCAGTAAATAACGAGGGCATAGGGTTGCAGTCTCTTTACCTCTTTATTGAAGGCTTCAGCATCCATAATCCAGAGCACTGCTAACAGGGCTGGCTGAGACCGGCCGGTCCAAAGGCACATCCAGAGTTCCCTTTGCAGGTGGAAATCAGTAGCCTTCCTACTAGCGCCTGTGTGTTGTAGTACCTCCCTCCTGAGCACCACGGGATAGTCCTCACAACTGTCGTGAATGTTTCTGTTCTTTCTCTCTCCGTCCCCCAGATGATTTGGATAGGACGCACCCGTATGACGGGGAAGGCCTGGAGTTATTTTATAGGGACCCTAGAGACGCCCCTCTCCCACAATTGCCTCCGTTGTCTTTGTTAGGTATAAAGGTGAGACAGCCAACCTAGAGTTAACTGCCCTGCCGTTGGTTCAAAGTAATGCGTAGAGTCTGTTACTTTCTCGGTGTTCCGGCCGCAGGCTACGCGCCTCAGAAGGATGTTGCTGATCTTGAGGCACGACTCCTTCTGGTTCTACCTCCTTTGTGCCGTGATCCCGTTTCTCACTTCTCCACAATATGCTTCGCTTCGTGTCCTTTCTTAGGAGTCTGCCGCTATACGATACAGGCACGGCTCTGTAACGATCTGTCTGTGCTAGGCCGCTGTCAGGATCCCACCCCTGACAGGTCCTCTCTCGAACTCTCCCGGGCTGCTTTCTGCCTAACTTCCTATCCAACCCCCAGTTTTACCCATGTGTGAGGAGTGGCCTAGTAGATAGGACCTTTTGCTCCCCCTGGCGGCCGGAGTGTGAAGTGTAATGTGTGTCTGTGATACCTGCAAGGTGAACTCTTTTAGTGCAATAAGACGTACCATCACTCCCCCTGGTGGAAGAGCGACATTACTGCAACGACCAGACTCTGGGGCGCTGCAGATGTATGAGGCTCCTTCAGGTATCTTGAAATTGTACCCAAGGATGAGCCAGACTTGTGCAAGTCCTCAATTCTCTTCCTGATATCTTGGCTGATTTCTTTAGATTTTCCCATGAAGGGGGACATGTATACCAGGATGGGGGACATCTATGTACCAGGATGGGGAACATCTATATACCAGGATAGGGGACATATATACCAGGATGGGGGATATAAATATTAGGGTGGGGGACATATATACCAGCATGGGGGACATATATACGGTACCAAGATGGGAGAAATAAATACCAGGAAGGGGACATAAATACCAGGATGGGGGACATATATACCAGGATAGGGGACATATATACCAAGATAGGAGACATAAATACCAGGAAGAGGACATAAATACCAGGATGGGGGACATATTTACTAGGATAGGTGCAGGTTGAGAGACATATATACCTGTATGGGCACAGGATAATACATTTGTCCATATAGGATTAAGAATGCTACAAGGGTCTATCCATCTGACCAGCATGCAGCAGTGCCAGATCCAAATTTTATACATCAAACTCTAGTTACGCCATTGGTGTCTGTCATATATCTAGTGAGCTCACATTATGGGAATGTATGATTATCATCATGGGGGTACTATGTGAATTAGAGGGGGCTATTCGCTTAGAAGCAAAGGTGTAGGACCAGCACTGGTACCCAAGCCATTGTAGCACTACATATTCCAGCATGTTCTGCCTAGGTAAGCTTGCTTTGCATGGATATATAGGTAAGGACTTGCTGCTAGGAGACTGCAAGCCCCATCATGGTCAGGGACGTGGATTATCTGTGTCCGCCGGCACCATTTATGGTGTTATTGGAGTCACATTTCCGCCTCTTATTATATAATTTTTATTGCACCCCCTCCCCCACCGCCGCCTCCTCTGCTTTACCTTGAATGCGCCCTATGCGTCCTCTTTTTAGCTTTTTCACTTGCGGCACGCTCATCCATTTCCCACATTAGTAGTAAAAGGATTTTGACATGTTCGTGGCGTTGAATGAGGAGGTGAAAAAACCCAGAGCGTCGGCATTGTGTGAGATGAGTGTAGCGACCTCCCCCTCCAGATAAAAGGATCATTCATTTCAAGGGGTTCTATAGTTTTCAAGCAAAAGTCAGCGGATGGATGACGAAGCATCAACACAGATATCGATGACGGTGGGGATGGGTGTATTATAGGACTGATCGGTGAGAATAAGGGGCTCATTTTGTCTGCAACTGGTAAGAAGTAGGGCTTTAGGGTCACAGAGGTTGTCTGATTTACAGGGTTTGGTGGTTGTCAGGTATTTTTTTCCAGAAACAATGCCACCTCTGTTCATTTTTGGTATTGCAGGTTAACAGCTTTCGATTTAAATGGGGCTGAATTGCAGTACCAGACTTGAACACAAGGGGCATTGTTTCTGGGGGGAAAAAGTGAATTTTTTCTTATCTTTTACTACCCCATGTAATGTGCAGAAGGTTAGAGTTATATATTTTAGGGTGTAGTCAGGATTAGGAAGTTGTGAGGTTTTTCTTTTCTATAAATAGCGCCATCTGTGTTCAAATCTGGTACTGCAGCTCAGCCTCATTCATAATTACAGGGTTTGAGGGAGGGGTTTCTTTCTATTAACAGTGCCACCCCTGTTCATTTCTGTTATTGCTGCTCAGCCTAATTTTGAATGTTGCTGAGCTGCAGTACCAGACATGAACACTGGTGGCACTGTTTCTATGGGGAAAAAAATCTGAACTCTTTCCTTAGCATTTGCGCCATCTTATAAATGTGTATTTCCACCATATTAAGTTATTGCATGGAGTAGGGGTCTTGACCACTGAGGACCACTCAGGTGGTTATGATATATCTGTGTATGCCCCGGCATGATGATCTATGATAGGAAACCACCATTTATAAAAAGTTTTGATTACTGTCAAGATCTCTGCTTGCTGTCAGTAAACATAATCTCCGGGTAATAAATTATTGATTTTCCATAAGGATTAGAAAGATTACAATTCACATGAAATGGTCTGAAGTCATACATTTTAAAGAAATGGGATGTAAGTGAACACTTAGATATAAAGGGGTTGTCTTGGGACTGAGTCCCTCAGGATCAGCAGTACGTCCACTGATCGGCCCAATAAAGGGCCAATCCACTATTTACATCTTTTTTACTGTCTTCTCCACCCGCTTCTATTAACAATTCTCTACAAGTGTGTAAGTAGTGACAAGGACTTTAATATTAATAGCCAATTCCATAGACCATAAAGTCCTGAAGGACCACCATGGTGTTATTTTACTTTTTGACACATTTTCTAAAAGCCATAAGCCGCCACTAGATGGCGCAATCCAGATAGAATCATCCACATCTCCTATGTCTTCTCTACCGCCATGTCCAAAAATGAATGCCAAATTGGTTATGACCCCCACATATTCACCACTAAGCTTATTTAAGAGGAACAACCAAGTATCAATGACAGCACAGAGGACGGGTGAGTGGGATTATTTGGCACAGGCTTATTGCTGCTCTTATAAGAGGACAAGTGCTCTCATCGTCCGTCATCTATTCTGCTTTCATCAGTGGCCGCGTTGTACACATAGGTGTCCTCACTTTTGTTCTCCGGTAATTAGAACAAGGGCTCTTCACTCCAGATAAATCCAATCTTTGCTTAGATGATGGGAATATCTGAGAGCTGTAGAAACGCGTTTGATTATTTCCCAAACGATAAGAGCGAAACTGGAGCCTGTAGAAGTAATAATCACTGCTGTCTGCTAGAGGAAGTGCCTGCAGGACGGCAGCAGAGAACTGATGATGACTGGTAGCAGCGCTCAATGCCAGGCAGCAGCTGCAAAAGCAAGTGATGTTTCTTAGTCACCAGAAAATAGAGAGAAAACTCTATGGCTTAGATATATATCCCTGCACTATAAGTCACAAATCTCCAATATTTGGAAACTGCACTTTATAAAGGTTTATAGGATAGCTCTACTAGATGAACACGACCAATTTTTATTTTGTGTGCTTTTTTTTCACTTTCTTCCAAGAGCTATAACTTTTTTTATTTTTCCGTCCACCTAGCCAAATGATAGCTTGTTTTTATGGCAGGATAATTTGAACACCACCATTCATTTTGACATATAATGTACTGAAAAATGGAGAGAAGTTTGATGTGAAATGTTGGGAAGAAATTACATTTTGGCATCGTTTTCTGGGTTAGGGTTTGAAAAAGGAAATATTTTTATTAATTAATTTAGTTAGAATTTGGAATTTTCTCGATTGTTAGTTATCTTTATTTGCAAAGGCAAGAAGAGAAGAACCAGTGTGTAAGGCTTGTTATTATTAGTGGCACTCAATGTCAATCAGCAACTGCAAAAGCAAGAGAAATTTTATGCTGATAAGAAAAAAAACATGAAACCTGTGATCTAGATATACAGGTGCATCTCACAAAATTAGAATATCATCAACAAGTTAATTTATTTCTGGAGCGCCCCCACACCGCCGCAGGGCCGAGGGGTACCCGGAGCCGGGCCTCTAGGTCTCAGTCCTGGGGTTGTCACGGTGGCTAGACCCGGTCCGTGGCCCTGTCCGTCAGTGGGGGGACGTCCGGTGAAGTAGGTGCTGTTAACGGTGGTGTAGCGGTGCAGTTGTGGGGTGCAGGTCGCGGTAAATAACGAGGACACCAGGTTGCAGTCTCTTTACCTCTTTACTGGAGATCTCTTGGTCCTCAGTCCGGAATCTGGCCCACCAGGCTGCGCAAGTCCGGCCGGTCCAATGGCACCTCCAGAGTTCTCCTCACAGGTGGAAATCAGTGCCTTCCTTCTTAGCGCTGTGTGTTGTAGTCCTTCCCTGCTGTGCTCACGGAAAGTACCCCACAACTGTTGTGTCTGTTTCTTAAGTTCCCTCACAACTCGATTAGATGTTCCTCTCTTATTCCGTCCCTCCCTGGTATTCAGGTTGGAACGGCACCCGTTTGTCAGGTAGGCCTGGAGTTCTTCCGGGACCCTAGAGACGCCCCTCTCCCGCAATTGCCCCCCAAGACTTCATAGGTGATATGTGGTAGACAGCCCGCCTGAGACTGACTGTCCTGCCGCTGTTTGGAGTATGGCTTAAAGCTGTATATTATTCCACTCCCTCGGCGTTCCGGCCACCGGTAATGCGCCTCAGCAAGGTGCTGCCTCTTTCAACAAAACCCCTGCTGGTATTCTCCGTCTGCTTGATCTCGTTTCTCACTCAGCACAATCTATCTCGCTTCTAGTCCTTTCTTGGGCACCGCCGCTATGCTGAGCAGGCACGGTCCCGTTACGTTCTTTCCAATGCCAAGCCTCTGCCAGGGTCCCACCCCTGG
Organism: Ranitomeya variabilis; assembly: GCF_051348905.1. Lineage (NCBI taxonomy): Eukaryota > Metazoa > Chordata > Amphibia > Anura > Dendrobatidae > Ranitomeya > Ranitomeya variabilis. Next base: position 738,440,563 of record NC_135232.1, read on the forward strand.
CAGAGACCCTACTGTCTCCTCCTCCACAACACCCTCTCTCACTAGGTGTTGCTTCGTTCAATCCAGTCAGCGTTCTCCCTAACTTCCTGCCTGACCCCCAGTTTACCCACTATGGTGGGGAGTGGCCTAATGAATAGCACCCTTAGCTCCCCCCGGAGGCCCAGCTGTGAAACATATTGGTGTCTGTGATACCTGATTGGAGGAACTCCTTCAGTGCCATCGAACGCACCATGGCTCCCCTTAGTGGCGGAGCCACAGTACTGCAACGACCAGGACTCTGGGGCGCTGCACTCCCCCCTGGTTAAACACAGTACTCCGGGACTGGGAAGAAAACAACAATACAGGTTAGCAAAAAGACATACAAATTTGTTGAGTGCAAAACAATAAGCATACTTGAACAGGCTTCCCTTTATGGGAGGTGAGGACACTTTAACGTTACAAAACATAATCAAATATCATAGCAACAGGCTACAATTTACTCTCATTACCCAACCGGGTATTCTACTAAGTGCAAATGCTGGAACAATAAATTAACATTGCCTTTAAGAAACATACACTCTTAGTTTATCAAAGGCCTTCCTATAATCACATTACAGGGCAAGGTAACTCTTCATTCTCCTACTTTTGAACCTGCAGGACCGCCTGTCCCTATGGCACCAGACCTACTGCCTCTCCTTTCTTTTACAGGACCGCCCCGTTCAGCCAGGGCCTACTGCCTTTCTCTACTATACATAGTATAGACATAACATTCCTTTCAGTTTGAGAACATGGAGCCCACTCTGCCTGGCTCCTATAAGGACTCACTCACTAACCCCTACGGGTCTACTTTCTGTCCTTAGTAACGAACTAACTTTCTATGGGGACGCAGGGTTTACCTTCTATCCTCACCTTCATTATTACTTTCTTACGTTTCTATCCATGCAGAACTCTAGTCCACCTCAACAGGCTTTCTGCATCTTTCCTTTTGAAGAACATTATTCAAACTTCACATTTCAAACATATTAAACACATATAACTTTTCATGTAAAACGGTTACATTTCTTGCAAAGCATCATCATGACATTACTGTTCGGAAACAGTATCACTTTCCAAGTTCAATTCTAACCTCCCCTTTAAGAGGAGATCAAGTCTCTCTGAGGTAGCTCTTCTTCTCAGCCTACCAGTCCATACCAGAGCTCCGGAATGGCATCTTCGCAAAGTGTCTTTAACTAAAACCAGTAGGAAGCACCTTTAAGAAGGTGCAAACTATTTACAGGAAAGTTTGAATCATGCACAGTCCATGATTACTGCAGTTTGTGTAACTTTGTGCAAAACTTCTGGAAAACAACAATAGTGACCCCGGGTCAACAAAGGGGTCACCTTCTAAAGTTTACCCTGGACGGGTTTAGCAGCAACAGGAACAAAAGAACAAACAGTAACTATTTACATTTTCAGGTTTCCGAGGTTTACTCTTTTTCAGGCGGCTCGGGCTCCTGCCCCCCAACCACCGTGGTGCCAGCGTCCGCGGTTCGAACGTGAAGATGAACTCGACTGGCCAACTCGGTGGCCGCAACCAGGCGCACCGTTGCGATGGTGACAAGATCGGGTGCTCCTGGGACCAGGTCCGAGGCGGTAAGGGTCGCGGCTCCAGACATACACCGCCGAACATTCCGTGCATACCACCCGAGCGGGATCTGGTGGCGGCTGTAGGTCACCGAATCCCCCTTTTGCAATGGTTCTCCACTTCGGCCACAGCAGGGAGCCCTCACGTTACAGTGCGCAACAAAAACGTCAGTATCCAATCCTGGCTCGTGTATGAGGCCCCACCCTCTTCTTGCATGGTAGGCCAACACAGTGCCCCGCCTTGTCACGTCTCTGTCATCCCATGCCGGAGGGGATTGTTGTATTCTCGATGGACCCATCGGCTCGGCCTCTTTCCGGCCTTTCCACTGTAGAATCAAACACTGTCTATATTGTTCCCACGTAAGCACCGCAAGAGTGGACCCGTTCTCCTGGGATCCATCTGTCCCAACCCAGGGGCTGTCCCACCGAAGAACTACTCCATCTAGACTCACATCCACGGGCTCTCCCACTCTAGTCGACAGCGGTGGCACCATCCTCCCCAGGTCACCAGGGGATAACACCATTAACCCTGCCGAGAAGGGTCGCCCTTTACTGAGATGGAGGTGGGTCGTGGAAGCGGACTCGTGAGGGGGAGCAGGGGCGTCTTCCGTACCTACGCCTGATGTGGTTCCACCGATGTCGATCCGGTCCGCTGACAAGAACGCTGGAGTCGGCTGCTGTTCGGACCGCGGCTCTTCCGATGCGGCCCCCGAACGCTGCTCCGCTCGCTGTGGTTCCTCCTCCTCTAACTCCGAGGTCGGGATTGGTGGACGTAGCTCCGCTGTCAGGTCCGCAGGCTCCTGGTCCGTCTCTGGTGAAGGAGGGCAGGCCGGGATCGCTCCTTCCTTGCTCAGGCACTCGCTGCTCATCATCGCTGCCTGATAGTCGGTGGCAGTGCATGCACCTGACTCCGCCATTTCTCCGAGGTCGGACTTCTCCATCTCCTGCTTCCCGCTGTTGCAAATCAGGAGGTTGTCCTCTGCCTTGGAGCAGGTCATCTCCTTGCAGCCCGAAGCACAGAGGGCGGTATCCATTTCTCGCGCCATTCTGGTAGTCTCCTCCCATAGCACGCCCTCCTTCTTCTCCAAAGTAGCAATGGCGGCGGCTTTTGGCGGGAACTTCTATTGGTCAATGGTAGCACACAGTCTCTCGATAAAGCTACAGTTCATGCACAACAAATCACAGTCTCTAGGCACACATGACCTGATTCTTCAGGCTTAAGTAGATCCTGTTCGTGACGCCAAGTTGGAGCGCCCCCACACCGCCGCAGGGCCGAGGGGTACCCGGAGCCGGGCCTCTAGGTCTCAGTCCTGGGGTTGTCACGGTGGCTAGACCCGGTCCGTGGCCCTGTCCGTCAGTGGGGGGACGTCCGGTGAAGTAGGTGCTGTTAACGGTGGTGTAGCGGTGCAGTTGTGGGGTGCAGGTCGCGGTAAATAACGAGGACACCAGGTTGCAGTCTCTTTACCTCTTTACTGGAGATCTCTTGGTCCTCAGTCCGGAATCTGGCCCACCAGGCTGCGCAAGTCCGGCCGGTCCAATGGCACCTCCAGAGTTCTCCTCACAGGTGGAAATCAGTGCCTTCCTTCTTAGCGCTGTGTGTTGTAGTCCTTCCCTGCTGTGCTCACGGAAAGTACCCCACAACTGTTGTGTCTGTTTCTTAAGTTCCCTCACAACTCGACTAGATGTTCCTCTCTTATTCCGTTCCTCCCTGGTATTCAGGTTGGAACGGCACCCGTTTGTCAGGTAGGCCTGGAGTTCTTCCGGGACCCTAGAGACGCCCCTCTCCCGCAATTGCCCCCCAAGACTTCATAGGTGATATGTGGTAGACAGCCCGCCTGAGACTGACTGTCCTGCCGCTGTTTGGAGTATGGCTTAAAGCTGTATATTATTCCACTCCCTCGGCGTTCCGGCCACCGGTAATGCGCCTCAGCAAGGTGCTGCCTCTTTCAACAAAACCCCTGCTGGTATTCTCCGTCTGCTTGATCTCGTTTCTCACTCAGCACAATCTATCTCGCTTCTAGTCCTTTCTTGGGCACCGCCGCTATGCTGAGCAGGCACGGTCCCGTTACGTTCTTTCCAATGCCAAGCCTCTGCCAGGGTCCCACCCCTGGCAGAGACCCTACTGTCTCCTCCTCCACAACACCCTCTCTCACTAGGTGTTGCTTCGTTCAATCCAGTCAGCGTTCTCCCTAACTTCCTGCCTGACCCCCAGTTTACCCACTATGGTGGGGAGTGGCCTAATGAATAGCACCCTTAGCTCCCCCCGGAGGCCCAGCTGTGAAACATATTGGTGTCTGTGATACCTGATTGGAGGAACTCCTTCAGTGCCATCGAACGCACCATGGCTCCCCTTAGTGGCGGAGCCACAGTACTGCAACGACCAGGACTCTGGGGCGCTGCATTTCCATTCGTTCTTCAATACAAAAAGTGAAACTCATATATTATATATAGTCATTACAGACAGTGATCTATCTAAAGTGTTTATTTCTGTTAATGATGATGATTATGGCTTACAGCCAGTGAAAACCCAAAAGTCATTATCTCAGGAAATTAGAATACTTTATAACACCAGCTTGAAAAAATTATTTTAAAATCTGAAATGTTGGCCTACTGAAATGTATGTTCAGTAAATGCACTCAATGCTTGGTCAGGGCTCCTTTGGCATCAATTACTGCATCAATGCGGCGTGGCATGGAGGCGATCAGCCTGTGGTACTGCTGAGGTGTTATAGAAGCCCAAGTTGCTTTGATAGCAGCCTTCAGCTCGTCTGCATTGTTGGGTCTGGTGTCTCTCATCTTCCTCTTGACAATACCCTATAGATTCTCTATGGGGTTAAGGTCAGATGAGTTTGCTGGCCAATCAAGCACAGTGATACTGTTGTTTTTAATCAGGTATTGGTACTTTTGGCAGTGTGGACAGATGCCAAGTGTTGCTGGGGAATGACATTTCCATCTCCAAAAAGCGTGTCAGCTGAGGGAAGCATGAAGTACTCTAAAATTTCCTGGTAGACGGCTGCGCTGACTTTGGTCTTGATAAAACACAGTGGACCAACACCAGCAGATAACATGGCTCCCCAAACTACCACTGATTGTGGAAACTTCACACTAGACCTTGGAAAACAAGGTCCCAGAGTCTGGAGGAAGAGTGGAGAAACAGACAATCCAAGCTGCTTGAGGTCTAGTGTAAAATTTCCACTATCAGTGATGGTTTGGGGAGCCATGTCATCTGCTGGTGTAGGTCCACTATGTTTTTTCAAGACCAAAGTCAGCGCCGGCACCCACCCAGACATTTTAGAGCACTTCATGTTTCCCTCAGCTGACGAGCTTTTTGGAGATGGAAATTTAATTCTCCAGCAGGACTTGGTACCTGTCCACACTGCCAAAAGTACCAATACCTGGTTTACAAACAACAGTATCACTGTGCTTGATTGGCCAGCAAACTCACCTGACCTTAACCCTATAGAGAATCTATAGGGTATTGTCAAGAGGAAGATGAGAGACACCAGATCCAACAATGCAGATAAGCTGAAGGCTGCTATCAAAGCAACCTGGGCTTCCATAACACCTCAGCAGTGCCACAGGCTGATCGCCTCCATGCAATGCCACATTGATGCAGTAAAATATGCCAAAGGAGCCCCGACTAAGTATTGAGTGCATTTACTGAATTTACATTTCTGTAGCCAAACATTTCGGATTTTAAAATCATTTTTTCAAGCTGGTGTTATAACGTATTCTAATTTCCTGAGATAATGACTTTTGGGTTTTCACTGGCTGTAACCCATAATCATCAACATTAACAGAAATAAACACTTGAAATAGATCGCTCTGTTTGTAATGTCTCTATCTAATATATAAGTTTCACTTTTTGTATTGAAGAACTGAAATAAATTAGGTTTTTGATGATATTCTAATTTTGTGAGAAGCATCTGTATATCCCCAGTACTTATGACTTATCTTGAAAATTTCGACCTCGCACTTTATAAATGATGTCATGGAACTGAAAAAGAGCTCAGCTAAATTAATAAAAGGGCTGGATAGTTGGAAAATCAGGATTATTAGCCAGGTGAATGCTGAAGTTGGCCTGGAACTGTACAGCAGACTTCTTATGTACAAAAAAGCAGATCCAGGATTGATTTAGGAAAGGATTCTTTACAGTAAGAGGAGTAAAGTCCACAGAGGGAAATTATGAAAACACTGAATTTTGCTCTGGATCAAGCAGCCGATCTGCAAACAGCTGCATGTGACAGATTTCAGTGTAGAGGATCTGCGCACCGAGTAGCCGCCTCCGCACTGAGTGTCGCACTTTGTCTCAGATGAATGTTCCTATGAAGAGCGATGATGACTCACGGCTGCAGGTACTGAGTACATAATACGGGCAAGGACTGCATTTACCCCGAGATTCAGTCATCATAGAATCGATTAATCCTGACATTTATAGTGAAGCTCCAGAAATGCAAAATTCTCCCATTGTTACTAATCTGTCCTGAGTTTCACTGGAATTAATGACAACTACTGTCTATGTATCTAATACTTACCTGTGTGATACTGTCTGCTGAGCCGTGTATCTAATCCTATCCTATGTGATACTGTCTGATGAGTCATGTATCTAATCCTATCCTATGTGATACTGTCTGATGAGTCATGTATCTAATCCTATCCTGTGTGATACTGTCTGCTGAGCTGTGTATCTAATCCTATCCTGTATGATACTGTCTGATGAGCCATGTATCTAATCCTATCCTGTTTGATATTGTCTGCTCAGCAGTGTATCTAATCCTATCCCGTGTGATACTGTCTGCTGAGTCGTACATCTAATCATCTCTTGTGTGATACTGTCTGCTGAGCTGTGTATCTAATCCTCTCCTGTGTGATACAGTCTGCTTAGCAGTGTATCTAATCCTATCCTGTGTGATACTGTCTGCTGAGCCGTGTATCTAATCCTGTGTGATGCTGTCTGCTGAACCATGAATCTAATCCTATCCTGTGGGGTACTGTCTGCTGAGCCGTGTATCTAATCATATCCTGTGTGATACTGTCTGCTGAGCCATGTATCTAATCCTATCCTGTGTGATACTGACTGCTGAGCCATGTATCTAATCCTGTCCTGTGTGATAATGTCTGCTGAGCAGTATATCTAATCCTATCCTGTGTGATACTGTCTGCTGAGCCGTGTATCTAATCCTATCCTGTGTGATACTGACTGCTAAGGCTTCTTTCACACTTCAGTTGTTTGGCGTCAGTTTGAATCCGCCGTTTTCATCAAATAGCGGATCCGCCATTTTTGGGGGGCGGATCCGCTATTTTCCCATAGACTTGCATTAGCGACGGATTGTGACGGATGGTCGTCCGTTCCATCCGCCATGTGACGGATCCGTCGAAATTTGGGCGGACGTCATCTAGACATAGACGGACATTATAACATTTTTTGTCTGCGCCGAAATGGCGGTTCGCGACGGATCCGTCACGTCCGCCATTCCATAGAATGGCCGCCTATGGGCGACGGATCCGTCGCGACCGTCATTTCGGCGGATCCGTCGCCCCAATCCGCTTTTTCAATTGCGCATGCTCCAAAAAGTAGATACTTTTCCCAGACAACCCCCAAGTAACGGATCCGTCAAAAAAACGGATCCGTTAGAACCGTTTTCTCAACAATTGTGACGGATCCGTCGATGCGTCACTATGTCAGAGCAGACTGACGCCAAACAACTGAAGTGTGAAAGAAGCAAGCCGTGAATGTAATCCTATCCAGTGGGGTACTGCCTGCTGAGCTGTGTATCTAATACTATCATGTCAATATCTTTGCCAATCCCTTCACTGGCTCCCCATTACCCAGAGACTCCAGTATAAAAGCCTAACCATGACATACAAAGCCATCCACAACCTGTCTCCTCTATACATGTGACCTCATCTCCCAGTACTTACCTGCACGCAGCCTCCGATCCTCACGAGATCTCCTTCTATACTCCCCTCTTATCTCCTATTCCCATGCATTCCTCCTACTCTGGAACTCTCTACCACAACATATCAGACTCTCTCCTACCATGGAAACAATCAAAAGGAACCTGAAGACCTACCTCCTCCGACAAGCCTACAACCTGCAGTAACCCCGATCCATCAAACCCCAACATGACCAGCTCTACCCTCACCTATTGTATCCTCACCCATCCCTTGTAGATTGAGCCCTCGTGGGCAGGGTCCTCTCTCCTCCTGTACCAGTCATGACTTTTATTGTTTAAGATTACTGTACGTGTTTATTATGTATACCCCTCCTCACATGTAAAGCGCCATGGAATATATGGTGCTATAATAAAAATCATGTCTGAAATTTTTTGCTGAGGAATAGGCAGATGGGGCACATGTGCAGCCAGGCTGTAGAGTAAAAGGAATAGGCTGTGGGGCACATCTGCGGCAAGGCTGTAGAGTAAAAAGAAATAGGCAGTGAGGCACATGTGTGGCCAGGCTGTAGAGTGAAAGGAATAGGCAGTGGTGCACATGCGCAGCCAGGCTGTAGAAAAAAAGGAATAGACAGTGGTGCACATGTGCGGCCAGGCTGTAGAGTGAAATGAATAGGCAGTGGTGCACAAGTGCGGCAAGGCATTACAAAGAAAGGAATAGACAGTGGTGCACACGCACAGCCAGACTGTAGAGAGGAAGGAATAGGCAATGGTGAACACGTGATGCCAGGCTTTAGAGTGAAAGGAATAGGCAATGGTGAACATGTGAGGCCAGGCTTTAGAGTGAAAGGAATAGGCAATGGTGCACATGTGAGGCCAGGCTGTAGAGTGAAAGGAATAGGCAATGGTGAACATGTGAGGCCAGGCTGTAGAGTGAAAGGAATAGGCAGTGGTGCACAAGTGCGGCCAGGCTGTAGAGAGGAAGGAATAGATTAATGCACATTGCACAGCAATGCTTTAGAATTAAATTAATAGACAGTGGTGCACATGTGTGGCCAGGCTGTAGAGAGAAATTAATAGGTATTAATGCACATGTGCTGCCAGGCTGTAGAGATAAAAGAATAGGCAGTGGTGCACATGTGCGGCCAGGCTGTAGAGAGAAATGTTTAGGATTTTAATACTGACCGCTTAGAATTCTGTCCTATCCTTTTCTGTTTAGCTAGAAGTGCCTCTTTTGCTAAATCCTGTTTTTCTGCCTGCATGTGTTTTTCCTCTTATACTCACAGTCAATATTTGTGGGGGGCTGTCTATCCTCTGGGGTTCTGCTCTGAGGCAAGATAGAATTCCCATTTCCATCTATAGGGGTATTTAGTCCTCCGGCTGTGTCGAGGTGTCTAGGAAGTGTTAGGTAATCCCACGGCTACTTCTAGTTGCGGTGTTAGTTTAGGGTTTGTGGTCAGTACAGGTACCACCTACTCCTGAGAAAGTCTCTCATGCGGTTCCAAGGTCACCGGATCATAACACATAACATCTAGAACATCTACAAGAGTTGTGAGGACCTTACCGAGAAGCTCAGCAGGGAGGTACTACAACACACAGGCGCTACAGGAAGGCTACTGATTTACACCTGGATAAGGGGACTCTGGATTTGGCTTCAGACCGGCTTGACTCTGCCTACCCTGTGGTCTGTACCCTGGACTGTGGATGCTGAAGTCTTCAGTAAAAGGTAAAGAGACTGCAACCTTGTGTCCTTGTTATTCCCTGCGCTTTACATCATCCATCATCACCATCTATACTTCTGGGAAGCCCTGGGGATACACTTCACCTGTGGGAAGGTATACCATCTAGCTGCCATCACATCACCCCAGCGGACCCCTTAATGCAGCGTCGGTCACCCTGACCGAATACCACAGGTGGCGTCACGAACATTTCCCCTTTAAAGACCTTTCCCAAAACCATAAAAAACTCTCTTCTTTATTGGACGCCCCTCAAAGGGCCACGGACTGGGTCGGGCCACCGTGACATCCCCCGAACCGAAGGACCCGGTGCCGAGTACCCCATTGCCCTTGCGTGGGGGCGCTCCACACATATGCGGCAAGGCATTACAGAGAAAGGAATAGACAGTGGTGCACATGCACAGCCAGACTGTAGAGAGAAAGGAATAGGCAGTGGTTCACAGGCAGGCTGTAGTGAAAAAGAAATAGGCAGTGGTGCACATGTGCTGCCAGGCTGTAGAGAGAAAGGATTAGGCAGTGGTCCACATTCACAGCCAGGCTGTAGAGTAAAAGAAATAGCCAGTGGCGCACATGTGCAACCAGACTGTAGAGAGAATGGAATATGCAGTGATGCACACGTGCAGCCAGGCTGGAGAGAGATGGGAATAGGCAGTGGTGCACATGTGCGGCCATGCTGTACAAAGAAGGGAATAGGCAGTGGTGCACATGCACAGCCAGGCTGTAGAGAGAAAGGAACAGACATTAGTGCACATGTGCGTCCAGGCTGTAGAGAGAAATGAATAGGCAATGGGGCACATGTGCGGCCAGGCAGTACAGAGAAAGGAATAGGCAGTGGTGCACATGTGCGGCCAGGCAGTAGAGAGAAAGGAATAGGCAGTGGTGCACACGTGCGGCCAGGCTGTAGAGAGGAAGGAATAGATTAATGCACATGTGCAGCCAGGCTGTAGAGAGAAAGCAATAGACAGTGGTGCACTTGCGCAGCAATGCTTTAGAATGAAATTAATAGACAGTGGTGTACATGTGTGGCCAGGCTGTAGAGAGAAAGCAATAGGCAGTGGTGCACATGTGCGGCCAGGCTGTAGAGAGGAAGGAATAGATTAATGCACATGTGCAGCCAGGCTGTAGAGAGAAAGCAATAGACAGTGGTGCACTTGCGCAGCAATGCTTTAGAATGAAATTAATAGACAGTGGTGCACATGTGTGGCCAGGCTGTAGAGAGAAATTAATAGGTATTAATGCACATGTGCTGCCAGGCTGTAGAGATAAAAGAATAGGCAGTGGTGCACTGCCAGGCTGTAGAGAGAAAGGAATAGGCAGTGGTGCACATGCACAGCCAGGCTGTAGAGAGAAAGGAATAGGCAGTGGTGCACATGCACAGCTAGGCTGTAGAGAGAAAGGAATAGGCAGTGGTGCACATGTGCTGCCAGGCTGTAGAGCTAAAGGAATAGATAGTGATGCACATGTGCGGCTAGGCCATAGAGAGAAAGGAATAGGCAGTGGTGCACATGCGCGACCAGGCTGTAGAGTGAAAGGAATAGGCAATGGTGCACATGCACAGCCAGGCTGTAGAGAGAAAGGAATAGGCAGTGGTGCACATGTGCTGCCAGGCTGTAGAGATAAAAGAATAGGCAGTGGTGCACATGTGCGGCCAGGCTGTAGAGAGAAAGGAATAGGCAGTGGTGCAGATGTGCTGCCAGGCTGTAGAGCTAAAGGAATAGATAGTGATGCACATGTGCGGCTAGGCCATAGAGAGAAAGGAATAGGCAGTGGTGCACATGCGCGACCAGGCTGTAGAGTGAAAGGAATAGGCAGTGGTGCACATGCACAGCTAGGCTGTAGAGAGAAAGGAATAGGCAGTGGTGCACATGCGTGGCCAGGCCGCAGAGAGAAAGGAATAGGCAGTGGTGCACATGCGTGGCCAGGCTGTAGAGTGAAAGGAATAGGCAGTGGTGCACATGCATGGCCAGGCTGTAGAGAGAAAGGAATAGGCAGTGGTGCACATGCGTGGCCAGGCTGTAGAGTGAAAGGAATAGGCAGTGGTGCACATGCGTGGCCAGGCTGTAGAGAGAAAGGAATAGGCAGTGGTGCACATGGGCGGCTAGGCTGTAGAGAGAAAGGAATAGGCAGTGGTGCACATGCGCAGCCAGGCTGTAGAGAGAAAGGAATAGGCAGTGGTGCACATGCACAGCCAGGCTGTAGAGAGAAAGGAATAGGCAGTGGTGCACATGCGTGGCCAGGCTGTAGAGAGAAAGGAATAGGCAGTGGTGCAAATGTGCAGCCAGGCTGTAGAGTGAAAGGAATAGACAGTGGTGCACATGTGCAGCCAGGCTGTAGAGAGAAAGGAATAGGCAGAGGGGCACATGAGCAGCCAGGCTGTAGAGAGAAAGGAATAGGCAGTGGGGCACATGCGCAGCCAGGCTGTAGAGATAAAGGAATAGGCAGTGGTGCACATGCGCGCCCAGCGTGTAGAGATAAAGGAATAGGCAGTGGGGCACATGTGCGACCAGGCTGTAAAGAGAAATTTGTAGTTATAGGTAGTCCCTCAGGTGCAGCCAGAGATAATGAGCTGTAAACCATGGAATGGATGAGGAGAGATATGAGTACAGAGTACATGTGTATATTATTGAGATTTGACCACCCTGATGAGATCGTATTCTCCTATTGTGCAGAGATTTGGGCTATTGGTTCCATTAGGCATTGCGGATAAGCCTCTGTAATCCGCAGCACAATGTGTTACTACACCCCCTGCTCATCTTCCTCCTCATGATTTTGTATAATTACATCCACTAAACACCGGATTTGTGTTCTGATTGTAACAAAGAAGATGACAAATCGCCTTTGTACGCGACGCTGGTGAGAAACGTCTCCATCCACGGCCTCCCCGCACTTGTGCGCCTTTATGAATCACACAGAATAGGAGCAGATGCCCGAGGATGGTTATTTTTAAACTGTCACTTGTCAGCACAATCGTTACCTTGCACAAATCAAAGGAAGAAGCTTCACTTTCATCTGTAATAATGGAGCGTCATACGTGATATCTGTATGTGGACAGAGCGAGTGATACGTGATATCTGTATGTGGACGGAGCGCATCTTACGTGATATCTGTATGTGAACGGAGTGCGTCATACGTGATATCTGTATTTGGACGGAGCGAGTGATACGTGATATCTGTATATGGACGGAGCGCATCTTACGTGATAGCTGTGTGTGGACGGAGGGCGTCATACGTGACATCTGTATGGGGACGGAGCTCGTCATACGTGATATCTGTATGTGGATGCAGCGCGTCATAAGTGATATCTGTATGTGGACGGAGCACGTCATACATGATATCTGTATGTGGACGGAGCGTGTCATACGTGATATCTGTATGTGGACGGAGCACGTCATACATGATATCTGTATGTGGACGGAGCGCGTCATACGTGATATCTGCATATGGACGGACCGTGTCATACGTGATATCTGTATGTGGACAGAGCACGTCATACATGATATCTGTATGTGGACGGAGCGCGTCATGCGTGATATCTGTATGTGGACGGAGCGCGTCATACGTGATATCTGTATATGGACGGAGCGTGTCATATGTGATATCTGTATGTGGACGGAGCACGTCATACATGATATCTGTATGTGGACGGAGCGCATCATGCGTGATATCTGTATGTGGACGGAGCGAGTCATGCGTGATATCTGTATGTGGACGGAGCGCGTCATGCGTGATATCTGTATGTGGACGGAGTGAGTGATATGTGATATCGGTATGTGGATGGAGGGCATCATACATGATATCTGTATGTGGACAGAGCGTGTCATATATGATATCTGTATGTGGACGGAGTGCGTCATGTGTGATATCTGTATGTGGCCATAGGGCGTCATACGTGATATCTGTATGTGGACGGAGGGTGTCATAAGTGATATTTGTATGTGGACGGAGCGCGTCATACATGATATCTGTATGTGGATGGAACGCATCTTATGTGATATCTATACGTGGATGGAGCGCGTCATAAGTGATATCTGTATGTGGACAGAGCGCATCATAAGTGATATCTGTATATGGACGGAGCGAGTGATACGTGATATCTGTATATGGATGGAGCGCATCTTACGTGATATCTGTATGTGGACGGAGTGCGTCATACATGATAGCTGTATGTGGACAGAGGGAGCGCGTCTTACATGATATCTGTATGTGGACGGAGCGCACCTTACGTGATATCTGAATGTGGGCGGAGGGCGTCATACGTGACATCTGCATGTGGACGGAGCGCATCTTACGTGATATCTGTATGTGGATGGAGCGTGTCATAAGTGATATCTGTATGTGGACGGAGGGTGTCATACGTTATATCTGTATATGGACGGAGCGTGTCATACGTGATATCTGTATGTGGACGGAGCACGTCATACATGATATCTGTATGTGGACAGAGCGCGTCATGCGTGATATCTGTATGTGGACGGAGCGCGTCATACGTGATATCTGTATATGGACGGAGCGTGTCATATGTGATATCTGTATGTGGACGGAGCACGTCATATGTGATATCTGTATGTGGACGGAGCACATGATACATGATATCTGTATGTGGACGGAGCGCATCATGCGTGATATCTGTATGTGGATGGAGCGAGTCATGCGTGATATCTGTATGTGGACGGAGCGCGTCATGCGTGATATCTGTATGTGGACGGAGTGAGTGATATGTGATATCGGTATGTGGATGGAGGGCATCATACATGATATCTGTATGTGGACGGAGCGCGTCATACATATCTGTATGTGGACGGAATGCGTCATGCGTGATATCTGTATGTGGACGGAGGGTATCATACGTGATATCTGTATATGGATGGAGCGTGTCATACGTGATATCTGTATGTGGACGGAGCACGTCATACATGATATCTGTATGTGGACGGAGCGCATCATGCGTGATATCTGTATGTGGACGGAGCGAGTCATGCGTGATATCTGTATGTGGACGGAGCGCGTCATGCGTGATATCTGTATGTGGACGGAGAGCGTCATGCGTGATATCTGTATGTGGCCATAGGGCGTCATACGTGATATCTGTATGTGGACGGAGGGTGTCATAAGTGATATCTGTATGTGGACGGAGTGAGTGATATGTGATATCGGTATGTGGATGGAGGGCATCTTACGTGATATCTGTATGTGGATGGAGCGTGTCATAAGTGATATCTGTATGTGGACGGAGGGTGTCATACGTGATATCTGTATGTGGACGGAGCGTGTCATACGTGATATCTGTTGTGAACTATACTCCTTGGCTCCCTCTTGTGGTCACTAGTGATTTGGCACTTGGATTGTCTTTTACCAGGTTGGTACTCACCTACTTCGTTAGGCCTGGGGTGTTGCTATTTAAACTTCCTGGATTCTCAGTCCAGTGCCTGGCATCGTTGTAATCAGTTCATTTCTGTTTGCTCCTGTCTTCAGGTCCTGGTTCTTTGCAAGATAAGCTAAGTCCTGCTTTCTTATTTTTGATCATTTGCATTGTTTATATTTTTGTCCAGCTTGTACAAAATGTGATTCCTGATTTCGCTGGAAGCTCTAGGGGGCTGATATTCTCCCCCCACACTGTTAGTCGGTTTGGGGGTTCTTGGATATTCAGCGTGGATATTTTGCAGGGTTTTTGCTGACCATATAAGTCATCTTACTATATTCTGCTATTAGTCAGTGGGCCTCTCTTTGCTAAAATCTAGTTCATTTTTGCGTTTGTCTTTTCTTCTTACCTCACCGTTATTAGTTGTTGGGGGCTTGTATTACTTTGGGGTCTTTTCTCTGGAGGCAAGAGAGGTCTTATTTTCCCTTATAGGGTTAGTTAGTTCTCCGGCTGGCGCGAGACGTCTAGGATCAACGTAGGCACGTTCCCCGGCTACTGTTAGTGTTTGTGCTAGGATCAGGTATATGGTCAGCCTAGTTACCACGTCCCTATGAGCTGGTATTTATGTTTGCAGACTTTGCTGTAATCTCTGAGATCCTTTGCCATTGGGATCATAACAGATATCTGTATGTGGACGGAGCACGTCATACATGATATCTGTATGTGGACGGAGCGCGTCATGCGTGATATCTGTATGTGGACGGAGCGCGTCATACGTGATATCTGTATATGGACGGAGCGTGTCATATGTGATATCTGTATGTGGACGGAGCACGTCATACATGATATCTGTATGTGGACGGAGCGCATCATGCGTGATATCTGTATGTGGATGGAGCGAGTCATGCGTGATATCTGTATGTGGATGGAGCGTGTCATGCGTGATATCTGTATGTGGACGGAGTGAGTGATATGTGATATCGGTATGTGGATGGAGGGCATCATACATGATATCTGTATGTGGACGGAGCGCGTCATACATATCTGTATGTGGACGGAATGCGTCATGCGTGATATCTGTATGTGGACGGAGGGTGTCATACGTGATATCTGTATATGGACGGAGCGTGTCATACGTGATATCTGTATGTGGACGGAGCACGTCATACATTATATCTGTATGTGGACCGAGCGCATCATGCGTGATATCTGTATGTGGACGGAGCGAGTCATGCGTGATATCTGTATGTGGACGGAGCGCGTCATGCGTGATATCTGTATGTGGACGGAGTGAGTGATATGTGATATCGGTATGTGGATGGAGGGCATCATACATGATATCTGTATGTGGACGAAGCGCGTCATGCGTGATATCTGTATGTGGACGGAGGGTGTCATACGTGATATCTGTATGTGGCCATAGGGCGTCATACGTGATATCTGTATGTGGACGGAGGGTGTCATAAGTGATATCTGTATGTGGACGGAGCGCGTCATACATGATATCTGTATGTGGATGGAGCGCATCTTATGTGATATCTGTATGTGGACAGAGCGCGTCATAAGTGATATCTCTATATGGACGGAGCGAGTGATACGTGATATCTGTATATGGACGGAGCGCATCTTACGTGATATCTGTATGTGGACGGAGTGCGTCATACATGATAGCTGTATGTGGACAGAGGGAGCGCGTCTTACATGATATCTGTATGTGGACGGAGCGCACCTTACGTGATATCTGTATGTGGGCGGAGGGCGTCGTACGTGACATCTGTATGTGGACGGAGCGCATCTTACGTGATATCTGTATGTGGACGGAGCGCGTCATGCGTGATATCTGTATGTGGACGGAGCGCGTCATACGTGATATCTGCATATAGACGGAGCGTGTCATATGTGATATCTGTATGTGAACGGAGCACGTCATGCGTGATATCTGTATGTGGACGGAGTGAGTGATATGTGATATCGGTATGTGGATGGAGGGCATCATACATGATATATGTATGTGGACGGAGCGCGTCATACATGATATCTGTATGTGGACGGAGTGCGTCATGCGTGATATCTGTATGTGGACGGAGGGTGTCATACGTGATATCTGTATGTGGCCATAGGGCATCATACGTGATATCTGTATGTGGACGGAGGGTGTCATAAGTGATATCTGTATGTGGACGGAGCGCGTCATACATGATATCTGTATGTGGATGGAGCGCATCTTATGTGATATCTGTACGTGGATGGAGCGCGTCATAAGTGATATCTGTATGTGGACAGAGCGCGTCATAAGTGATATCTGTATATGGATGGAGCGAGTGATACATGATATCTGTATATGGACGGAGCGAGTGATACGTGATATCTGTATATGGACGGAGCGCATCTTACGTGATATCTGTATGTGGACGGAGTGCGTCATACATGATAGCTGTATGTGGACAGAGGGAGCGCGTCTTTAATGATATCTGTATGTGGACGGAGCGCACCTTACGTGATATCTGTATGTGGGCGGAGGGCGTCATACGTGACATCTGTATGTGGACGGAGCGCATCTTACGTGATATCTGTATGTGGATGGAGCATGTCATAAGTGATATCTGTATGTGGACGGAGGGCGTCATACGTGATATCTATATGTGGACGGAGCGCGTCATACGTGATAACTGTATGTGGGCAGAGACCGCGTCATATGTGATATCTGTATGTGGACGGAGCGCGTTATACGTGATATCTGTATGTGGATGGAGCGAGTAATACGTGATATCTGTATGCGGACGGAGGGCGTCATACGTGATATCTGTATGTGGACTGAGCGTCATACGTGATATCTGTGTGTGGATGGAGGGCATATTACGTGATATATGTATGTGGATGGAGCGAGTGATACATGATATCTGTATGTGGATGGAGGGCGTCATACGTGATATCTGTATGTGGATGGAGCGTCATACGTGATATCTGTATGTGGACGGAGGGCGTATTATGTGATATATGTATGTGGACGGAGCGAGTGATACGTGATATCTGTATGCGGACGGATGGCGTCATACGTGATATCTGTATGCGGACAGAGCGAGTGATATGTGATATCTGTATGTGGACGGAGCGTCATACGTGATATCTGTATGTGGGCGAAGGGCATATTACGTGATATCTGTATGTGGACGGAGTGCGTCATACGTGATATCTAATTGTGGATGGAGCGCGTCATACGGGATATCTGTATGTGGACAGAACGTGTCATACGTGATATCTGTATGAGGACGGAGAGCGTCATACATGATATCTGTATGTGGACGGATAACAGTCTCATGCAGTTTCGTAACCACCTTCAGGCGTTTTGGGTTGAATAGCTTGCCATCAGTCCTGTCCCTAACCTGGACTCCATCTTCACAGTTGTTAAAGGCATCACTTAACATTGCAGAGAATAGCATACTGAACAGGGTTGGAGCAAGCACACAGCCTTGTTTTACGCTGTTTGTTACTGGGAAAGCCTCAGATTCGTCTCCATCGTTCAGAACCTTCACCATCATGCCATCATGGAACTGCCGAAACGATTGAGATGAACTTGCTCGGGCTTTGCCATGATCTTCCACAGGCCGTCTTTACTGACTGTGTCGAAAGCCTTGGTCAAATCAACAAAAGTTACATAAAGGTCACGGTGTTGCTCCTGGCACTTTTCCTGAAGTTGATGTGCTGAAAAGACCATACCTACTGTTCTACGTTTAGCAAGGAAACCACACTGGCTTTCGGGTAATAGGCCTTGCTCAAGATGATGTAAAAGGCGGTTGAGCAAGAGACGAGCCAATATCTTGCCTGCAGTGGACATAAGGGAGATGCCTCGATGGTTGTCACAAGATTAGCGATTATCATTCCTCTTGTATATGTGAATTATGCTGGCATCTTTCATCTGTTGTGGAACCTGTTCCTTTTTCCACATATACTGGAATAGTTTGGTCACCGTTTGCATGAGAGCAGGGCCGCCAGCTTTATATACCTCAGCAGGTACACTTATTGCTAGCACGGAACAGCAGATGCAGCATGAAATGGACTGTTTTTCGCAAGCTTGCAACAGTTTTGGTCTCGAGATCAACATTAGGAAAACCGAAGTCATGTATCAACCTGTTCCAGGAAAACTATACAAGGAGCCACGTATCACAGTGAAAGAGGAAAACCTCAAAGCAGTCGATAACTTCACCTACTTAGGCAGCACACTTTCCCGTGAAGTAACCATAGACGCTGAGGTTAATAACAGAATTACCAACGCCAGTGCCGCCTTCGGGAGACTGCGTAAGAACGTCTGGGAGTGAAGAGTACTCAGCCTTACCACCAAGCTGAAGGTCTATTGTGCGGTGGTCCTCACCACACTTCTCTATGCTAGCGAGACCTGGACAGTGTACAGCCGGCATGCTAAACAGCGTAATCATTTCCATATGAGTTGCCTCCGCAGACTGCTCCACATCAGGTGGCAAGACAATGTCCCGGACAAATTCTGGAACAAACTGGGCTCAATAGTGTTTATACTCTCCTGCTGAAAGTCCAAGCCAGGTGGGCTGGACACGTGGTTAGAATGCCTGACAGCCAACTACCAAAGCAACTGCTGTATGGAGAACTGTGCTAAGGAAAGCGAGCAGTTGGGGGGCAGAAGAAGCGCTATAAAGACTGCCTTAAGGTGTCTCTCAAAAACCTGGAAGTCAACACCAATGAATGGGAAGAGCTTGCCCTGGATCGTCCAGGTTGGCGGGGCAGGATCACCTCAGGAGCACGTGCAGCAGAAGATAGGAAAATCTTTGATGCAAAAAGGAAGCGTGCTGTCCGCAAGGCACAAGTAGAATCTGGTGTACTGACCACATCTGCTTCCTTATGTCATGTATGTGGGCGAACCTTCAGGGCCTGGATTGGACTCATCAGCCACCTCCGGACCCATAACTACTAATTCTCTTCTAACTCCAAAGTCATGGTCATCTTCGGACGGAGCACATCATACGTGATATCTGTATGTGGACGGAACACGTCATACGTGATATCTGTATGTAGACGGAACACATCATACGTGATATCTGTATGTGGAAGGAGCGCATCATACGTGATATCTGTGTGTAGACGGAGCGCGTCATACGTGATGTCTGTATATGGATGGAGCGCGTCATACGTGATGTCTGTATGTGGACGGAGAACATCATACGTGATATCTGTATATGGATGGAGCGCGTCATACGTGATGTCTGT
This sequence comes from Ranitomeya variabilis, assembly GCF_051348905.1. Classification (NCBI taxonomy): domain Eukaryota; kingdom Metazoa; phylum Chordata; class Amphibia; order Anura; family Dendrobatidae; genus Ranitomeya; species Ranitomeya variabilis. Next base: position 738,460,388 of record NC_135232.1, read on the forward strand.
ATATGGATGGAGCGCGTCATACGTGATGTCTGTATGTGGACGGAGAACATCATACGTGATATCTGTATGTGGACGGAGAGCGTCATGCGTGATATCTGTATGTGGACGGAGAGCGTCATGCGTGATATCTGTATGTGGACGGAACACGTCATACGTGATATCTGTATGTGGATGGAACACATCATACGTGATATCTGTATGTGGACGGAAGGCATCATACGTGATATCTGTATGTAGACAGAGCGCGTCATACGTGATGTCTGTATATGGATGGAGCGTGTCATACGTGATGTCTGTATATGGATGGAGCGTGTCATACGTGATGTCTGTATGTGGAAGGAGAACATCATACGTGATATCTGTATGTGGACGGAGAGCGTCATGAGTGATATCTGTATGTGGATGGAACATATCATACGTGATATCTGTATGTGGACGGAAGGCATCATACGTGATATCTGCGTGTAGACGGAGCGCGTCATACGTGATGTCTGTATATGGATGGAGCGCGTCATACGTGATATCTGTATGTGGACGGAGAGCGTCATGCGTGATATCTGTATATGGACGGAGAGCGTCATGCGTGATGTCTGTATGTGGAAGGAGAACATCATACGTGATATCTGTATGTGGACGGAGAGCGTCATGCGTGATATCTGTATGTGGATGGAACACATCATACGTGATATCTGTATGTGGACGGAAGGCATCATACGTGATATCTGCGTGTAGACGGAGCGCGTCATACGTGATGTCTGTATATGGATGGAGCGCGTCATACGTGATGTCTGTATGTGGACGGAGAACATCATACGTGATATCTGTATGTGGACGGAGCGCGTCATGCGTGATATCTGTACAACACAGCGCCGTACGTTGTGTGATGGCCATTCTGGGGTATTGGAGCTCAGCTCCAATTTACTTCAATGGGAGCTAAGTTGCAGAAAAGAATGAGGAATTCTGGGGTGTCAAACTCACAGCTCTGGCTTAATGATGGACCCATATCCTCAGCCCTGGACAACTCTATTATATGAGGGCATCATAGAGAGGGGTCTCACTCATTTCCCACCACGTCCAAGTATTCAGTGAATGGCGGCATGTAATCCTACATTTTCCTGCAGAATTGGACCATGGAGAATGTAGGCTGGGCAGTAGATGCTGGTCATCAGGGGTTTCTGAAGCTGGATCCACTGTGTTCCACCGAGTCTAGAGTCATCTGGGGTTACCGTGATGAGAGAGACTTTTTAAAGCATATCTGCATAAATTTATGTAAAAAAGGGGTTGTCCATCTCTGGGGGACATTTTTTTTTTACTTAAATGTATGTATTTTTGGAAATAATAATTTTTGCATTTGGGTTATGCTTAAAGTTTTGCACTGTTTGGCTTTTACAAGCTCTTTGTTTCACTGTGCCTTCAACGTTTACAGTATATGGTCTGATGTCATAGGACTCATATATCATCTGAGACAAGCTCAGAAAAAGACAAATAACAAAAACAACAAATAAGAGTTACAAATTTCCCATCAGAAGGTGATCACTGACTGATTCTCAGTTAACTCTTTCTGCCACTAGTAATACACAGTGCAAAACAGAGGCTATAGAAGGAAAACAGTGCCAAATATTTTTAATGTAACCCTTGTAAAGATGATTTTTAAAATTAAAGTAAAAAATACAAAGGTGGACAACTCCTTTAAATTTAAAGGAACAGTTACATTTGTACATGGGTTATGAATGTGGACTGGTTGGGTTTTTTGTCCGATATCTAACAAGCAATAATAGAAGGCATCAGAGGGGGCACATACTTTTACTCATCTCTGTATCCCCAGGTGATATATAGAAAGTAAAGCGTCATATACTGTACGTTCCTGTATTGGAGGACTCAATGCATTCGCAGTCCGCGGGCGCAGGTCTGCAGACGCGAACTATGGAATTCTGGGAAAGTCTCTGAATAGCTAATCTTTAATAATCTCGTCAGGGAGCAGAGCGCCGTATGTGGCGGCTAACCTAATAATAGAATAAATTAAGACTGTAATTATCCTGCAATTAAAAAGGTAACACAAAGTGACATCTGAAAAATATGAAGGTGCCGGCTGAAAACATGGGAGAATCTGGGATCTGACAGCATTTCTATTCTTCTGCAGGAGGAGCAGACTTTTGTGTACAGCCCATAGTGTGTGTAAGAGATGGAACAGGTGTAACACGGTGATACAATGTATCAGTGCTGCTCTGTGATAGATACACAGTGGGATAAGACCCCAAACCCCAGCAGTAGCCGCAGCTTCTCTCTGTTACAATGTACCAGTATAGGACAGAGATTTGTAATGCTGTTGCTTCGATCACTTCCAGGGCCGGACTGGCCATCGCATAGTAGTGGGCCGCTGTGCGCCGACTCCCACCCCCACCAGCACCGCCGCCGCATTCAACAGTTGAATGCAATGATGGAGGAGAGAGCGTCTGCTGACGCTCCCTCTCCCATCATTTCCCGCTCTGCCTCTGACACTGCGGGTGTGCGCGCACTCACTGTGTGCCAGGCAGTGCAGCGGCAGCCACCGAGAAAGGAGCAGGGAGCAACGCGGGCACGAGGAGAGGTGAGGAGTGTGTTTTGGTATTTAAACTGGACTGTGGGGCCATTCTCAGGGGGAGGAGAGATGCGGGCTGTGCTGTATACTAGTATGTGGGCTGTGCTGTATACTACTATGTGGGCTGTGCTATTTACTACTGTGTGGGCTGTGCTATATACTACTGTGTGGGCGGTGCTATATACTACTATGTGGGCTGTGCTATATACTACTATGTGGGCTGTGCTATTCACTACTGTGTGGGCTGTGTTATATACTACTGTGTGGGCGGTGCTATATACTACTGTGTGGGCTGTGCTATATACTACTATGTGGGCTGCGCTGTATACTACTATGTGGGCTGATGCTATATACTACTATGTGGGCTGTGCTGTATACTACTATGTGGGCTGTGCTATATTCTACAATGTGGGCTGTGCTGTATACTACTATGTGGGCTGTGCTATTTACTACTGCGTGGGCTGTGCTATTTACTACTGTGTGGGCTTTGCTATATACTACTGTGTGGGCGGTGCTATATACTACTATGTGGGCTGTGCTATTTACTACTGTGTGGGCGGTGCTATATACTACTGTGTGGGCTGTGCTATATACTACTATGTGGGCCGTGCTGTATACTACTATGTGGGCCGTGCTGTATACTACTATGTGGGCTGTGCTATATACTACTATGTGGGCTGTGCTGCATACTACTATGTGCGCTGTGCTGTATACTACTATGTGGGCTGTGCTATATACTACTATGTGGGCTGTGCTGTATACTACTATGTGGGCTGTGCTATTTACTACTGTGTGGGCTGTGCTATATACTACTATGTGGGCTGTGCTATATACTACTATGTGGGCTGTGCTGTATACTACTATGTGGGCTGTGCTATATACTACTATGTGGGCTGCGCTGTATACTACTATGTGGGCTGTGCTATATACTACTATGTGGGCTGTGCTATATACTACTATGTGGGCTGTGCTATATACTACTATGTGGGCTGTGCTGTATACTACTGTGTGGGCTGTGCTATATACTACTGTGTGGGCTGTGCTATATACTACTGTGTGGGCAGTGCTGTATACTACTATGTGGGCTGTGCTATATACAACTTTGTGGACTGTGCTATATACTACTGTGGGCTGTGCTGTATACTACTATGTGGGCTGTGCTATATACTACTTTGTGGGCTGTGCTATATACTACAATGTGGGCTGCGCTGTATACTACTGTGTGGGCTGTGCTATATACTACTGTGTGGGCTGTGCTATATACTACTGTGTGGGCTGTGCTATATACTACTATGTGGGCTGTGCTATATACTACTATGTGGGCTGTGCTATATACTACTGTGTGGGATGTGTTATATACTACTATGTGGGCTGTGCTGTATACTACTATGTGGGCCATGCTATATACTACTGTGTGGGCTGTGCAATATACTACTATGTGGGCTGTGCTATATACTACTGTGTGGGCTGTGCTATATACTACTATGTGGGCTGTGCTATATACTACTATGTGGGCTGTGCTATATACTGCTGTGTGGGCTGTGCTGTATACTACTGTGTGGGCAGTGCTGTATACTACTGTGTGGGCAGTGCTGTATACTACTGTGTGGGCTGTGCTGTATACTACTACATGGGCTGTGTTATCTGCTATGCGGGATGTGCTATTTGCTATGCGGGTTGTGCTATACACTATGCGGGTTGTGCTATATACTATGCGATTTGTCTTATGTACTATGCGGGTTGTGCTATATACTATGCGGGCTTTGCTATATACTATGCGGTTTGTGCTATATACTATGCGGGCTTTGCTATATATAATATGCGGGTTGTGCTATATACAATGCGGGATTTGCTATATACTATGGGGGTATATTATATTCTGTGGGAGAGGCTGTTGTCATGAATCCCAATGGCTAGGGATAGCAAGGGACAAGCAAAGTAATACAAAATATCGGACGAGCTCTAGGGTGATGGAACCTGGGCTGACCGCTGCCCTACGCCTGACAAACGCAACTAGAGATAGCCAGGGAGCGTGCCTACGTTGGTTCTAGACGCCACGCACCAGCCTAAGAGCTAACTAGTACTGCAGAGAAAATAAGACCTCACTTGCCTCCAGAGGAATGAACCCCAAAAGGTATAGTTGCCCCCCACATGTATTGACGGTGAAATGAGAGGAAGGCACACACATAGAGATGATATATATAGGTTCAGCAAATTGAGGCCCGCTGTAAACTAGAAAGCAGAACGATACAAAAGGGGTCTGAGCGGTCAGCAAAAAACCCTAATCAAAAAACCATCCTGAGATTACAAGAACCCATGTGCCAACTCATGGCACATGGGGAGAACCTCAGTCCACTAGAGCTACCAGCTAGCATAGAGACATAATAAGCAAGCTGGACAAAAAAACCAACAACTGAAAATCAGCACTTAGCTTATCCTGAAAGATCTGGGAGCAGGTAGGCAGGAACCAAACAGAGCACATCTGAATACATTGATAGCCGGCAAGGGAATGACAGAAAGGCCAGGTAAAATAGGAAACACCCAGCCTCTGATGGACAGGTGGAAACCAAAGGCCGCAACCCACCAAAGTCACCCAGTACCAGCAGTAACCACCAGAGGGAGCCCACAAACAGAATCCACAACAGTACCCCCCCCCTTGAGGAGGGGTCACCGAACCCTCACGAGAACCCCCAGGGCGATCAGGGTGAGCTCTATGGAAGGCGCGGACCAAATCAGTCGCTGTTATGATTTTCCCAATGGCAGGGAAATCAAAATAACAACGGACTAGCTCTCGGGTGATGGGAACTAAAGTGACCGTGACCTGAACCTGACACGACACTGGAAGTAGCCGGGGAGTGTTTCCTACGATGCCCTAGACACCACGCGCCAGCCGGAGATCTAACTACCCCTATCAGAGGAATATACAGGCCTGCCTTACCTCCAGAGATGAACCCCAAAAGGAGATAGCAGCCCCCCACAGATATAGACGGTGAGTCAAGAGGAAAAGACATACGTAGGATGAACAGCAGATTTAGCACAGTGAGGTCCGCTTACTAGATAGCAGAAGTACAGGAAAGAGTCACTTCACGGTCAACTTCAAAACACTACTCAAAAACACCATCCTGAAATTACTTTAAAACTCCAGTGACAACTCATGCCACTGGAGTGGCAATTCCAGTCCACGAGAGCTTCCAGCTACAGAGAGTCACATTGCAAATAGCTGGACAAAAATAGCATAAACTAGAAACAAAATTCAACTTAGCTGAACAGGATCTTGAGGCAGGAGAATGCAACAGAATGCTACTGATACATTGTTGGCCGGCATCAGACCAGCAGCCAAGCAGCCTTAAATAGGAAACTCCCCTAATGGGTGTCAACAGGTGATCAAGGATAGAAGAAGGCAAATAAGTGGCACTACCATAAAACACCACCGGGGGAGCCCACAAACAGAATTCACAACAGTACCCCCCCCTTAAGGAGGGGGCACCGAACCCTCACCAGAACCACCAGGGCGATCTGGATGAGCACTATGAAATGCACGAACCAAATCAGGAGCATGAACATCAGATGCTGTCACCCAAGAATTATCCTCCTGACCATAGCCTTTCCACTTAACCAGATACTGAAGTCTCCGTCTGGAAACACGGGAGTCCAAGATCTTTTCCACCACATACTCCAACTCACCCTCAACCAGCACAGGAGCAGGAGGATCAGCAGACGGAACAACCGGCACCTCATACCTCCGCAACAATGACCGATGAAAAACATTATGAATAGTAAAAGATGCTGGGAGGTCCAAACGAAAGGACACAGGATTGAGAACCTCCAGAATCCTATAAGGGCCGATAAACCGAGGCTTAAACTTAGGAGACGAGACCTTCATAGGAACAAATCGAGAAGACAACCAAACCAGGTCCCCAACACAAAGACGAGGACCGACACGCCGATGACGATTAGTGAACTGTTGAGTCTTCTCCTGGGACAACTTCAGATTGTCCACAACCTGTCCCCAAATCTGATGCATTCTATCAACCACAGCATCTACTCCAGGACAATCCGAAGACTCCAATTGACCGGACGAAAAGCGAGGGTGAAACCCTGAATTACAAAAAAATGGAGAAACCAAAGTGGCAGAACTGGCCCGATTGTTAAGGGCAAACTCTGCCAATGGCAAAAAATCAAGCCAATCGTCCTGATCAGCGGACACAAAACACCTCAAGTAAGTCTCCAAGGTCTGATTAGTACGCTCAGTCTGGCCATTAGTCTGAGGATGGAATGCAGACGAAAAAGACAAGTCGATGCCCATCCTGGCACAGAACGCCCGCCAAAATCTAGACACAAACTGAGTACCCCTGTCAGACACTATATTCTCAGGAATACCATGCAAACGCACAACATTCTGAAAAAATAGAGGGACCAGCTCAGAGGAGGAGGGCAATTTGGGCAAAGGTACCAAGTGAACCATCTTTTTTACCCACAAAGAAAAACCCTGCCCCCAGTGGAGACAAAGAGGGGCGAATATGACCCTTTTCCAAAGATTCTCTGATATACTCCCGCATAGCAGTATGTTCAGGTACAGACAAATTAAACAAGCGACCCTTAGGAAATTTACTACCGGGAATCAACTCAATAGCGCAGTCACACTCTCTGTGAGGAGGGAGAGAATCAGTTTTAGGCTCCTGAAAGACATCATAAAAATCTGACAGAAATGCTGGGATCTCAGAGGGAGTAGATGAAGAAATGGGAACCAAAGGTGCATCCCCATGAATCCCCTGACATCCCCAGCTCAGCACAGACATTGATCTCCAGTCCAAGACTGGATTATGAATTTGTAACCATGGTAATCCAAGTACTAATACGTCATGTAGATTATATAACACAAGGAAACGAATAATCTCCTGATGGTCTGGGGACAGATGCATAGTCACTTGTGTCCAATATTGTGGTTTATTGCTAGCCAAAGGTGTAGAATCAATACCCTTTAAGGGAATAGAAACCTCCAGAGGCTCTAAATCAAACCCACAACGCTTGGCAAAGGACCAATCCATGAGACTCAGAGCGGCGCCAGAATCCACATAAGCATCCACCGTAACAGATGATAAAGTACAAATCAATGTCACGGACAAAAGAAATTTAGACTGCAAGGTACCCATAGAAAAAGATTTATCAACCTTTTTATCAACCTTCTTTATGCGTTTAGAGCATGCTGATATAACATGAGCTGGATCTCCACAATAGAAACACAACCCATTTTTGCGCCTGTAATTCTGTCGTTCGCCTCTAGACAATACACTATCGCATTGCATATGCTCTGGTGCCTTTTCAGAGATCACCGCCAAATGATGCACAGGTTTTTGCTCAGAAGATACCGCCATATGGTGCACAGGTTTTTGCTCAGAAGATACCGCCATATGGTGCACAGGTTTTTGCTCAAAAGATACCGCCATATGGTGCACAGGTTTTTGCTCAGAAGATACCGCCATATGGTGCACAGATTTGCGCTCCCGTAAACGCCGATCAATCTGGATAGCCAATTTCATGGCATCATTCAGACCTGTAGGCACAGGGAACCCCACCATGACATCCTTCACGGCATCAGAGAGACCTTCTCTGAAATTAGCTGCTAGAGCGCACTCATTCCATTTAGTAAGCACCGACCATTTACGAAATTTTTGGCAGTATATCTCAGCTTCATCTTGCCCTTGAGAAAGAGCTATCAAGGCTTTCTCAGCCAAAATCTCTAAATTAGGTTCTTCATAAAGCAACCCCAAAGCCAGAAAAAACGCATCTACATTTAATAACGCAGGATCCCCTGGCGACAATGCAAATGCCCAACTTTGTGGGTCACCCCGCAATAGAGAAATAACAATTTTAACCTGTTGCGCAGGATCACCAGCAGAGTGAGATTTCAGAGACAAAAACAATTTACAATTCTCTCTGAAATTCAAAAAACGGGATCTGTCTCCGGTAAAAAATTCAGGCATAGGGATCTTAGGTTCAGACATTGGAGCACGTATAACAAAATCTTGTAAGTTCTGGACCTTTGTAGCCAGGTTATTCAGACCTGCAACCAAACTCTGTGGATCCATGATTCAAACAGGTGTAATCAAAGCCATTCAGAGATTAAGAGGAGAGGAAAAAAAAAAAGGCTGAAGACTGCAGTTTAAGCAAGGAGTACAAATAAGCACTAAGGTGCACTTTCCAAACACAGAAGGAAAAAAAACCTTTTCATATCCTTTCCTGCTTTAGTGCATAGTTTTAACACATGTGGGTGGCCGGCCAAACTGTTATGATTTTCCCAATGGCAGGGAAATCAAAATAACAACGGACTAGCTCTCGGGTGATGGGAACTAAAGTGACCGTGACCTGAACCTGACACGACACTGGAAGTAGCCGGGGAGTGTTTCCTACGATGCCCTAGACACCACGCGCCAGCCGGAGATCTAACTACCCCTATCAGAGGAATATACAGGCCTGCCTTACCTCCAGAGATGAACCCCAAAAGGAGATAGCAGCCCCCCACAGATATAGACGGTGAGTCAAGAGGAAAAGACATACGTAGGATGAACAGCAGATTTAGCACAGTGAGGTCCGCTTACTAGATAGCAGAAGTACAGGAAAGAGTCACTTCACGGTCAACTTCAAAACACTACTCAAAAACACCATCCTGAAATTACTTTAAAACTCCAGTGACAACTCATGCCACTGGAGTGGCAATTCCAGTCCACGAGAGCTTCCAGCTACAGAGAGTCACATTGCAAATAGCTGGACAAAAATAGCATAAACTAGAAACAAAATTCAACTTAGCTGAACAGGATCTTGAGGCAGGAGAATGCAACAGAATGCTACTGATACATTGTTGGCCGGCATCAGACCAGCAGCCAAGCAGCCTTAAATAGGAAACTCCCCTAATGGGTGTCAACAGGTGATCAAGGATAGAAGAAGGCAAATAAGTGGCACTACCATAAAACACCACCGGGGGAGCCCACAAACAGAATTCACAACAAGTCGCATGAACATCGGAGGCGACCACCCAGGAATTATCCTCCTGACCATAACCCTTCCACTTAACCAAATACTGGAGTTTGCGTCTGGAAACACGAGAATCCAAGATCTTCTCAACAACATACTCCAATTCTCCCTCCACCAGCACCGGAGCAGGAGGCTCAACCGAAGGAACAACGGGCACCTCATACCTCCGCAACAACGACCGATGGAACACATTATGAATAGCAAACGATGCTGGGAGATCCAAACGAAAAGATACAGGGTTAAGAATCTCCGAGATCCTATAAGGACCGATGAACCGAGGCTTGAACTTAGAGACCTTCATAGGGACAAAACGAGAAGACAACCACACCAAATCCCCAAAAAGAAGTCGGGGACCCACGCGGCGACGGCGATTAGCAAACTGCTGAGTCTTCTCCTGAGATAACTTCAAATTGTCCACCACCTGGTTCCAAATCTGATGCAGCCTGTCCACCACCACGTCCACTCCAGGACAATCCGAAGACTCCACCTGACCAGAGGAAAAACGAGGATGAAACCCCGAATTACAAAAAAAAGGAGAGACCAACGTGGCAGAACTAGCCCGATTATTAAGAGCAAATTCGGCCAGTGGCAAAAAAGCAACCCAGTCATCTTGATCAGCAGAAACAAAACACCTCAAATAAGTTTCCAAGGTCTGATTAGTTCGCTCCGTCTGGCCATTCGTCTGAGGATGGAATGCAGACGAGAAAGACAAATCAATGCCCATCTTGGCACAAAACGTCCGCCAAAATCTAGACACAAACTGGGATCCCCTGTCAGAAACGATATTCTCCGGAATCCCATGCAAACGAACCACGTTCTGAAAAAATAAAGGGACCAACTCAGAGGAGGAAGGCAACTTAGGCAAGGGCACCAAATGAACCATCTTAGAAAAGCGGTCACACACAACCCAGATAACGGACATTTTCTGTGAAACCGGGAGATCAGAAATAAAATCCATGGAAATGTGCGTCCAAGGCCTCTTCGGGATGGGCAAGGATAACAACAACCCACTGGCCCGAGAACAGCAAGGCTTAGCTCGAGCACACACTTCACAAGACTGCACAAAGGTACGCACATCCCTAGACAAGGAAGGCCACCAAAAAGACCTGGCCACCAAGTCTCTAGTACCAAATATTCCAGGATGACCAGCCAACACAGAAGAATGGACCTCGGAGATGACTCTACTGGTCCAATCATCCGGAACAAACAGTCTTTCTGGTGGACAACGATCCGATTTATCCACCTGAAACTCCTGCAATGCACGTCGCAAGTCTGGGGATACGGCGGACAATATTACCCCATCCCTAAGGATACCAGTAGGCCCAGAGTCTCCAGGAGAGTCAGGCACAAAACTCCTGGAAAGAGCATCTGCCTTCACATTCTTTGAACCTGGCAGGTATGAAACCACGAAATTGAAACGAGAAAAAAACAACGACCAACGAGCCTGTCTAGGATTCAAACGCCTGGCAGACTCAAGGTAAATGAGATTCTTGTGATCAGTCAAGACCACCACACGATGTTTAGCACCCTCAAGCCAATGACGCCACTCCTCAAATGCCCACTTCATGGCCAAAAGCTCCCGATTACCCACATCATAATTGCGCTCGGCGGGCGAGAATTTTCTAGAGAAGAATGCACATGGCTTCATCACCGAGCCATTAGAACTTCTCTGTGACAAAACCGCCCCCGCTCCAATCTCGGAAGCATCAACCTCAACCTGAAAAGGAAGTGAAACATCTGGTTGACACAACACAGGAGCAGAAGAAAACCGGCGCTTAAGTTCCTGAAAGGCCTCCACGGCCGCAGGAGACCAATCAGCAACATCAGCACCCTTTTTAGTCAAATCAGTCAAAGGTTTAACAATACTGGAAAAATTAGCAATGAACCGACGATAAAAATTAGCAAACCCCAAGAACTTCTGAAGGCTCTTAACAGATGTAGGTTGTGTCCAGTCACAAATCGCCTGAACCTTGACGGGATCCATCTCAATAGTAGAAGGAGAAAAAATGTACCCCAAAAAAGAAATCTTCTGGACTCCGAAGAGACACTTTGAGCCCTTCACAAACAGAGAATTGGCCCGCAGAACCTGAAACACCTTCCTGACCTGTAGAACATGAGACTCCCAGTCATCAGAAAACACCAAAATATCATCCAAATACACAATCATAAACTTATCCAGATATTCACGGAAAATATTGTGCATAAAGGACTGAAAGACTGACGGAGCATTGGAGAGTCCAAAAGGCATTACCAAATACTCAAAATGGCCCTCAGGCGTATTAAATGCGGTTTTCCACTCATCACCCTGTTTTATCCGCACCAGATTATACGCACCGCGAAGATCTATCTTAGTGAACCACCTAGCCCCCTTAATGCGAGCAAACAAATCAGTCAATAATGGCAATGGATACTGATACTTGACTGTAATCTTATTCAGAAGGCGATAATCTATACAAGGCCTCAGGGAACCATCTTTTTTTGCCACGAAAAAAAAACCTGCTCCCAGAGGGGACGAAGATGGACGAATATGTCCCTTTTCCAAGAACTCCTTAATATAATTCCGCATAGCAGTATGCTCTGGCAGTGACAGATTAAATAAACGACCCTTAGGGAACTTACTGCCAGGAATCAATTCTATAGCACAGTCACAATCTCTATGCGGAGGGAGCGAATTGAGCTTAGGCTCCTCAAAAACATCCCTATAGTCAGACAAAAACGCAGGGATCTCAGAAGGAGTAGATGAAGCGATTGAAATCGGAGGTGCATAATCATGAACCCCCTGACATCCCCAGCTTAACACAGACATTGTTTTCCAGTCCAGGACAGGATTATGAGTTTGTAACCATGGCAGACCAAGCACTAGTACATCATGTAAATTATACAGTACAAGGAAGCGAATCACCTCCTGATGAACGGGAGTCATGCGCATGGTCACTTGTGTCCAATACTGCGGTTTATTCATAGCCAATGGTGTAGAGTCAATTCCCTTCAGAGGAATAGGAACTTCCAGAGGTTCCAGACTAAAACCGCAGCGTTTAGCAAATGACCAATCCATAAGACTCAGGGCAGCGCCCGAATCCACATAGGCATCGACGGAAATGGAAGACAGTGAAAAAATCAGAGTCACAGACAAAATGAACTTAGGCTGCAGAGTACCAATGGCAAAAGATTTATCAACCCTTTTTGTGCGTTTAGAGCATGCTGATATAACATGAGCTGAATCACCACAATAAAAACACAATCCATTTTTCCGCCTATAATTTTGCCGTTCACTTCTGGACTGAATTCTATCACATTGCATAGTCTCAGGTGCCTGTTCAAAAGACACCGCCAACTGGTGCACGGGTTTGCGCTCCCGTAAACGCCGATCAATCTGAATGGCCATAGCCATCGACTCATTCAGACCTGTAGGCGTAGGGAACCCCACCATAATATCCTTAATGGCCTCGGAAAGACCATTTCTGAAGTTTGCAGCCAGGGCGCACTCATTCCACTGAGTAAGCACCGACCATTTCCGAAATTTTTGACAATATATTTCCGCTTCATCATACCCCTGAGAGAGGGCTAATAAAGCCTTTTCAGCCTGAATCTCCAGGTTGGGTTCCTCATAGAGCAATCCCAATGCCAGAAAAAACGCATCCACATTGAGCAATGCCGGATCCCCTGGTGCCAATGCAAATGCCCAATTCTGAGGGTCGCCTCGCAGGAAAGATATTACAATCTTGACCTGTTGAGCAGGGTCTCCAGAGGAGCGAGATTTTAAAGAAAGAAACAATTTACAATTGTTCCTGAAATTCAGGAAGGTAGATCTATCTCCAGAAAAGAACTCTGGAATAGGAATTCTAGGTTCAGACATGGGAGTGTGAACAACAAAATCCTGTATGTTTTGAACTTTTGCCGCGAGATTACTCAGGCTGGAAGCCAAACTCTGGACATCCATGTTAAACAGCTAATATCAGAGCCATTCAAGGGTTAAGAGGAGGTAAGAAGCAGCTAGACAGCAATTAAGGGCTAGGCAGCAAAACTCTGAAGGAAAAAAAATAAAAATAAATAAATTTCCCTTAAACACTTCTTTTTCTCCTGCTTCAGCCCAAACAATTAACACTTTGTGGGCCGGCTATACTGTCATGAATCCCAATGGCTAGGGATAGCAAGGGACAAGCAAAGTAATACAAAATATCGGACGAGCTCTAGGGTGATGGAACCTGGGCTGACCGCTGCCCTACGCCTGACAAACGCAACTAGAGATAGCCAGGGAGCGTGCCTACGTTGGTTCTAGACGCCACGCACCAGCCTAAGAGCTAACTAGTACTGCAGAGAAAATAAAGACCTCACTTGCCTCCAGAGGAATGAACCCCAAAAGGTATAGTTGCCCCCCACATGTATTGACGGTGAAATGAGAGGAAGGCACACACATAGAGATGATATATATAGGTTCAGCAAATTGAGGCCCGCTGTAAACTAGAAAGCAGAACGATACAAAAGGGGTCTGAGCGGTCAGCAAAAAACCCTAATCAAAAAAACATCCTGAGATTACAAGAACCCATGTGCCAACTCATGGCACATGGGGAGAACCTCAGTCCACTAGAGCTACCAGCTAGCATAGAGACATAATAAGCAAGCTGGACATAAAAACCAACAACTGAAAATCAGCACTTAGCTTATCCTGAAAGATCTGGGAGCAGGTAGGCAGGAACCAAACAGAGCACATCTGAATACATTGATAGCCGGCAAGGGAATGACAGAAAGGCCAGGTAAAATAGGAAACACCCAGCCTCTGATGGACAGGTGGAAACCAAAGGCCGCAACCCACCAAAGTCACCCAGTACCAGCAGTAACCACCAGAGGGAGCCCACAAACAGAATCCACAACAGGCTGTGTTATATAGTATGAGGCTGTGTTATATACTATTGTGGGGGTATATTATATTCTATGGGGGAGGCTGTGTTATATACTATGGGGGGTATATTATATTCTATGGGGAGGCTGTGTTATATACTATGGGGGGCTGCATTATATTCTATGGGGGCTACATTATATATTATGGGGAGGTGGGCTGTATTATATTCTATGGGGGGCTACATTATATTCTATGGGGGGCTGTATTATATTTATATTCTTTGAGGGGTGATTGCATCATACTCTATGAGGGGGCTGCATTAAACTATGAGGGGGGCTGCAATATATTCTATGGGGTGGCTACATTATACTCTGGGGTGGCTGTATTATATTCTGTAGGGTGGTGGCTGCATTATACTATATGTGGGCTGCATTATACTGTATCGAGGACTCTGGGGAATACATTATACTATATGAAGAACTATGAGGTGCATTATACTATGGGAAGTGAATTGTACTACATGGATGACTATGGTGGTGCATTATACTATATGGAGCACTATGAGGAGTGTATTATGCTATATGGAGGACTGAGCAGTGTATTTTAATATATGGAGGACTATAGGGAGTGTATTATACTATGTGGAGGACTGTGGTGCACATTATAATATATGGAGGACTGGACTATGGGGTGTATTTTACTAAACAAGTAAAATGCTGCATATTCATATTCTTTTTGCTGGAACAAAAATCATTGTTCTCAGCAGCACATCGCTGGTGTAAACTGTAGATGTGCTGCTGATAACATGATACTGTATGGTGATCTGTTAGTGATCTATTAGTGATCGTTCTGTCCCATTATTATTCCTCAGCCGGTGGAAAGAGGCTGGGAAACAAGCGTTGAACAACTTCAGTATTGTCGATCAAAATCATTTAGCAGCCTGAGATCAGCGCATGTAAATACAACCGAAATGCTTTTGTGTGATGTGCAATATGTTAGCATTTGGGGCCCCATTTTAAACTTTGCCTAGGGCCCCACTTTGCCTAAAACCGGCCCTGCCTACAAGTGTACAAAGATATTATACAGTCACCATGTGACAAGTGGGCCCTGTGTAACTTCAAATGCCAGGGCTGAATTTTAGTCCCAGTCCGGCCCTGATCACTTCTGATCGCCTCTGCTGACACATTCTAACAAGCAGCAGCTTAGATAGGAATGAGATCAAGCCTAAGGGTACCGTGTCACAGTGGCACTTTGGTTGCTACGACGGCACGATCCGTGACGTTCCAGCGATATCGTTACGATCTCGCTGTGTCTGACACGCAGCAGCGATCAGGGACCCCGCTGAGAATCGTACGTCGTAGCAGATCGTTTGAAACTTTATTTCGTCGCTGGATCTCCCGCTGTCATCGCTGCATTGGTGTGTGTGACGCCGATGCAGCGATGTCTTCACTGGTAACCAGGGTAAATATCGGGTTACTAAGTGCAGGGCCGCGCTTAGTAACCCGATGTTTACCTTGGTTACCATTGTAAATGTAAAAAAAAAAACACTACATACTTACATTCCGGTGCCTGTCACGTCCCCGGGCGTCCGCTTCCCTGCACTCCTCCTGCATCCTGTGTCAGCGCCGGCCGGCCGTACATCAGAGCACAGCAGTGACGTCACCGTTCTGCTTTACGGCCGCGCTTACACAGGATGCAGGAGGAGTGCAGGGAAGCGGACGCCCGGGGACGTGACAGGCACCGGAATGTGAGTATGTGTTTTTTTTTTTTACATTTACAATGGTAACCAGGGTAAACATCGGGTTACTAAGCGCGGCCCTGCGCTTAGTAACCCAATGTTTACCCTGGTTACCCGGGGACTTCGGCATCGTTGGTCGCTGGAGAGCTGACTGTGTGACAGCTCTCCAGCGACCACACAACGACTTTCCAACGATCACGGCCAGGTCGTATCGCTGGTCGTGATCGTTGGAAAGTTGCTGAGTGTGACGGTACCCTAAAATATAAGCAAGATCGCTCTGGCCACTGACAACAAGCAGAGATACTGAGATGTAGAATGATTTATTAGTTTGGGTTCCAGATAATGCCCGAACCCTGCAGTGTACCCACAATCTGCCCTGAGGATGTGACTGTTATCAGGGCACTGTGGATGTCACTGTTATTATGGGGGCACCGTGAATATCAATGCTATTATGGGGGCACTGTGGATATCACTGTTATTTTGGGAGCACTGTGGATGTCACTGTTAAGGGGTGTCACGTGTGTGTCAGAGGCTGCAGACAGTCGCACAGCATCTGGCTGCAGAAGGTCTCTGAGGTTGACTTTGCAGATGCCTTCTTAATCCTTCTGACTCTTGGACCCAGTGTCAACCTCCCCCGACTCTAATTGACACACCTGGACCTGGGTGTTTATAGACTTCCTGTCTGCTTCTGGGAATTGCTGGTGATATTTCCATTTTCCCCTGTTGAATCTTGAAGCTATAGCAGTCGGTTATTTTCCTCTTCGGGGCTGCTGGACGACGTCTTTGTTACCTCTCTGATACTACTCAAGATAAGTGTTCCTCTTGTTTGTCTATCCCAGATGTCTTTAATTGTAAAGGGGATTGACTAGTACCTGCCCCGTCCTTCCCTAAGCAGGGCTTATTGCCAGGGTCAGGTAGGGATTAGGTTCCTGCTCAGCGATAGGTGCAGAACCTATATAGGGATGTTAAGGCCAGACAGGCATGTTAAGGCCAGTGACATTAGATCTGCCTAGGGGTCCCCACTCCCACCTTCCCTAGTGTTGGGCTCCCTTCCCCTCATCCCTTCATGTTGCACTTAGTCTTTCCTAAACTGTGCGTGATATGAGGGCACTGTGGATATCACTGATATTATGGGGGCACTGTGTATATCACTTATTATGGGGGCACTGTGGATATCACTTATGGGGGCACTGTGGATTTCATTGTTATTATGGGGACACTGTGAATATCACTGTTATTATGGGGCACTGTGGATGTCACTTATTATGGGGACACTGTGGGTATCACTTATTATGGGGACACTGTGGATATCACTTATTATGAGGGCACTGTGGATTTCATTGTTATTATGGGGACACTGTGGGTATCACTTATTATGGGAACACTGGATATCACTTATTATGGGGGCACTGTGGATATCATTGTTATTATGGTGGCACTCTGGATGTCGCCGTTATTATAGGGGCACTGTGGATGTCACTGTTATTATGGGGGCACTGTGGATATCGCTGTTATTATTGTGGGGGCACTGTGGATGTCACCATTTTAATGGGGGACACTGTGGATATCACTGTTATTATGGGAAGCACTGTAGATATCACTGTTATTATGGAGAGCGCTGTGGATATCACTGTTATTATGGGGGCACTGTGGATATCGCTGTTATTATTGTGGGGGTACTGTGGATATCACTGTTATTACGGCGAGAACAGTGGATATCACTGTTGTTATGGGGAGCACCGTGGATATCACTATTATTATGGGGGCACTGTGAATATCACTGTTATTATGGGGGACACTGTGGATATCACTGTTATTATGGGGAGCACTGTGGATATCACTGTTATTGTGGGAAGCACTGTGGATATCACTGTTATTATGGTGGGGGTACTGTGGATATCACCATTTTAATGGGGGACACTGGATATCACTGTTATTATGGGGGCACTGTGGATATCACTGTTATTATGGGGGCACTGTGGATATCACTGTTGTTATGGGGAGCACCATAGATATCAGTTATTATGGGGAGCACAGTGGATATCACTGTTATTATGGGGAGCACTGTGGATATCACTGCTATTATGGGGAGCACTGTGGATATCACTGTTATTATGGGGGCACCGTGAATATCACTGTTATTATGGTGGCATTGTGAATATCACTGTTATGGATAGCCTGTTGATAATTTCTTGTCCCAGCACTGTATGCGGGGGCTCCGCTATATTGATTACCCTACAGAGCAACCCCGGTATCAGTCGTCATTGATGCCCTGGGATCATCAGTCTGCTCTGGGTTCACACACTGCAGGGTCCGGTTCAGGTTTTGTCTGCATCTCACGGTTTGACCATATCGCTCCTGTACTTTCTTCTTTCCATCCAGAAGATTGACAAGGTGATCCTCCCCTCTGAGGATACGTCAAATTGAGTAAAAATTATGTGATGTGACTGTAATATGCACCAGATGAGCCAGAGAAGTCACGAGAACCGGGGGCTGCTAAATGCTGGCGCTCCACATTACTGCACGGCATCCCCCCAGACACCTGTGTTTGCATCCAAGGAACATGAGATTCTGCAGAACCCGTAATGCAGAAAAAGTGCTTGTGTCAACACTCTGTGCTGCTGGTGAAGCCTGCCCCTCCAGCAAGATCAGCACACCGCTCCCCTAAAACACTCTGTGCTGCTGGTGAAGCCTACCCCTCCAGCAATACCAGCACACTGCTCTCCTGCAGTGATGAGTGAGTATACTCAGGGGTGGATTAAGGGTAGCCAGGGCCCCGGGCTGTTCAGACACTGTGGGCCCCCCGGTCATGTGACGGGGTCATGTGACGGGGTCATGCAACGGGGTCATCATATACCTGAACCAGATTATTCCAGAAAAATAGTTGCTGTGTGAAACTATAACCTGTCAAACATCCATTGATCTAGTCAATTTACCCTTCAGTTAGGAAGAAAAAAAACCCCACAATACTATCACCATAAGTGCCAGTATTCACAGGAGATCTGTACTTAGTATGCAGTGTCTGTGTAGAGGTAATACAGTGATCACCGGTAACATTATACACAGGACCTCTGTATATAGTATACAGTGTATAGTGTCAATGTATACACCACCAGTGACGTCTCTAGGTGAAATCCTTCATCTTTTAACTTTCATCCAGCACAGACCGCCATCACTTCATCCAGCCAGGACTCGTCTCTGCAGGAAATAACACAGTTATCTCGAGCTCCGCTTGCAGAACACATTACTTAATGTTTCCCAACTTCTACATTACACCACATGAAGAAAAAGAGGCAACATAGTGTCACTCTACACAGTAAAAAGGACCGCCCCCCATTTAAAACAGTGTCCTCAAAAAATAAAATAAATACATCACTGCAGTTATAATATCCCTTAATTAGCCCCTATGGTAATAATAATATCCCCCATCCTGGCCCCGTGTATCTCATTCCTGGCTTCAGCCATATGTTCTCCCATCCTGCCCTCATGAGTATCCATCCTGCCCCATATGATCTCCCTATCCTGCCCCATATGATCTCTCCATTCTGCCCCATCAGTCTCCATCGTATCTGCAGCGCCCCAGAGTCCTGGTTGTTGCAGTACTGATGCTCCGCCGCTAAGGGGGGCTATGGTACGTCTGATGGCACTGAAGGAGTTCACCTGACCAGGTATCACAGACACCAATACACTTCACAGTCTGGCCTCCAGGGGGAGCTAAGGGTGCTATGTATTAGGCCACTCCTCACAATCTGGTAAAACTGGGGGTTAGATAGGAAGTTAGTCAGAAGCTGACTGGGTTGGAACCAGGCAACATCCTGTGGCAGAGGGTGTTGCAGGGGAAGATTCAGGGGGGTCCCTGTCAGGGGTGGGATCCTGACAGAGGCCTAGCGAACAGAAAGAACGTTACGGGACCGCGCCTGCACTTCATCGCGGCGGTACCCCAAGAAAGGACAAGAAGCGAGGTTTATTGTGCTGAGTGAGAAACGAGATCAACGCAACAAGGAGAAACACCAGTAGGAGTCGTGCTGTAAGATGAAGCAACATCCTACTGAGGCGCGCAGCCGGTGGCCGGAAACGCCGAGGAAGTATTGAGCTCCAGGCCTTACTTCAAACCTATGGCAGGACAGTCAGTTCTAGGCGGGCTGTCTCACCCAAAATCACCTAAGCAGACACAGGGGGCAACATTTGGAGAGGGGCGACTCTAGGGTCCCGGAAGAGCTCCGAGCCTACCCGTCATACGGATGCGTCCAAGCCATATCATCTGAGGGGACGAAGAAGAACATCATAATCGAGTTGTGAGGGAACTTCAGAAACAGACACAACAGTTGTGAGGACTATCCCGTAAGCACAGCAGGGAAGGACTACAACACACAAGCGCTAGAAGGTAGGCACAGATTTCCACCTGCAAAGGGAACTCTGAAGGTGCCATCGGACAGGCCGGACTCAGGTAGCCCAGTTAACCGTATTCCGGACTGAGGACCCTGAAGCCTTCAGTAAAGAGGTAAAGAGACTGCAACCTGGTGTCCTCGTTATTCAACGCGACCTGCACCGCACCACAACATCATCACATTCTCAACTTTCACTGGACGCCCCTCAGCAGGGTCACGGACCGGGCCTAGCCACCGTGACAACCCCAGAACTGAGACGCAGAGACCCGGTACCGGGTGCCCCTCGGCCCTGCGGCAGTGGGGGCGCTCCAATTTGGCGTCACAAACAGGATCTACTTAAGCCTGAAGAATCAGGTCATGTGTGCCTTGGAACTGTGATTTATTGTGCTTGCACTGTGACTTATTGCAAAGACTGTGCATTGCCACTTGCCGCCAAAAACCGCTGCCATTACAGCGCTGAGGAGAGCGCAGGAGGAGAAGAGGGGCATGGAGTAGGCGTGGACCAGCTGAAGAGCGCGAAAGACAATGGCCGCCCAGTCTAAACATTTTTGCATCCTGAGGACGTATCCGTCAGCAGCCGAGGTCCGCCTTCTCATCCTCTTTGGAGGGTGGAGACCATGGAGACGGGGCCGCCCACGAAAGAGACTGCAGGAAGAAGACACTGGAGAGGAAGCAAAGATGGCGACACCGGGAGCACCGCATGGGGACGACCCGACCCAGCATGAGGCTGCACCACCCGACACAGCCCCAGATGCGCCATCGTTGCAGGGACTGGCCCTTACGGAGCTACCGATGAGCAGACCCAACTGGCCGCCATCTGAGGAGTGTGTGGCCGCAGCCTAAGCCCGGCAGATAGCACGCCGCCGGGAGGCCGACGCTCGTGTGACCGCTCGGCTGGGCCAGCCTACAGAGGTCCACCTAACTCCGGTGTCCCCTGCTTCCTCCATCCCGGCTGCGGCAGAGTGCGAGCTGCAGGCACAGGGCCTGAGGGTCCTGCCGGAGGCAGAACATCTGTGGCGCCTGATGACGGCGTGGAGGAATAGACCCCAACCTGCGGTCCAGATCGACCTGACGGATGCTGAGGAGGTTCCCCCATCACACTGGGGTGTGGTGGTGTTCTTCAACTCCCGGGAAGGACGGGGAGTTATACAAGAAATTGGAGAGCCACTGCAGGTCCGTGTGGATCGGGAAGAGGTGGAACCCTGCGGGGGAAGGTACGGTCGTGACCTGGAGCCTGGAGACGCAGTGACTTACACCCGGTGGAGGAGGGAGGTTGGCTGGATAGCTCAGGGCGTCCAGCGGTGCGTCGCACTCCAGGCCGCTGCCAGAACGTCGGAGGATGAGCCTCCTGCAGGGAAGGTGCCGGAACCTGCCCCCGCGGAACCCCAGGGAATCCAGGCCCACCGTGTAGCTACGGGTCGTGCTCACCCACGAGCGAGGAGGGTGTCCCGACAAGGGATCCTGTCGTTGCTGAGGCCGGGACCGGTCCTTGTTACACCATCACGACCCGTTTGCCAGGTGAGGCCCAGAAGGAGGCCGCCTCCTGCCCAGGCAGAAACTGAGTAAGCAAGAATGCTTCATCATTTGTATATAGTTAACTGTCCGTCCTTCTATGTGTCTTCTTGCTGCTACAACCTGACTAGGGTTAACTCTTAAAGGGATCCCTTAGTTTACCCGGGATCCCTATTTTGGCCTTTTTGCTTTTGTTTTTCGTTCATCATTGTTGAAAAGAACTGCTGGATCATGAACACTGCATGATTACAAACTTATTGTAAATAGTTCGCACCTTCTTAAAGGTGCCCTCTACTGGTTTTACAAAGAAAAGGACTCTTTGCGAAGAAACTATTCTTGGAAACAGCACCGGAGTCCTTGCTGTATATGAACTTGCAGCTTGAGAAGTTTCTCTATCTCCGAGAGACTTGGTCCCCTCTTAAAGGGGACGTTCACCAATAGCACTTAAAGTCGAATAATGCTTACATGTCAAAGTTATATGTAGTTAGCTAGTTAATTGTAAGAAATGTTTAATAATGTGTTAGAGAATGAGGACAGGAAGTGAACCCGTACGGGGTTAGTCGGTGAGTCCTGCTAGGAGCCGTACAGAGATGGCTCAGTGATCCTAAACTGAGAGAAGGTTGATAAGTTCTAGACTGTGTATAGTAGCAGAAAGGCAGTAGGCCCGGATGAGGAATGGGGCGGTCCTGCAACAGAGCGAGAGGCAGTAGGCCTGGAGCAGATAGACAGGCGGTCCTGCAGATGTAAAGGTGGAAAATGAAGAAAAGTTGATTAGCCTTATAGTGTTTTATAAGAAGGTCTTTAGTGGATTCAGCGTATACGTCCTTAAAGGCAATGTTAAATTATTGTTCAGAAATTGCACTAAGTAGAATACCCGGTTGGGTAAGAGAAGTAATTTATAGTATGTTATTTAAAATATTTAACCATGTTTGTAACGTTCAAGTGTCCTCACCTCCCATAAAGGGAAGCTCTGTTCAAATTTACTTGTTATTGCATTTCAAAAATTGTATGTCTTTTTGCTGACATGTATTGTTGTTTTCTTCCCAGTCCAGGAGTACTGGATTTAACCGGGGGGGAGTGCAGCGCCCCAGAGTCCTGGTCGTTGCAGTACTGATGCTCTGCCGCTAAGGGGGGCTATGGTACGTCTGATGGCACTGAAGGAGTTCACCTGACCAGGTATCACAGACACCAATACATTTCACAGTCTGGCCTCCAGGGGGAGCTAAGGGTGCTATGTATTAGGCCACTCCTCACAATCTGGTAAAACTGGGGGTTAGATAGGAAGTTAGTCAGAAGCTGACTGGGTTGGAACCAGGCAACATCCTGTGGCAGAGGGTGTTGCAGGGGAAGATTCAGGGGGGTCCCTGTCAGGGGTGGGATCCTGACAGAGGCCTAGCGAACAGAAAGAACGTTACGGGACCGCGCCTGCACTTCATCGCGGCGGTACCCCAAGAAAGGACAAGAAGCGAGGTTTATTGTGCTGAGTGAGAAACGAGATCAACGCAACAAGGAGAAACACCAGTAGGAGTCGTGCTGTAAGATGAGGCAACATCCTACTGAGGCGCGCAGCCGGTGGCCGGAAACGCCGAGGAAGTATTGAGCTCCAGGCCTTACTTCAAACGTACGGCAGGACAGTCAGCTATAGGCGGGCTGTCTCACCCAAAATCACCTAAGCACACAGACACAGGGGGCAACATTTGGAGAGGGGCGACTCTAGGGTCCCGGAAGAGCTCCGAGCCTACCCGTCATACGGGTGCGTCCAAGCCATATCATCTGGGGGGACGAAGAAGAACATCATAATCGAGTTGTGAGGGAACTTCAGAAACAGACACAACAGTTGTGAGGACTATCCCGTAAGCACAGCAGGGAAGGACTACAACACACAAGCGCTAGAAGGTAGGCAGATTTCCACCTGCAAAGGGAACTCTGGAGGTGCCATCGGACCGGCCGGACTCAGGTAGCCCGGTTAACCGTATTCCGGACTGAGGACCCTGAAGCCTTCAGTAAAGACGTAAAGAGACTGCAACCTGGTGTCCTCGTTATTCACCGCGACCTGCACCGCACCACAACATCATCACATTCTCAACTTTCACTGGACGCCCCTCAGCAGGGTCACGGACCGGGCCTAGCCACCGTGACAACCCCAGAACTGAGACGCAGAGGCCCGGTACCGGGTGCCCCTCGGCCCTGCGGCAGTGGGGGCGCTCCATATCCATCCTGCCCCATGATCCTGCACAATCTGTCTCCAATCCTGCCCCATGTCTTTCATTCTGCCCATGTCTCCAATCCTGCCCCATCTGTCTTCAGTCCTGCCCCCAGTGTGTCCAGCATATTGCCCCCAGTGTGTCCAGCATTTTGCCCCAGTGTCTCCAGCATAATGCACCCAGTGTGTCCAGCATCTCTGCCCCCAGTGTCTCCAGCATACTGCCCCCAGTGTGTCCAGCATACTGGTCCGGGTCCCCCGGATTGCCGTTCGCAATAAAAAAAAAGAGTTCTCCTCACCTGTCCGCGCTCCTTTGGCGAAGCTCTCTCCTCGCAGCTGAAGCACGCACTCGCTGGCGACTGACAATGACATCAGACGCCAGCGACATGCGCGCTGCGGCTGATGTCAGCTGCCAGCCTCCGATTGGCTGGCGGCTGTTAACTATTGACGTGCGGGCGCGCGCCTGCACATCAATAGCGGTTAACTGCCGCAGCGCCGGTAGGGGCCCGGTGAGCAGATGAGACGGGGCCCGATGCGGTCCCCCTCTGCCCACCGGGCCCATACGCTAGTCAGGGCAGTAATGCCCTGATGGCAGTGGGCAATCTGAGCGGTAGCCCAGGGCCCCCTCACACCACTGGGCCCTGGGCTACCGCCCAGATTGACCCTATTATAATCCGCCACTGAGTATACTCGTTACTTGGGTTTTCCCGAGCATGCTCAGGTGATCTCTGAGTATTTGTTAGTGCTCGGAGATTTAGTTTTCATGGCGCAGCTACATGATTTACGGCTTCTAGACAGGCTGAAGACATGTGAGGAATGCCTGTATGTATTGGAATGTATTCAGGCTGTCCAGCAGCTGTACTGTAAATCATGCAGCTGAGGCGACAAAAACTAAATCTCCGAGCACTTACAAATACTCGGAGATCACCTGAGCGTGCTCAGGGAGACCCAAACAACAATGCTATTCGCTCATCACTACTCACCTGAAATACACTGCTGCTGGTGAAGCCTGCCCCTCCAGCAAGATCAGCACACTGCTCTCCTAAAACACTCTGTGCTGCTGGTGAAGCCTGCCCCTCCAGCAAGATCAGCACACTGCTCTTCTGAAATGCTCTGTGCTGCTGGTGAAGCCTGCCCCTCCAGCAAGATCAGCCAAATGCTCTCCTGAAACAGTCTGTGCTGCTGATGAAGCCTGCCCCTTGAGCAAGATCAGCACACCGCTCTCCTGAAACACTCTTGTGCTGCTGGTGAAGCCTGCCCCTCCAGCAAGATCAGCACACCGCACTCCTGAAACACTCTGTGCTGCTGGTGAAGCCTTCCCCTCCAGCAAGATCAGCACACCGCACTCCTGAAACACTCTGTGCTGCTGGTGAAGCCTTCCCCTCCAGCAAGATCAGCACACCGCACTCCTGAAACACTCTGTGCTGCTGGTGAAGCTTGCCCCTCCAGCAAGATAAGCACACCACACTCCTGAAATACTCTGTGCTGCTGGTAAAGCCTGCCCCTCCAGAAATATAATTTAATATAAAAATACTCTGTGCTGATAGAGGACCCTTTTTGTCTGTCATGCTCAGTACCATACAACTCGATGATATCAGGACCATGCTCACCTGAAACACTCTGTGCTGCTGGTGGAGCCTTCCTCTTCCACTAAGGCCCATCCTACAGTTCACCTTTAGATCTTCCACTTGTCTCCCTTTTGCTCCTTATGTTTGGAAACTGACACTCCTGCAAGATCATCATACCACTTTCCTGAAATAATCTGTCCTGCTGCTGCTTCTCTGTAATAAATGTTATCTGTGACTTCCCACTTGTCTTCTGTCCCCTCCTCACATAATGAACCTCTAACACCAATATTAGCAGATTAAGATGAAAATGTCTTAAATACTCTGTGCTGCTGGGGTGTCTGTTATATTCTCAGATTAGATTTTTTGGATGATTTTTCCATCCATTCGCTGACTGATTTCCCTCCTATCAGGGCCCAGCTATCATCAGTGACTCTAGCTGAGCTGCACTGTCCATTGGAGTCTCAAGTGATCTGAAATCCACCTCTTATTTCATGCTTTACACTGAGAGGTGCCTGAGCGAGGGAGAGGGGTCTGGACTTTGGCTTTAATACCAATTGCCCTCTTCTGGTGATTGATTACTGCTTCCTCCATAGACTTGGAATAGGCAAAGATTAGAAGTTGAGGTTTCCTGTGAGCCCCTTCCTCCACATTTATTCTGTGTGGCTTCGGGTGGATCGGGAGGAAACGTCTGTCCGCCATGAGCCTGGATTAATGAATATGTTCTGGGCTGCTCATATCAATTCACTGGGAAGTTTTCCTCACATTGTGTGGGCTGCAAGCTGCTTGCGACAATGAGAATGACAAAAAAGTCAAATTATTGTTTAATGTTCACGTAGCAAAAGATAATTCATATTCAACATAAAGTTCTCAAGGAAGAAGTTGTCACCGGAGGTCACGTTCTTAAAGGTCACCATCCGGGAGCAAGACGTTTTATAGAATGTGACTGTACGTGTCAGAGAGTCACTTTTATGTTTGGCCTATGACCCTAAACTCAGTACAATACTCAGCTCAGCACAATTTGGCAGTTACACAAAGTATCATGGATACAGCTTGGTGGTTATATTTCAGAGTTGACACTCATAGTTTGGTGGATACATTTCAGAGTTGAGGCTCAAAGCTTGTTGGTTACATTTCAGAGTTGAGGCTCAAAGCTTGGTAGTTACTTTTCAGAGTTGAGGCTCAGTGCTTGGTGGTTGCATTTTAGAGTTGAAACTCAGAGCTTGGTGTTTATATTTCTGAGTTTAGGCTTAGAGCTAGGTGGTTGCATTTCAGAGCTGAGGCTCAGAGCTAGGTGGCTACATTTCAGAGTTTAGGCTCAGAGCTTAGTGGTTACATTTCAGAGTTGAGGCTCAGAGCTTAGTCGTTACATTTCAGACTTGAAGCTCAGAGCTCGGTGGTTACATTTCAGACCTGAGGCACAGAGCTTGGTTGTTACATTTCAGACTTGAGGCTTAGAGCTTAGTGGTTACACTTCAGAGTTGATGTCACGACACCGCTGTTGGGTGACCCAGGTCCAGGGGCTCTTTCCTTGTCCATAACACTAGGGGGCGGCCTAGCTCGCCCTGCTCCCCGGGATACTTCTGAAGGTGAAGATGCCGGGTCCTCCACAGTTGCCTTATCTCCTGAGTTAGCCCTCCGTCTGTTCTTTTCCCCCACCCAGGGAAGAGGGGCGCTACTGTGCACCGTAGTACACCAACCCGACAAACAAGGCAACATAAACCAGGGTAAATAGAAAACTCTATAATATTCACTCTCATATAACAGAGGAATGAACCGGGGCATGGAGGTAGGGGAATAAACCAAAATAGAGAAGAATAGGAATTACCACACATACAAACCAAGCAACAGTCACTGATAACTCCCCCAACTCTCCTTCTCGGATGTACTCTCCCACCGTTAGCCATGCAGCAAATGCTAGGTCAGACAAGGATTTGTCATAGAGCCCAGATTATAAAGGGGAAAGGAGTGGATAACCGAACACCGCTGTGAGCACAGGGATTTCCAACAAGGCCAATTAATCCTTGCTCTGCCAGAAGGAATAAAAACATTTAAAATGAAGGAGAAGTGCTTCTTCTCAGCACCGGAGTAGGAGTAATCAGACGCTGCGGTCTTCTGGCTCCAGACTGTTGCGGTAACCCGGTGACAGTGTCACCTCTTCTACGAGGGACCTTCTAAACCTCAGGACCAGGCCTATCGGGGTGTGCCACATTTAAAGCCCGGACCAGTCTGATCGCATGAACATCAGATGCTGGTACCCACATCCTCTCCTCAAGATCGTAACCCCTCCAATGTACCAGATACTGAAGCGACCGATTGACAAGACTAGAATCTAAGATCTTCACAATCTGAAACTCCAAGTTTCCATCGACAATGACAGGAGATGGTGGTAGTGGTGATGGTACTGAAGATGCAACGTATCTTTTGAAGAGAGAACGATGAAATACATTAAGGATCCTAAAAGTAGGCAGTAAAGCAAAGCAAAATGCTAAGGGACTAAAGATGACTACGATCTTATGAGGACCGATAAACCTGAGACCCACTTTCCGAGACAGAACCTTCAGCTTAATGTTCCTAGAGGACAACCACGCCAAGTCACTAACACACAGGTCCGGACCCACCAAATGTCTCCGATCAGCCACAGTCTTATCTTTGGATCCCATCTTCCTCAAATTATTCGTAACCCCCTGCCATATGGTAGTTATAGAAGATGAAAAACATTCTTGTTCCGCTAATTCAGAAGGATGATTACTATCAATGAGCTGAACTGAGGATGGAACCCATATGCCCCAAAAAATGGGGACTTACCAGTGGATTCCTGACAATGTTTATTTACAGCGAATTCAGCTAACGGTAAATAGGTGACCCAGTCCTCCTGATTTTCAAAAACAAAACACCTGAGATAGGTCTCTAGATTCTGGTTAAACCGTTCAGTCTGTCCATTAGACTGTAAGTGAAAAGCGGAAGAAAATGACAACTGGATCCCCAGATGGGTGCAAAATGCCCTCCAAAACTTGGAGACAAACAGCACAGGCCGTAGCAAGCCGTAGCAAGCCGCCCCTCCCCCCCCCCCCCCCCCCCGCGGCATTAGGTGAAGGCCGACATGACAGGTGTTGTGAATTCCGCTCTTGGGCTCCCTCCGGTGGTTATAAGTAGCATTTTTGTGAGTTCTGCTCTTGGGCTCCCTCCTGTGGTTTTGAGTGGTATGGCTGCTTCTTGGATTTAGCATCAGCAGCTGTTTTCACTGATCGTCTTTCTGGCTCCACTATATTAGTCTGGCCTTTTCCCTAATTCAATGCCAGTTGTCAATTGTTGAGCTTGGAGTCATGGCTCTCTGAGGATTTCCCTGTCACTCTGACCATTTCAGCAAAGCTAAGTCCTTGCTTGTCTTTTTGCAGTTCACTTGTTGTGGACTTTGTTGTTTAGCACTTTCTATGTTTTGCTCATTTGTCCAGCTTATCAGTATGTATCTAGTCAGCTAAGCTGGAAGCTCTGGGCAGCAGAGTTTGCCCTCCACACCTTTAGTCAGGTGTGGAGATTTTTGCATTTCTCTGCGGTGGACTTTTTCTAGTTTTTATTACTGACCGCACAGTGTTCTGTCCTGTACTAATTCTTTCCAGCTAGTAGTGGCCTCCTTTGCTAAATCTTGTTTCATACTACGTATGTCATTTCCTTCTCCTCTCACAGTCATTATTTGTGGGGGGCTGTCCTATCCTTTGGGGATTTTCTCTGAGGCAAGATAGCTTTCCTGTTTCTACCTTTAGGGGTAGCTAGATCTCCGGCTGTGACGAGGTGTCCAGGGAGTGACAGGAACATCCCACGGCTACTGCTAGTGTCTGTATTAAGATCAGGAACTGCGGTCGGTATAGTTACCACCTGCTCAGAGCTAGTCGCATGTCGCTCCTTAATCACCAGACCATAACAGACAGGGGTGTGGAGAGGGTGGGAGTTATTGCAATGGGGTAGGTTATGTAAATGGGGGGGTTTATAGGGTGTAGTGGGGGAGGAGCTGGGCACTTTCCTGCTCTGGATTTGTAGCGAGCAGTTCCTCGCTGCCTACTCACCATGGGGTCCGTGGCCCAGGTCCTGCAGGCTCTTCGGCTGGCAGCAGAGAGGCAGCCGCGTGGATGACTTGAGAACTAGGTGGCAGCCATCATCGGAGGCAGCGGGGGGTCGGCGTCGGGTGATCCTGGAGGCGTGCGGCGGTCCCGTCATGTGCGTCCCCCGGAGCGGTTGTCCCCCGATGTGCCTCCTCAGTCTCAGCGCCGATGCAGGAGCCCCTCCAGGGACCCTCCAGACCAGGCGCCTGCCGGTAAGTGCCCCAGCAGGCCCTGGTCCGGGAGGAATCCAGCAGTCAGGCTGAGGCCTGCGGCGGTGTCTGGGCCTTCTTCTCCTGTGCCGGGGCGGAGCTTACACGCGCCGGGTCCGCGACCAATTCTGGTGATGTCACGGCAGGTCGCTGGGGTGACGATCCTGGCAGGCGACCTGCTTCTTCTTCGGGTGGAAAATGACGGGGGATGCCTTCAGTGGATGCAGTGGCGGGTGGCGCCTCGGCGGATGCCTGACCCGCCAGTGGATCACGGTTCGCCTGTGGGGCAGTCCAGCCGGATTGGGGCTGAGTCGCAGTGGTTATCATCGGGGAGCAGTGAGGGCGGCGGGCCTGAGCCTTCAGGGGGCCCTTTCCTGGCCGGGCCTGCCGGCTCAACCGAAGGTTATGGATTCGGTGTTCCGAGAGTCGTTGGGCCTGTCGGGGATACGTCATCTGGATCCGCTGGATTGTCGTCATGCGGACCTCAGGCTCCTGAGGGTCCTGTGGGAGGAGTGAAGTCGACAATCGGCTGGATGGACTCGTGGTCGGCGGCTGGGGGGATCACAGCTCCCTCGCAGCCTGGTGAGTATAGCTCTATGTTATGTCTGTCTCCGTCGGTTACCTTATCACAGTCGTTGGGGGTTGGTCAGGCGGTGGGTCCGTTGGGAGCGGGCCAGGGTGACGCAGCTTTGGCGGAATTGGGGGGGTGCTGGTGTTCAGGAGCTTTTGGGTAACGTGAGGGATTTGCTTGCACGTTTGGATGGGGAGAGGTCGAGGCCGGGTCAGTTAGCTGCTTGGGTGGGACCATGAGGGGTCAGTCACTTGGTTCTGGGTTGGGGTTTGGTTGCGCCCAGTGGCAGTTCTGAGCCAGTGTCAGTGTCTGTGCAGACAGAAAAGGAAAAGGAATGCAGGATCCATTTAGATGACAGGGCACATGGGGAGGTTTATGTTTGTTTTGAGGGCCCAATTGGGGTTCATCTTAAGAAAGAAGTGAAGGAGAAGATTTGGAAGGGTGAATATGTTGAAATCTTTTCACTTCTTCCGTTGGAGAAATTTAATTTAGATAAAGGCAAAAAAGATGAGAGTAAGAAGGAGGAGGAAGAGAAGCGGAGGTGGTGCCTCATCTCGCAGACGTTTGCTAATTGGCTACAGGCGTTCGCCATTTTGGCAAACGTGGTGGGGGAGAGGGCTCTTGACAATTGCTCTGGCCTATTCTGCTACATGGATTCGATTGGGGAGGCGCATAGGGTCTATGGGCAGCATGGTGGTGCAGTGGTTAGCACAGCAGCCTTGCAGCGCTGGAGTCCTGGGTTCAAACCCCTCCAAGGACAACATCTGCAAAGAGTTTGTATGTTCTCTCCGTGTTTGCGTGGGTTTCCTCCGGGTACTCCAGTTTCCTCCCACATTCCAAAGACATACTGATAGGGAATTTAGATTGTGAGCCCCAATGGGGACAGCGATGATAATAAGTGCAACCTGTAAAGCGCTGCGGAATATGTTAGCGCTATATAAAAATAAAGATTATTATTATTATTATGGGGGCCAGGCGTGGCTACGCTACGATGAGCAGTTCAGGCAGAGGAAAGCGATTCATCCGGCGATCCGATGGGATCAGAAGGATATTGGTTTGTGGTTGCGGGTCATGGCACCAACGAGGTTGGGTCATCCCTTTCAGGGGGGCCGGATTCACCGGCCAGTCTACCTTGCAAGGGACCGCTCAGAGAGCAGGGGGACAATCATGAGGCCAGAAAGTTTATGCTGCCAATTTAATGAGAGCCAGTGTAAATTCGCACTGCAATGGGTCCTCTCATGGTGCCGCGAGATGTTTCAAAAAGAATAAGCCAAAGCCAGAATGGGGGAATTCAAAAGGGGGTGACGCCAGTGAAGCTGGACAGGATGGTCCCCTATCTAAATAGATATCCAGACAGGGGTAAGGCAGATCTTTTGTTGTCAGGTTTTCAGGACGGTTTTAGGATCCCGACTCCCCTTTTGAAATTCCTAAGACTTTAAAGAACCTCAGGTCTGCTGAGCAATACGCTGCTATTGCTACCGAGAAATTGGAGAAGGAAGTTGCGTTGGGCAGGATGTCCGAACCTTTTCAGGATCCTCCTGTAGCGGATTTGGTGGTTTCGCCCTTGGGTGTGGTGCCAAAGAAAGAACCAAACAAATTTAGATTGATTCACCATTTGTCGTATCCTCGGGGCAGGTCGGTTAATGATGGGACTGACCCGGAACTTTGTTCAGTGGTGTATATACATTTTTTGATGAAGCCCCCCGTTGGGTACATCGGTATGGTAGGGGAGCCCTTTTGGCTAAAACTAATGTTGAAGCCGCTTTTCGTTTATTGCCTGTTCACCCCGAGAGTTCGAGGTTGTTGGGATGTTTTTGGAACGGGGGTTTTTTTGTGGATATATTTTTCCTTGGGCTGTTCCTTGTCCTGTTCATATTTTGAGGCGTTTAGTTCTTTCTTTGAGTGGGTGGTTCGGGAAGTGTCAGGTTTTGACTCCCTGATACATTACTTGGACGATTTTTTGTGCATTGGACCGGGGCAATCCAGATGCTGAGTTAATTTTGAGGACGGTCTGTTGGGTGGCGGAGCGTTTTGGCGTGCCTCTGGCCCCCGGTAAAACAGAGGAACCTTGTACAAGCCTTTCCTTTTTGGGCATTGTCATTGACACTGTTAACTGGGAATTTCGGTTACCGGAAGAGAAGGTTGTTGCATTGCGAGAGGAGGTGGCCAGGGCTAGGCGTTTGAAAAAGCTGCCATTACGAGAGGTTCAATCGCTTCTTGGTAAATTGAATTTTGCTTGCTGCATCATCCCGATGGGGAGGGTTTTTTCCTGTAGGTTGGCTTCCGCCACGAGCGGGGTGCGGGCGCCGCATCATTTTGTGCGCCTGTCAGGCGAGCACAAGGCGGATCTGGAGGTTTGTGATAGTTTTTTGGCGGATTACAACGGTCGTTCTTTGCTCATGGATGATGTGTGGGCAACGCAGATTTGGAATTGTTCACGGATGCTTCTGGCGGCATAGGTTTTGGGGCCTATTTTAAAGGACAGTGGTGCGCCATGAAGTGGCCTGTTGATTGGTTTACAAATGGTTGGGTCAAGAATGTGACTCTGTTGGAGATTTTTCCCATTCTGGTGGCGGTACATTTGTGGAAGGCTGAGTTTCTAAACAGGAGAGTCCGGTTCAATTGTGACAACATGGGCGTGCTGTGCGCGATCAATAGTTTATCGGCATCATCACCTCCGGTGATTCGGGTCCTTCGGCAGCTGGTTTTATCATGTTTGTCAATAAATTCACATGTTATCGCCTCTCATGTACCTGGTGTTCAAAATTCCATTGCTGATTCATTGTCTCGTTTGCAGTGGGAGCGTTTTCGTTTGCTGGCTCCGGAAGCGGAGGAAATGGGTCTGGAATGCCCACCTGAACTTTGGAGGGTGGTCTCAGGGCAGCAGAGCACTTGATACAGGCGTCCTTGGCCCCCAGCACTTGGGCCGCTTATCACTCGGTATGGGGTTATGGGACTGCAGCGCCCCAGAGTCTGGTCATTGCAGTAACGTCACTCTTCCACCAGGGGAGTGATGGAACGTCTGATTGTACTAAAAGAGTTCACCTTGCCAGGTATCACAGTCACACATTACACTTCACACTCTGGCCACCAGGGGGAGCAAAAGGTCCTATCTACTAGGCCACTCCTCACACATGGGTAAACTGGGGGTTGGATAGGAAGTTAGGGAGAAAGCAGCCCGGGAGATTTCCAGGGAGGACCTGTCAGGTGTGGGATCCTGACAGCGGCCTAGCACAGAAAGATCGTTACGGAGCTGCGCCTGCACTGCATAGCGGCAGTCTCCTAAGGAAGGACAAGAAGCGAAGTATATTGTGGAGAGTGAGAGACGAGATCACAGCATAAAGGAGATAGAACCAGGAGGAGTCCTGCCTTAAGATCGGCAACATCCTTCTGAGGCGCGCAGCCGGTGGCCGGAACACCGAGGGAGTAATAGGCTCTACGCATTACTCTGAACTACGGCAGGGCAGTTTATTCCAAGTTGGCTGTCCAACCTTTATACCTAACGAAGACAACGGAGGCAATTGTGGGAGAGGGGCGTCTCTAGGGTCCCTATAAAATAACTCCAGGCCTACCCCGTCATACGGGTGCGTCCTATCCAAACCATCTGGGGGATGGAGAGAGAGAACAGAAACGAACACGACAGTTGTGAGGACTATCCCGTGGTGCTCAGCAGGGAGGTACTACAACACACAGGCGCTAGTAGGAAGGCTACTGATTTCCACCTGCAAAGGGAACTCTGGATGTGCCTTCGGACCGGCCGGTCTCAGCCAGCCCTGTTAGCAGTGCTCTGGATTGTGGATGCCGAAGCCTTCAGTAAAAAGGTAAAGAGACTCCAACCCTGTGTCCTCGTCATTTACTGCGACCTACACCATTACCATCTACTCATCAAGGGAAGCCCTGGGGACATTCTTCACCTGTGGGAAGTTACAACATCTAGCTGCCATTCCATCACCCCAGCGGACCCCTAGCAGTGTCGGTCACCCTGACTGAATACCACAGGTGGCGTCACGAACACTTGACAAACTCTCACCTACACCTTTATTTGGGCGCCCCTTAGCAGGGCCACGGACCGGGTCGGGCCACCGTGACACCCCTAGAACCGACACCGAGGGACTCGGTACCGAGTACCCCGCTGCCCTGCGTTTGGGGGCCGCTCCAAACTTGGCACGAACAGGATCTACTTAAGCCTGAGGAATCAGGTCATGTGTGCGTTAGAACTGTGACAGAGTTGTGCATAAACTGTGATTTATTGCAAGGACTGTGCGTTGCAAATTGCGGCCAAAATCTGCCATTGCTGCGCCGTGTGGAGCACAAGGGGAGGAGCCATAGCTTCGTGGGCGGAGCTGGCCCAAAAGAGCACGAGGCAAGAAGACGCGGTGAGGTGCCGATTCCGGAAGAGGAACCCCGACTTCCACCAGGTTAGCAGAGGGGAGGAGCGGCCATGTCTGATCCGGGAGGAGAGGTGGCGGTGGTCGCAGCCGTAGACTCAGAGGCACCTCCGGGCCCCGCAGTAGGCGCAGCCGCGGGCCTTGTACCACCGCCGGGTCCTGCAGAGCTTGCCGCCCCCATCAGCCTGCCGAATACTGCCGCGGCTACGGCGGCCATAATGCCCTTCTCCATGCCATACCTACCTGGAGCAGCCTGGCTCCCACGATACTCTGGAGAATCACATACATTAACTGACTTTAAAGAAGGGATCTGCAGCCTCCTTGAGTTTTATCCCCTGACAGAGCCTCAGAAAGTTCATATGGTAACAGGCCAACTCTTTGGAGCGGCTCTGTGAGAAGTGAAGTCCTGGCCCGCCGCGGATAAGAGAACTGCGCAGCAGGTCTTTGCAAAGCTTAAAACCACCTTTGACACTCGCACCGCCACAGAAATTAAATTGACGTTCTATGGGTGCAAGCAGAGGCCGCAGGATAGCTTACGGGACTATGCCCTTAATCTCCAGGAGGCATTGCGGGCCATCAAGCAGAATGACCCAAATAGCATGCAAGATGAGGATAAACTCCTAAAGGAGCGGTTCATCGAGGGGCTCCTGTGCAGTCACCAAAGGGCCCAACTGCACTTCCTGGCCATGCAGAATCCAGACCTGACTTTCGCGCAATTTAAAGATAAAGCCATCCAGGCGCTACAGGAGCGACAGCCCAGCCGTGCAGTACTTCCCAGGCGTCAACCTCTCACGTACCACCAGGAGGTGGCGCCGGATGCTCCAGTTTCTGCCGAGGCCGATGCCCAGATCTTGGAAGACGATTCCCCTGCAGGACTACGCCTCCAGATGCAGGAGCTGACCAAGAGCGTTGCTGCCCTAGCCCGGACCGTACAGTCCCTATAGGAGGCCCCCAAGGAGAAGATCCAGCTGGCTTCCAGACCGGAGGATGTCCCCTGGCGGCGACAGAGGAGGATTCCACCGACCAGAGGCAGAGACGACGATCGCTTTCATCGGGACGGACGACCTATCTGCCGCCGCAGCCACCAGGTGGGCCACCTTGCAAGGTACTGTCATTTAAACGAGCAACCACTGGGGCCGAGGGCCAACCCCCAGGAGTAGGACGACCAGGCCCGCAAAATTGGAGAGCCAAATACATTGGAGGATGACCAGTTCTTCCCATCGTGATCGACGGTATCCCCATGAACGCTTTGCTGGACACCGGTTCTCAGGTGACGACTATGCCTTACATCCTTTATAAACGTTATTGGGAGGACACCGACATCACTCGTGGCCCCGATGATGATTTCACCATAATAGCCAGTAATTGTCAGCCATTGCCACAAGTGGGGTACAAAGAGGTTGCCATTAAAGTGGGGCGGGTAGAATTGGAGGCCCAAGGGGTTGTAATTGTTGATATTGACTGATGTGAATGTAACCCCATGATGACCATTGGTACTAATGTCATAGAACATTGTCTTGCAGAGGTTATTGTATTGTTATAGCAGGTAGCAGAAACAGCTGGTTAGAGTGAACAACGTGCCCTGCAGAAAGAAATCAGAGCTCTGATGTAGAGACAGCAGGTAGAGCTGACTGGTGGTGAAATTGGCCATGTCACAGTGAGTGATTCACACCCCATTGTGATACCCCCCAGGAGTGAAATGTTAATATGGTGTCGGGCAGCAATAGGCCTCAGGGGTAAAGACTACCAGGCTCTGGTAGAACCTGTATATTCAGATAATAGGCCTACCCTCCTGACAGCCAGAGGGGTGGTTGAAGTCCGCACGGGGAGGGTGCCAGTACGTGTTCTTAACTGTGGAGAGGAAGAAGTCCACCTAACCAAATATGCCACACTTGCCAAACTGTTTACTGTTGATAATAGCGTGATACAGGCACCAGAACCCTTGGTCCCGTCTAACCTGGTGGAGAACAATGGCTCTGCAGGGCAGCCGAAAGATTGGTGTCAGGAATTGCACGTGGGCACTGACTCTACCCCATCACACCATAAACAGGGGGCCTACAGAGTGGTTCATGAGTATGAGCCGGTATTCAGCAAGCACCCCCTAGATTTTGGGCAGGTAAAAGGGATTCAACATCATATCCCCACAGGAGATCATCCACCCATAAAAGAGAGATACCGTCCTGTACCCCCAGCTCATTATCAGTGTGCCAAAGACATGTTGCGAAAGATGAAGGAGGCTGGGGTAGTGAGAGACAGTTGTAGCCCCTGGGCAGCTCCATTAGTCCTCGTCAGGAAGAAGGATGGCACAATGAGGATGTGTGTTGATTATAGGCAGCTAAATCGCATTACACATAAGGATGCATACCCACTGCCCAGGATAGAGGAGTCCTTGGCTGCTTTAAAATCTGCTAACTACTTCTCTACCTTGGATCTCACCAGTGGGTACTGGCAGGTTCCCGTGGCAGAGGCGGACAAGGAAAAGACGTCCTTCACGACGCCGATGGGTCTCTGCGAATTCAACTACATGCCCTTCGGATTGTGCAATGCCCCGGGAACGTTCCAGAGGATAATGGAGTGCTGTCTGGGACACAAGAACTTTGAAACCGTGTTGCTATATCTGGACGACGTCATTGTCTTCTCCAAGACTTATGAGGACCATCTGAAGCACCTGGCCGAGGTGTTCGAAGCTCTGTCCAACTTTGGCCTAAAGGTAAAACCGTCCAAATGCCATCTGCTAAAACCAAACCCAAGGTGCAGTACCTGGGCCATGTAGTGAGTGCCGAAGGGGTGGCCCCAGACCCTGACAAGGTCACTGTGATCAAAGAATGGCCGAAGCCCGGCAACCTCCATGAAGTCCGGCAGTTCCTCGGGTTGGTAGCCTACTACAGGAGGTTTATCAAGGACTTCACCAAGAAGGCCGCGCCATTGCAAGATCTGTTGGTGGGCCAATCCATGAAAACCAAGGGTAAGAATACCCCATTTGATTGGAGCGATGGACTGGAGGGATCCTTCACTTGTTTAAAGTTGGCGTGATGGGAGAAGAGGTACTGGCCTACCCTGAATATGACCAACCGTTTGTGCTGTATACGGATGCCAGCAACGTGGGACTGGGAGCTGTGTTGTCCCAGGTCCAGAATGGCAAGGAGAGGGTAATCGCTTACGCCAGCAGGAAACTTCGTCCCACTGAAAGGAACCCTGACAACTACAGTTCCTTTAAGCTGGAATTCCTCGCCATCGTTTGGGCAGTGACGGAGAGGTTCAAGCACTACCTGGCCTCAGCAAAATTCACCGTCTTCACGG
The DNA here is from genome assembly GCF_051348905.1 of Ranitomeya variabilis. Lineage (NCBI taxonomy): Eukaryota > Metazoa > Chordata > Amphibia > Anura > Dendrobatidae > Ranitomeya > Ranitomeya variabilis. Next base: position 738,498,812 of record NC_135232.1, read on the forward strand.
ATAATAATCCACTAACACATTTGGACACAGCAAAACTCGGTGCCTTGGAACAGCGGTGGATGGCCCGGTTGTCCAATTACGACTTCACCATCAAGTACCGGGCAGGGCACAAGAATGCGAATGCCGATGCATTGTCCCGGATGCCCAACTTGCCGGAAACGGGAGAAGACCCAGAAGCACTTGAAGAGGTAGAGCTGCCCGCTTTCCATCGCCCCAAGGCCACCCAGTGTTCCCATCATGTGGAGAACAGGCGCAAGAACAAGCAGGACGCCACGCTGAATCCCCTGCCCCACCACGGATGGGCAGAAACCCAGGATGGTGACCCCGCGGTCCGTCGGGTGAAAGAGCTCCTGACGCAGGCAGGCTCGCATCCCAGCCCAGATGATCCACAAGAGACACAACAGCTGTGGAAGGGGAGAGGCAAACTGTTTATTCATGATGGGAAGCTGTGCCGAAGAAGCATCGACCCACGCACTCATGAATTGGTATGGCAGATAGTAGTCCCAAGGCAAGATGCGCCAATGGTTCTGGGAGCGTACCACGATGGGGCAGGACACTTCGGATGGAGGAAGTTGGAGAGTCTACTCCGTGGGAGGTTCTACTGGATTGGCATGAAGAAACCCATCGAAAAGTGGTGTCGAGAGTGTGGCCCATGTAGCCTACGCAGGAAGGACCGTGACAGCCAAAGGGCTCCCTTGCAGCCTATCATCACCAAACGGCCGCTCGAACTTGTCGCGCTAGATCATGTGAAGCTAACACCTAACCGGTCAGGCTATGTCTACGCTCTTACCATCGTGGACCACTACTCTAGATTCCTGGTGGTTGTGCCTGTCAAAGATCTGACGGCCAGGACGGCCGCCAAAACCTTCCAGCAGTACTTCTGTAGACCACATGGGTACCCGGAGAAGGTACTAACCGATCAAGGGCCAGCATTTGAAGCGGAGGTGTTCCAGGAATTCTGCAATCTGTACGGGTGTAAGAAGATCAGAACAACACCGTACCATCCACAAACCAACGGGATGTGTGAGAAGATGAACCAAGTGGTAATCTTCTTACTGAAGACCTTGCCTGTGGAGGAACGGAACTTGTGGCCAACAAAGTTGCCTGGCTTGGTAGACATGTACAACCACATCCCAGTGAATTCCACCAACTGCACTCCAGCATACCTGATGCAAGGAAGATCTAGCAAGTTACCTGTTGATCTAGACATGGGGGTCCTAACCCCCGAAGATACCTAGCCAGATGCAGATTGGGATACAGAAAGGCAGCAAAGGTACCGCAAAATACAGGAATGCGTGGAAAGAAGTTTAGCCCAAGCCAGACAAAAACAAGAAAGGGACTACAACCAGAATGCTCCTGCAATTCCCTTGTCACCCGGTGAGCAAGTACTCAAACGGAAGAGGAGATTACACAAGCTTGATGACCAATAGGAACTGTATACTATCCTGCCATCCGATTTTGACAATACAAAGGTCTGTCTCATCAGCAAAGATGGAGGAGAAACCTCAACAGCAATATCCCGAGACCACCTTAAAATATGCCCCGATAAGTTGAGAGAGAGGGAAACAGATCCAGGAACCTCTCCACCTGTAGAAGAGGAGAAGATGATACACACTGTTCTTGGCGATTTTCCCCAGTCTTGGACTCAAACAAACCAGGCCATCATGGTACCTGTTTTAACGTTTCGCCAGCTGAAACCGCCAGAGCCAAATGTGATGCCAGATCATCCGGAACCGCAATCACAGCAGACCCCACCAGAGGATGCCATGCCAACAGTTGGACCGGCAAGTCCTCCCTCTGCTATCGGTGAATCTGCCATACCCACAATTAAATATCCAAAAATAGAACAAAAACGGAAGCTTTGTACCAATAAAACATTAATTTTTATTAATAATTCATTAAAATTCTGATAAAGTCCAAATAACAATCAGTGGAGATACACAAGACAAAATATACTGTCTGCTAAGGAAATATATATAAATATACCTAATGAACATAAAGTGTTCCCTAATAGATAGAGCCCAGTAGAAAAAATTTTTTAACACATTAATTGGTTCAAGCAAAATAGTAGCCAGAGTACTACAATGAGCAGTATATCATATATATGGGCTAAATAAATGTGCCTAAATAAAGGCTACATGTCACATATCACCATAATAAGGTTTATCTGAGTACTGATGTAATTAACCTAAAGACAATGGTAAATAAATCAGTATACTAGCCGCATAATATATAATGCACAAGTATCGGGCATAGGGAGAGGTAACAGCATATTTACCTATACAAGCAGAACAGTAGATGGACCCCGACGCGCGTTTCGCGGTTAAGCTTCGTCCAGGGGAGTAGTCTTGAAGACTACTCCCCTGGACGAAGCTTAACCGCGAAACGCGCGCTAGTATACTGATACACATAGTGATTTATTTGATATATTTGCCTTGTATCTGAGCTTTACATACCATGTGGCCAATGTACTGTTACATTGAGTGTTACCATTTATAAACACGCTTAGGGCTTATTTACCATTGTCTTTAGGTTAATTACATCAGTACTCAGATAAACCTTATTATGGTGATATGTGACATGTAGCCTTTATTTAGGCACATTTATTTAGCCCATATATATGATATACTGCTCATTGTAGTACTCTGGCTACTATTTTGCTTGAACCAATTAATGTGTTAAAAAAAAATTTCTACTGGGCTCTATCTATTAGGGAACACTTTATGTTCATTAGGTATATTTATATATATTTCCTTAGCAGACAGTATATTTTGTCTTGTGTATCTCCACTGATTGTTATTTGGACTTTATCTGAATTTTAATGAATTATTAATAAAAATTAATGTTTTTATTGGTACAAAGCTTCCGTTTTTGTTCTATTTTTGGATATTTGCTTTAATTTGGAAGTGCCTGAGATTTAGGCTATTGTTTGGGATATCATACCCACAATTAGTAGCAGCAGCCCTGAGAGCTCCAGCATACCAGTGCTACCCAGACTCACTAGAAGTGTAGCCAGAAGACAGTGCACTACACCAGCGATAGCAAACGCAGCGGGCCCTGTTAGGTCAATAGCAACCCCTGCACTGCGGAGGTCTACACGTAGCACCAAGAATCAAACCCCAGTTCACTACAAAACTTGGAAATATTAATGGGAGCTGCTATTTGGTTAACAAATGTTTGTGTATATATCTTTGTTACAGATTTAAAATGGACAATGGAGTAATGGACAGTGAATTGCTCCAAAGCTTTCAAAAGGGATCCCTTTGTTTACCCGGGATCCCTGCTGTTTCAAGTTTGCACTCACTGAACTGGGAGTCATGAACTGTGCATGACCAAGACTTTCGCAATGTTCAAGTGTCCTCACCTCCCATAAAGGGAAGCACTGTTATGTTTACTTGTTCATAGCATTTACTTGTTCATAGCATTTCAAAAATGTTGTATGTCTTTTGCTAACACGTATTGTTGTTCTTCTTTTCCCAGTCCGGGAGTACTGGATTTAACGGGGGGGGGGAGTGCAGCGCCCCAGAGTCTGGTCGTTGCAGTAACGTCGCTCTTCCACCAGGGAGAGTGATGGGATGTCTGATTGTACTAAAAGAGTTCACCTTGCCAGGTATCACAGTCACACATTACACTTCACACTCCGGCCACCAGTTGGAGCAAAAGGTCCTATCTACTAGGCCACTCCTCACACATGGGTGAAACTGGGGGTTGGATAGGAAGTTAGGGAGAAAGCAGCCTGGGAGAGTTCCAGGGAGGACCTGTCAGGTGTGGGATCCTGACAGCGGCGTAGCACAGAAAGATCGTTACGGAGCTGCGCCTGCACTGCATAGCGGCAGTCTCCTAAGGAAGGACAAGAAGCGAAGTATATTGTGGAGAGTGAGAGACAAGATCACAGCATAAAGGAGATAGAACCAGGAGGAATCCTGCCTTAAGATCGGCAACATCCTTCTGAGGCGCGCAGCCGGTGGCCGGAACACCGAGGGAGTAATAGGCTCTACGCATTACTCTGAACTATGGCAGGGCAGTTTATTCCAAGTTGGCTGTCCAACCTTTACACCTAACGAAGACAACGGAGGCAATTGTGGGAGAGGGGCGTCTCTAGGGTCCCTATAAAATAACTCCAGGCCTACCCCGTCATACGGGTGCATCCTATCCAAACCATCTGGGGGACGGAGAGAGAGAACAGAAACGAACACGACAGTTGTGAGGACTATCCCGTGGTGCTCAGCAGGGAGGTTGTTATGGACTGGTAATTTAGGAGCGACATGCGACTAGCTCTGAGCAGGTGGTAACTATACAGACCGCAGATCCTGATCTTAACGCAACACTAGCAGTAGCCGTGGGATGTTCCTATCACTCCCTGGACACCTCGTCACAGCCGGAGAACTAGCTACCCCTAAAGGTAGAAACAGGAAAGCTATCTTGCCTCAGAGAAAATCCCCAAAGGATAGGACAGCCCCCCACAAATATTGACTGTGAGAGGAGAAGGAAATGACATACGTAGTATGAAACAAGATTTAGCAAAGAAGGCCACTTCTAGCTAGATAGATAGTAAGGAAAGAACACTGTGCGGTCAGTAATAAAAACTAGAAAAAGTCCACCGCAGAGATATGCAAAAATCTCCACACCTGACTAAAGGTGTGGAGGGCAAAATCTGCTGCCCAGAGCTTCCAGCTTAGCTGAACAGATACATACTGAGAAGCTGGACAAATGAGCAAAACATAGAATGTGCTGAACAATAAGTCCACAACAAGTGGACTGCAAAAGGACAAGCAAGGACTTATCTTTGCTGAACTGGACAGAGTGTCAGGGAAATCCAAAGAGCTGTGGCTCCAAGCAGGAACAATTGACAACTGGCATTGATTGAGGGCTAAGGCCAGACTAAAATAGCCGAGCCAGAAAGACGATCAGAGGAAGCAGCTGCTGATGCTAAATCCAAGAAGCAGCTATACCACTCAAAACCACAGGAGGGAGCCCAAGAGCAGAATTCACAAAAGTGCTACTTACAACCACCGGAGGGAGCCCAAGAGCGGAATTCACAACAGTACCCCCCCTTGAGGAGGGGTCACCGAACCCTCACCAGAGCCCCCAGGCCGATCAGGACGAGCCAAGTGAAAAGCACGAACCAAATCGGCAGCATGGACATCGGAGGCAACCACCCAAGAATTATCCTCCTGGCCATAACCCTTCCACTTAACAAGATACTGAAGCCTCCGCCTCGAAAAACGAGAATCCAAAATTTTCTCAACCACATATTCCAACTCCCCCTCAACCAACACCGGGGCAGGAGGATCAACAGATGGAACAACGGGTACCACATATCTTCGCAACAAAGATCTATGGAAAACATTGTGGATGGCAAAAGAGGCTGGAAGGGCCAAACGAAAAGACACTGGATTGATAATCTCAGAGATCTTATAAGGACCAATAAACTGAGGCTTGAACTTAGGGAAGAAACCTTCATAGGAACATGACGAGAAGATAACCAGACTAAATCCCCCACACGGAGCCGAGGACCAACACACCGATGGCGGTTAGCAAAACGCTGAGCCTTTTCCTGAGACAACGTCAAATTGTCTACCACATGAGTCCAAATCTGCTGTAACCTGTCCATCACAGAATCTACATCAGGACAATCAGAAGGCTCAACCTGCCCTGAAGAAAAACGAGGATGGAAACCAAAATTAAAAAAAAAAGGCGAAACCAAAGTAGCCGAACTGGCCCGATTATTAAGGGCAAACTCGGCCAACGGCAAGAAAGCCACCCAATCATCCTGATCATGCAGCGCCCCAGAGTCCTGGTCGTTGCAGTAATGTCGCTCTGCCACTAAGGGGAGTGATGTTACGTCTGACTGCACTAAAGGAGTTCACCTGACCAGGTAACACTCACACTACACTTCACACTCCGGCCACCAGGGGGAGTGGTTCTATCTAGTAGGCCACTCCTCACACTCTGGTAAAACTGGGGGTTGGACAGGAAGACAGAGGGAAGTAACTGGGAAGAGCTAGAGAGAGGACCTGTTAGGGATGGGATCCTGACAGATTCCTAAGAAAGGACAAAGAGTGAGAAAACGGGAATACAGCAAAGAGGCGATAGGACCAGAAGGAGTCGTGCTGTAAGATCGAGGCAACATCCTTCTGAGGCGCAAACAGTCGGTGGCCGGAATGCCGAGAAAGTAAGGGACTTTAAGCATTACTTCAAACCACGGCAGGGCAGCCAATTATAGGTTGGCTGTCTCACACAAAACACCTAAGCAGACAACGGAGGCAGCTGTGGGAGAGGGGCGACTCTAGAGTCCCGGAAGAACTCCAGGCCTACCCCGTCATAGGGGTGCGTCCTGCCACATCATCTGGGGGACGGAGAGAGAACGAACATCAGAGGCAGACAGAATTAGTTGTGAGGACTATCCCGGGTGCTCAGCAGGGAAGGACTACAACACACAGGCACTAGAAGGTAGACACTGATTCCCACCTGAAAAGGGAGCTCCGGATGTGCCGTTGGACCGGCCGGTCTCAGCCAGCCCTGTTAACAGTACTCTGGATTGGGTACCTCCAAACCTTCAGTAAACAAAAGGTAAAGAGACTGCAACCTGGTGTCCTCGTTATTTACTGTGACCAGCACTGCACCGCGCCATTACATCACCCCCACCAACACCTTCATTGGGCGCCCCTCAGCAGGGTCACGGACCGGGTCTAGCCACCGTGACAACCCCAGAGCAGAGACTCAGAGGCCCGTTACCGGGTACCCCTCGGCCCTGCGGCAGTGGGGGCGCTACAACTTGGCGTCACGAACAGGATCTACTTAAGCCTGAAGAATCAGGTCATGTGTGCCTTGGAACTGTGATTTATTGTGCTTGGACTGTGACTTATTGCAAAGACTGTGCATTGCTATTGCCGCCAAGAGTTCCCGCCACAATTCGCCATCGCTGCGCACGGAGGGAGGAGCCTTAGCTTCGTGGGCGGAACCGGTCAAAAAGAAGCGCGGAACGAGAAAGCGCGGTAAAGTACCCGCACCGGAAGAGGAACTCCGACCTCCAGCAGGTTAGTGGGAGGAAGAGACAGCCATGTCCGAGTCGGGAGGAGCGGAGGCGGCGGTCGCAGCCGTGGACGCAGGGGCAGCTCCGCTCCCCGCAGCGGACGAAGCCGCGGTCCTAATACCACCACTGGTTGCCGCAGAACCCGCTGCCCCCCTCAGCCAGTCGGACGCTGCCGCTACCACAAAGGCCATAATGCCCTTCTCTATGCCGTACCTGCCCGGAGCGGCCTGGCTCCCACGATACTCCGGGGAGTCGCATACATTCACTGACTTTAAAGAAGGGATCTGCAGCCTGCTCGAGTTCTATCCCCTGACAGAGCCTCAGAAGGTCCATATGATAATCGGCCAACTCTTTGGGGCGGCTCTGAGAGAAGTGAAGTCCTGGCCCGCCGCGGATAAGGGAATGGCACAGCAGGTTTTTGCAAAGCTTAAAGCCACCTTCGATACCCGTACTGCTACAGAAATTAAATTGACTTTCTATGGATGCAAACAGAGACCGCAGGATAGTTTACGGGACTATGCCCTTAATCTCCAGGAGGCGCTGCGGGCCATTAAGCAGAGTGACCCCGGCAGCATGCAAGATGAGGATAAACTCCTGAAAGAGCGGTTTATTGAGGGGCTCCTGTGCAGTCACCAAAGGGGCCAATTACACTTCCTGGCCATGCAGAATCCAGACTTGACTTTTGCGCAATTCAAGGATAGAGCTATCCAGGCGCTGCAGGAGCGACAACCCAGCCGCACAATACCACCCAGGCATCCCGCTCTCACATACCACCAGGAGGTGGCAACTGGGGCATCCGACGGCATCCATCTATACGTTGGAGGGCGACCAGTTCTTCCTGTTGTGGTCGACGGTATCCCCATGAACGCTCTGCTGGACACCGGTTCTCAGGTGACGACTATGCCTTACGTGCTTTATAAACGGTATTGGGAGGACACCGATATTACTCGTGGCCCCGATGACGATTTCACCATCATAGCCAGTAATGGTCAGCCATTGCCACAAGTGGGATATAAAGAGGTCACTATCAAGGTGGGGCGGGTGGAACTGAAGGCCCAAGGGATTGTAATTGTTGATATTGACCGCCGTGAATGTAATCCCATGATGACCATCGGTACTAATGTTATAGAAAATTGTCTTGCAGAAGTTATTGTTTTGTTGCAACAGGTAGCAGAAACCGCTGGCCATAGTGAACAACGCGCCCTGCAAAAAGAAATCAGAGCTCTGATGCAGAGACAGCAGGTAGAGCTGACTGGTGGTGAGATTGGTCGTGTCACTGTGAGTGATTCAAACCCCATCGCGATACCCCCCAGGAGTGAGATGTTAATATGGTGTCGGGCAGCCATAGGCCTCAGGGGTAAGGACTACCAGGCCTTGGTAGAACCCGTATACTCAGACAATAGGCCTACTATCCTGACAGCCCGGGGGGTGGTCGACGTCCGCCAAGGGAGGGTGCCCGTACGTGTCCTCAATTGTGGGGAGGAAGAGGTTCACCTCACCAAGTATGCCATGCTCGCCAAACTGTTCGTTGTCAATAATAGTGTGATACAGACACCTGAACCCTTGGTCCCGTCAAACGTGGCGGAGGACAACGGTTCTGCAGGGCACTCGAAAGATTGGTGTCAGGAATTGCATGTGGGCACTGACTCTACCCCAGCCCATCAGAAACAGGGGGCCTACAGGGTGGTTCACGAGTACGAGCAGGTATTCGGCAAACACCCCTTAGATTTTGGACAGGTGAAAGGGATCCAACATCACATCCCCACGGGAGATCACCGGCCCATAAAAGAGAGATACCGCCCTGTACCCCCAGCTCATTACCAGTGTGCCAAGGACATGTTGCGAGAAATGAAGGAGGCTGGGGTGGTGAGAGACAGTTGTAGCCCCTGGGCAGCTCCATTAGTCCTTGTTAAAAAGAAAGATGGCACAATGAGGATGTGCGTTGATTACAGGCAGTTGAATCGCATTACACATAAGGATGCATACCCACTGCCCAGGATAGAGGAGTCTCTGGCTGCCTTAAAATCTGCTAACTACTTCTCTACCTTAGATCTCACCAGTGGGTACTGGCAGGTTCCCGTGGCGGAGGCGGACAAAGAGAAGACGGCCTTCACGACACCGATGGGTCTCTGCGAATTCAACTACATGCCTTTCGGATTGTGCAATGCCCCGGGGACGTTCCAGAGGATGATGGAGTGCTGTCTGGGGCACAAGAACTTTGAAACCGTACTGCTGTATTTGGATGATGTCATTGTCTTCTCTAAGACCTACGAAGACCATCTGAAGCACCTGGCTGAGGTGTTTGAAGCCCTGTCCAACTTTGGCTTAAAGGTGAAACCGTCCAAATGTCATTTGCTGAAACCAAAAGTGCAGTACTTGGGCCATGTGGTGAGCGCCGAAGGAGTGGCCCCAGACCCCGACAAGGTCACGGTGATCCAGGACTGGCCAAAGCCTAGCAACCTCCATGAAGTCCGGCAGTTCCTCAGGCTGGTAGGCTATTACCGGAGGTTCATTAAGGACTTCACCAAGAAAGCCGCGCCCTTGCAAAACCTGTTGGTGGGCCAATCAAAGAAGACCAAGGGGAGGAACACCCCATTTGATTGGAATGAGGGGCTGGAGGAATCCTTCACTTGCTTAAAGTCGGCACTGACGGGAGAAGAGGTACTGGCCTACCCCGAATACGACCAACCGTTTGTGCTGTACACGGATGCCAGCAATGTGGGATTGGGAGCCGTGCTGTCCCAGGTCCAGAAAGGCCAAGAGAGGGTAATCGCTTACGCCAGCAGGAAGCTTCGTCCCACGGAAAGGAACCCTGACAACTACAGTTCCTTTAAGCTGGAATTCCTTGCCATCGTCTGGGCAGTGACAGAGAGGTTCAAACACTACCTGGCCTCAGCGAAATTCACCGTCTTCACGGATAACAATCCGCTAACGCATCTGGATACCGCCAAACTCGGGGCCTTGGAACAGCGGTGGATGGCCCGACTGTCCAACTACGACTTCACCATCAAGTACCGGGCAGGACGCAAGAATGCAAATGCCGATGCCCTGTCAGGAATGCCCAATTTGCCGGAAACGGGAGAAGACCCGGAGGCACTTGAAGAGGTGGAGCTTCCTGCATTCCATCGCCCCAAAGCCACTCAGAACTCCCATCATGTGAAGAACAGGCACAAGAACCAACCGGATGCCATGCTGAATCCCCTGCCCCACCACGGATGGGCGGAGACCCAGGATAGTGACCCCGCGGTCCGTCGGGTGAAAGAGCTCTTGACGCAGGCAGGGTTGCATCCCGGCCCAGATGATCCACAGGAGACCCAACAGCTGTGGAAGGGGAGAAGTAAACTGTTTCTCCATGATGGCAAGCTGTGCCGGAGAAGCATCGATCCACGTACTCACGAATTGGTATGGCAAATAGTAGTGCCAAGGCGAGATGCGCCCATGGTTCTGGGAGCCTACCACGATGGAGCCGGACACTTCGGATGGAAGAAGCTGGAAAGGCTACTCCGAGGGAGGTTCTATTGGATTGGCATGAAGAGAGCCATTGAGAAGTGGTGTCGAGAGTGCGGTCCATGTAGCCTACGCAGGAGGGACCGTGGCAGCCAACGGGCTCCCTTGCAGCCTATCATCACCAGGCGGCCGCTCAAACTGGTCGCGCTGGACCATGTGAAGCTGACACCTAGCCGGTCAGGCTATGTCTATGCTCTTACCATTGTGGATCACTACTCCAGATTTTTGGTGGTTGTGCCTGTCAAGGATCTAACGGCCAAGACGGCCGCCAAGGCTTTCCAGCAGTACTTTTGTAGGCCCCATGGCTACCCGGAGAAGGTACTGACCGGTCAGGGACCAGCATTCGAAGCGGAGGTGTTCCAAGAGTTCTGCCAACTGTACGGGTGTAAGAAGATCAGAACCACACCATACCATCCCCAAACCAATGGGATGTGCGAAAAGATGAACCAGGTGGTGATCGACGTACTAAAGACCTTGCCCGTAGAGGAACGGAGCCTGTGGCCAACGAAGTTGCCTGACTTGGTGGACATATATAATCACATCCCAGTAAATTCCACCAACTGCACTCCAGCATACCTAATGCGAGGAAGGTCTAGCAAGTTACCCGTTGATCTGGACATGGGGGTCCTAACCCCCGAAGACACCTCGCCAGATGCCGATTGGGATACCGAGAGGCGGCAAAAGTACCGCAAGGTACAAGAATGCGTGGAAAGAAGCCTTGCTCAGGCCAGGCAAAAGCAGGAATGGGACTACAACCAGCATGCCCCTGCAATTCCTTTGCCACCTGGTGAGCACGTACTCAAACGAAAGAGGAGGCTACACAAACTCGACGACCAATGGGAAGCAGAACCATATACTGTCCTGCCATCCGATTTTGACAACACGAAGGTTTGCCTCATAAGCAAGGATGGAGGGGAGACCTCGACGGTGATATCCAGGGACCACCTTAAAGCCTGCCCTGATAAGCTGAGAGCGAGGGAAATGGATCCAGGAACCTCCCCACCTGTAGAAAAGGAGAAGATGATCCACACTGTCCTTGGTGACTTTCCCCAGTCCTGGACTCAGATAAATCAGGCCGTCGTGGTACCTGTTCTAACGTTCCACCAGCCAAACCCACCAGAAACAATGGTGGTACCAGATCATCCGGCCCCGCAGCCTCAACAAGCCCTACCTGAAGATGCTGTGCCGACCGTTGAAATGGCAAATCCTCCCTCTGCTATCGGCGAGCCTGCCGTACCCACTGTTGGTAGCAGCAGCCCTGAGAGCTCTAGCCTGCCAGTGCTACCCAGACTCACTAGAAGTGTAGCCAGAAGACAGTGCACTACACCAGCGGTAGCAAGCATAGCGGGCCCTGGTAGGTCAATAGCGACCACTGCCCTGCGAAGGTCCACACGCAGCACTCAGAATCAAACTCCCCTCCGCTACAAAACTTGGAGGTATTAATGAGGGCTGCTATTTAATTGAAAATGTTTGTGTGCATATCTTCTGTTACAGGTTTTAAAAATGGACAACGAAGTAATGGACAGTGAATTGCTCCAAAAAAAACTTCTAAAAGGGGACCCCTTTGTTTACCCGGGGTCCCCGCTGTTTCAACCACTGAACTGAGAGTCATAAACTGTGCATGACCTAACTTTCGCAACGTTCAAGAAGTCCTCACCTCCCATAAAGGGAAGCACTGTTACGTTTAATTGTGTATGATATTTCAAATTGTTGTGTGTTTCCTGTTAACATGTATTGTTGTTCTTGTTTTCCCAGTCCGGGAGTACTGGATTTAACCGGGGGGGAGTGCAGCGCCCCAGAGTCCTGGTCATTGCAGTAATGTCGCTCTGCCACTAAGGGGAGTGATGTTACGTCTGACTGCACTAAAGGAGTTCACCTGACCAGGTAACACTCACACTACACTTCACACTCCGGCCACCAGGGGGAGTGGTTCTATCTAGTAGGCCACTCCTCACACTCTGGTAAAACTGGGGGTTGGACAGGAAGACAGAGGGAAGTAACTGGGAAGAGCTAGAGAGAGGACCTGTTAGGGATGGGATCCTGACAGATTCCTAAGAAAGGACAAAGAGTGAGAAAACGGGAATACAGCAAAGAGGCGATAGGACCAGAAGGAGTCGTGCTGTAAGATCGAGGCAACATCCTTCTGAGGCACAAACAGTCGGTGGCCGGAACGCCGAGAAAGTAAGGGACTTTAAGCATTACTTCAAACCACGGCAGGGCAGCCAATTATAGGTTGGCTGTCTCACACAAAACACCTAAGCAGACAACGGAGGCAGCTGTGGGAGAGGGGCGACTCTAGAGTCCCGGAAGAACTCCAGGCCTACCCCGTCATACGGGTGCGTCCTGCCACATCATCTGGGGGACGGAGAGAGAACGAACATCAGAGGCAGACAGAATTAGTTGTGAGGACTATCCCGGGTGCTCAGCAGGGAAGGACTACAACACACAGGCGCTAGAAGGTAGACACTGATTCCCACCTGAAAAGGGAGCTCCGGATGTGCCGTTGGACCGGCCGGTCTCAGCCAGCCCTGTTAACAGTACTCTGGATTGGGTACCTCCAAACCTTCAGTAAACAAAAGGTAAAGAGACTGCAACCTGGTGTCCTCGTTATTTACTGTGACCAGCACTGCACCGCGCCATTACATCACCCCCACCAACACCTTCATTGGGCGCCCCTCAGCAGGGTCACGGACCGGGTCTAGCCACCGAGACAACCCCAGAGCAGACTCAGAGGCCCGGTACCGGGTACCCCTCGGCCCTGCGGCAGTGGGGGCGCTACAACTAGCAGACACAAAGCATCTCAAATAGGTTTCCAAGGTTTGATTAGTTCGCTCAGTTTGGCCATTTGTCTGAGGATGGAAAGCCGAAGAAAAAGACAAATTAATGCCCATCCTAGCACAAAAGGCCCGCCAAAACCTGGAAACAAACTGGGAACCTCTGTCAGACACAATATTTTCCGGAATGCGATGCAAATGAACCACATGCTGAAAGAACAATGGAACCAAATCAGAGGAGGAAGGCAATTTAGGCAAAGGTACCAAATGGACCATTTTAGAGAACCGGTCACAAACCACCCAGATAACAGACATCCTCTGGGACACAGGAAGATCCAAAATAAAACCCATGGAAATATGCGTCCAGGGCCTCTCAGGGACAGGCAAAGGGAAAAGCAACCCACTAGCGCGGGAACAGCAAGGCTTAGCCCGGGCACAAGTCCCACAGGACTGCACAAAAGAGCGCACATCCCGCAACAAGGAAGGCCACCAAAAGGACCTAGCCACCAAATCTCTGGTACCAAAAATCCCAGGATGACCGGCCAACACCGAACAATGGACCTCAGAAATTACCTTACTTGTCCATCTATCAGGAACAAACAGCTTCCCCACAGGACAGCGGTCAGGTTTATCAGCCTGAAATTCCTGAAGCACCCGCCGTAAATCAGGGGAGATGGCAGAAAGAATCACCCCTTCCCTAAGAATGCCAACCGGCTCAAGAACTCCAGGAGAATCAGGCAAAAAACTCCTAGAGAGGGCATCCGCTTTAACATTCTTAGATCCCGGAAGATATGAAACCACAAAATTGAAACGGGAGAAAAACAGGGACCATCGAGCCTGTCTAGGGTTCAGCCGCTTGGCTGACTCGAGGTAAATCAAATTCTTATGATCGGTCAAGACCACAACACGGTGCTTGGCTCCCTCAAGCCAATGTCGCCACTCCTCAAATGCCCACTTCATAGCCAACAACTCCCGATTGCCGACATCATAATTGCGTTCCGCAGGCGAAAACTTTCGGGAAAAGAAGGCACATGGTTTCATCAAGGAACCATCAGAATTCCGCTGTGACAAAACGGCCCCTGCCCCAATCTCAGAAGCGTCAACCTTAACCTGAAAAGGAAGAGACACATCCGGCTGACGCAAGACAGGGGCAGAAGTAAATTGGCGCTTAAGTTCCTGAAAGGCCTCAACAGCCTCAGAGGACCAATTTGTCACATCAGCGCCTTTCTTCGTCAAATCGGTCAGAGGCTTAACCACACTAGAGAAGTTGGCAATGAAACGGCGATAAAAATTAGCAAAGCCCAAAAATTTCTGAAGGCTCTTCACAGATGTGGGTTGAATCCAGTCATGAATGGCTTGGACCTTAACAGGATCCATTTTTATAGACGAAGGAGAAAAAATAAACCCCCAAAAAGAGACCTTCTGAACTCCAAATAGGCACTTAGACCCCTTCACAAATAGAGCATTATCACGAAGGATCTGGAACACCATCCTGACCTGCTTCACATGAGACTCCCAATCATTGGAAAAAATCAAAATATCATCCAAATACACAATCAAGAATTTATCAAGATAATTGCGGAAAATGTCATGCATGAAGGACTGAAATACAGAAGGAGCATTAGAAAGCCCGAAAGGCATCACCAGGTATTCAAAATGGCCTTCGGGCGTATTAAATGCAGTTTTCCATTCGTCACCCTGTTTAATACGAACAAGATTATATGCCCCTCGAAGGTCAATCTTGGTAAACCAACTAGACCCCTTAATCCGAGCAAACAAATCAGAGAGCAAAGGTAAAGGGTATTGGAATTTGACCGTGATCTTATTAAGAAGGCGATAATCAATACAGGGTCTCAAGGAGCCATCCTTCTTGGCAACAAAAAAGAATCCTGCTCCCAATGGTGACGAAGAAGGCCGAATATGCCCCTTCTCCAAGGACTCCTTAACATAGGTCCGCATAGCGGTATGTTCTGGCACAGACAGGTTGAAAAGTCGGCCCTTAGGGAACTTAGCCCCTGGAATCAAGTCAATAGCACAATCACAGTCCCTATGTGGAGGAAGGGAACTGGACTTGGGCTCATCGAATACATCCTGGAAATCTGACAAAAATTCAGGAACATCAAAAGAGGGGGAAGAGGAAATTGACATTAAAGGAACGTCACTATGTACCCCTTGACAACCCCAACTAGTCACAGACATCGATTTCCAATCCAACACTGGATTGTGTACTTGTAACCATGGAAAACCCAGTACAGCAACATCATGCAAACCATGCAACACCAGAAAACGACAATCCTCCTGATGTGCTGGAGCCACGCACATAGTCAGCTGAGTCCAATACTGAGGTTTATTCTTGGCCAACAGTGCAGCATCAATACCCCTCAAAGGAATAGGGCTCTGCAAAGGCTGCAAAGAAAAACCACAGCGCCTGGCAAATTCTAAGTCCATTAAGTTCAGGGCAGCGCCTGAATCCATAAATGCCATGACAGAGAAAGATGACAATGAGCAAATCAGGGTCACAGACAGGAGAAACTTAGGCTGTACAGTACTAATGGTAACAGATCTAGCGACCCTCTTAATACACTTAGGGCAATCAGAGATAGTATGAGCTGAATCACCACAGTAAAAACACAGCCCATTCTGACGTCTGTATCCCCTCTGTTCCGCTCTAGTCAGAATCCTATCACATTGCATAGGCTCAGGACTCTGTTCAGAGGATGCTGCCATATGGTGCACCACTTTGCGCTCGCGCAGGCGCCGATCGATCTGAATGGCTAGAGACATAGATTCGCTCAGACCAACAGGCGTGGGGAACCCCACCATAACATCTTTAAGGGCTTCAGAAAGACCCTTTCTGAAAATTGCTGCCAGAGCGTCCTCATTTCATTTAGTGAGCACAGACCATTTTCTAAATTTCTGGCAGTATAATTCTGCCGCTTCCAGACCCTGGCACAGAGCCAACAAGGTTTTTTCCGCATGATCCACAGAGTTAGGTTCGTCATACAATAATCCGAGCGATTGAAAAAATGCATCTACATTAAGCAATGCCGGATCCCCTGACTCAAGGGAGAATGCCCAGTCCTGAGGGTCACCACGCAGCAGAGAAATAACTATTTTAACTTGCTGTGTGGGGTCACCAGAGGAACGGGGTTTCAGAGCAAAAAACAATTTGCAGTTATTTTTAAAGTTCAAAAACTTAGATCTATCCCCGTAAAACAAATCTGGAGTAGGAATTCTAGGCTCTAAGGCTGGAGTCTGAACAACATAATCTTGGATAGTCTGAACTCTTGCAGCAAGCTGATCCACACGAGAAAACAAACCCTGAACATCCAAGTCCGCGCCCAAATCCACCCAGAGATTAAGGGTACTGTCTCACAGTGGCACTTTTGTCGCTACGATGGTACGATCCGTGACGTTCCAGCGATATCCATACGATATCGCTGTGTCTGACACGCAGCAGCGATCAGGGACCCTGCTGAGAATCGTACGTCGTAGCAGATCGTTTGGAACTTTCTTTCGTCGCTGGATCTCCCGCTGTCATCGTTGGATCGGTGTGTGTGACACCGATCCAATGATGCGTTCGCTTGTAACCAGGGTAAACATCGGGTTACTAAGCGCAGGGCCGCGCTTAGTAACCCGATGTTTACCCTGGTTACCATCGTAAAAGTAAAAAAAAAAAAACAGTACATACTCACATTCCGTGTCTCTCAGGTCCCTTGCCGTCTGCTTCCCGCTCTGACTGACTGCCGGCCGGAAAGTGAAAGCAGAGCGCAGCGGTGACGTAACCGCTGTGCTGTGCTTTCACTTTACGGCGGCACTCAGTCAGAGCGGGAAGCAGACTGCAAGGGACCTGACGGACACCGGAATGTGAGTATGTACTGTTTGTTTTTTTTTACTTTTACGATGGTAACCAGGGTAAACATCGGGTTACTAAGCGCGGCCCTGCGCTTAGTAACCCGATGTTTACCCTGGTTACCCGGGGCCTTCGGCATCGTTGGTCGTTGGTCGTTGGAAAGTTGCAGAGTGTGACAGTACCCTAAGAGGAAGGAAAAAGACAAAACAGACTAAAGAAAAAAAAATGGCTCAGAACTCTTTTTCTTTTCCTTCTTTTGAGATGCATTCAACTCATTTTTGGCCAGTTGTACTGTTATGGACTGGTAATTTAGGAGCTGTAAAGGCACAGATGATTGGCCGCGGGGAGACCAAAACATCCAACACCGCGGAGACACCATCACGTGTTTCTCAACGCAGTGATCCAGAACACTGCCCCCTGTTATGACCCCAATGGCGAGTGTTATGGTTACCCCAATGACCATGGGAAAAAAAATGCAAAACGGACTAGCTCTCGGGTGATGGAAACTAAGGTCGACCGTGACCTGAACCTGACCCAACACTTACAGTAGCCGGGGGATGTACCTACGATGCCCTAGACACCACGCGCCAGCCGGAGATCTAACTACCCCTATAAGAGGAATATACAGGCCTGCCTTACCTCCAGTGAGGAACCCCAAAAGATGATAGTAGGCCCCCACAGATATTGACGGTGAGTTCAGAGGAAATGACATACGTAGGATGAACAGCAGATTTAGCACAGTGAGGTCCGCTTACTAGATAGCAGAAGGACAGGAAAGAGTTACTTCACGGTCGACCTAAAAATCACTATTCAAAAACACCATCCAGAAATTACTTTAAACTCCAGTGACAACTCATGCCACTGGAGTAGTAATTTTCTGTCCACAAGAGCTTCCAGCACTGAAGAGTCACATTGCAGATAGCTGGACAAAAATAGCAAAACAAGAAACAAAATTCAACTTAGCTGAACTGGAACTTGAGGCAGGTGAATGCAACAGAATGCTACTAGCACATTGTTGGCCGGCATGTGACTAACAGCCAAGCAGCCTTAAATAGGAAACTCCCCAAGAGGGTGGCGACAGGTAATCAGAGATGGAGGAAGGCACATAAGAGACACTACCATAACAGACCACCGGGGGAGCCCACAAACCGAATTCACAACAGTACCCCCCCCTTAAGGAGGGGGCACCGAACCCTCACCAGAACCACCAGGGCGACCTGGATGAGCACTATGAAATGCACGAACCAAATCGGGAGCATGAACATCGGATGCTGTCACCCAAGAATTATCCTCCTGGCCATAACCTTTCCACTTAACCAGATACTGAAGTTTCCGTCTGGAAACACGGGAGTCCAAGATCTTTTCCACCACATACTCCAATTCACCCTCAACCAACACAGGAGCAGGTGGATCAGCAGAAGGAACAACCGGTACCTCATACCTCCGCAATAATGACCGATGGAAAACATTATGGATATTAAAAGATGCTGGGAGGTCCAAACGAAAGGACACAGGATTAAGAACCTCCAGAATCCTATAAGGGCCGATAAACCGAGGCTTAAACTTAGGAGACGAGACCTTCATAGGAACAAATCGAGAAGACAGCCACACCAGGTCCCCAACACAAAGACGAGGACCAATACGCCGATGACGATTAGTGAACTGTTGAGTCTTCTCCTGGGACAACTTCAGATTGTCCACAACCTGTCCCCAAATCTGATGCATCCTATCAACCACAGCATCCACTCCAGGACAATCCGAAGACTCCAATTGACCGGACGAAAACCGAGGGTGAAACCCTGAATTACAAAAAAATGGAGAAACCAAAGTGGCAGAACTAGCCCGATTGTTAAGGGCAAACTCTGCCAATGGCAAAAAGTCAAGCCAATCATCCTGATCAGCGGACACAAAACACCTCAAGTAAGTCTCCAAGGTCTGATTAGTACGCTCAGTCTGGCCATTAGTCTGAGGATGGAATGCAGACGAAAAAGACAAATCGATACCCATCCTGGCACAGAACGTCCGCCAAAATCTAGACACAAACTGAGTACCCCTGTCAGACACTATATTCTCAGGAATACCATGCAAACGCACCACATTCTGAAAAAATAGAGGAACCAACTCAGAGGAGGAGGGCAATTTGGGTAAAGGTACCAAATGAACCATCTTGGAAAAACGGTCACAAATCACCCAGATGACAGACATCCTACGAGAAACCGGAAGGTCAGAAATAAAGTCCATAGAGATGTGCGTCCAAGGCCTCTTAGGAATAGGCAAGGGCAACAACAACCCACTGGCCCTAGAACAGCAGGGCTTGGCCCGAGCACAAACATCACAAGACTGCACAAACATGCGCACATCTCGAGACAAAGAAGGCCACCAGAAGGACCTAGACACCAAATCCCTGGTGCCAAAAATTCCAGGATGACCTGTCAACGCGGAAGAATGAACCTCCGAGATAACTCTACTGGTCCAATCATCAGGGACAAACAGTCTACCAGGCGGACAGCGATCAGGCCTATCCACCTGAAACTCCTGCAAAGAACGCCGCAGGTCTGGGGAGACAGCTGACAATATCACCCCATCCTTCAGGATGCCGGTAGGTTCGGAATCACCAGGCGAGTCAGGCTCAAAACTCCTAGAGAGGGCATCCGCCCTCACATTCTTGGACCCAGGCAGATATGACACCACAAAGTTAAATCGGGAGAAAAACAACGACCAGCGCGCCTGTCTAGGATTCAGACGCCTGGCCGACTCAAGATAAATTAGATTCTTGTGGTCAGTGAGGACCACCACCTGGTGTCTAGCACCCTCAAGCCAATGACGCCACTCCTCAAACGCCCACTTCATGGCCAGAAGTTCCCGATTTCCCACATCATAATTTCGCTCAGCGGGCGAAAACTTTCGGGAGAAAAACGCACATGGTCTCATTACTGAGCAGTCAGGATCTTTCTGCGACAAAACTGCACCTGCTCCGATCTCCGAAGCATCCACCTCAACCTGGAACGGAAGTAACACATCAGGTTGGCGCAACACAGGAGCGGAAGAAAAGCGGCGCTTAAGCTCTTGAAAGGCCTCCACAGCCGCAGAGGACCAATTAGCAACATCAGCACCCTTTTTGGTCAAATCAGTCAAAGGTTTAGCAATGGCAGAAAAACCCTCTATAAATCGGCGATAGAAATTAGCAAAACCCAAGAACTTTTGCAGACTCTTCAAAGAAGTAGGTTGCATCCAATCACAAATAGCCTGGACCTTGACAGGGTCCATCTCCATAGATGAAGGGGAAAAAATATATCCCAAAAAGGAAATTCTCTGAACTCCAAAACTACACTTTGAGCCCTTTACAAAAAGAGAGTTAGCTCGCAAAACCTGAAAAACTCTCCTGACCTGTTGAACGTGAGATTCCCAGTCCTCCGAAAAAACAAGAATATCATCCAAATACACAATCATAAACTTATCCAGATATTCACGGAAAATATCGTGCATAAAGGACTGAAAAACGGAAGGGGCATTTGCGAGACCGAAAGGCATTACCAAATACTCAAAATGGCCTTCAGGCGTATTAAATGCGGTCTTCCACTCATCCCCCTGCTTAATCCGCACCAAATTATACGCACCACGTAGATCGATCTTAGTGAACCACTTAGCCCCCTTTATACGAGCAAACAGATCAGTCAGTAAAGGTAACGGGTACTGGTATTTAACTGTAATCTTATTCAAAAGTCGATAGTCGATACAAGGTCTCAATGAACCATCCTTTTTACCTACAAAGAAAAATCCTGCCCCTAGTGGAGACAACGAGGGGCGAATATGACCCTTTTCCAAGGATTCTCTGATATACTCCCGCATAGCAGTATGTTCAGGTACAGACAAATTAAACAAGCGACCCTTAGGAAACTTACTACCGGGGATCAATTCAATAGCGCAGTCACACTCTCTGTGGGGAGGGAGAGAATCAACTTTAGGCTCTTGAAAGACATCATAAAAATCTGACAGAAATGCTGGGATCTCAGAGGGAGTAGATGAAGAAATAGGAACCAAAGGTGCATCCCCATGAATACCCCGACATCCCCAGCTCAACACAGACATAGATTTCCAGTCCAAGACGGGATTATGAATCTGTAACCATGGTAATCCAAGCACTAAGACATCATGTAGGTTATATAATACAAGGAAACGAATAATCTCCTGATGGTCTGGGGTGAGACGCATAGTCACTTGTGTCCAATATTGTGGTTTATTGCTAGCCAAAGGTGTAGAATCAATACCCTTCAGGGGAATAGAAACTTCCAACGGCTCCAAATCAAACCCACAACGCTTGGCAAAGGACCAATCCATGAGACTCAGAGCGGCGCCAGAATCCACATAAGCATTCACAGTCACAGATGATAAGGTACAAATCAATGTCACGGACAAAAGAAATTTTGACTGCAAGGTACCTGTAGAAAAAGATTTATCAACCTTTTTATCAACCTTATTTATACGTTTAGAACATGCTGATATAACATGAGCTGGATCTCCACAGTAGAAGCACAATCCATTTTTGCGCCTGTAATTTTGACGTTCGCCTCTAGACAAAACACGATCGCATTGCATATGCTCCAATGCCTTTTCAGAGGTCACCGCCAAATGGTGCACAGGTCTTTGCTCAGAAGACACCGCCATATGGTGCACAGGTTTTTGCTCAGAAGATACCGCCATATGGTGCACAGATTCTTCCTCAGAAGACCCCGCCATATGGTGCACAGATTTGCGCTCCCGCAAACGCCGATCAATCTGGATAGCCAATTTCATGGCATCATTCAGACCTGTAGGCACAGGGAACCCCACCATGACATCCTTCACGGCATCAGAGAGACCTTCTCTGAAATTAGCTGCTAAAGCGCACTCATTCCATTTAGTAAGCACCGACCATTTACGGAATTTCTGGCAGTATATCTCAGCTTCATCTTGCCCTTGGGAAAGAGCTATCAAGGCTTTCTCAGCCAAAATCTCTAAATTAGGTTCTTCATAAAGCAACCCCAAAGCCTGAAAAAACGCATCTACATTTAACAACGCAGGATCCCCTGGCGACAATGCAAATGCCCAACTTTGTGGGTCGCCGCGCAGTAGAGAGATAACAATTTTAACTTGTTGAGTCTGATCACCAGCAGAGTGAGATCTCAGAGACAAAAACAATTTGCAATTTTCTCTGAAACTCAAAAACCGGGATCTGTCTCCGGTAAAGTATTCAGGCAGAGGAATCTTAGGTTCAGACATTGGAGCACGTATAACAAAATCTTGTAGGTTCTGTACTTTTGTCGCAAGGTTATTCAAACCCGCAACTAAACTCTGTGGATCCATGTTTCAGATGGGTGTAACCCAAGCATTCAGAGGTTAAGAGGAGAGGAGAAAAAAAAAAGGCTGAAGACTGCAGTTTAAGCAAGGAATACAAATGATCAAACTAAGGTGCACTTTCAAACACAGAAAAAAAAAAAAAAAACCTTTTTCTTCTCCTTCCTACTTTAGTGCATATTTTAACACATAGATTTTTTATAGGCCGGCCAAACTGTTATGGTTACCCCAATGACCATGGGAAAAAAAATGCAAAACGGACTAGCTCTCGGGTGATGGAAACTAAGGTCGACCGTGACCTGAACCTGACCCAACACTTACAGTAGCCGGGGGATGTACCTACGATGCCCTAGACACCACGCGCCAGCCGGAGATCTAACTACCCCTATAAGAGGAATATACAGGCCTGCCTTACCTCCAGTGAGGAACCCCAAAAGATGATAGTAGGCCCCCACAGATATTGACGGTGAGTTCAGAGGAAATGACATACGTAGGATGAACAGCAGATTTAGCACAGTGAGGTCCGCTTACTAGATAGCAGAAGGACAGGAAAGAGTTACTTCACGGTCGACCTAAAAATCACTATTCAAAAACACCATCCAGAAATTACTTTAAACTCCAGTGACAACTCATGCCACTGGAGTAGTAATTTTCTGTCCACAAGAGCTTCCAGCACTGAAGAGTCACATTGCAGATAGCTGGACAAAAATAGCAAAACAAGAAACAAAATTCAACTTAGCTGAACTGGAACTTGAGGCAGGTGAATGCAACAGAATGCTACTAGCACATTGTTGGCCGGCATGTGACTAACAGCCAAGCAGCCTTAAATAGGAAACTCCCCAAGAGGGTGGCGACAGGTAATCAGAGATGGAGGAAGGCACATAAGAGACACTACCATAACAGACCACCGGGGGAGCCCACAAACCGAATTCACAACAGGCGAGGGTCTCAGAGGAACAAGTAAGTCTGCGAAGTACAAAAATCCAGCTCATAGGGCAGTGGTAACTGGGTTGACCATATATCTACTCCTAACGCCAACACTAGAAGTAGCCGGGGAACATGCCTACGTTGGTCGCTAGATGTCTCGCGCCAGCCGGAGGACTAACTACCCCTAGAAGAGGAAAACAAAGACCTCTCTTGCCTCCAGAGAATAGACCCCAAAAGTTGGATACAAGCCCCCCACAAATAATAACGGTGAGGTAAGAGGAAATGACAAACACAGAGATGAACTAGGTTTAGCAAAGAGAGGCCCACTTACTAATAGCAGAATGTAGTAAGATAACTTATATGGTCAACAAAAACCCTACTAAAAATCCACACTGGAAATTCAAGAACCCCTGAACCGTCTAACGGCCCGGGGGGAGAACTCCAGCCTCCCTAGAGCTTCCAGCAAGGTAAGGATACAGATTATGTACAAGCTGGACAAAAATGCAAACAAAAACAAATAGCAAAAAGCAAGAAAGCAGACTTAGCTTAATCTAGCAGGAACCAGGATCAGTAGACAAGAGCACAACAGATTAGCTCTGATTACAACGTTGCCAGGCATTGAACTGAAGGTCCAGGGAGCTTATATAGCAACACCCCTGACCTAACGACCCAGGTGAGCATACAAGGGATGGCAGACATTCCCAGAGTCAAATCACTAGTAACCACTAGAGGGAGCCAAAAAGGTAAATTCACAACAGTACCCCCCCCTTAGTGAGGGGTCACCGAACCCTCACCAAGACCACCAGGGCGATCAGGATGAGCGGTGTGAAAGGCACGAACCAAATCGGCCGCATGCACATCAGAGGCGACCACCCAGGAATTATCCTCCTGACCATAGCCCTTCCACTTGACCAGGTACTGAAGCCTCCGCCTGGAGAGACGAGAATCTAAGATCTTCTCCACCACGTACTCCAACTCGCCCTCAACCAACACCGGAGCAGGAGGCTCAGCAGAAGGGACCACAGGCACAACGTACCGCCGCAACAAGGACCTATGAAATACGTTGTGAATGGCAAACGACACCGGAAGATCCAGGCGAAAGGATACAGGATTAAGGATTTCCAATATCTTGTAAGGACCAATGAAGCGAGGCTTAAATTTGGAAGAGGAGACCTTCATAGGAACAAATCGAGAAGACAGCCATACCAAATCCCCAACGCGAAGTCGGGGACCCACACCGCGGCGGCGGTTGGCAAAACGCTGAGCCTTCTCCTGTGACAACTTCAAGTTGTCCACCACATGACTCCAGATCCGCTGCAACCTATCCACCACAGAATCCACCCCAGGACAGTCAGAAGGCTCCACATGTCCCGAGGAAAAACGAGGATGGAAACCAGAGTTGCAGAAAAATGGCGAAACCAAGGTGGCGGAACTAGCCCGATTATTAAGGGCAAATTCAGCCAACGGCAAGAAGGTCACCCAATCATCCTGATCAGAAGAGACAAAACACCTCAAATAAGCCTCCAGAGTCTGATTAGTTCGCTCCGTTTGTCCGTTAGTCTGGGGATGAAAAGCGGACGAAAACGACAAATCAATGCCCATCCTACCACAAAAGGATCGCCAGAACCTGGAAACAAACTGGGATCCTCTGTCCGACACAATATTCTCAGGAATGCCGTGCAAACGAACCACGTTCTGGAAGAACACAGGAACCAGATCAGAAGAGGAGGGCAGCTTAGGCAAAGGAACCAAATGGACCATCTTGGAGAAACGATCACATATCACCCAGATGACAGACATGCCCTGAGACACCGGAAGATCAGAAATGAAATCCATAGAGATGTGTGTCCAAGGTCTCTTCGGGACAGGCAAGGGCAAGAGCAACCCGCTGGCACGAGAACAGCAAGGCTTAGCTCGAGCACAAGTTCCACAGGACTGCACAAATGACCGCACATCCCTTGACAAGGAAGGCCACCAAAATGACCTGGCCACCAGATCTCTGGTGCCAAAAATTCCCGGGTGCCCTGCCAACACTGAGGAATGAACCTCGGAAATGACTCTGCTGTTCCACTTAGCAGGCACAAACAATCTGTCAGATGGACAAGAGTCAGGCCTACCAGCCTGAAATCTCTGCAACACACGCCGCAGATCAGGAGAAATAGCTGACAAGATAACTCCCTCCTTAAGAATACCCACAGGTTCAGCGACTCCAGGAGCATCAGGCACAAAGCTCCTAGACAGAGCATCGGCCTTCACATTCTTAGAACCTGGTAAATACGAGACCACAAAGTCAAAACGGGAGAAAAACAATGACCAGCGGGCCTGTCTAGGATTCAGGCGTTTAGCAGACTCGAGATACATCAGATTTTTGTGATCAGTCAAGACCACCACACGATGCTTAGCACCCTCGAGCCAATGACGCCACTCCTCAAATGCCCACTTCATGGCCAACAACTCCCGATTGCCCACATCATAATTTCGCTCTGCCGGCGAAAACTTCCTGGAGAAAAAGGCACAAGGTCTCATAGTAGAGCAACCAGGGCCTCTCTGCGACAAAACGGCCCCTGCCCCAATCTCCGAAGCATCCACCTCCACCTGAAAGGGAAGTGAGGTGTCAGGTTGGCACAAAACAGGCGCCGAAGTAAACCGGCGTTTCAACTCCTGGAAAGCCTCCACGGCAGCAGGAGCCCAGTTAGCTACATCAGAGCCTTTCTTGGTCATATCCGTCAATGGTTTAACAACGCTAGAAAAATTTGCGATAAAACGACGGTAGAAGTTAGCAAAACCCAAGAACTTCTGAAGACTCTTAACTGACGAGGGTTGAGTCCAATCATGAATAGCTCGGACCTTGACTGGGTCCATCTCCACAGCAGAAGGGGAAAAAATGAACCCCAAAAAGGGAACCCTCTGTACACCAAAGAGACACTTTGAGCCTTTAACAAATAAAGAATTTTCACGCAAAATCTTAAAAACCATCCTGACCTGCTCCACATGCGAGTCCCAATCATCAGAAAAAACCAGAATATCATCCAGATAAACAATCAAAAATTTATCCAGATACTTCCGGAAAATGTCATGCATGAAGGACTGAAAAACTGAAGGTGCATTAGAGAGCCCAAATGGCATCACCAAGTACTCAAAATGACCTTCGGGCGTATTGAATGCGGTTTTCCATTCATCGCCTTGCTTAATGCGCACAAGGTTGTACGCACCACGAAGGTCTATCTTGGTGAACCACTTGGCACCTTTAATCCGGGCAAACAAGTCTGACAACAGCGGCAAAGGATACTGAAATTTGACAGTGATCTTGTTTAAAAGCCGATAGTCAATACAAGGCCTCAAAGATCCGTCCTTTTTGGCCACAAAAAAGAATCCCGCACCAAGAGGGGAAGAAGAAGGACGGATATGCCCCTTCTCAAGAGACTCCTTGATATATGAACGCATCGCGGTATGTTCAGGTACAGACAAATTAAACAGTCTCCCCTTAGGAAACTTACTGCCAGGAATCAAATCTATTGCACAGTCACATTCCCTATGAGGAGGCAGTGCACTGGACTTAGACTCGCTGAAGACATCCTGATAATCAGACAAATACGCCGGAACTTCCGAGGGCGTAGAAGAAGCAATAGATAAGGGCAGGGAATCTCCATGAATTCCATGGCAGCCCCAACTTGACACCGACATTGCCTTCCAGTCCAAGACTGGATTATGGGTCTGTAACCATGGCAAACCCAAAACAACCAAATCATGCATCTTATGCAGAACAAGAAAACGTATCACCTCCCGATGTTCGGGAGTCATGCACATGGTAACCTGTGTCCAAAACTGCGGTTTATTTTTTGCCAAAGGCGTAGCATCAATACCCCTAAGAGGGATAGGATTTTCTAATGGCTCCAGAACAAAACCGCAGCTCTTGGCAAATGACAGATCCATCAGACTCAGGGCAGCACCTGAGTCTACAAACGCCATGACAGGATACGATGACAGTGAGCAAATCAAAGTTACAGATAGAATAAATTTAGGTTGCAAATTACCAATGGCGACAGGACTAACAACCCTAGTAAGACGTTTAGAGCATGCTGAGATAACATGTGTAGAATCACCACAGTAGTAACACAAGCCATTCTGGCGTCTATGAATTTTCCGCTCATTTCTAGTCAGGATTCTATCACATTGCATTAAATCAGGTGCCTGTTCAGACAACACCATGAGGGAATTTGCGGTTTTGCGCTCCCGCAAC
Organism: Ranitomeya variabilis; assembly: GCF_051348905.1. Classification (NCBI taxonomy): domain Eukaryota; kingdom Metazoa; phylum Chordata; class Amphibia; order Anura; family Dendrobatidae; genus Ranitomeya; species Ranitomeya variabilis. The sequence goes on from NC_135232.1 coordinate 738,526,483, forward strand.
CGCCGGTCGATTTGAATTGCCAGGGCCATGGAATCATTCAGACCTGTGGGAATGGGAAAACCCACCATCACATTCTTAATGGCTTCAGAAAGGCCATTTCTGAAATTTGCAGCCAATGCACACTCGTTCCACTGGGTCAGCACAGACCATTTCCGAAATTTTTGGCAATACACTTCAGCCTCGTCCTGGCCCTGAGACATAGCCAGCAAGGCTTTTTCTGCCTGAATCTCAAGATTGGGTTCCTCATAAAGCAAACCGAGCGCCAGAAAAAACGCATCAATATCAGCCAATGCCGGATCTCCTGGCGCCAGCGAGAAGGCCCAATCCTGAGGGTCGCCCCGTAAAAAAGAAATAACAATTTTCACTTGCTGAGCGGAGTCTCCAGATGAACAGGGTCTCAGGGACAAAAACAATTTACAATTATTCCTGAAATTTCTAAATTTAAATCGGTCTCCGGAAAACAGTTCAGGAATCGGTATCTTAGGTTCTGACATAGGATTTCTGATAACATAATCTTGTATGCCCTGCACACGAGCAGTAAGCTGGTCCACACCTGTAATCAAGGTCTGGACATTCATGTCTGCAGCAAACACAAGCCACTCAGAGGTAAAGGGGAAAAGAAAAAAAAAAATGAGAAAGTGAAAAAAAAACTCCGAATTTTCTTTCTTATAATCCCGCTTCTGCAATGCATTTAACATTTAATACTGGCCTGGCAAACTGTTATGACCCCAATGGCGAGGGTCTCAGAGGAACAAGTAAGTCTGCGAAGTACAAAAATCCAGCTCATAGGGCAGTGGAAACTGGGTTGACCATATATCTACTCCTAACGCCAACACTAGAAGTAGCCGGGGAACATGCCTACGTTGGTCGCTAGATGTCTCGCGCCAGCCGGAGGACTAACTACCCCTAGAAGAGGAAAACAAAGACCTCTCTTGCCTCCAGAGAATAGACCCCAAAAGTTGGATACAAGCCCCCCACAAATAATAACGGTGAGGTAAGAGGAAATGACAAACACAGAGATGAACTAGGTTTAGCAAAGAGAGGCCCACTTACTAATAGCAGAATGTAGTAAGATAACTTATATGGTCAACAAAAACCCTACTAAAAATCCACACTGGAAATTCAAGAACCCCCGAACCGTCTAACGGCCCGGGGGGAGAACTCCAGCCTCCCTAGAGCTTCCAGCAAGGTAAGGATACAGATTATGTACAAGCTGGACAAAAATGCAAACAAAAACAAATAGCAAAAAGCAAGAAAGCAGACTTAGCTTAATCTAGCAGGAACCAGGATCAGTAGACAAGAGCACAACAGATTAGCTCTGATTACAACGTTGCCAGGCATTGAACTGAAGGTCCAGGGAGCTTATATAGCAACACCCCTGACCTAACGACCCAGGTGAGCATACAAGGGATGGCAGACATTCCCAGAGTCAAATCACTAGTAACCACTAGAGGGAGCCAAAAAGGTAAATTCACAACAGCCCCCATCCCTTATGGGAAATATGCAAACGCATGTAGGATAGCTGCGGAGACACCATCACGTCTTTCTCAACGCAAGCAGTGAATAGCCAGACCTTTCCCCGGGAAGGAACAACCACGGGAAGGGCAGCATCCAATAAAGTAAACATCCAATACAGGAAAACCACCTATGCCAAGCATGGTACCAATCCACAGACAGCTGTTTCGGGGTATTTGCCCCTCATCAGTGTGGAGTAGGAATCTGGCTATTAGAAGCAGTGCCTAGTAAAAGGCTGTAAAGGCACAGATGATTGGCCTCGGGGAGACCAAAACATATCACTGAAACACGTGATGGTGTCTCCGCGGTGTTGGATGTTTTGGTCTCCCCGAGGCCAATCAATCCAATCCAAGAAGCAGCTATACCACTCAAAACCACAGGAGGGAGCCCAAGAGCAGAATTCACAAAAGTGCTACTTACAACCACCGGAGGGAGCCCAAGAGCGGAATTCACAACAGGAGGTACTACAACACACAGGCGCTAGTAGGAATGCTACTGATTTCCACCTGCAAAGGGAACTCTGGATGTGCCTTCGGACCGGCCGGTCTCAGCCAGCCCTGTTAGCAGTGCACTGGATTGTGGATGCCGAAGCCTTCAGTAAAAAGGTAAAGAGACTGCAACCCTGTGTCCTCGTCATTTACTGCGACCTACACCATTACCATCTACTCATCAAGGGAAGCCCTGGGGACATACTTCACCTGTGGGAAGTTACACCATCTAGCTGCCATTCCATCACCCCAGCGGACCCCTAGCAGCGTCGGTCACCCTGACCGAATACCACAGGTGGCGTCACGAACACTTGACAAACTCTCACCTACACCTCTATTTGGGCGCCCCTTAGCAGGGCCACGGACTGGGTCGGGCCACCGTGACACCCCTAGAACCGAGACCGAGGGACCCGGTACCGAGTACCCCGCTGCGTTTGGGGGCCGCTCCAGGAGGGGTGGTTGGAGTCGTGTAGAAGCAGCGGCTCTGCGGATGATCAGGTGGGAGCTTTATTGTTGTGGCTGAGTAGAGGGGCCTCTGATGGGTGGTCGGCAGCCAAGGCAGGGCAAATCTGTGCAGGGTTGGCTTTTGGCTTAGAGGGCAGAAAGATTTGGCTAAATTTTTTTGGTCAGGCAGGCCCTTAGAGGGGTTTGGACAAGGTGGTGGTCATGGGGACCGCGGGCACCCAGTTTCTTTTCAATTGTTGGAGCAACTGGGGGAGCGGTTGTCTGAGATTTGCGTCTCTGATTTTGAAGTCGCACTTTTTCGCTTAGCTTTTTCATTGGCTTTCTTTGGGGCTTTAAGGATTGGGGAGCTTGTGGCTCCGAGCAGGAGCAGGCAAGGAGGTTTGCTAGCCAAGGATGTGTTGCTCGCTAATGGTCAGCTAGAATTTTGGATTTGGCGGTCTAAAACTGATCAATTAGGAAAGGAGAGACGGGTGGTATTGGGTGCAGTTGCAAATTCCTTGATGTGCCCGGTCCGTTGTTTTCAAGTGTTTGTTAATTTTCAGCCGGAGAGGAGGGGTCCTTTGTTGTGTCATGTTGACGGTTCCTTCCTTTCCAAGTTTCAGTTTATAACGGTTTTTCGTCAAGGTCTGGCTCTGCTGGGTTTAGACTCTGCCCGGTTTGCATCCCATTCATTTCAAATTGGGGTGGCGACTGAAGCAGCTTGGGTGTTCGTCCTTTGCAGGAATTGGTGAGGGACATAAAGCATGATTTGTTACGGATGTAGCTGTCGTTTAGTGGCATGACGGTGGTTTGGTCGGATATCGTTCCGCGCAGATGCTGGCATTATGCCAGATCTGTGGACAGGATTAATAAGGCGAGAATTAGAAGTAAATCGGGCGGTGTCCAGTTTTGTCCTTCGGAATGGTGGTGTGGCCGTGTGGCATTTTGAGCTGGAGGAAGGGGGCGAGGAATTTCTGCTGGGAGATGGGGTGCACTTGAATGCTGTGGGCATTGATTTATGGGCACTCGGTCTACAGATTGGTATTGAGAGGGCCATAGCAGTTCGGTGTGGGGGGGTCTTGGGTTTTTGAGGTGGTCAAAAGACCCTCGTTGTGGCGGTTGGGAGGGGTCCTTGAAGTTGCTACTAAATTGCTCTGGGGGGTCTGTGGGTATATGGATTCCTCAGTTGGTGTTATATCTTGGTTCTCTGGTCTGCTGATTTTGGGGGGATTTTGCCAAGGTTTGGCCAGATCCTCGGGTTGAGTGGACGGTGGCACCCATCGGGGTTATTTGGTGCTCCTGAGCCAGTGGGTAACGGCTGGGAGTAAGTTATGGTCGTTTTTGTCCACAGCATTTCCGTTTTGGTTTATCACCAGATTTTCAAGCTTCAAGGACCCATCCCCGGTTATTTATTTACGGTTATTTATTTAATGTTAAATATTGTTTGTTATAATAAAATGCTGCTGTGGCCAGTTATATCCAACATTGGCTTCAGTGTCTTATTTTGGACAGGAAGGGGACCCTTGGGTCTAAGGGGAAGGTATGCGAAGCTAAGTCGCCCCGCATAACATCGACAATACCAATGTCATGTGCCTCCCAATCAGAAACAATATTGCTTGGGATCCCATGTAGTCTAATAATTTCTCTGATGAAAACTTGCACCAAGGATTTGGTGTTTGGTAAAGCTGGTCAAGTGATAAAATGAGACATCTTACTGAATCTATTCACGACCAACAAAATTATCGTATTTCCTACCGACAGGGGGAGGTCCGTGATAAAATCGACCGACAAGTGAGTCCAAGGTCTGCTGGGAATCTCCAACAGTTGGAGAGACCCCGAGGGACGAGTATGAGAGATCTTAGAATGCGCACAGACACTGCAAGCGGCTGCATACTCCCAGACATCTTGATGAGCACCTGGCCACCAAAAATGCAGAGTAAGGAGATCAGCGGTGGCTTTATTACAAGGATGTCCGGCCAACACCGTATCATGATGATCACTGAGGACTCTAAGATGCAGATTAACGGGAACAAACAGTTTACCAAGTGGACAGGCAGCAGGGGCATCCCCCTGAGCGTCAACAACCTCTCTTTCCAGATCAGAGCATATGGACGCCATCACCACCCCTTTCTGAAGAATAGATAAGGGTTCACACTTATCTCCTCCCCCAGGAAAACAATGGAATAAGGCATCTGCCTTAATGTTCTTGTTCCCCAGCCTAAATGTGACAAAAAGGTTAAACCTGGAAAAAAACAATGCCCATCTTGCCTGTCGAGGTGTTAGATGTTTCGCTGATTCCAAGTATACGAGATTCTTATGATCCGTGATTACTATCACTGGGTGAACTGCTCCCTCCAAAAAATGACGCCACTCTTTAAAAGCCCATTTGATTGCTAAGAGTTTCCTATCACGAATATCATAATATTTCTCAGCCAGTGACAGAAAAATAAGCACATGGACACCTTTTACCAGGAGACGCACCCTGTGACAACAAAGCCCCCACTCCCACCTCAGACGCATCGACCTCCACAATAAAAGGCTGAGAGACGTCAGGTTGTATAAGAATTTGCGCAGAAGAAAAACACCTCTTCAACGTATCAAATGCCTCCCTGGCAGGACTGGACCACCAGGAGGAGCACGTCCCTTTCCTGGTCATATCTGTAAGAGGTTTGCCTACTACTGAAAAGTTCTTTATGAATTTACGATAGTAGTTGGCGAAACCTAAAAATCTTTGTAACGCCTTCAAATCCTCAGGGCGATCCCAATCCAATATCGCCCGGACTTTCGCTGGATTCATGCGAAAACCAGTGGAAGAAATCAAGGATCCTAGTAAAAAAAAAACATGATGGACGAACAAAACCCCTCCTCAACCAAGAACATACACTTCTCTGGTTTGACATGTAATTTATTGTCTCTGAGTATATGTAAGACCTGCCTGACATGTACCTGGTGTGACTCAAGGTCAGGTGAATAAATTAGTATGTCATCCAGATAGATCACAATGAATCTGCCTACCAGGTGACTAAAGATGTCATTTACATAGTGTTGAAAGATGGCGGGCGTGTTCGTCAGTCCAAAAGGCATCACCAGGTTCTCATAGTGTCCCTCAGGCGTATTGAACGCTGTTTTCCACTCATCCCCCTCTTTTTATTATTATTACTATTATTATTATTACTGTTTATTTACATAGCACCATTAAATCCATGGTGCTGTACTTGAGAAAGTGGTTACATACAGAGTTATAGATATCGTTTACAGTAAACAAATTTACAATTACAGACTGGTATAGAGGGGAGAGGACCCTGTCCTTGCGGACTTACATTCTACGGGATAATGGGGAAGAGACAGAAGTGTGGAGGAGAGTAGGAGGTCTTGGGAGGATCGAAGATTACATGAGAGAAGATATTGGGAGATTAGTTCAGAGATATAGGGAGGGTACAGGTTGTGGATGGCTTTGTAGATCAGTGTTAGTAGTTTGAGCTGGATTCGTTGGGGAATTGGGAGCCAGTGGAGGGATTTGCAGAGGGGAGAAACAGGGGAGTAGGGAGGAGAGAGGTGGATTAGCCGGGCAGCAGAGTTGAGGACTGCTCATCGGGCCCCATATGCAGTAAGGGCAGTAATGCCCTGATGGCTGCCCTGTCGATGGGGAGGGAGTTCTTGACTCCCCTGCTCCAAGAACACATGTCCAAAATCTGACAGGTAACTAGGCACGGACTGGGTATCCACCCTAACAAACTGGGCACCCAAACAGTGTCCTTGGCAATACCCACTCCATTTTACTATTTCCTGAGTCTGCCAATCTATCACAGGATTGTGCAGGGCAAGCCAAGGAAGTTCCAGAACCGCAGGTGAGGGCAGACCCTCTAGCACATAACAGTCCAGCACCTTAGTGTGCATGACCCCCACCTAAAGCCGCAAGTCTTGTACGACTTGAGTAAAATGCCCCTGTCTCAAGGGTGCGGAGCAGTAGCATAGCTACCGGGGGGCAGAGGGTGCAGGCGCCCCGGGCCCGATGCTCAGAGGGGGCCCACCCAGAGCTGCGCTACTGTAACTGTTACCTTCTGCAGCAGAGCAGGGAGAATCAATCTCCCTGCTCTGCTGCTATGGGGCCCCTGATCAGGCGGGGGGCCTGGTGCCAGCAGTGGGTCCCCCGCCTGTCATCGCAGGGTCAGCTGTACCGGCATTGTACCCCATCATCCCCCTGTCAGCGTCTGACATCGGCGATGCTGACAGGAGGTGCGATGAGTCACTGCCCGGCGCCCGCTATCAGGAGACGAGTGGGAGCTCAGGGCAGCGCAGGAACCAGGAAGAAGAGGTGAGTATTTTTTTTTTTTTTTAAGGGGTGCTGCCTTATACTACAGAATATGCCTAAGGGGGTGCTGTCTTATACTACAGGGTCTGCCTATGGGGGGTCTGCCTAATACTACAGGGTACAGGGTCTGCCTATGGGGGGGTCTGCCTAATGCTACAGGGTCTGCCTATGGGGGGGTGTCTGCCTAATACTACAGGGTCTGCCTATGGGGATCTGCCTAATACTACAGGGTCTGCCTATGGGGGGTCTGCCTAATACTACAGGGTCTGCCTATGTGGGGTTTCCTTTATACTACAGGGTCTGCCTATGGGGGTCTGCCTAATACTACAGGGTCTGCCTAATACTACAGGGTCTGCCTATGGGGGGTTTCCTTAATACTACAGGGTCTGCCTATGAGGGGGGTCTGCCTAATACTACAGGTCTGCCTATGGGGGTCTGCCTAATACTACAGGGTCTGCCTGTGGGGGGGTCTGCCTTATACTACAGGGTCTGCCTATGGGGGGTCTGCCTAATACTACAGGGTACAGGGTCTGCCTATGGGGGTCTGCCTAATGCTACAGGGTCTGCCTATGGGGGGTCTGCCTAATACTACAGGGTCTGCCTATGTGGGGTTTCCTTTATACTACAGGGTCTGCCTATGGGGGTCTGCCTAATACTACAGGGTCTGCCTATGGGGGTCTGCCTAATACTACAGGGTTTGCCTATGGGGGTCTGCCTAATACTACAGGGTCTGCCTATGGGGGGTTTCCTTAATACTACAGGGTCTGCCTATGAAGGGGGTCTGCCTAAAACTACAGGTCTGCCTATGGGGGTCTGCCTAATAATACAGGGTCTGCCTGTGGGGGGGTCTGCCTTATACTACAGGGTCTACCTATGGGGGGTCTGCCTAATACTACAGCGTCTGCCTATGGGGGTTTGCCTAATACTACAGGGTCTGCCTATGGGGGGTATGCCTAATACTACAGGGTACAGGGTCTGCCTATGGGGGTCTGCCTAATGCTACAGGGTCTGCCTATGGGGGGTGTCTGCCTAATACTACAGGGTCTGCCTATGGGGATCTGCCTAATACTACAGGGTCTGCCTATGGGGGGTCTGCCTAATACTACAGGGTCTGCCTATGTGGGGTTTCCTTTATACTACAGGGTCTGCCTATGGGGGTCTGCCTAATACTACAGGGTCTGCCTATGGGGGTTTGCTTAATACTATAGGGTCTGCCTATGAGGGGGATCTGCCTAATACTACAGGTCTGCCTATGGGGGGTCTGCCTAATACTACAAGGTCTGCCTGTGGGGGGTCTGCCTTATACTACAGGGTCTGCCTATGGGGTATCTGCCTAATACTACAGGGTCTGCCTATGGGGGGTCTACCTAATACTACAGGGTCTGCCTATGGGGGGTGCTGCCTTATAGTACAGGGTCTGCCTATGGGGGTGCTGCCTTATAGTACAGGGTCTGCCTATGGGGGTGCTGCCTTATAGTACAGGGTCTGCCTATGGGGGTGCTGCCTTATAGTACAGAGTCTGCCTATGGGGGTGCTGCCTTATAGTACAAGGGGTGCTGCCTTATACTACAGGGTCTGCCTATAGGGGTGCTGTCTTATACTACAGGGTCTGCCTATAGGGGTGCTGCTTTATACTACAGGGTCTGCCTATAGGGGTGCTGCTTTATACTACAGGGTCTGCCTATCAGGGTGCTGCTTTATACTACAGGGTCTGCCTGTGGGGTGCTACCTTGTGCTATAGAGTCTGCCTATGGGGAGTGCATTATACTATATTGAGGACTATCTGGTATATTATACTATATTGAGGACTATCTGGTGCATTATACTATATTGAGGACGATCTTGTGCATTATACTATATGGAGGCCATCTAGAGGGGCATCATACAGTGTGGGGATTACAGTGTTGGAGCCATCAAACAGTTTGGAGCCTACTAAGGGGTCAGTATACTGTGTGGGTGGTATTATACAGTGAGGGGGCATTATACTGTGTATAAGAGAGCATCATACTGTGTATAGGGGAGCTGTACAGGGGGAGACACGGGACATTATTAAATGTAACGTGGGCACTTATTGTTATAGGGGAACTCAGGTTACTGTGACTATCAAAGGGGCACACAGGGCAATATTACTTTCTAGGGGCAAAATGTGGGCACTGTTTTCTAGGGCACTTGCACCCGGCATTACTATATTATAGAGGGGTGCCTTAGAATTTAGAGGGCACACAGAACCACACAGCAGGTGCAATAATAGGGACACATACGGCAGCAGCAGTTCAGTATTGGGGTATCAGCAGGATGAGGAGTTTGTGAAGGTTGGGAGTAGATGGTGATGGGGCTGGAATATGAGAAGTGAAATGTGTCTTTGTTGTATTCTCTGTAGCCGAGTTGTGGCTGGAAGAAGTTATGTCGGTCTGGGCCAGATAAAAAGATGGGAAAAGTGATGACTCCATCATAAAGAACGTCAACGGTAAGACATTATCTGTAACTGTGCTGTCATCTATGTTCTGTAGGACTGGTATCTACCACTGACCTGACCATATGGCAGTAATATCCATGTTGGTCTTTATATAGAGATTATCTTAAGTAATAGCGCGGTTATCTGCTGAGGTTCTCCTCCACTATTAGGGTGCGTCACCGAGTTGTAATCCAGGTTACCTGGTTAAGGGCCCACTCAGAAGCTTTGTCCCCCCTGAACCAAAACCCCAGCTACGTCTCTGTTGCCGAGTCAATGGCGTTTATGGGTATGGGTCTGGACAGAGTACCATATGTGGGATGAGGCCTTGGACCTGGACGAACCTAGCGTCGATCAAATTAAACCCCGCCCCACTGTCCAGAAATGCAGACACGTCCACATTAATTTCAGCGATGTGGATTACATCTAGTATAAAAAACTGTGTCCTACCCACGGAGGTGATGAAGACACCCTGGTTGCTAACCTCCCCTCAACCCGGGCCATCTAGTTATCCCGGCGGTTGTTTACTATGAGGTCAGGAAGGGCATGTGCCCACGAAATGGCCCTTTTTACCACAATAGAAACACACTCGCCCCTTACACTGGACAAAAGGTAGTTTACCCGAGTGAGGTGCCGCCCCCACTTGCATAGGTTCTGCAGTACTGACCTCCCTCACACAGAGGTGACTCCCTATGTCTCTGGCGAAGACAGTGATCAACTCGGATCACCGAGACATGGCTATCTCAAGGGAGTCAGGAGTCTCATACAGAACTAAGGCATCCTTCACCCTTTGTGTAAGTGTGGCGCCCCAGGGTCCTGGTCGTCGCAGTGGTATTGCTTTCCTCTCGGGGAGAGTGCTGCTACGTTTGGAGGCAATGAAGGATAACCGCATCCAGGTACCACAAACATGCAACACAGTTTACACTCCAGACCACCAGGGGGAACTTCTGCTCCTATTTATTAGGTTACTCCCCATATATATATAGCTGGTAGTCTGTAGGGAAAGTTAGTTCATTTCCTGGCAGAACTTTAGACAGGAGTTCTGTGAGTTCCAGACAGTAGTCTGAGGTGGACAGAAGGTTAAAGGAGCTGTGCATGCCCTCAGAGCTGCAGCTCCCAGAAAGAGACATTGAAGGCAGAATTGTATTGCAGCGAGCGTGTAAGGAGGGGAAGCAAAGGAGAGGATACCGGAAGAGGACCAGCCCTGCACAGGCTGCCTCCTTCTGAGGCGCAGAATCCCGGTAGCCGGAACACCGAGGGAGTAAGGACCTTTATACTTTACTTCAGAGACCGGCAGGACAGCTAATTTCACGTTACCTGTCCACCCTTACACCCAGGAGGCATGGTGGCACCCCTTAGAGGCTGGGGCATGATAGAGTCCCTATAAACCGCCTCAAGCCACCAGTCATACGGGTTTGTTCTATCCTATCCGGAGACAGAGAAAGACAGAACATCTACAACAGTTGTGAGGACCTTATGAGAAGCTTAGCAGTAAGGGACTACAATACCACGGCGCTAGTGGAAGGCTTTTATTTCCACCTGGACAAGGGGACTCTGGACTTGCCTCCAAACTGACCGGACTCTGCCTGCCCTGTGATCTGGTGCCATGGACTGTGGATGCTGAAGTCTTCAGTAAAGGTAAAGAGACTGCAACCTTGTGTCCTAGTTCTTCTCTGCGCCTCTCACCATCCACCATCTACACATCTGGGAAGCCCTAGGGACATACTTCACCTGTGGGAAGGTATACCATCTAGCTGCCATAACATCACCCCAGCGGACCCCTTAAAGCAGCGTCGGTCACCCTGACCGAATACCACAGGTGGCATCACGAGCAAAAACTTTATCCCTTTTAAGACCTTTCCCTTTTACATGGACGTCCCAGGGCCAGGGACCAGGTCCGCCACCGTGACATCCCCCTGTGAACTGCAGGACTGGGACCGAGTACCCTACGGCCCCATGGGGGCGCTCCATAAGCCCCTCACAGAACTGACTACGGAGTGCGGGGTCATTCCACTATATGTCCGTGGCCACCTCCAAAACTCAGAGCAATACTCCTCCGCCGGCCGGTCTCCTTGCTGAAGTTGGCGCAGTGTGGACTCAGCTAAGGAGAGGCGATCGGGGTCATCATATACAAGGCCCAGTGCCCAAAAAAATCCCTCCATCATTATCAAGTGATTGAGAGTCAGGCGGGATAGAAAATACCCTTGCATGGGGGTCCCCCTGACGGAGCGAGATTACTGTCCCCACACGTTGCTCCTCTGTACCTGAGGAAATCGGATGTGACCTGAAGTACAGTTTACAGGCCTCTCTGAAAACAACAAATTTGTCATGTCCCCAGAAAACCTGTCAGGCAAAATAACCTTGGGCTTCACTATGGTTTGCTGGGGAGATGGGAGTCCCACACCAGATGTATCAGGTTGTTGCAAAAACACCATGTGTAAATCTGCCGCCTCCAGACTGAGCTGGCGCAGTTGCCCCATCAGAGCAGAGATTGGATCTATCATGGATCAGAGAAAATGGTTGTGGTCAGAGCTAATGTATGACACAGCTGTTGGGTGACCCGGGACAAGGGGCTCCTTCTCTGTCCCTAACACTAGGGGGCACCCTAGTTCGCCCTGCTCCCTGGGATACTTCAGATGGCAAAGATGCCAGGGCCTCCACCCTTGCCTTATCTCCTGAGTTAGCCCTCTGTCTGTTCTCTTCCCCCACCCAGGGAAGAGGGGCGCTACTGTGCACAGTAGTACACCAACCCGATAAGCAAGGCAACACAAACAAGGGTTAACACAAAACTCCAGGCATTCAAATACTCACTCACATATAACAAAGAAATGCACAGGGGTGTGAAGGTAGTGGAATAAACCAAAATAGAGAAAGATAGGGAATTACCACACATACAAACCAAGCAACAGTCACTGAAAACTGCTCTAACTCTTTCTCATATGTACTCCTCATCCTCCGTTAGCCATGCAGCAAATGCTAGCTCTGACAAGGATTTGTAACAGAGCCCAGGTTATAAAGGGGAAAGGAGTGGCTAATCGAACTCTGCTGTTAGCACAGGGAATTCCAACATGGCCGATTAACCCCTGTTCTGCCAGAAGGAATAAACACATTTAAAATGAAAAAGTGCTTCTTCTCAGTACTGGAGTAGGAGCAATCAGACGCTGCGGTATTCTGGCTCCACACTGTTGCAGTAACCCCATCAGAGTTGAGGCTCAGAGCTTGATGGTTACATTTCAGAGTTGAGGCTTAGAGCTTGGTGGTTACAATTCAGAGTTGAGGCTCAGAGCTTGATGGTTACATTTCAGAGTTGGGATTCAGAGCTTGCTGGTTACATTTCAGAGTTGAGGCTTGGTGGTTACATTTCAGATTTCACAGTTGAGGCTCAAAGCTTAGTGGTTACATTTCAGAGTTGAGGCTTAGAGCTTGGTGGTTACATTTCAGAGTTGAGGCTCAGCGCTTGATGGTTTTCAGAGTTGAGGCTTAGAGCTTGGTGGTTACATTTCAGAGTTGAGGCTCAGTGCTGAGTGGTTGCATTTTCGAGTTGAAACAGATCTTGGTGATTATATTTCAAAGCTGAACGTGATGGCTACTAACAGTATAATGGAAGAGTTTTGCCAGTAGCTGATACTCACCTGTCGTGACTCCAGAACCAGCCCACGTGTCTGCAATCTGCCACGGTCAAGTTTAATAGCTATCAAGTATGTTGGGTCACTCTAGAAAACTGGAGCACACCTCTGACATCATCTCCCAATCCCAAGGTAGTAAGCATTTGCTGTTACCACATGCCTAGACCCTGCCTAACCACATGTCAAACTCAGGTCTGTTATTGCTGGGTTCTGATACTTCAGGGTAACTGCCGCAAACTTGCCTCCACTGTTTCAAATTGCAGACTACACATTCGGCTTTGCTACAACTATGTTCACTGACTGTCATCTCAGCTCAGCTATTCCAAGGCTTTGTTTGCACATTCAGGTATACTACAATCTGTTACCTGATGGCCAACTCGTCTCTACTGAACTAAGGCACTGTCAGCACAGTCGGGGATGGGAACTCCAGGAGAAAAACAGATGAATCATCTGTGAAGTGCTACATTAAATATTCAAAATAAGCAACACCCATCAACAAACCCATTGTCTTTACTTCAACCAGTCTAATCAGTTCCCATGGGATACAATGTTATGGTGGTCTGTTATGGTGGTCTGGCCACCCCATTAAAAACTAGTGGGGTATACCACTGTAGACAATCCCTATTAGGCCGGCGTCACCCTCAGCGTATGTAAATACGGTCCGTTTATTACGGCCGTAATACACAGAAATGTTCCCAAAATAGTGATCCGTATGTCATCCGTAGGCAGGGTGTGGCAGCGTATTTTGCGCATGGCATCCCCGTATGTAATCCGTATGGCATCCGTACTGCGATATTTTCTCGCAGGCTTGCAAAACCGACATCTAATGGATTTATGTGCTCAAATGTTCGTTAAAACATATATACAGTATGTATATATATATATATATATATATATATATGTATATATATATATATATATATATGTCATTGAGACACACACATATATATATATATATATACTGTATTTATATTTAATTCAGCGCGAGATATGTGAAAAGCCGGTAATTCAATTGCTGGCTTTTCATTTCTCCTTCCCAAACCCGACAGGATATGAGACATGGTTTACATACAGTAAACCATCTCATAACCCTTTTTTTTTGCATATTCCACACTACTAATGTTAGTAGTGTGTATGTGCAAAATTTTGGCGCTGTAGCTTGTAAAATAAAGGGTTAAATCGCGGAAAAAAATGGCGTGGGCTCCCGCGCAATTTTGTTCCGCCAGAGTGGTAAAGCCAGTGACTAAAAGCAAACCCCCGGGGAATGAATGGATTGCAGGGGAATGACCTGTAGTTACCTTGAGTTGCGGTGATGCGCCCTCTGCTGGATGTCCTCATATGAACTCGAGCGTGGGAACTTTTCCAAGGCTCCAGTTCATGAGGACATCGAGCAGGGGGTGCACCACCGCAACTCAAGGTAACTACAGGTCACCCCGCTTTCCATTCATTCCCCGGGGTTTTACAGGCACGAGCACTGCTTTAGCAGAGCTCCTGGCTGTAAAATGATTTAAACCCTTCAGATGGATTTACTTCGTGGGACTTGACCTGAGCGACGGAAGGTATGAGATATTGTTGTTTTTTTATTTTTCCTTTGTTACAGAATGAGGGTCTTCAGGTGGATTACCAGTATAATAAAATATTACAACAACATGTGTCTTTATTTCATTAAAGGACTTTGTAATAATGTGTGTGTGTTTTATTAACCATTTCGTACTATTGTATTAATAATGGATAGGTGTCATAATTGACGCCTCTCCATTATTAATCTGGCTTAATGTCACCTTACAATAGCAAGGTGACATTAACCCTTCATTACCCCATATCCCACCGCTACACGGGAGTGGGAAGAGAGAGGCCAAGTGCCAGAATAGGCGCATCTTCCAGATGTGCCTTTTCTGGGGTGGCTGGGGGCAGATGTTTGTAGCCGGGGGGGCCAATAACCATGGACCCTCTCTAGGCTATTAATATCTGCCCTCAGTCACTGGCTTTACCACTCTGGCGGCGAAAATTGCGCGGGAGCCCACGCCAACTTTTCCGCCATTTAACCCTTTATTTTACAAGCTACAGCGCCCAAATTTTGCACATACACACTACTAACATTAGTAGTGTGGAATATGCAAAAAAAGAAGGGATATGAGATGGTTTACTGTATGTAAACCATGTCTCATATCCTGTCGGGTTTGTGAAGGAGAAATGAAAAACCGGCAATTGAATTACCGGCTTTTCTATAGAACACCGCTGCGTATTTCTCGCAAGTCACACTGCTGGTCCGTGTGTAATCCGTATTTTTCTCGTCCCCATTGACTTTCATTGGCGATTTTTTTTGCGCAATACGCTGACAAATGCAGCATGCTGCGATTTTCTACGGCCGTAGAAGACCGTATAATACGGATCCGTAAAATACGGCTGATAGGAGCTGGGCCATAGAGAATCATTGGGCCGTGTGTTATGCGTATTTTACGGGTGTATTTTCTGCGCTCATACGTCCGTAAAACTCGCCAGTGTGACGCCAGCCTTACTGTGCCCATATTTCATGAAGACAGGGCATACGGCGTCTTAGAACTTAAGATCCAAATCTATGAGCCAGAATGGAGAAGTCCCGGTCATTGGTGGACTGGAGCTGTGTGTGTCTAAGGCTACTTTCACACTAGCGTCGTGCACTGCACGTCGCAATGCGTCGTTGTGGAGAAAAAACGCATCCTGCAAAGTTGTCTGCAGGATGCGTTTTTTCCCCATAGACTAACATTACCGACGCATTGCGACACAGTGCCACACGTCGCAACCATCGTGCGACGGTTGCGTCATGTTTTGGCGCCCCGCCGCCACAAAAAAAGTTACATGTAACTTTTTTTGTGCGTCGGGACCGCCATTTTCGACCACGCATGCGCGGCCGAAACTCCGCTCCCTTCTCCCCGTACCTTACAATGAAGCAGCGGAAGCGTCTTAAGACTGCTTTCGCTGCCCACGTCGGGCATTTTCTTCACAGTATGCGTCGGTACATCGGGCCGACGCAGCGCGACGGCCCCGTACCGACGCTAGTGTGAAAGCAGCCTTACATTGTTCTGACTGACATCCTTTTCATAGCACATTCCTGTCTTCAGCAAATCACCTCTCCCATGTAATACCACATTCCTCCTGTGGTGGCCACTGCAGGATCATCAGTGATCGACTGATTGTGCTTTAATCCACCTGTAAATAAAAAGCTAAAAAGCATGACATTACATTTTGCTGTTTTTTTGTAGCCATTGATGGTTTCCTGGCATTCCCTGGCACCCAGCATGGGAGACATGTGCTACATCCCTGGTCTTCTTGGCAGTGTAAATCTTCAGCTTCTGGACTTGTATGGCCCCTTCCCCTCAACCAAATATTTTTCTCAATTTTGGTGCACGGCGAGAAAAAATCCTCCATGGCAACTTTTATATATATATATATATATATATATATATATATATATATATATATATATATATATACTGTATATATATATATACACTCACCGGCCACTTTATTAGGTACACCATGCTAGTAATGGGTTGGACCCCCTTTTGCCTTCAGAACTGCCTCAATTCTTCGTGGCATAGATTCAACAAGGTGCTGGAAGCATTCCTCAGAGATTTTGGTCCATATTGACATGATGGCATCACACAGTTGCCGCAGATTTGTCAGCTGCACATCCCAAAGATGCTCCATACAAGGCAGGATGGATCCATGCTTTCATGTTGTTTACGCCAAATTCTGACCCTACCATCCGAATGTCGCAGCAGAAATCGAGACTCATCAGACCAAGCAACGTTTTTCCAATCTTCTACTGTCCAATTTCGATGAGCTTGTACAAATTGTAGCCTCAGTTTCCTGTTCTTAGCTGAAAGGAGTGGTACCCGGTGTGGTCTTCTGCTGCTGTAGCCCATCTGCCTCAAAGTTCGACGCACTGTGCGTTCAGAGATGCTCTTAGGCCTACCTTGGTTGTAACGGGTGGCGATTTGAGTCACTGTTGCCTTTCTATCAGCTCGAACCAGTCTGCCCATTCTCCTCTGACCTCTGGCATCAACAAGGCATTTCCGCCCACAGAACTGCCGCTCACTGGATTTTTTTTCTTTTTCGGACCATTCTCTGTAAACCCTAGAGATGGTTGTGCGTGAAAATCCCA
Source organism: Ranitomeya variabilis (assembly GCF_051348905.1). Taxonomy (NCBI): domain Eukaryota; kingdom Metazoa; phylum Chordata; class Amphibia; order Anura; family Dendrobatidae; genus Ranitomeya; species Ranitomeya variabilis. The sequence continues at coordinate 738,543,467 of NC_135232.1, forward strand.
GTAGATCAGCAGTTTCTGAAATACTCAGACCAGCCCTTCTGGCACCAACAACCATGCCACGTTCAAAAGCACTCAAATCACCTTTCTTCCCCATACTGATGCTCGGTTTGAACTGCAGGAGATTGTCTTGACCATGTCTACATGCCTAAATGCACTGAGTTGCCGCCATGTGATTGGCTGATTAGAAATTAAGTGTTAACAAGAAGTTGGACAGGTGTACCTAATAAAGTGGCCAGTGAGTGTATATATATATATATATATATATATATATATATATATATATATATATATATATATATATATATATATTAGTTTGATGATAATTGGACAATACATTGCTGAAATCTGAACAGAATTAGACAAGATCCTAGAATATTGAAATTAAACTTAAATACTGTAATTTAATTGTCAGCGCCAAGATAAAAGCTTGTTTGATTTAATCACTGCCCTCCAGGCAAACCTTTCCATATATTAATGCTTCGTGGTACGAGCTACCTCCTGTATCCCGACATGTGCTGGCGGAAATTGTGAACCGTGCACAAACATTTGGCCAGGATATTGGAATGGATGGACGTTCTGCATGTTTCCTCTGAATATGATACCGCAGTCCCCCTCTGTCACGTGGGCAAGGTGTTAGCCATCCAAGAGGGGCAAGGAGAAGCCAAATGAGAGAAGTCTTTTTCCCAATTCCTTTGGCAACAGCTTAGAGACTTCTATTGTTTGGCTATTCCTAGCCCCTCTTGGGTGGTCCTAAGCCAACACAGGCTTCAGGGGAAACATGCATACATTTATGGAATAATGTCTGGGATAATGTGAAATGGGAGACATTGCACGGTACTCATCAATAAAAAAAATTGTAATGCAGCCAATCATACTAATACTAATAAGTAGAAAAAAACCTGGAAACATCACAAATCAGTGTGTTAAATCATTTAATTTCAAGTTCAACTAGTACGTGATTAGAGACATTGGTTCCAGTGTGAGATTTAATACTACCTGTCACAGACATGATTAATCCAATATATGAACCAAGTGAAACCTATCGAACAAGATGACAAAATGTCCAATATTTCTCTGCAATCTTGCATTCAGCTAGTAACAATGAAACATCTCCAAATAGTGATATTCTGAGCTACTACTGTATATAGCTACTATAATACTGCTGCTATGTACAAGAATATAACTACTATAATACTGCTCCTATGTACAAGAATATAACTACTATAATACTGCTCCCATGTGTAAGCATATAACGACTTTAATACTGCCCCCTATGTACAAGAATATACGGTAACTATGATAATACTGCCCCTATGTACAAGAATATAACTACTATAATACTGCCCCCTATGTACAAGAATATAACTATGATAATACTGCCCCTATGTACAAGAAAATAACTACTATAATACTGCCCCTATGTACAAGGATATAACTATTATAATACTGCCCCTATGTATAAGCATATAACTACTATAATGTGAAAATGTAGAAAGAAATAGACAGCACCGCTACTGTTCCGGACCCAATGCCTCCACTACTATATGCCGCTGCTGTGCCGTGTATGCCTTTTACCGGACACTCGGGTGCACAAAATGCAGTGTAATGTGTTGATCAAAAAAAAAGGGAAAAGAAAAGCAGTGCACTCACCAGTCCTGTTATCATAGGTCCTTTATTTAGAACATGTGCAGGTAGCTTGAGGGAGAACGTGGACAAGAGAGACGACGGCCGTTTCGCGCTACCGCGCTTCTACGGGTCTGGATGCATCCAGACTCGCAGAAGCGCGGTAGCGCGAAATGGCCATCGTCTCTCTTATCTACTACTATAATACTGCCCCCTCTGTGCAAGAATATAACTACTATAAAACTGACCCCTATGTACAAGAATATAACTACTATAAGGCGGAAATTTCCGCGGCAATTCTGCTACTCCTGCCGTGGGTATATCGCATGCGGAATTGGCATGCATATTCCTAGCGTTTTGCAAGCATAATTAGCTTGCAGAATGCTGGCGTTTTCCAAGCGATCTGTAGCATCGCTTGGAAAACTGATTGATAGGTTGGTCACACTTGTCAAACATAGTGTTTGACAAGTGTGACCAACTTTTTACTATTGATGCTGCCTATGCAGCATCAATAGTAGAAAGATATAATGTTAAAAATAATAAAAAAAATAAAAAAATGGTTATACTCACCTTCTGATGGCCCCCGATCTCCTCAGCGGTGCACGCGGCAGCTTCCGTTCCTATAGCTGCTTTGTGTTCAGGACCTGCTATGACGTCACGGTCACATGACCACGACGTCATTGCAGGTCCTTCACACAAAGCATCCATGGGAACGGAAGAGGCCGCATGCACCGCTGAGAGGCGGGAAGACTCCGGGGGCCATCAGAAGGTGAGTATATCACTATTTTTTATTTTAATTCTTTTTTTTACCAATTATATGGTGCCCAGTCCGTGGAGGAAAGTCTCCTCTCCTCCACCCTGGGTACCAACCGCACATGATCTGCTTACTTCCCGCATGGTGGGCATAGCCCCATGCGGGAAGTAAGCAGATCAATGCATTCCTAGGTGTGCGGAATTCCCGGGATTCCGCAAATTTAGGCTATGTGCACACTTTGCGGGGTCCTCTGTTATAGACCTGGTGGTTAGGAGCACCCGGAATGACCTGATGAGTAAACTAGTAATCGGAACAAGCTCTGGGAAAGTGGGAACTCTGCTGACCGCAAACCCTACTCCTATCACACAAACTAGAAATAGCCGTGGAGCGTAGCTAACTCTCCCTAGACGCCTCTTCACAGCCTAAGAGCTAACTACCCCTAAAGATAGAAATAGAAGCCTAACCTTGCCTCAGAGAAATTCCCCAAAGGTAAAGGCAGCCCCCCACATATATTGACTGTGAGTTAAGAGGAAAGTCACAAACACAGGAATGAAACAGGTTTCAGCAAAGGAGGCCAGACTTCACTAAAATAGTCAGAGGATAGAAAAGGGAACTATGCGGTCAGCACAAAAGACTACAAAAAACCACGCAGAGTAAGCAAAAAGACTCCCCACACCGACTCACGGTGTGGAGGTGCCACTCTGCACCCCAGAGCTTCCAGCTAGCAAGGGAATATCATGATAGCAAGCTGGACTAGAAATTAGCAGTACTAAGAAATATATTCAGGAAGCAGTAACAACAAATGAACTAGCAAAGACTTAGCTTCTGCTGGAGTAGACAGGTCCTCAGAGAAGTCCAAGAGAGATCTGAACCAATACTGAAACATTGACAGCTGGCATCAAGTAACGATCTGAGTGGAGTTAAATAGGGAAGCCAGCAAGCAATAAACGAGAGCAGCTGACAAAGCCAACCTCAGTGACCAGCAGTTCCGCTCAAAGCCACCAGAGGGAGTCCAAGAGCAGAACTAACCAAAGTACCATTCATGACCACAGGAGGGAGTCCGAGAACGGAATTCACAACAGTCCTCCGTGGGTTCTCCCGCAGTGGATTTGATAAATCTGCAGGGCAAAACCACTGCGGTTATCCCTGCAGATTTATCGCGGTTTGTTCCGCGGTTTCCGCTGCTGGTTTCCGCCTATACTATTGATGCTGCATATGCAGCAATATGCAGCATCAATAGTAATGTTAAAAATAATAAAAAATGGCTATATACTCACCCTCTGACGTCCCGATCTCCTCGGCGCTGTACGCGGCGGTCCGGTTCCAAAGATGCTGTGCGAGAAGGACCTTCGTGACGTCACGGTCATGTGACTGCGACGTCATCGCAGGCCCTGCTCGCACAGCAACCCTGAGACCGGACGGCCGCGTGCAGCTCTGAGAGGTGAGCATATCATTATTTTTTATTTTAATTCTTTTTTTTTTACACAAATATGGTTCCCAAGGCCTGGAGGAGAGTCTCCTCTCCTTCACCCCGGGTACAATCTGCACATTATCCGCTTACTTCCCGCATCGTGGGCATAGCCCCATGCGGGAAGTAAGCGGATCAATGCATTCCTATGTGTGCAGAATCGCAGCGATTCTGCACAAAAGTGACATGCTGCGGAATGTAAACCGCTGCGCTTCCGCGCGGTTTTTCCCGCAGCATGTGCACAGCGGATTGCGGTTTCCATAGGGTTTACATGTAACTGTAAACGCAATGGAAACTGCTGCGGACCCGCAGCTGCAGAAACGCTGCGGTTCCGCGGTAAAAAACGCTATGTGTGCACATAGCCTTAATGAACATGCTGCATTTTTTTCTGGAAAGCGTTTCCGCTCAGGAAAACAATGCAGCATGTGCACTAAAAATGCAGATTGCATTCTATTAAATAGGATGCTCAATGTGAGCGTTTTTTTTTTTGCGGTTTTATAGCGAAAAACTGCGGAAAAAAAAGCGACGTGTGCACACAACCTAATACTGACCCCTATGTACCAGGATATAACTACTATAATACTGTCCCCTGTGTACAAGAATATCTATATATATAATTGTCTAAGGGGTACTTCCGTCTGTCTGTCTGTCTTTCTGTCTGCAACTTCCGTCACGGAAATCCCGCGTCACTGATTGGTCTCGCCAGCTGCCTGTCATGGCTGCCACGACCAATCAGCGATGGGCACAGTCCGATTAGTTCCTCCCTACTCCCCTGCAGTCAGTGCCCGGCGCCCGCATACTCCCCTCCAGTCACCACTAACACAGGGTTAATGCCAGCGGTAACGGACCGCGTTATGCCGCGGGTAACGCACTCCGTAATAGCTGCTATTAACCCTGTGTGTCCCCAACTTATTACTATTGATGCTGCCTATGCAGCATCAATAGTAAAAAGATCTAATGTTAAAAATAATAAAAAAACAAAAAACCTGCTATTCTCACCCTCCGTAGTCCGCCGAGCCGCACGCGGCTGCCGCCATCTTCCGTTCCCAGAGATGCATTGTGCAATTACCCAGAAGACTTAGCGGTCTCACAAGACCGCTAAGTCTTCTGGGTAATTGCGCAATGCATCCTGGGAACAGAAGATGGCGGCAGCCGCGCGCTCATCGCCAGAGCTTCACTGGATCCCGGCGGGTGAGTATATAACTATTTTTTATTTTAATTATTTTTTTAACAGGGATATGGTGCCCACACTGCTATATACTACGTGGGCTGTGTTATGTACCGCGTGGCTGCTATATACTACATGGCCAGTGTTATATACTACGTGGCTGCTACATACTGCATGGCCAGTGTTATATAGTATGTGGGCTGTGTTATATACTGCGTGGCCACTGTTATATACTGCGTGGCCTGTATTAACGCATCGGGTATTCTACAATATGTATGTATGTATATAGCAGCCACATAGTATATAGCACAGGCCACATAGTATTTGTCTGCTATATACTACATGGCTCCTATATACTACGTGGCCTGTGCTATATACTATGTGGCTGCTATATACATACATACATACATACATATTCTAGAATACCCAATGCATTAGAATCCACCATCTAGTAACTACTATAATACTGCTCCTATGTACAAGAATATAACTACTATAATACTGCCCCTATGTACAAGAATATAACTACTATAATACTGCCCCTATGTACAAGAATATAACTACTATAATACTGCTCCTATGTACAAGAATATAACTACTATAATACTGCTCCTATGTACAAGAATATAACTACTATAATACTGCCCCTATGTACAAGAATATAACTACTATAATACTGCCCCTATGTACAAGAATATAACTACTATAATACTGCTCTCCTATGTACAAGAATATAACTACTATAATACTGCTCCTATGTACAAGAATATAACTACTATAATACTGCCCCCTATGTACCAGTCTGTCATCATAAATTTGTGCACTGTAAATGATATCCATAACCCTGTATGTAACCCCTTTTTCATGCACAGCACCCTGGAATTAATGGTGCTATATAAATAAATAATAATAATAATACTATAACACTGCCCCCTCTGTACAGGAATATAACTACTAAAATACTGCTGTTCTGTCCTCACTAAATGAGGCAGGCTCATTGTAGCTATCCAGTCAGCTAAACCGCTATACCGGGGTCCAATAAGGAGACTGTGGTTGAGTCTGTGCTTTATTAAACGTAGTGGTATATTGATGCGGTGAAACTGTGAACAATGATATACATAGAATCAGTGCATGGTAGGGAACAAATACATACTACACATGATAAACGTTATGCATTACATTTAGAAGGCTAGTAACTGAACTAGGAGTGCAACTGGTTAAGCTAGGCTAATATAGAGCAGAAATATCTACAGAGAGCATAAAGACATACCGGCAATGCAATCGCAAGGGGGATGAAGTGTAAGCTTCTTTCCTGGAAGGCAAACTGGAAGTGAAATGATAATGGAGGGAAATGTAGGCTGAGCTACCATAATGCATTGCAAAGGAGGAGGAGAATCAGACATAAAAAATACATAACAGAAAAATACAACTGTCAACATGACTCTGACCGCTAGAGGGAGCCAAAGCACTACAAATAAAGGTATGAATATATCAAGTCCTGTATACTGGCTGAGAAACTGCAAATTATGCAAACAGATAATTGGAAGTAACAAATTAGATGGCGGAGACAGAACAACTGCCCTCTATGTACAAGAATATAACTCCTATAATACTGCCCCTATGTACAAGGATATAACTACCATAATATTGCCTCCATGTACAATAATATAACTACTATAATACTACCCCCTCTGTACAAGAATATAACTACTATAATATTGACCCCTATGTACAAGGAGATAGCTACTATAATACCGTCCCCTGTGTACAGGAATATAACTACTATAATACTGCTCCTATGTACAAGAATATAACTACTATAATACTGCTCCTATATACAGGACTATAACTACTATAATACTGCCCCTATGTACAAGAATATAACTACTATAATACTGCTCTCCTATGTACAAGAATATAACTACTATAATACTGCCCCTATGTATAAGAATATAACTCCTATAATACTGCTCCTATGTACAAGAATATAACTACTATAATACTGCTCCTATATACAGGACTATAACTACTATAATACTGCCCCTGTGTACAAGAATATAACTACTATAATACTGCTCTCCTATGTACAAGAATATAACTACTATAATACTGCCCCTATGTACAAGAATATAACTACTATAATACTGCTCCTATGTACAAGAATATAACTACTATAATACTGCTCCTATGTACAAGAATATAACTACTATAATACTGCTCCTATGTACAAGAATATAACTACTATAATACTGCCCCTATGTACAAGAATATAACTACTATAATACTGCCCCTATGTACAAGAATATAACTACTATAATACTGCTCTCCTATGTACAAGAATATAACTACTATAATACTGCTCCTATGTACAAGAATATAACTACTATAATACTGCCCCCTATGTACCAGTCTGTCATCATAAATTTGTGCACTGTAAATGATATCCATAACCCTGTATGTAACCCCTTTTTCATGCACAGCACCCTGGAATTAATGGTGCTATATAAATAAATAATAATAATAATACTATAACACTGCCCCCTCTGTACAGGAATATAACTACTAAAATACAGCTGTTCTGTCCTCACTAAATGAGGCAGGCTCATTGTAGCTATCCAGTCAGCTAAACCGCTATACCGGGGTCCAATAAGGAGACTGTGGTTGAGTCTGTGCTTTATTAAACGTAGTGGTATATTGATGCGGTGAAACTGTGAACAATGATATACATAGAATCAGTGCATGGTAGGGAACAAATACATACTACACATGATAAACGTTATGCATTACATTTAGAAGGCTAGTAACTGAACTAGGAGTGCAACTGGTTAAGCTAGGCTAATATAGAGCAGAAATATCTACAGAGAGCATAAAGACATACCGGCAATGCAATCGCAAGGGGGATGAAGTGTAAGCTTCTTTCCTGGAAGGCAAACTGGAAGTGAAATGATAATGGAGGGAAATGTAGGCTGAGCTACCATAATGCATTGCAAAGGAGGAGGAGAATCAGACATAAAAAATACATAACAGAAAAATACAACTGTCAACATGACTCTGACCGCTAGAGGGAGCCAAAGCACTACAAATAAAGGTATGAATATATCAAGTCCTGTATACTGGCTGAGAAACTGCAAATTATGCAAACAGATAATTGGAAGTAACAAATTAGATGGCGGAGACAGAACAACTGCCCTCTATGTACAAGAATATAACTCCTATAATACTGCCCCTATGTACAAGGATATAACTACCATAATATTGCCTCCATGTACAATAATATAACTACTATAATACTACCCCCTCTGTACAAGAATATAACTACTATAATATTGACCCCTATGTACAAGGAGATAGCTACTATAATACCGTCCCCTGTGTACAGGAATATAACTACTATAATACTGCTCCTATGTACAAGAATATAACTACTATAATACTGCTCCTATATACAGGACTATAACTACTATAATACTGCCCCTATGTACAAGAATATAACTACTATAATACTGCTCTCCTATGTACAAGAATATAACTACTATAATACTGCCCCTATGTATAAGAATATAACTCCTATAATACTGCTCCTATGTACAAGAATATAACTACTATAATACTGCTCCTATATACAGGACTATAACTACTATAATACTGCCCCTATGTACAAGAATATAACTACTATAATACTGCTCTCCTATGTACAAGAATATAACTACTATAATACTGCCCCTATGTACAAGAATATAACTACTATAATACTGCTCCTATGTACAAGAATATAACTACTATAATACTGCCCCTATGTTCAAGAATATAACTACTACTAGATGGTGGCCCGATTCTAACGCATCGGGTATTCTAGAATATGCATGTCCACGTAGTATATTGCCCAGTCACGTAGTATATTGCCCAGTCACGAGGAATTTTGCCCAGTCACGTAGTATAATGCTCCAGGCAGTTATGGCCCCATAGATGCTCCATATAATGCTCCATGCAGTAATGGCCCCATAGATGCCCCATATAATGCTCCATGCAGTTATGGCCCCATAGATGCTCCATATAATGCTCCATGCAGTTATGGCCCCATAGATGCCCCATATAATGCTCCATGCAGTTATGCCCCATAGATGCTCCATATAATGCTCCATGCAGTTATGGCCCCATAGATGCGCCATATAATGCTCCATGCAGTTATGGCCCCATAGATGCTCCATATAATGCTCCATGCAGTTATGGCCCCATAGATGTCCCATATAATGGTCCATGCAGTTCATTATGGCCCCATAGATGCCCCATATAATGCTCCATGCAGTTCTTTATGGCCCCATAGATGCTCCATATAATGCTCCATGCAGTTATGGCCCCATAGATGCCCCATATAATGCTCCATGCAGTTATGGCCCCATATAATGCCCCATATAATGCTCCATGCAGTTATGGCCCCATAGATGCCCCATATAATGTTCCATGCAGTTATGGCCCCATATTATGCCCCATATAATGCTCCATGCAGTTATGGCCCCATAAATGCCCCATATAATGCTCCATGCAGTTATGGCCCCATAGATGCCCCATATAATGCTCCATGCAGTTCTTTATAGCCCCATAGACGCTCCATACAGCATTGTGCCACATATAATGCTGCTGCTGCAATAAAAAAAATCACATACTCACCTCTTGTCGCTGCTCCTCAGCGTCCCGTCTCTCCACACTGACTGTTCAGGTAGAGGGCGGCGCGCACACTAATACGTCATCGCGCCCTCTGACCTGCACAGTCTCTGCAGAGGACGGGAAGACGGAACGGCGCCCGGCGGATGGAACGCGGACAGGTGAATATGAAATACTCACCTGCTCCTGGCGCTCCTGACGCTGTCCCTGCCTGTCCCATGGTACCGCAGCTTCTTTTCGCCTGCGCGAGAAGGACCTGCCATGACGTCGCGTTCACATGACCGTGACGTCATGGCAGGTCCATCTCGCGCAGGCGCGCAGGGCCTGTGATGACGTCGCGGTCACATGACCATGATGTCATGGCAGGTCCTTCGCGCATACCATCCTTGCCACCGAAAGCTGCCGGCGGAAGGTGAGTATATAATTTTTTATTTTTTGTATTATTTTTAACATTAGATTTTTTTACTATTGACGCTGCATAGGCAGCATCAATAGTGAAAACTTGGTCACACAGGGTTAATAGCGGCAGTAACGGAGTGAGTTACCCGCGGCATAACGCGGTCCGTTACCGCTGGCATTAACCCTGTGTGAGCGGTGACTGCGGGGAGTATGGAGCGGGCTTCGGGCACTGACTGCAGGGGAGTAGAGAGGGACTAATCGGACTGTGGCTGTCGCTGATTGGTCACGGCAGTTATGACAGGTAGCTGGCGAGACCAATCAGCGACTTGGATTCCATGACAGACAGAGGCCGCGACCAATGAATATCCGTGACAGACAGAAAGACAGACAGAAAGACAGACAGACGGAAGTGACCCTTAGACAATTATATAGTAGATAATACTGCTCCTATATACAAGAATATAACTACTATAATACTGCCCCCTATGTACAAGACTATAACTACTATAATACTGTCCCCTATGTAAAACAATATAACTACTATAATACTGACCCTATGTACAAGAATATAACTACTATAATACTGCCCCTATGTACAAGAATATAACTACTATAATACTGCCCCTATGTACAAGAATATAACTACTATAATACTGCCCCTATGTACAAGAATATAACTACTATAATACTGCTCCTATGTACAAGAATATAACTACTATAATACTGCTCCCATGTACAAGAATATAACTACTATAATACTGCCGCTAGAGACAAGAATATAACTACTAGAATACTGCCCCCTATGTACAAGAATATAACTACTATAATACTGCCGCTAGAGACAAGAATATAACTACTATAATACTGCTCCCTATGTACAAGAATATAACTACTATAATACTGCCCCCTATGTACAAGAATATAACTACTATAATACTGCCCCCTATGTAAAACAATATAACTACTATAATACTGACCCTATGTACAAGAATATAACTACTATAATACTGCTCCTATGTACAAGAATATAACTACTATAATACTGCCCCCTATGTACAAGACTATAACTACTATAATACTGCCCCCTATGTAAAACAATATAACTACTATAATACTGCCCCCTATGTACAAGAATATAACTACTCTAATACTGCCCCTATGTACAAGAATATAACTACTATAATACTGCCCCTATGTACAAGAATATAACTACTATAATACTGCCCCTATGTACAAGAATATAACTACTATAATACTGCTCCTATGTACAAGAATATAACTACTATAATACTGCCCCCTATGTACAAGAATATAACTACTATAATACTGCTCCTATGTACAAGAATATAACTACTATCATACTGCTCCTATGTACAAGAATATAACTACTATAATACTGCCCCTATGTACAAGAATATAACTACTATAATACTGCTCCTATGTACAAGAATATAACTACTATAATACTGCCCCCTATGTACAAGAATATAACTACTATAATACTGCTCCTATGTACAAGAATATAACTACTATAATACTGCCCCTATGTACAAGAATATAACTACTATAATACTGCTCCTATGTACAAGAATATATCTGTTATCATATTAGATTAAATCACTGGTTATATAATTACTGTATTTCCTCCATTAGATGATTGCAGTTTAGTCTTTATGACACGTATTAGTCACATTTTATATTCTTCAGCGATGTATTTCGGGTCCAGGAGATACTCTTTCCAGATACCTTCTTTTGCTGAGACTTTGCATTTTTCCATGTAAATTCATCGTCCGTCATCCTCCGGTTTGTTCATCCATAGCTTACGTTTCTTCAAGACTCAGACTTGGCTCTAAATTGTGTTTTTTCATGAATGTTTCTGATGTTGGAGATTGGGTGATTATAGCCTTTTTTATATTCCAACAACATACAAGGGGAAACACAGTGTGTATCTGCCGCTAATATACGGTTGATGAATTGCGGTTTAATTGATTACGGAGCAGCGAGTTTGTCACCAAGTGAAGCGTCAATCACAATGACGAATGGTCCTTTGATTTCAGAACACCGCAGGTGTCTATGTTTGATTTTCTCTGCCAATCATGGGGAGTGGAAGCGGAGGTGCATTCATGATTCATTACTTATCTTTTTGGCTTCTGAATCTTCTGATTTCTGCCATCAACATATGGAAATGTATTGTAAATGGAATGACTAGAGAAAGTGCAAAGTAGTAACAAAGCTCTGTGCTCCGCAGCCCCAGGAATAACATACAATCGCTCTTGGTCATCACTGTCATTGCTGGCTTCATCAAGAATTTATCACTTTCCACCATGCTGCACCTTTCTACATCTCCCTTTTGCCATCTAACACAGTAACCATTGTTCCATTAAAGAGATTGTACAGCGGAAATAACTTTTCATCTATCCAAAGCATATATAATAAATTATTAATCAATAGGGTTCTGTCCACTGGCTACGGCACCAATCGTCAGCAAGCGGCATAACGAGTCACTTTTATCCTCATGAGTATGGAGCAGCCACGTGTATGTCCGACCACCTATCCACTCATTCCTTAAGAGTCTACCAAGAGCCCTCTTCTTCCAGCAGCTCCATAGAGAATGAATGAATGAGCTGTCAAACCATTTCAGTGGGATAAAGTGCCTACCCCCTAAAAACATGGGTGGAAATACCAGCGCTCACATCCCCACCTATCAAAATGTATCACCAATCCGATGCCAGATAGGCACCCAACTGATACGGTGATTCACTGGGTTTTTGTGATTTTTTTATGGGCAAGCCAATAGAGGCTAGTGTGCAAGCACATTGTCAGTTAATGAAAGCAGCAACTAAATGATTAACAGCAGTGATCAGAGCTAGTTCCATCCCGAGTTGTTACTGGTTATGTAACAAAACCGGCATCTGTCGTGTATGAAGCAGGATCAGCTCTTGAGCCCGCTCCATACAGCCCTCAGCGACCTGATAAGGGGCTTCAAGGGTTTGGCCATTTTGGATAAAATTATCTGTTGATCACTTCTGTGACCCCCAGCAATCAGCTGTAATCTATTGGGAGTCCTGTCGAGAAGTGTTCACTTTTCCTACAACATCATCGCAGGGAAAAATGAAGCATTGCATGGTGTCTATTGAAATCAATAGTCTGTCTATGCAATGAATCACTGGGCCGAGTCCTCCAAGACTCTTCCCTCGGGATGACAGATGAGGGTCCTGAATTAGGAACCCTTTCTATTAACCCTGTTCCAATGTGGGACATAATAGTATGTCCTACATCAGGTTTCCACATATGGACTGGGCTCAGGGACTGACTCCGCACCGTACCTTACACGACACCCACCTGTGACAGTAGCGACCAGAGATGGCTCAATTCGCTGCTTTTTGACCATTTAAAATAAATATATGATTTTCTCTTTATGCTCAATGTCAGATTGTTGGAGCATATGGAACAGGTGATCAAACAAACGCAGATTGAATTTCCCTAAAGGAACTAAAAAAAAGTACAAATAAAAAGTTAAGACTCTTCTGAGAAGCAGAGAAAAGTATAAAAGCAAAAAAATATATTGGTTGTCACGTGACAAGAAGGGGTTAACTAAGTTACATGAATATTTGTAAGGTGATAATCAACCAGATAATCCCAATAATAACAGTCAAGACCATTGACATGTCACTAGACGACCCATAAAGCAATGAAGGTGCACAAGTATTGTGGTCATCGGCCATGATGCCTCCCCCTATAGAAGAACCCGAGCAGTGTGATAAATGACTCTTCATGTGTAATGTAAATCCTATTGATTTCAAATATGCAAATTGCCTCTTCTGAGAAAAAGAGGACTTAACTCTATAGCGCCACCTGTAGGAAGTAGCGATCCTACAAGTCACTATCAACCCTTTAACGAGTCGTGCAATATGACTTAGGGTAAAAGCCAAATCAGTATCTCAATTCGCAGACACGGTGTTTCGGGCTGTTGGCCCTCGTCATTGATTTCAAACTCATTCACATTATATTGCCATTGACTTTTATGGGAAACTGTTGAGCGCATGGATATACGTAGATGGAAGATGAAAGATCCAGACAAATCTTCGCTGACCTGTCACAAATGTCACAGCAGGAATCTATACATATTTGCTTAAGGTGTTGGCATGTCTTCTCCAAAGCTTCTTAGCCAAGGACGCACTTATTATCCAGGTGAAAGGAATGAGATCTGGATCACAACAATGCATTCACTCTGTTTTCACAAGTGTCCACAGGAAATAGGAAAACTTCCTTTATTTCGTGCGTTGAACTAATTTGAGAATCAGATTGTGTTTGAATTGAAACTAAAATGGTGAAGACTGGGATAGGCGTTTATATGACCTATAATACCATGCACAGCAGCCCCTTTAGCACAACAATTTGATATGGATGTCTTATCGTAAGGATAGGTAATTATCATAGCCCTGTAAATTTCCTTAATTCCTCTTTTTTACAGTCCTAAATACTGATCCCCCATCTACTGAATAATTGTTACATCAGTGAGCTGACACCTGGGACCCCCACCAATTATAATAATAGGGAACCATAGTCCCCCAAGTCACAGGACTGTAGAGCTGACAGACACAAACCTAGCATAGCACATTGGTCATAGGTGTTGTGGCACTCTTGCAGGATATTCCGGGGCTAGGGGCTCCTTCCCTATCCCTAAAGCTAGGGGTGCCCTCACTATCCATGCACCCTGGATCACTTTTGATCGTGATGACAACAGGGCCACATACTTGGCTGAGCTCCTAAATCAGCCCTTATCTGCCCCTTCCCCCACCCAGTGAAGTGGGGACTAATAGTGCATGCATATACAGAAACCAGACTAACAAGGGAAGATGTACAGGGATAACTGAAAATACCAATCATACAAATACTGTATGCTCTCAAAAAGAACAGAGAGGAACACCTGGAAGTAAAGGAAGGAAAAATCAAATAAGAGAGGATGAGCATATGCACACAGACAAATCACCAAGCAGCAGTCTTCGGAACAACACTCTAAATGCTTCCTCAAACAATGAACACCTTCAAATCCAGAACCAGGCAGTATGAAACTTAACACTGGCAATCCCTGATTGCTAGAGGTGAGTATATTAGGCACAAAGGAGTGGACAACACTGAACCATCAAAGCAGGAAAGCTCCAAGGGCTCTCAACAGAACAGATTAACCCCTGAACTGCTGTCAGAAACCTGCACTGTCTAACATAATTGTGAAGTACTTCTAATTAGTGCAGGGGTTTGTGAAATCAGACACCTCAGTTTTCTGGCCTCTTTCTGGTAAACCCGTGGCAATAGGCTTTGAATGGAATTGCAGCTCTTATGACTGACCAATACTCCATTCGCAGATCTCTTTTTCATAGTCAAGCATTAGGGTTAGGACCCAACAACAAGACTGTGGCAAGGTGGGGTTCCTAATGTTCTAACTCTCACCAATATATAAGTTTTTCTTATTTATTGTATTGCTGATACATATCTTAGGATAAAATAACCCATTATATTCATGTGTGCAAAAGTCTTGGTTTACCCAACATAAATGCATTAAATATTAGAAAACTTTTTAGCTCATGTAAACTTGACCTTATTGAATTAGGCACCAACCTAACAACCCCTACCACAAACATCTTTCCAAAACAATCTGTAATAGATTTTAGCCATCATAACCTCCATTGAAAATTTTGGCATGAATGTAGACCCATCACGGTTCCTCTAAGTCAGAAGCCAAATATATTGTCAATGAAAAACTCCTAAGAATGATACAATGTTTCATTGCCATAAATGCCTGCATCTTTTTCAAATAGATACAAATTAACTTTTTCACTATCATTCCCAATTTTAGCCAGGAGTTATAGATTCATGGTCCTGGAGCTCAAAATCATATGAAAATTCCAGTTGCTCAACAGATTATCTTCCTCATATTTTTCTGTCATCTCCCACATTCATTCCAATCACTATCAGGTGTTGTTTAATAGCCGGTCTACATGATAAATTAGATCCTTTTACTATTAACCCCATTTCACTGGTACTGAGCTTAACATGGAGATTCAACCTGGGGGCCCCTGCAGCTAAGACTATATCCCTGTATAGGGCTAAAGGGCGAAAATCAGGAAGCGCCAAATCTGACTGTGGAAGCCCCCTTTGAGCTATTGGATTGTTATTCCACTGTTTATTTTTATTTCACTTATTTTTTACTTATTAAATGCATATACTTTTGAAAAAAAAAAATCATTTTTGCATTTGGAATTTGTTATAGTTTGTCTCATTCATTTTCTTTCATATTTTTGGCTGCAGGATAAGTTTATTGTGAATCCTTCAGTGAGTTCGTTCAGACAAGGAGTTTAGAACTGTTCCATCTGTCTTTTAGGAGCTTCACTGAGCTAATTTTATGATCGCAGTTCAACTTTGATACAGTCATAATTCAGCTGGGAGGACACAGATAAAAGAGCTCTAAACTAGTCCTGACAGAACGAGCTTACTGATGGATTCTTAGTTAACTCATCCTGTAGACAGCAATAGCACAACACAATGGACACATAGGTCAAGCAGTGTAATATTTTTGTAATGAAACTCAATTGCAAAAATGATTTGTAACCCAAATTAATTTCATTAAAAAAAAGCCCCCAAAGGTGTCAATATTCTTTTACCTTGAAAAAATTCCAAAAATATTCAGTTTTATTTGAGTCATTTGTGATGGGGTTCGTAGGTGGACCGAGTGTTACAGAGAAACTCAAAATAACTTTGCAGGATGACCCTGGAGAGGGGTGAGAACTTTTTATTGTGCCCTTTTAATGGTGCTTGTGGCGAGAAAGGATCACAAGCTTATGGGGTGTCAGGTCTAATTTAGGGTGTCTTATGCTGGATCATTGGGTCACAGCTTGGGGTCCCCCATAGGATCGTCTGGTAGACTAGTGTGTAGCGGTCTCATATGGCTCCTGGGGGCCCCTTGCCATATTAATAGACACAAATGCTAATGGAAGACAATGACAAATGACAATGGTAGATGGAGTTCCCCGGCCCTTTGGTCCAGTCTGAGCTTTGTGGAGGGATGAAAAATAACAAATGCCCCTTCTTTATGTGTTACTGTCCTTTACCCAATTCTTTTGAAATAAACTATTATTTTGCTTTTTTCTTGGTTTTGTTTTTTTTATTTTGCTTTTTTTTTCCCCAAGTCTCCTAATTGTTCTGAATTTCGAAATACAGCTGAACATATTCTGCTGCCCGAAAACAACAAATCAGCGCAGCGTGATCCACGGCAGTTTATTTTTGCATGGCATATTTCTGGGTTTTAACTAGAAATTATAAAATGTCATTATTAGGCTCCTACAAAGAAGCTGCCAGCTAGCGCAGAAACAATTCAGTATGTTTCTTGGGTCTCCCTTTCTTCTCTGGGTGGTAGAGATTTTGTTTTTAGAGAATTGTCGGTGACCGTGTTGCCCTCATCAACTGCTTCATTGGAGAAAGTTGCCTCGTCCCCAGCTTTGTACATTGTGGATATACATAGAAGAGTCTAAGGTTTTGCTACTGTAGCAGGGGCTTCTATGGAGGAACAGCATATGGGCCCCTGATACCAGGAGCTGATTTATTGTAAGAACATTCCCAGGGCTGAATCATCTGGGATCTTTACCCCAGAGCCTCCACCATGCCACACTGGGTCCTGTAGCTGAAGAGTCCAATACTGCAGTTACTTTTGGGCACTTTATTACGGCACTGACTCTGATAAGGACACTGGATTGCAGTAGGACATGGGCATTTTATATGGAAACTATGATGAAGTAATAGATAAGCACTATATTACCATTTTATATGGCTACAATGTACAGCAGTAGTATCTAGCCACTGTATGACACACAAGTGCTTCTCACTAAATTAGAATATCATCAAAAAGTTATTTTATTTCATTTCTTCAATACAACAATTGAAACTCATATATTATATAAATTCATTACAAACAGTGCTCTATTTCACATTTTTATTTCTGTTAATGTTGATGATTATGGCTTACAGCCAATGAAAACCCAAAAGTCATTATCTCAGTAAATTAGAATACTTTATAACACCAAAAAATCTATTTAAATTTTCCACTCTTTGTTTCATTGCAGCCATTAGGTAAATTCAAAAAAGTTCATTTTTTTTCTCATTAATGTACACTCTGCACCCCATCTTGACTGAATAAAAACAGAAATGTAAAATTTTTTGCAAATTTAATAAAAAAGAAAAACTAAAATATCACATGGTCATAAGTATTCAGACCCTTTGCTCAGACACTCATATTTAAGTCACATGCTGTCCATTTCCTTGTGATCCTCCTTGAGATGATTCTACTCCTTCATTGGAGTGCAGCTGTGCTTAATTAAACTGATAGGACTTGATTTGGAAAGGCACACACCTGTCTATATAAGACCTCACAGCTCACAGTGCATGTCAGACCAAATGAGAATCATGAGGTCAAAGGAACTGACCAAGGAGCTCAGAGACAGAATTGTGGCAAGGTACAGATCTGGCCAAGGTTACAAAAGATTGTCTGCAGTACTCAAGGTTCTTAAGAGCACAGTGGCCTTCATAATCCTTAAATGGAAGAAGCTTGGGTCCACCAGAAGTCTTCTAGACCTGGCCGTCCAGTCAAACTGAGCAATCGTAAGAGAAGAGCCTTGTTGAGACAGGTAAAGCAGAACCCCAAGATCACTGTGGCTGAGCTCCAGAGATGCAGTAGGGAGATGGGAGAAAGTTCCACAAAGTCAACTATCACTGCAGCCCTCCACCAGTCAGGCCCTTATGGCAGAATGGCCAGACGGAAGCCTCTCCTCAGTGCAAATATAAAAAAACTCGGCAATAGTGCCGAGTTTTTTCATATATGCTAACGGTGTGGGAACCTACTCTGGCTCCTTCATTGGTTGTGCACACGCTTATCTATCTCCTCAGTGCAACACATATGAAAGCCCGCATAGAGTTTGCTAGAAAACACATGGAGGACTCCCAGACTAAGAGAAATAAGATTCTCTGGTCTGATGAGGCGAAGATAGACCTTTTTGGTGATAATTCTAAGCGGTATGTGTGGAGAAAACCAGGCACTGCTCATCACCTGCCCAATACAATCCCAACAGTGAAACGTGGTGGTGGCAGCATCATGCTATGGGGGTGTTTTTCAGCTGCAGGAACAGGATGACTGGTTGTCATTAAAGGAAACATGAATGCGGCCAAGTACAGAGATATCCTGGATGAAAACCTCTTCCAGAGTGCTCTGGACCTCAGACTTTGCCAAAGGTTCACTTTCCAACAAGACAATGACAAAATAACAAAGGAGTGGCTTCAGAACACCTTTTTGACCATTCTTGACTGGCTCAGCCAGAGCGCTGACCTAAACCCAATTGAGCATCTCTGGAGAGACCTGAAAATGGCTGTCACCAACGTTCACCATCCAACCTGACGTAACTGGAGAGGATCTGCAAGGAAGAATGGCAGAGGATCCCCTAATCCAGGTGAGAAAAACTTGTTGCATCATTCCCCAGAAGACTCATGGCTGTACTAGCTCAAAACGGTGCTTCTACTCCATACTGCGCAATGGGTCTGAATACTTATGACCATGTGATATTTCAGTTTATCTTTTTTAATAAATTTTCAAAAATTACTACATTTCTGCTTTTTTAGTCAAGATGGGAAGCAGAGTGTACATTAATGAGAAAAAAACTTTTTTGAATTTACCAAATGGCTGCAATTAAACAAAGATTGAAAAATTTAAAGGGGTATGAATACTTTCCGTACCCACTGTATGTTCAGTAAATGCACTCAATACTTGATCGGGGCTCACATTGCATCAATTACTGCATCAATGCGGCGTGGCATGGCTGAGGTGTTATGGAAGCCCAGGTTGCTTTGATAGCAGCTTTCAGCTTGTCTGCATTGTTGGGTCTGGTGTCTCATCTTCTTCTTGACAATAGATAGAGAATCTATGGGGTTAAGGTTAAGGTACCGTTACACTAAACGATTTACCAACGATCACGACCATCGATACGACCTGGCCGTGATCGTTGGTAAGTCGTTGTGTGGTCACTGGAGAGCTGTCACACAGACAGCTCTCCAGCGACCAACGATGCCGAAGTCCCTGGGTAACCAGGGTAAACATCGGGTTACTAAGCGCAGGGCCGCGCTTAGTTACCCGATGTTTACCCTGGTTACCATTGTAAATGTAAAAAAAAACAAAAAAACACTACATACTTACATTCCGGTGTCTGTCACGACCCTCGCCGTCAGCTTCCCGCACTGACTGTGTGCGCCGGCCGTAAAGCAGAGCACAGCGGTGACATCACCGCTGTGCTCTGCTTTTACTTTACGGCCAGCGCTCACAGTCAGTGCGGGAAGCTGACGGCGAGGATCGTGACAGACATCAGAAGGTGAGTATGTAGTGGTTTTTTTTTTACATTTACAATGGTAACCAGGGTAAATATCAGGTTACTAAGCGCGGCCCTGCGCTTAGTAACCTGCTGTTTACCCTGGTTACAAGCGAACACATCGCTGGATCGGTGTCACACACACCGATTCAGCGATGACAGCGGGTGATCCAGCAACGAAATAAAGTTCTGGACTTTCAGCAACGACCAGCGATATCACAGCAGGATCCTGATCGCTGCTGCGTGTCAAACACAACGAGATCGCTATCCAGGACGCTGCAACGTCACGGATCGCTGTCGTTCTCGTTGGAAAGTTGCTCAGTGTGACGGTATTTTTAGGCGAGTTTGCTGGCCAATCGAGCATAGTGATACTGTTGTTTGTGTTGCAGAGTGCGTCTTCTTGCAGTCACCGCTGTACTTACGAGAGCTTCAATCAGCAAGATATCTTTCTTGAGTAAACAGTATTTACTTCATTCTGGATAAACATGAGATACAATTCAGTGTCACACAGTCCGTGCACTGAGGCATATAACATTGAAGAAGAAGAAAAACAGGAAGTAAGAAAAACAACCAACAATTGAGAGCTTCCTTCCCCACATTACAGCAAGTATATAACTTTACACACTATCGCCATCTGCTGTCTGGTTAGTATAAAGTCCTCCTTTCACTTATAATAAGTCTTAATCTGTTACATATGCCAACACCCTTTCTCAACAGTAAGGACTTCTTCAATCAAACCCAACTTTTTTATTAGTCTCTGATGTTTATCAGCAATCAACGCTTTCGTGAGGATGTCTGCTGTCATTTCTTCAGTAGGACAGTACTCTAACTTCAAGACTCCTTGTTCCTGATGATCTCTCAAGAAATGATATTTCACATCAATATGCTTGGTTCTTGGATTGACTCTTTCCATCTGAGCAAGAACAAGACATCCTTGATTGCCCTCTTTCAGTTTTGTTGGTGCCAACTGTGGTTGTCCTAATTCTGTCAACAATTGTCTTAACCACAGTACTTCTTGACTCGCATGTGCTGCGGCAACATATTCTGCTTCTGTTGAAGATAGTGTCACAATTGACTGTTTCTTACTTGTCCAACTTATTGGTCCACCTGAGAGAAAAAAAATATGTCCACTGGTAGATCTTCTGTCAGTTGGATCTCCAGCCCAATCTGCATCAACATATCCTGTTAAAATGCAATCATCATTTGTGGGTAATTTCAGCGTAACATTGCTAGTTCCTTTCAAATAACGCATTACTCTCTTCACGGCATTCCAATCAGCTTTATTTGGTTTTGATACCTTTCTACTTAGGATTCCTACTGCTGCTGCGATGTCTGGTCTTGTAACGGTTGCTAGATACTGTAGTTTTTCTATTGCTGTTCTGTATTCTTCATTATTTGGTAGCATATTTTTTCACTGTTCATCTCTTTGAGATAATTAGTTTCCATTGGAGACTTTACTGTTTTTGCATCCTTTAATCCAAATTTTTCTGTTATGTCTTGAATCATGTGATTTTGATTCAGTAGGAAACTTCCATCTTCTCTTTCTACCTGTATTCCTAGATATTGTTTTACATTTCCCAAGTCTTTGATTTCGAAATGTTGCTTCAGGATTTTAGAATGTTTTCGTTATCCCTTTCTTGTTCAAAACAAATCAAAATGTCGTCTACATATATGAGTATATAAATCCATCTATTAATCAGCCTTTTTGTGTATAAGCATGGTTCAACTTTGCTTCTTTGAAATTTTTCATTTGTAAGTACTTCCGTGATTTTGTCATTCCACGCTTTAGCTGCTTGCTTTAAACCATATATGCTTTTCTGTAGTTTACAAACTTTGTTTGGATTTCTTTCATCTTTGAATCCTGGAGGTTGTTCCATATAAATGTCTTCTGTTAAATCTCCATTCAGAAAAGCTGTCTTTACATCCAGATGTCTCAGTTGCATCTGTTTCATTGCTGCAACTGTAAGTAAAGTTCTTATTGTAGTGTGTTTGACAACTGGAGCAAATGTCTCATCATAGTCTTCTCCATATTTTTGAGAATACCCTTTAGCTACGAGTCTTGCTCGGTATCTTTCAGCTGTGCCATCTGTTTGGTATTTAACTTTAAAAATCCATTTACATCCTATGGTTTTTCTTCCTTCTGGTAAATCTGTTAGTGTCCATGTATTTGAATCTTGCATGGATTTAATTTCTGTTTCTGTTGCTTCTATCTATTTATTAGCTTCTTCTACAGGAAGGTTAGATATGTCTTCCCAAGAGGTTGGCTCATAGATTTTTCTCGTGCTTGTCTTGCATGAGAGACGTTTTGGTGGTTTTCCTTTGTTCTCTCTCATTGAACGTCTTGGTTCTGTGTCTGTTTGTAGTTGTGATTCTTCACTTTCAGTATTTTGATCTTCATTAATTTCTGCTTCTTTCTCATCAGATATTTCTTCAGTTGTGTCACTATTGGTTTTCTCATTTTTTGTTTCAACTGAAATCATAATGTCTTCATTTAAATCTTCAATGAATGTCACACTATTACTCACCGTAACTCTGTCTGTTTTGGGATCTAGGATTCTGTATCCTTTGCAATTTTCACTATATCCAACAAATATTCCTTCCATGGATCTGTTTTGAAGTTTGGAACGTTTTTCTGTTGGAATGAATATAAAAACTTTACATCCAAAAACTTTTAAATGATTGACACTTGGTTTCATACCTTGCCACAGTTCATATGGAGTTTTCGTCAGTTTTCTGGAAAAAAGTCGGTTCTGTAGATATGTAGCTGTCATTGCTGCCTCACCCCAATATTTCTCTTGTAGTTTGGAATCCGTCAGCATACATCTTATCATTTCTGTTAGAGTTCTGTTTTTTCTTTCTGCTACTCCATTTTGTTCAGGTGTGTATGGAACCGTTTTCTGGTGTTCTATTCCACTTTGTCTTAAGTAGTCTTCTATTCTGTGACCTGTAAATTCACCTCCATTATCACTTCTGATGACAATTGGCTTCCTTTGAAATTTGTTACTTGATCTTGTTACATAGTCTACAAGTTTATCAAAAACTTCACTTTTGTTTTTAATTAAGTATGTGACTGTGTATCTTGAGTAATCGTCTATAAAAGTCAACATGTATCTATTGCCTCCTGATGTGGTTTCATGGGTCAACATACGTCAGTATGCACCAAATCAAGTGGTCTTTCGCTTTTCATCTCACTTTCTTTTGGAATAGATATCCTTGTGGCTTTGGATTTTATACAACATTCACATCTTATGGTAATTGAGCAATCTGATATCTTTAAATCTTTTGTCAATTCTTTTCTCTGTAGTTCCCTTATACTGTCAGGATGTCTATGTCCTAGACGTCTATGCCACATGTGAATACAGTTTTTGTGATCATGTGTACATACCTTCATCTGTTCCTTTGGTGTGTCAAAATGATATGATTGTTCATCTGCCTTGACTTTGGTTATCACCTTGTTTCCTGCAATAATTGCACATTCATTGTCTTTGAATTTCACTGTAAGTCCTTTTGCTGTTAAACGTTTCACAGATAATAATCCGCCTTCCAATTTTGGAACATACAACACATCTTGTACAAGCATCTTTGAATCTTGCCCGAACTTGTTTGAACAATTTAGCATACCTTGTCCGATACCTTCTGCGGTTATTTCGCTTCCATCTGCAAGATAAATGGCTTCTTTCTTATCTAAATCAAGATCAGTAAACAAATTCTTGTCACTTGTCATGTGACTCGTTGCTCCTGAATCAATAAACCAACCAAGTGATGATTTCTTGTCTGTTACTTTAAATGTGCCATTCCAATTATTCTCACATGAATTGGAAATTGTGTTTTTTCTTTCTGTGTATGCTTTTTATGTTGTAATTTTTGTTGTTCTGCTTTCCATATGGTACAGTCTTTCTTTAAATGACCTTTTTTCTTACATCTGAAGCATTCTCTTGTTTCTTTATTATAGGGTTTTTTGAATTCTGTAGCTTTAAGAGCATTTTCACTGTCCTTTTCAGTAGAAGAATCATTTCTTTGTTCTTTTCTTCTCTGATATTCATCTATTAGTCTTGTTTTCACATAATCTAATGTAATGTCAGTTTCTGGTCTCGTCTCAAGGACATTTATCAAGGCTGTATACGAATCTGGTAAACTGCACAACAATATAGCTGCTACATGATTTTCTTTAACATCTTCACCAATAGATCTTAGCTGTGATATCACTTCCATCATTGAGAATATGTGCTTCTGCATATCGTCATTTGCACTCAATCTCATACTGTACAGCTTTCTTAATAAAAATAACTTGTGATTCAAGCTAGGTCTTTCATACAGTTTTCTTAATGCTTCCCACATTCCTTTAGCTGTTTCTTCATTTCTTATATGTATTAATTGAGCATCACCCACTAATAAGCTAATGGTGGCTTTAGCTTGTCTATTCTTATTATCCCATGTCTGATTATCTTGATCTGGTCTTGCTGTAACAATTACTTCCCATAGATCATCCTTAGATAACAACATCTCTACTTTGAATTTCCATAACTGATAATTTTCACTATTCAGTTTAGCTACTGTAAATTTCAGTTCTGTTACTCATCATCTTTATATAGTCTTACTTGTTTAGAGAGTTGTACTGAAGATATTCTCCTGTATGTCCAGCTCCTGGGATCATGAATTCCTCTGTCACTCTGTATCTGGATTTATTTCCTTCTGTTTACAGAGCTTATCTGTGTGCTCCCTTATCTGGGGTTATAAACCAGGATCCTGCTGCCTGGGCTTGTAGTGCAGGCCTGTAGTGTCTGGGCCCATAACCTGTTGCAGAGTGCGTCTTCTTGCAGTCAAAGCTGTACTTACGAGAGCTTCAATCAGCAAGATATCTTGAGTAAACAGTATTTACTTCATACTGGATAAACATGAGATACAATTCAGTGTCACACAGTCCGTGCACTGAGTCATATAACATTCAAGAAGAAAAACAGGAAGTAAGAAAAACAACCAACAATTGAGAGCTTCCCTCCCCACATTACAGCAAGTATATAACTTTACACACTATCGCCAACTGCTGTCTGGTTAGTATAAAGTCCTCCTTTCACTTATAATAAGTCTTAATCTGTTGCATATGCCAACAGTTTGTAAACCAGGGATTGGTACTTTTGGCAGTGTGGACAGGTGCCAAGTCCTACTGGAGAATGAAATTTCCATCTCCAAAAAGCTTGTCAGCAGAGGGAATCATGAAGTGCTCTATAATTTCCCAGTAGATGGCTGCGCTGACTTTGGTCTACTGAGCAACAGTCCAGTTCTTTTTCTCCTTGGCTCAGTCAAAAGCCTTCTGGCATTGTCTATTGATCATGAGTGGCTTGACACAAAGAATGCAACACTTGTAGCCCATGTCCTGGATACCTCTGTGTGTGGTGGCTCTTGAAGCAATGACTCCAGCAGCAGCCCACTCGTTGTGAATCTCCCCCCAATTTTTGAATGGCCTTTTCTTAACAATCCTTTCAAGGCTGCGGTTATCCCGGTTGTTTGTGCGCCTTTTTCTACCACACTTTTTCCTTCCATTAATATGCTTGGATACAGCACTCTGTGAACAACCAGCTTCTTTAGCAATGACCTTTTGTGGCTTACTCTCCTTGTGGAGTGTTTCAATGACAGCCTTCTGGACATCTGTCAAGTCAGTAGCCTTCCCCATGATTGTAGAGCTACTGAAACAGACTAAGGGACCTTTGTAAATGCTTAGTAAGCCTTTGCATGTGTTTTGTTAAATATTCTAATTTACTGAGATGATGATAAATTAGACCTGTATACAGAGACACGTGTTCACATGTGAGGGCAGCCGACGCTGATGCATTCCACCAACTCCATTCACCCCCCCCCCCCCCTCA
Source organism: Ranitomeya variabilis (assembly GCF_051348905.1). NCBI lineage: Eukaryota > Metazoa > Chordata > Amphibia > Anura > Dendrobatidae > Ranitomeya > Ranitomeya variabilis. The sequence goes on from NC_135232.1 coordinate 738,569,808, forward strand.
GGGAGCAGAAAGCAAACTACCAGTTAGATGATTTCTGTAAGTTTCTCCTGTTTATTTTTATACTGTTTTGCATAAGTTGTATGTCTTTTTATCATCATATTTTTATAACTTTTCTTACTGTAAGCACTGACCCTTTTTTTGTATTAAAGTATAAAACTTTAATAAGTTGAACCTTGAATGTTCTAAAAGAATTCATAGCCTATGGTGTGAGCCTTATGAGTGGTAGACATTATTAGTGCTAATATTTCTGGGACTCATCGCCCGCGTAGTCGGTGAGTGGTGGCAGCGTGTATGAGCGGGTGTGTGGCCTGGGTCAGTGTGTGATTTATGCTCCCATTACAGCATAGGACAGAGGTTGGATGCTGGACTGAGAGTGGGGAGATAGATTAACCCTTGCAGGCACAACCCAAGTCACGTGCTGGGAGCAGGCACGTATAGAATTAGTGACACTACGGAGTAGGGATCCGTGACAATTGGTGGCAGAGCGGTGGGATAGAATTATTTCTATTAGAGCATTAGTGCATGGTTTAAGCAATTATTCCCTGTACCAAAGAATTGGTATCCTTGCGAGGAGTGCACCAGTTCTACAAGGTTCAACTCAGTGCTTACTTTTATTTGGCAAAAGCTGTTCATCGATATGGCAGCCCAGTACAAGAAGCAGAGCAAAGAGACTCTGACTGGCCTCTGTGAGCAGCGAGGAATAGAGACGGCCGACAGATCCAGGGAGCTGCTGATGCGCGCCTTGGTCGAGCAAGACATGGAGCAAAGTGCTGAAGCATCTGTCCAAGGAGGGAGTTCATCTCAGAGAGACCCAGCAATGCCAGCTCTTGCACCGGAGATACCTGACGGAAATGCCCGTGCTGAGGAGCCTATGGACTGTACTTTACAAATGGTCTTACAACGGCTGGGAACAAGTGATCCCAATCTGACAGGCTGAGAGAGAGGCTGCAGAACGCCGGGACCGACAGGCTGAGAGAGAGGCTGCAGAACGCCGGGAGTAGAGAGCTTTCCAGCTTCAGATGGCTCAAATAGGGGTATCAGTCCTCAGCTAAGCCCCTCCCAGGACATAAATCCGAGGAGACCACTTCTGGAAAACTTCCCTGTGATGGAGAAGGATACGGATTTGGATACTTTCCTTAGGGGGTTTGAAAAAACCTGCAGGCAGTACCATCTACCCCGTGAGCAGTGGGTACAGTATCTAACCCAAGGGTTGAGAGGCAAAGCCCTGGAAGTTTTCACTGGCCTCCCACCAAAGCTAGATGGGAACTATGAGGCCATGAAAGAGGCCCTGATCAGGAAATACAACCTAACAACAGAAGTGTATCGGAGAAAGTTCCGGAACCTACAACGTGGATCAACTGACAGCTATGCGGATGTTGTGAGCACCTTGAGGACCACGTTCCACCAATGGATCAGGGGACTTTCTGTTAACAGTTTTGAGGACTTAACGGATCTTATGGTCAAGGAACAATTTCTTCACATGTGCCCCAAGGATGTACGACAATTTGTGTGTGATCAACAGCCACAAACTGCGGATCAGGCTGCAAGGATTGCGGACTGCTATGTGGCTAATAGGATGCCTAAGGTGCGGAAGCCATCAGGATTCAGCTGGAGGGGAGGTAAGCCAAACGGCAACCCTTCTCCCTCTGCCGGCCGATCACCAGTGCTGTCGAAGCCCACCTTCTATGGGGTCCCGGGGAATAGACATTCTCTAGGCGATGCACGCCGCTGCTTCTCCTGCAACAAAGTGGGACATGTTAGCGCTGCCTGCCCTGATAGGGAGAAACACCCAACCACAACCACAAAGCCGTCTGTGCCTCCACCATCTGTCCTCTTTGTGGCCGGCTCTGATGCGAGGGTTAATGAGAACTGTCAATCTGTCAGTGTTGGCAATAAAGTCACCATTGGTCTCAGGGACACTGGGGCAGAGGTGACCCTGGTGCGTCCAGCCATGACAACCCCTGCCGATATCATACCAGGAAGGACTATGTCTATAACCGGGATTGGAGGGGTCAGCCCTGGCCCGTGTGTTGTGAATTCCGTTCTTGGGCTCCATCCTGTGGTTGCGAATGGTATTTTTGGGAGTTCTGCTCTTGGGCTCCCTCTGGTGGTTTCAAGTGGAACTTAGCAGCTGCATTCACTAATCGGTTTCCTGGCCTTGTTATTTAACTGGGCTTTTGGCTTTAGTGGATGCCAGCTGTCAATGTATTTCCTGTGGATTCAGTCCTTTCCTGGAAGTTCTCTGTTGGCCAGTCCATTTTCAGCTTAAGATAAGTCTGCTACTTTTTGGGTGTTTCCCTGCTTATGACCTTCGGTTCAGTTCAATTTATGTCTCTTTTTTCCAGCTTGTCATTCTGAAAATTCCAGCTAGTTGGAAGCTCTGGGGTCGCAGATTTGCCCCTCCACACCGTGAGTCGGTGTGGTGGTTATTTTTGTAAACTCTGCGTGGACTTTTAGTTTTTATACTGACCGCACAGTAGCCTTTTCTATCTCTGTCTATTTAGATAGTTTGGCCTCCTTTGCTAAAAAATCTAGTTTCATTTCTGAGTTTGTCATTTTCCCTCTCCACTCACCGTCAATATTTGTGGGGGGCTATCTTCCTTTGGGGGTTTCTCTGAGGCGAGATAGCTTTCCGTTTCCATCTTCAGGGGTAGTTAGTTCTTAGGCTGTGCAGAGGCGTCTAGGCAGAGATAGGAACGCTCCACGGCTATTTCTAGTGTTGGTGTTAGGAGTAGGGATTGCGGTCAGTAAAGTTACCACCTCCTCAGAGCTAGTCCTATTTTTGTTTTACCTACCAGGTCTTCTCCTTAGCGAGTCCATGATTGGTTTTGCCCACCAGGTCATCTCAGTACCGCTCCGTACCCACCAGGTCATAACACCCGTGTGTACCTGGACTGGGGAGCAGGTAAAGGACTGAGAGAAGTGGGAATATCAGAGGCTATTCCCACCAATGTGTTGCTAGACACAGACCTGGGGAGGATAGAGTCCCACTATGTTCCTCCCTTGCAAGTAAATGATACAGAGAAGGTAGAAGAAAGTGACCCACATGAGATCACGTCGGAGGAGGGAAAATGTCCCAATGCACAGGACTGTAAATATGTGGCAGCTGTGACCCGGAGTCAGGCTGCGGCTCAGACTCAGGCCCATAGATTATATGATGAGTCTCAGACCGAACTGCCAGGGCAGGAGGCCCATGCTGTGGTCCCGGAACCGCCTCACATGGCAGACCCACCAAGGTCCCTGATAACAGACACTGAAGACTCAGCTTCAGACCAGCGCCTGACAGTCACACTAGGCCAGGGCCTGCAAGCTGACAGTCAGAGCTTCCAGGAGGCCCTGCGGACAGATCAGTCTGGAAGAGCTCAGATGTCTTGCCGACCAACCCCCTGCTGCTTCTGTCAAAGAGAGAGTATACTGGGACCAGGGCAGACTGTATACAGATACTATCCCCACGGATACTACAGAATCTTGGGACTCTGAAAGGCGGCTGATCGTCCCTTATGCATTTAGGGAACAATTATTGAGAATTGCCCATGAAATTCCTTTGGCCGGACACCTTGGAATACAAAAGACTAAAGCTCGCCTGACACAACTTCTATTTGCCCAAGATGGGGACAGATATTGCCAATTACTGTCGGTCATGTGTAGTTTGTCAGAGAGTTGGAAAGTCTGGGAGTATACCGAAAGCTCCATTGATACCACTGCCTGTGATTTATGAGCCTTTCCAGCGAGTGGTTGTGGATGTCATAGGGCGACTTGCAATCCCTAACAGCTCTGGCAAAAACTACATCCTCACAATGGTGGACTATGTTACACGATACCCGGAAGCCGTGGCACTGTCCTCCATCCGAGCAGACAAAGTGGCGGATGCTTTACTGACTGTGTTCTCTCGTGTGGGTTACCCCAGGGAAATGTTAACCGATCAGGGAACCCAGTTCATGTCCGATCTGATGGAAATCTTCTGTGAAAGAATACAAGTACAGCATTTTGTGGCCAACGCTTATCATCCCCAAACCAACGGACTCTGCGAGCATTTTAACGGAACATTAAAGCAAATGCTCAAAATGCTGGTGGAGACTGAAGGGAGACACTGGGAGTGGTACCTCCCCCATCTGCTGTTTGCCTACAGTGAGATACCCCAGGCGTCTACTGGATTCTCCCCCTTTGAACTGGCTTATGGGAGGAGGGTCAGGGGGCCACTTGATTTGATTAAGGACTGTTGGGAGGACGACCCCAGAACTACTGGAGTCTCAGTGGTCAAATATGTACTGCGGCTTAGAGAGAGAATGCAAAAACTGAGCTACCTGGCCCATGAGAATGTAACGCAGGCCCAAATCAACCAGAAGGTCTGGTACCAGACTGAGGGCCTACGAGGAGGGACAGAGGGTTTGGGTGCTGGTCCATGTGTTACAAAATAAATTGCAGGCCACATGGGAGGGACCATACACTGTACATAAGTGGCTAAATGATAATTATGTGGTATTTCATGTAAATATGTTGAAGGCTCATCATGACAGGGAGACCTGTGTCTTACCTGTCTGTAGCCTGCCTGAAGAGGGGGAGGCTGATCTGTTACTAGATGTGGGGGCCGGGACTCAGTACATGGATCCCTAGAGTCAGCAGAGTTTAACCCTGAGCTATCCCACAGTCAGAGGTCTAAGCTGATGGGGGCGCTCAGTGAGTTCACCCAAGTCTTCACAGGGGAGCCGGGGAGGACACACTTAGCAGTTCACCATGTGGATACTGGTACTAATCCCCCAGTATGGCAGTCTGCATACTGTGTGTCAGCAGAGGTGAAGGCACACATGAGGGAACAGGTAGAGGAGATGCTGAACCTCAAGGTGATACAAAAATCCCAGAGTGCCTGGGCCTCGCCTGTGGTTCTTGTCCCAAAAAAGGACCGTACTACCTGGTTCTGTGTAGACTACAGGAAATTAAATGTACTGACTACATATGAGGTCTACACCATGCCGAGGATAGACGAGCTGTTAGAGCAGCTAGCTAAAGCATCGTACCTCACCATCATGGACCTAAGTAGGGGATACTGGCAGATACCCTTGACCAGAGAAGCTCAGGAGAGGTCTGCTTTTATAACGCCATTCGGGCTGTTTGAGTTTCTGGTGATGCCCTTTGGTATGAAGAATGCCCCTGCGACCTTCCAGAGGTTGATCAATCACTTATTGGAAGGATGTGATGGTTTTGCCGTCGCTTATCTCGACGACATAGCCATTTTTAGTGATTCTTGGGAGGAACACCTCGTACATCTTTCTCAGGTGTTGCAAAGGCTTAAAACTGCAGGTCTTACTGTTAAGCCATTTAAATGTCAGGTAGCCATGCGGGAAGTACAATACCTAGGACACCGGGTGGGGGGAGAACTGCTAAAACCTGAGCCAGGGAAGGCAGAAGCCATTAAAGCCTGGGCCACCCCATGAACCAAGAAGCAGGTACTGTCCTTCCTGGGCACGGCTGGCTACTATAGGAGGTTTGTACCAAACTACAGTGCTCTGGCCAAACCGTTAATTGATCTGACCAGGAAGAAACTTCCCAAAATTGTCTCCTGGAGTCCTCATTTTGAGGAATTATTTTCTGCCCTAAAGTCGGCATTGATTAGTTCACCCGTCCTGAAGGCCCCAGATTTCACTCGCCGGTTTGTAGTGCAGAAAGATACCAGCACCTATGGGCTAGGTGCAATTCTCTGCCAGGTGAACCAACAAGGAGAGGAGCACCCAATTCTGTACCTAAGCAGGAAACTCCTGCCCAGAGAAGTGGCTTATGCCACCATTGAAAAGGAATGTTTGGCAATCGTGTGGGCTCTGCAGAAGCTGCAACCATACCTCTATGGGCGCAACTTCACCTTGATCACAGATCATAACCCATTGAGTTGGCTCAACAGAGTTGTTGGGGACAACAGGAAATTGCTTAGATGGAGTCTGATATTACAGCAATACGATTTCACAATTCAGCATAAGAAGGGAGTCGATCATGGCAATGCTGATGGCCTATCTCGCCAAGGTGGGGCAGAACCAAATACGTGCTCAGGAGCTGACCTGTAAGTCAACCCCCATGCACGTTCATAAGGAGGGAGGTGTGGTGAAATATGTATATATATCTATATGTGTGTAGTGACATATGTCTAGTGTTATACAGTATGTGTGCCTAGTGATAATGAAACATCTGTCCTGAAGGCAGGTCTCACCCAGGTGTTAATGTGTATCTTCCTGAGACAAGCAGACTTCTGTCCCCAAATCTCACCAGGGGGTTGTGCTGAGATCCAAGAAGAAAGGGAACATTTGACACCTCCTAGCTCTTGGAAGGGAGATGTTAATTACAGCCTGATAGTATCTCTGTGACAGCTGTTACACAAAGGATCTCAAGAAAAAATAATATATTCATTGGGGGGGGCGCAGCTGTGGTCCAATAAAAAACCAAGCAATTATGATATTAACCTGAGGGGCTGTTCTAGAAACCTGACCTCCAGACCAAAGTTATAAATTAGACCTGTATACAGAGACATGTGTTCACATGTGAGGGCAGCCGACGCTGATGTGTTCCACCAACTCCATTCACCCCCCCCACAGGGAGCAGAAAGCAAACTACCAGTTAGATGATTTTTGTAAGTTTCTCCTGTTTATTTTTATACTGTTTTGCATAAGTTGTATGTCTTTGTATTATCATATTTTTTATAACTTTTCTTACTGTAAGCACTGAACCTTTTTTGTATTAAAGTATAAAACTTTAACAAGTTGAACCTTGAATGTTCTAAAATAATCCATAGCCTAAGGTGTGAGCCTTATGAGTGGTAGACATTATTAGTACTAATATTTCCGGGACTCATCACCCGCGTATTTGGGGAGTGGTGGCAGCGTGTATGAGCGGGTGTGTGGCCTGGGTCAGTGTGTGATTTATGCTCCCATTACAGCATAGGACAGAGGTTGAATGCTGGACAGAGGGGGGAGATAGATTAATCCTAGCAGGCACACCCCAAGTCACGTACTGGGAGCGGGCAGGTGACAAATTAGTGACACCATGGAGTAGGGATCCGTGACAATGATTTTTGGGTTTTCATTGGCTGTAAGCCATATCTTCAACATTAACAAAAATAAACACTTGAAATAGATCACTCCGTGATGTAATGAGTTTCACTTTTTGTATTGAAGAACTGAAATTAATTAATTTGTTGTTGACATTCTAATTTAGTGAGAAGCACCTGTATATGGCCTTTATATTTCAGTAGTATGTGTGCACTATATGGCACTTTTATATGGCCTTTCTATTGCAGTTATATGTATGCACTGTGTGTTACTTTTATATGGCCACTATATTGCAGTAATACATGAGCACTATATAACACTTTTATGTGGCCACAATGTACAACAGTAGTATTGAGCCAATATATAACTTTTTTTATGGCCACTATATTGCAGTAGTATGTGGGCACTGCACAATACATTAATTTGGCCACTATACTGCATGGACGGTGATGTATGGAACTTTTATATGGCCTCTATATTGCAGTTATACGTGGGTACTATGTATCACTTTTACATGGCCACTATATTGCACTGGTGGAGGTGTATGGCCATTTTATTTCTCTAAATATGCATCAAAGCCATGAGAAAACAATCTTTAGAGAGGAAGCCAGCATAGGGGGGTCTATTTCAGGCTCGATGGCCCCTCCACCATGGAAGCAGATTGCACTACTACTGTGTAAGTGGCATGTGATGGCACGGGGCTGCTGTAGTCTTTTTCTGGAGTGTCCCTTTAACCCATGATATGCCTCCACACTATGAACTTTCCGCCTCTTGACAATGTATTAATTACTGTATAAGACAAGGCATCGGCGTCTCTGGAGCAAGTGAGGGGGGCTTTCACATGCAAAGAAAACCTAAATTTGGCTTTTTCATCTCCTCCCACACACTGGAATTGCCTTCATGTTCAAATATTCATGAGCGCCGGCTGCAGCTGCTGCGAGATCTGTCAGGCTCCTTCTCCCGATCCCAGCACTTGCTGTCTTTGGGTGAGAATACACATTATATATATATATATATATATATATATATGTTACACTCCTCAACACTGAAAAACTAGGGAGACGACGTGGAATTATGGAAATCACCGGATGGCGACATTAATGATCTGTAAATGATTTAAAAAAATGGAAACAAAATTCAGTGTCATCTGAGCACAGAAATCCTGGCACCTCTGGCCTCTGAGGAAGGTTCTGCTGAAAATCATCAAAATCTGCTGCTGGCGGCTCCTGTGTAATCACCGACCACTGACGGCCCAGAGATGCTCGATGAGAGACAAGACCGGAGATGCTGGAAACTGATGTGCCCAGGAGCACCAGCAAAATGTGGCCTGGGGTTGTCATGTTGGAAAGCTGCTCCTGGGACACTTTGGAGAAATGGCGGCTCCACTTGTTGTGTGACCAAATCAATATAACACCAAGCTGTTAGTGCACCTGGAATGAAGGCTAGAGGGGTCCGGCCCCAGGACATTATGCCCCTGCACATGATAATTCCGGGAGTAGGACAACTGTGACATTCCCTAGTGCTCTCCAGTCCAATCTCCAGCCATCATTTCATCCAAGACAAAAGTAGGACTCATCGCTGAAGAAGGTAGACCTCCATTCCAGCCTCCATTGGGGATGACATTGGTCTGTGATTACATAGGAGCTGCTAGTAGCGGATCTTGATGATTTGCCCAAGTGCATTCAGCAGAACCTTCTTCAGACCTTCTTCTGGAGCACATGAGGCTCAGACTCCAGACTGAAAAATTCTGAGATTTAGAAATTCTTGTTTCTATTTTCCAGCATTTACAGATCATTGATGGCTCCATCCTGTGATTTCAGTTATTCCATAACTTTTGCTTCTTGGTTCTGCAATTTCAATGTTGAGGAGAGCAGGAGATCCACCTTCCCATGGAGCGTTCATCCATCAAGTCGCCATAGCTGGAGACGGAGCCGATGAGCATTAAATAAGAAATAATATCTAATAAGGAGATGATCACCCGCAGAAAACCGCCAGGTAATGCTGCTCCTCCACTGTGGGACCACTGTGGGCACAGATAGCGCAGCCGTAGTCTATGACACGGCCATTCCCCATGAGAGATCCAGGTCTCACTGCCGAAAACCCCAATATCCCTTCCCCCATGCCAGGAAACTGAGAATTGACTCCCCCCCCAATCAGCCCTACAATCAATTCTTTAAGGGGTATTGTTACCCCAATTTACAGGCAATTCTCCCTGGGAAAAAAAATATGCAAATTATCTCTCTTCTCACCAATTTCATGTTTTTGGGGCCAAGTACCAGGGACTAATCATGATGGGAGCAAGAGAAAGGAGACAAGAGGGAGGTGACAGGCTGAGAGTAAGGGCTCATACTCACATGTGAGAAACTCGGATGAGTCTGCACGTCAATACCCGACACTGCACCCGGCACTCAGGAGCGGAGCGTGCGGCTGCATGTATTGCTACGTGGCTGCACGCTCCAATCCAAGTGCCGGCGGCAGTGCCGGGTATTGAGGTGCGAGACTCATCCGAGTTTCTTGCATGTGAGTATGAGCCCTTGGGAAATGCAGCTGCAGCAGCACAGAGTGTTTCAGAAGGGGTTATATTACTCAAGTGGTGGGATGTGATCTGTGCGCTTATCTGATATTAATGAGGATGGGGCTGTATGTGACCAGGACAGTGTCAGAGGAAATCATAGACTGATGCGTATAGTGAAAAGGGCCCAAAGAAGCACAGAGTATTTCAGAAGAGCCATATGTTGATTTTTTTTTTTGAGGGGGGGAGAAAGGTGGGCATTGACCTGTCACATCACATAATGTTCTTTAAAAAAGTGTCACACCCACAAGCCAGCAGCACAGAGCATTTCAGCACACTTCTGATGGCGTCCATGTTAACCTAGGGGGAAGCATGAAATTATGTGGTGGTTAAACATCAGGAAATCGCCGGCAGATGGAAGGTTTTGCCGCATCTATAAAATAACCACTCGCGCCATGCCATTTGCCATCAGATGAATATGTATTTAGTCACATCTTCAATGTAAATTATTGTACAGCGAGACTCCTAGACGGAAAGCTATATACACAGAGAGTGGGGTCCGGGTTCCTGGGGGGATTCAGAGCTCGTTTAGCTCCTGGTGGGGGTTATACTGCACCTCGGACGAGGACGATGCTTTCTCAGCAGCTTGGCCGAGGTTTGTACATGTTGGATTCTTCTGCCCGTGAGTCAGCGCCAATCCTAATCTACACGGAATAGACGACGGTGCCGAGTGACCCCAGAACGTTCCCGGAAATCTGGAGGAAGCAGATCAGCGTCGTCCCAACTGCTGCTCACAAGCGCTAACTACGCCACTGATACTGAATGGATGTCTGCGCTATTTCTGCCTGTTCTCACCATGATGAGAAAAAACACAGAGAGAGACACGAAATGTAATGCTTTTAATTAGCGCCGTTCCCCCCTGCTCTGCATCCGGAGTAATATTCCTCCCCGTGAGCGGAACGTGCGGCACCTGCAAGAAAGCAAAGAATCGTATTTATCTAAGTTTTCATCTACAACTTCCCAATATACATTGCATTTAAGTTTTCCATCATTTCTAACATCTCTGATTGCTGTCAGTGAATGGGAGTATTCTATGTATATTAATATATAGAGCTAAAAGGCGTTCAGGAAGCAGCCAAACTGCGGCAGAAATTGTGCTGCAACCCTTAGAATTCGAGACGACTTTGCACAGCGCAATTCTTGACAGTGTGAATACATCTCATAGCTGAGGGGTTGTTACAATTGTATCACAACACTGGGTGGACTCCAAACTATCAGAACAGCAGTTTTAGCAAATAATGGCTAAACTGGAAACAACTGTAACAAAGCCTCAGCTGTGAGAAGTATCAGGTCTTTACAAACTTTCAGCCAAAAATAAATAAATAAAATCCCATTCATTGGTAGCAAGCAGAGATCTTAAAAATCAAAAGTGCTGCTTACAGAGAATTGCCATAACTGGATACAAATGTAGCGAACCCACAGCTGTGATAATATAGAATACAAAAAGTTTTAACCCTTAATGTAAGATTAGTTTTTAGCTTCTGGGAGTTAACACGAATGTGTCATTCATTTATAACTAACTGATTTTCAGGAATCAGGGGGTGGGAAATGAAGATCTCAATTCATCTGTCTGGTTGTGCCTTTTTTGGAGTTAAAAGAATTAAAATCTTAGGGTATGTGTCCACGTTCAGGATTGCATCAGGATTTGGTCAGGATTTTTCATCAGTATTTGTAAGCCAAAACCAGGAGTAGGTGATAAATGCAAAAGTGGTGCATATGTTTCTATTATACTTTTCCTCTAATTGTTCCACTCCTGGTTTTGGCTTACAAATACTGATGAAAAATCCTGACCAAATCCTGATGCAATCCTGAACGTGGACACATACCCTAACAGAACCTTTACATGGTTTCTCCGTTCCTTCATTGCTGAGAAATCAGTGTTGGAATTGATATGCAAATTAGGCTGAAGAGCTATGGTAGATCTGAAGCCTCCGTCACTCCAGCTTTATTCCCCGCGCAGCGTTGCTTCCTCCTGCCTGACTAAGGGTATGTGTCCACGTTCAGGATTGCACATCAGTATTTGTAAGCCAAAACCAGGAGTGGAACAATTAGAGGAAAAGTATAATAGAAACATATGCTCCACTTCTGCATTTATCACCCACTCCTGGTTTTGGCTACAAATACTGATGTAAAATCCTGACCAAATCCTGATGCAATCCTGAACGTGGACACATACCCGTACAGCTCTATTTCCTGCAGTCACACAGCTTAAAGGCTGTCAGTCAAGCAGGAGGAGACTGCACTGGGCGGGAAATAGAGCTGGAGTGACGGAGGCTTCAGATCTACCATAGCTCTTCAGCCTCATTTCCAAATAAATTCAAATGCTGCTTCCTCAGTAAGGGAGGAACTGACTGGACATGTGAAGGTATTTCTGGACTTGCCTTTTAAAGAGCTACATGAACATATAAATTGCTTGACTGGTTGAATTCCTGATGATTTCCTTTAAAGGATTCATCAAGTAGATTTCTCCAGAATCCTGGAAAAATAACTGTTCGAAATGTCACTATTTGTTTTGGACAACTAGTAATTGTTCAAAAATGTTGAACCTTTTAGTGTTTCAAAGTTAGTCCAAAAAAAGGTTTGAAAAGTCGGCAGCACATCACAGGGATGGGGTGCTGCCGACAAATGCCTCATAATTTATGGAACAAAGGTGATGGAACAAGGGTGGTGGAAAAATCGGGGCCAAAGTTTAGTAGGCATTTTCATGTTTGCCCCACTTTCAATAGGGTTTTGTGCGATTTTTCAATAATTTTCCTTTTTGCTCAACTGCGCAATTGTACATTAGTCGTCTAGTGAGGTCCAAAATCCATCTGGCATTCTTTTTCTGGGGGCTGTTTTTTTGTGACATTTTATTGCTTACTGAAAGGGTCATCTGATAATTTTCCAAAAAAGTTCAAATAAAACAAAAGAGCGAAAATAAAAACATCTTTGCTTTCGCACCAGATTTATAAAACTTTCTGCGCCAATTTGATTAATTTGGCACAAAAAGAAAAAACTAGGCTCCAGAAAAAAAAAAAGAGGAAAAAAAATGATAAAAAAATACAAATGATGCGATGAGGCCAAAGTAAAAGCATCCAGAATGTTCATTCATCTGTATATATAACGTAATTTTCTGAAGAGAAACGAGAGGTTTACATTCACTGACACTCACTGGGCACTGAACAGAGCAGCCTCACAAATCACCTCATGGACTTTATGATCTACACTCATCATCCTGGATTTCCCAAAAATATCACTGAAGCCCCCAGGGGCGGCTGAGACTGGAGATACAATGACACTCAAATCTGACATTTCAACCTCTAAAAATTGGACCCGAAACTTCAGAAAATCTTGGTCCTTCCACGCAGCTCCCTCAAGGCAGTGCCAAGGAATGAACAAGCAGACCCCAATCTGTCAAAATCGACTGAGCAGACATCATTCCGAAAATCTTATACTCCAATTACACCCAGAGCTGCACTCACAATTCTGCCAGTTTCCTTATCCTTTTAGCTGTCTGGCTACAGAACCTTCTCTCCTCTCAGCCAGCACTGGACTGGCTCTTCGGAGGAGCGGAGGAACCTCCGGTGGGCCCTAGAGAGCACTTCATTGCAGCAGTTCACTTACTGTTTACACAGAATGATATGCTGCTGAGAATGATGATTAAAAATCACTGCACCCGACAAATGAGCGTTTTGCTGATGTCTGGTAATTACAGGATTTTTTGGACGGTTCGATAGTTAGGAATAGTCATTCCAATGAATGCTCATTCCCTGATTATCAGCTTGACAAGATGGGAGCTAAAGATAAGGGCAGACTCTGCAGCTAGTGCCAATTGTGCATGGCGGGCTCAAAGAATGATTTTCTCTGGTGGGACAAACTACTCCGGTCCGGCGCTGCTGTCAGTCCCTGCTGGTTCAGGGTCTGCACAGCCCATGCCCGGCATCAGTGCTTTGCTGGATATTGGGTTGTTGTGCTAAAACTGCCATGATACAACACAGCAGAATGCAAATTGCTGCAGGATAAGAATGGGATGATGAACCGTCCCTTTAATGCCTCCGTGCTATATCATGTTTTCATGTGCAGGAACCAAAGCTGCAGAAAACATGTGCTTTTTGACATATTTTTGGAGCGCTGATGATTCAGCTCCACTCCCCCACACAGCACATTCAAGGTTTAATCTTTGCAAATAATGAACATGCAAATCATGTTTTTTCTTTTTCGTTCCTTTCCGCAGAATGCACAAGACAAATCTATGGAAATAAAGAACAGCAGCGACCGCCAACGCCTCCGAGTGCCAAGTACAGGACTGGGAGAGACAGCACCCGTGACGCCCCCGCGTGGTGTGAGAAATGGTCACGCACTATAGTGGTCTCCATCTTGGAACCATCCCACCAGGGCCGGCGTCAGCACCCGGGCAAGTGCCAGGGCCCTGAGCAGGCAGGGGGCCCACTCGCCGTCGGGGACACTGGTGTGCTATAGTGTCGGCCCCTGCGAGTGGACCCCCCGCCTGCTCCGGGCCCCGGCACTTGCGATACTTACCTCTCCCGGTTCCAGCGCTGCAGCGTCTTCCATCCTCTGACTGTGACGTTCAGGTCAGAGGGCGCGATGACATCACCAGTGCGCGCCCTCTGCCTGAGCAGTCGCAGCACAGAGAGCAGGAAGATGCCGACGGTGAGGAGTCCAGAGCAGTGCAGCGTCAAACAACGAGAGGTGAGTATTTCATTTTTTTTTTTAATATTTGGAGCAATATATGGGGACCATCGGAAGGGGCTAATTCTATATGGAGTATCTTATGGGGCCAATAATATAGGGAGCATCTTATGAAGCCAATTCTATAGGGAGCATTATATGGGGCCAATTTAATATGGAACAGTATATGGGGCCAATTCCATATGGAGCAGTATATGGGGCCAATAATATATGAAGCATCTTATGAGACTAATTATATATGGAGCATTTTATATGGCCAATTATATATGGAGCATTATATGGGGCCCATTATACATGGAGCATCTTATGGGGCATATTTTTTTTGGAGCATTATATGGGACCCATTCTGTAAGGAGTATTATATGGGGCCCATTCTGTATGGAGCATCATATGGGGCCCATTCTGTATGGAGCAATATATGGGACTCAGTATACTGTATGGGGCCGATCATATACTGTATGGAGCATTATATGAGGCCCATTATATATGGAGCAATAGATGGGGCCCATCATATACTGTATGTAGAATTATATGTGGCTCACTATACTGTATAGAGCATTATATGGGGTCAATTCCGTATGGAGCAATATATGCGGCTCATTCTGTATAGAGCACTCTGTGGTGCCCATTATACTGTACTGTATGGAGCATTATATGAGGCTCATTATTCTGTATGGAGCATAATATTGGGCTCATTCTGTTTGGAGCAATATATGGGGCTCATTATTCTGTATAGAGGACTATGTGGTGCCAATTATACTGTATGGAGCAGTATATGGGGCCATTATACTGTATGGGGCAATATATGGGGCTCATTATTCTGTTTGGAGCAATATATGGGGCTCATTATTCTGTATCAAGGACTATACTGTCCGGTTTCTGAGCTAATGTAGAATGCACAATAGATATCTGTTGTGAATTTGGATTCTGGGCTCCCCCGGTGGCCGCTTGTGGAATTGGACTTGTCATCCTCTTTCCTGTTTCACCTGGTTCCATCAGTAGTGGGTGTCGCTATTTAAGCTCATTTCTCTGGTGGTTTCTTGCCGGTCAACAATGTTATCTGATGCCTCTCAGTGCTTGTTCCTGCTTCTAGACTACTACTAGATAAGTTGGACTTTTGTCCATGTTTTGTTTTGCCTATTTGTTCCAGTTCACAGCTGAAGTTTTGTTACTGCGTCTGGAAAGCTCTCGTTGATCAGGGATTGCTACTCTGGCGTTATGAGTTAATGCCAGAGTTTAAGGTAATCTCTGGATGGTGTTTTGTTAGTGTTTTTCTGCTGACCATGAAAGTATACTATCTGTCTTCTGCTATCTAGTAAGCGGACCTCAAATTTGCTAAGACTATTTTCCTGCTGCGTTTGTTGTTTCATCTGAACTCACCGTCATTATATGTGGGGGGCTACTGTCTTCTTTGGAATATTTCTCTAGAGGTGAGCCAGGTCTTATATTTCCCTCTGCTAGCTATTTAGGTCTTAGGCCAGAGCTGGGCATCTAGCGATAAATAGGAAATGCTACCTGGCTATTTCTAGTTGCGCGGCAGGCTTAGTTCATGGTCAGTATAGTTACATCTTCCGAGAGCTTGTCCCTCTATAGGCTTGCTATGATCTCTGCCTGCAGAGATCATGACAGTTTGACCGGCCAATAAAGTGTTAAAGACCCAGGTTGAGAAAGGAGAGTTATAAGAAGTCTGCTGGAATTTTTTTTTTTTTTTTTTTTTTTTCCTCCAGTCTGCCTTGCTGCAGTCTTTTTTCTCTCTCTCCTCCTAATCTCTGTATGGCTCTGTGTGCACCTGACAATAATGGATCTCCAGAGTGTAACTGCGGGTTTGAATAATCTCATCACGAAAGTACAAAATTTACAAGATTTTGTGGTACATGCTCCGGTATCTGAGCCGAGAATTCCTTTGCCGGAGTTCTTCACAGGGAATAGAGCTAGCTTCCAGAATTTCCGAAATAATTGTAAGCTTTATTTGTCCCTGAAGTCTCGTTCAGCTGGAGACCCTGCTCAGCAGGTTAGGATTGTGATTTCCTTGCTCAGGGGTGACCCTCAAGATTGGGCCTTCTCATTGCCAGCAGGGGATCCTGCGTTACGCGATGTGGATGCGTTTTTTCTGGCCTTGGGCTTGCTTTATGAGGAACCTCATTTGGAACTTCAGGCAGAAAAAACTTTGATGGCACTATCTCAGGGGCAAGACGAAGCTGAAGTTTTCTGCCAAAAATTCCGTAAATGGTCTGTGCTTACTCAGTGGAATGAGTGCGCCTTGGCGGCAACTTTCAGAGAAGGTCTCTCTGATGCCGTTAAGGATGTTATGGTGGGGTTCCCTGTGCCTGCAGGTCTGAATGAGTCCATGACAATGGCTATTCAGATTGATAGGCGTCTGCGGGAGCGCAAACCGGTGCACCATCTGGCGGTGTCTATGGAAAAGACGCCAGAAAGTATGCAGTGTGATAGAATTCTGTCCAGGAGCGAGCGACAGAATTTTAGACGGAAGAATGGATTGTGTTTCTATTGTGGGGATTCTACTCATGTTATATCAGCATGCTCTAGGCGTACAAAGAAGCTTGATAAGTCTGTTTCCATTGGCACCATTCAGTCTAAGTTTATTTTGTCTGTAACCCTGATTTGCTCTTTGTCATCCATTGCCACGGACGCCTATGTTGACTCTGGCGCCGCTCTGAGTCTTATGGATTGGTCCTTTGCCAATCGTTGTGGTTTTGATTTAGAGCCTTTGGAGACTCTTATTCCTCTGAAGGGGATTGACTCCACCCCATTGGCTAATAATAAACCACAATACTGGACACAAGTAACCATGCGTATCAATCCGGATCACCAGGAGATTATTCGTTTCCTGGTGCTGTATAATTTACATGACGATTTGGTACTGGGATTGCCATGGTTGCAGTCTCACAACCCAGTCTTGGACTGGAGAGCAATGTCTGTGTTGAGCTGGGGATGTAAGGGTATTCATGGGGACTTACCTTTGGTTTCTATTTCGTCGTCCATTCCCTCTGAAGTCCCTGAGTTCCTCTCTGATTATCAAGATGTCTTTGACGAACCCAAGCTTGGGTCGTTACCTCCGCACCGTGAGTGCGATTGTGCCATAGATTTGATACCGGGTTGTAAATATCCCAAGGGTCGTTTGTTTAATCTGTCTGTGCCGGAACATGCTGCTATGCGGGAATATATAAAGGAGTCTTTGGAAAAGGGACATATTCGTCCATCTTCTTCTCCCTTGGGAGCTGGGTTTTTCTTTGTCTCAAAAAAAGACGGCTCTTTGAGACCATGTATTGATTATCGGCTTCTGAATAAGATCACTGTTAAATATCAATACCCATTGCCATTGCTTACTGATTTGTTTGCTCGTATAGAGGGTGCTAAGTGGTTCTCTAAAATTGATCTTCGTGGGGCGTATAATTTGGTGCGGATCAGGCAGGGGGATGAGTGGAAGACCGCATTTAATACGCCCGAGGGCCACTTTGAGTATTTGGTCATGCCTTTTGGTCTTTCTAATGCCCCTTCAGTTTTCCAGTCTTTTATGCATGATATTTTCCGCGATTTTCTGGATAAATTTATGATAATATATCTGGATGATATTCTGATTTTTTCTGATGACTGGGACTCTCATGTCCAGCAGGTCAGGAGAGTTTTTCAGGTTCTGCGGTCTAATTCTTTATGTGTGAAGGGGTCTAAGTGCGTTTTTGGGGTCCAGAAAATTTCCTTTTTGGGGTATATTTTTTCTCCCTCTTCCATTGAGATGGATCCCGTCAAGGTGCAAGCTATTTGTGACTGGACTCAGCCCTCCTCTCTTAAGGGTCTTCAGAGATTTTTGGGCTTTGCCAACTTTTACCGCCGATTTATTGCTGGTTTTTCGGATGTCGTTAAACCACTGACTGATTTGACCAGACAAGGCGCTGATGTTGCCATTTGGTTCCTCTGCCCAAGTTGCCTTCTTCTTCTGAGTTGGTTCCTCTGTTTTTTCAGAATGTTGTCCGATTGCACGGTATTCCTGAGAATATTGTTTCTGACAGAGGTACCCAATTTGTGTCTAGATTTTGGCGGGCATTCTGTGCTAGGATGGGCATAGATTTGTCTTTTTCATCTGCTTTTCACCCTCAGACTAATGGCCAGACCGAGCGGACTAATCAGACCCTGGAGACATATCTGAGGTGTTTTGTCTCTGCTGACCAGGATGATTGGGTTGCTTTTTTGCCATTGGCAGAGTTCGCCCTCAATAATCGGGCCAGCTCTTCCACCTTGGTGTCCCCGTTTTTCTGTAATTCGGGGTTTCACCCTCGATTTTCCTCCGGTCAGGTGGAATCCTCGGATTGTCCTGGAGTGGATGCGGTGGTGGAGAGATTGCATCACATCTGGGGGCAGGTTATGGACAATTTGAAGTTGTCCCAGGAGAAGACTCAGCGTTTTGCCAACCGTCATCGTCGTGTTGGTTCTCGGCTTTGTGTTGGAGATTTGGTGTGGTTGTCTTCTCGTTTTGTCCCTATGAGGGTCTCTTCTCCTAAGTTTAAACCTCGGTTCATCGGCCCTTATAGAATATTGGAGATTCTTAATCCTGTTTCTTTCCGTTTGGACCTCCCTGTGTCCTTTTCCATTCATAACGTTTTTCATCGGTCGTTATTGCGCAGGTATGAGGTACCTGTGGTACCTTCAGTTGAGCCTCCTGCTCCGGTGTTGGTTGAGGGTGAGTTGGAGTACGTTGTGGAGAAAATTTTGGACTCTCGTGTTTCCAGACGGAGACTCCAGTATCTGGTCAACTGGAAGGGTTACGGCCAGGAGGATAATTCTTGGGTCAATGCATCTGATGTTCATGCTTCTGATCTTGTTCGTGCCTTCCATAGGGCTCATCCTGGTCGCCCTGGTGGATCTGGTGAGGGTTCGGTGCCCCCTCCTTGAGGGGGGGGTACTGTTGTGAATTTGGATTCTGGGCTCCCCCGGTGGCCGCTTGTGGAATTGGACTTGTCATCCTCTTTCCTGTTTCACCTGGTTCCATCAGTAGTGGGTGTCGCTATTTAAGCTCATTTCTCTGGTGGTTTCTTGCCGGTCAACAATGTTATCTGATGCCTCTCAGTGCTTGTTCCTGCTTCTAGACTACTACTAGATAAGTTGGACTTTTGTCCATGTTTTGTTTTGCCTATTTGTTCCAGTTCACAGCTGAAGTTTTGTTACTGCGTCTGGAAAGCTCTCGTTGATCAGGGATTGCTACTCTGGCGTTATGAGTTAATGCCAGAGTTTAAGGTAATCTCTGGATGGTGTTTTGTTAGTGTTTTTCTGCTGACCATGAAAGTATACTATCTGTCTTCTGCTATCTAGTAAGCGGACCTCAAATTTGCTAAGACTATTTTCCTGCTGCGTTTGTTGTTTCATCTGAACTCACCGTCATTATATGTGGGGGGCTACTGTCTTCTTTGGAATATTTCTCTAGAGGTGAGCCAGGTCTTATATTTCCCTCTGCTAGCTATTTAGGTCTTAGGCCAGAGCTGGGCATCTAGCGATAAATAGGAAATGCTACCTGGCTATTTCTAGTTGCGCGGCAGGCTTAGTTCATGGTCAGTATAGTTACATCTTCCGAGAGCTTGTCCCTCTATAGGCTTGCTATGATCTCTGCCTGCAGAGATCATGACAGATATCACTCATGTAATGTAAGAAGTAAGTGAAATCTTTGGCATTGAACTATACCTATATTTCTCTGCCGTATCCGTGCATTATGAATTGTGGTATGTGTTAAAGGGGCCCACCGGAACTCTTTCGCCCAGGGCCCATGAAAACCTGGAGCCGGCCCTGCATCCCACTATCCCAAATACATATAATATGGAGAGAACAATGAAGAGGATTTTCAGGGCTGGATGGTATTGTGACAAAGCCTCAGCTGTGCAAAGTATTTCTTTAGTCTCTGGACAAAAAAGAATTGTGCTCATTTACTAACAGCGAGCAGATATCTTGAAAAGGGTAAGAAAATAAAAAACAAATAAAAGAAAGTCGCAGAACTTTTTATTATAAACTGATGAAGCTTTAATATAAACTGTGACAGGGTAACTTGCACGGTATATGAGGGGAGATATGTGTCACGAAGATTGCTTTCTTCCCTGATCTATAGAAACCCATACATTTATCCCCAGCATCCTATGTGCTGAAGGGGTTAACTAGCCATGATAAGGGTCAGGTTTTTAGTGAGTAGGTGAAAGATGGGTGGGATGCCTACTCACCATATCTCCACCTCAAGGTAGTGTCTGGGGAGTTAGGCTACTTTCACACTAGCATCGTACAACGCACGTCGCAATGCGACGTACCGACGCAAACTGTGAGTAGAAAACACAACGGTGGCAGCGGATACAGTTTTAAAACGCATCCGCTGCCCCATTGTGATGTCCAGGGAGGCGGGGGCAGAGTTCCGGCCGCGCATGGGAGGTCGGAAATGGCGGGCACGACGCACCAAAAAACGTTACATGTAATGTTTTTTTGGTCCGACGCAACACGATGCAACCGTCGCACGACGGTTGCGACGTGTGGCAATCCGTCGCACTGCGTCGCTAATGCAAGTCTATGGAGAAAAACGCATCCTGCAAGCAATTTTGCAGGATGAGTTTTTTCTACAAAACGACGCATTGCGACGTGCAGTGCGCAACGCTAGTGTGAAAGTAGCCTTAAATGTTGAGCCACTGTTTTCTCTTTTATCCCTCTGCTGTATGTTTGGAGAGGAAAGACTCCAGACCTGTCTCCAGGAGGAGCTGATGACTTTGGGTGTTCCCTGCGGATGAATCTTACAGGAAAAGGGACACTATTGAACTTTATCTTTGTTTTCATTGGCCACTAGGCCAGAAAAGCCACATTTACTTTGTTCAACCCTGCTACGGTTTATGCTGTGCTTTAATTAACCAGCAGGTGATTTACCACAAGAAGCGTTCCTGATTTTACCTCTGCAAGCAGCAAAGTGAGTCAACCCCTCACACGTGGTGTTTAAAATGCAGGCAGCGTTCCAGGAACACGCATAAAAGCTGTTGACAACTGCATGTCCTGGGTAAAATCCACCATCCAACACGAGATCTCCAGCAGCATGGAGGAGCTTGTGAAGCATCTGGTTCAGGTCCAACAACATCAACAGCTGGCCAGTTCACAGCAGCAAATGGCACAACAGGAGATGAATAAAGTGTTTGCACAACAGCTCCAACAACAGCAACAGGAGGCGCTAATGTGGCAAATGGAACTCTTCGCAGAGGCGTGGCAGGCCGACGGTCTCCTGGCCAACTCCAGGTGATGACTCGTACGTCCGTAAAATGGTGAGACGAGCCATGCAGAAAAAGACCCCGGGGGTGATGTGGAAGCTTTTCTGTCTGTTTTCGAGATGTGGCTGAATGGGAGAAACTTCTGAAAGAGCAGTGGACGGAGATGCTGGCGCCATATTGGACAGGCGAACCCCAAAAGGCGTATTATGACTTAGCATTACAGGATGCCAAAAATACGCCAAATTAAAAACCAATATTTTGGCAGTAACTATGTCCATTAGAGCTCAGGGAGTCCACCGCTGGGAGTATGCTGACGATAAACCCCCTCACTCTCAGATGTTTGTAATTTGTTGCACCTAGTCCAAAAGTGGCTGCAGCCAGAGACTTCCACTCCTGCAAAGATGGTCAAGCAGGTGGTGATGGACAGGTCCATCCACTCCTTTCCCAGGCCAATACAAACCTGGGTTGCTCAGGACGACCCCTAGAATACGGACAACCTGGTTGGCCTGGTTGAGAGATACCAAGATGTTGAGAAGCTTCTCAGAAAACCAGACATCGTCACTTCTAAGTACTGGGATACCCAAAGGGGGGGTGGGCTCACCACTAAGGGTGGCTAGACCCACAAATCGGGGGGGGGGGGCATCCCAATCCCGATGAGGGGTCCTCTAAGGCTGCTAAGGATGTGGTCTGTCAGCAATGTCACAATCCTGGACACGTAGCCGCCCGGTGTCATATGTCCCCTGAACCAGTGCAATGCACTGCAGTTGCTACTACGCCTATCCGGCCTGCAGTGTGGATAGTCAACCTGGCAAAGAGCCGCAGTCGGGTACCGTGTCATTCAATGGGGTAATAGGTCTTGGACTTTTGGACTTCGGAAGTCTTGTGACGCTAACCAGGGACTACCCTGTAGCCAGAGTGACCATGGGAACAGACTGTGGTACTTCGTCCCATGAGGTTGGGGTAGTAAAGAATGTATCCATCCTGTCATACTGGGGTGGGATTTTTCACTATTTTGGAACTTGTGGCAAATGGGGGCTGCACAGAGTGTCCCGGACAAAAGCCAGGTCCCTCTGGAAGAGATTCCATCAAAAACAAAGATGGAGGAGTTTTCCCTATGTGTCCTCGCTGGAGAGGGGGACGAGAGGGGGCATTTAATAATAATAATAATAATAATAATAATACTGATAATGTTACCGTATGTAATGGAGTTGCTCAAGAGACAGGGGCTCACACCAGGTCCCCACAATTTGCCGTTAATGGCGATTTATTGTGTTGGGTGACCAAACGGAGGGAAGGTGAGATTGAGGAGCAGCTGTTAGTTTCAGGACCTTACCGGCGGAGAGTTTTAGACATTGCTCATTCACATGTTTTGGGGGGACATCTGGGGGTAGAGAAAACTCAGAAGAGGTTAATGCGGAGGTTCTATTGGCCAGGATGTTACTGAGAGATCCTAAATTATTGTAGGTCTTGCCACACCTCGTCAGATAACTGCTCCAACTTCTCATTTACGAAGACCATTAGTCCTGTTACTTGTGATAGCAGTCCCCTTTCAGAGGATTGCCATGGACCTAGTAGGTCCCCTAGTTAAGTCTGCACAGGGCCATCAGTACATCCTAGTGGTCATGGACTATGGAACCTGAAGTAATGCCACTAAGATGCTCTTCGGCTAAGAGTATTGCCCGGGAGCTTGTCCATATCTTTGCTAGGACGGGCCAGCCAAAAGAGATTTTGACGGAACCCCCTTCATGACAGAACTGATGAGAGAGTTGTATACAGTCCTCCAGATTGCCCAGCTGCGAACCGTGGTTTATCATCCGCAGACTGATGGCTTGATAGAGCGCTTCAATAAGACCTTGAAGGCCATGCTCAAGAAGGTCATTGAGAAGGACGGTGGAGACTGGGACTATCTGCTTCCATTTCTGCTATTCTCTATCAGAGAAGTTCCTCAAGCCTCCACTGGCTTCTCACCATTCAAGCTCTTGTACGGTAGACATCCACGAGGGCTCCTGGACATTGCCAAGGAATCCTGGGTAGCTGAGGTCAAGCCACACCGGAGCGTCAATGAGCATGTCACCCGGTTGAAGGAGAGGATGGCAAAAGTAATGCCTATCGTGAAGGAGCATCTTCTCCAGGCCCAGAAGGCCCAGGCAAAGGTATATAACCAATCAGCAAGGTTGTGGCAGTTCCAGCCCAGGGACCACCTGCCAGGGCGTACACAGGTGGTGGAGCACAACGCGTTAACATGTAAGGGTGAACCTAAAGCCCTAGAGAATTCCCGAAGCATGGCAGGAGATAATTTCAAAGGAGGTTAAGAGAATGCTAGACATTGGTGTGATAGAGGCGTAAAAAAATGGATGGTTGAGTCCCATTGTCCTCGTGCCGAATCCTGACGGTGAGTGGCAGTTTTGTAATGAATACCGCAGGCTTAATGACGTCTCCAGTTGTGATGCGTATCCAATGCACTGCGTGGACGAACTCTTTAAACGACTTGGGCCCGCAATGTATATTACAACCCTTGACCTGAAAAAGGACTACTGGCAGATCCCCATGTCCCAGAGTGCCAAGGAGAAGACGGCCTTCTCGACGCCTGGTGAGTGTTTCCAATACATCAGAATGCCCTCCGGACTGCAGGGGGCCCCAGCTATCTTCCAGAGGGCGATGAATCGGATCTTGGCTCTACATAAGAAGTTGGCTGCGGCATACCTTGATGACATAGTGATCTTCAGCCCTGACTGGAGTAGTCATCTACCAAAGGTACAGGCGATCCTGGATGCATTAAGAAAAGCTGGGTTTACCGTAAATCTGAAAAAGGGTGCCATAGGAAGGAAGAGGACGCACTTAGGCTACGTTGTCAGGATAGGAGAAATCAAGCCACAGTTAAACAAGATCGAGGCAATTCAGAAATGGCCGCAACCACTTTCCAAGAAGCAAGTGAGGAAGTTTCTTGGAATTGGGGGGTATTATCGGCAGTTTATCCATAAGTTTCACCATAATTGACACACCATTAACGGATCTCCTTAAAGGCACTAAGTCGATGATGGTTAAATGGACTCCTGACACAGAGATGGCGTTTCAAGAGCTGAAGCAGGCGCTGTGTAAACATCCAGTTCTGGTCGCCCTGGAATTTACAAAAGAATTTGTGGTCCAGGCGGATGCTTCAGAAGTCAGGTTGGGAGCCGTGCTGTCTCAGGAAATAAATGGGGAACAGCATCCTATCCTTTATCTGAGCCAGAAACTATGCCTGTGAGAACAATTATGCTATTGTCGAGAAGGAGTGCTTAGACATATAATGGGCCATAGATACACTGAAATATTACCTACTAGGCCGAAAGTTCAAACTAGTGTCAGACCATGCCCCTCTGAGATGGTTAAGAGATAAAAGAAGGGTAATAATTAGTGATGAGCGAGTGTACTTGTTGCTCGGGTTTTCCCGAGCATGCTCGTGTGGTCTCCAAGTATTTGTTAGTGCTCGGAGATTTAGTTTTTTTTGTCAGCCTGAGTACATGTGGGGGTTGCCTGGTTGCTAGGGAATCCCCACATGTATTCAAGCTGTCTAGCAGCTGTAAATCATGCAGCTGCGTCAACAAAATTGCAATCTCCGAGCACTAACAAATACTCGGAGACCACCCGAGCATGCTCGGGAAAACCCGAGCAACGAGTATACTCGCTCATCACTAGTAATAATGGCTGTGTGACTAGGTGGTTCTCAGCCCTTCAAGATTTCAGTTTCCTCATAAAGCATAGACCAGGCAAGTTACATGGTAACGTGGATGCTCTCTCCAGAATCCCCTGTTTGGTGTCTGAAGGTGCCAAAACCCCCGGCTTTGGGCAGAGGGTGGGGGGGCAATGTGACAGGGTCACTGGCACTGTATGTGAGGGGAGATATGTGTCATTAAGATTGCTTTCTTTCCTGATCTAGAAATCCATAAGTTTCTCTCCGGCATGCTATGTGCTGAAGGGGCTACTCTTTTAGGTGAGTAGGTCAAAGATGGGTGGGACGCCTACTCCCCATATCTCCACCTCAAGGCAGTGGTTGGGGAGTTAAATGTTGAGCCAGTTTTTTTTTCTCTGTTGTGTGTTTGGAGAGGAAAGTCTCCAGACGTGGCTCCAGGAGGAGCTGAGGATTCTGTGTGTTCCCTGCAGGTGAATCCTGCAGGAAAAAGGACTCAACTGAACTTTATCTTTGTTTTGTTATTAGGCCAGAAAGGCCATGTTTACTTTGTTCAACCCTGCTACGGTTTATGCTGTGCTTTATTAAACCAGCAGCTGATTTACCACAAGAGTCGATCCTGTGCTTACCTCTGCAAGCAGCTGAGTGTGTCAACCCCTCAGATAACCCTAAAAGACATTAAAAGTGTTTTCCCAGAACTGCAACTACATCCATAGCATAGGGCATCATTTACTGACTGCTGGGGCTCCAACCTCTGTCACCATCACTGATCCTGAGTTACATCCTGTATTATACCCCTGAGCAGCACTCGCTATTCTGCTGGTGCAGTCACTGTGTACATACATTACATTACTGATCCTGAGTTACATCCTGTATTACACCCCTGAGCTGCACTCACTATTCTGCTGGTGCAGTCACTGTGTACATACATTACAT
Organism: Ranitomeya variabilis; assembly: GCF_051348905.1. Lineage (NCBI taxonomy): Eukaryota > Metazoa > Chordata > Amphibia > Anura > Dendrobatidae > Ranitomeya > Ranitomeya variabilis. The sequence continues at coordinate 738,595,941 of NC_135232.1, forward strand.
TACTGATCCTGAGTTACATCCTGTATTATACGCCTGAGCTGCACTCACTATTCTGCTGGTGCAGTCACTGTGTACATACATTACATTACTGACCCTGAGTTACATCCTGTATTATACCCCTGAGCCGTACTCACTACATTACTTATCCTGTAATGATCCTGCGTTATCTTCTGTATTATACTCCAGAGCTGCGCTCACTATTCCACTGTTGGTTTTTAAAACAGTTTGCATGCTTGTTGTCAGAAACTCCTCTAAATGCTTAGCAGAGAACCTATCACACAGGGGTCAGGATAAAACTTAGTAGAAGAAGCTTTTTGCCAGAACAGAACATGCAGGATTTGGTAGACGATATTAGCTCTGAACTGTGAATGCAGCTCAGAAGTATATTATGTCAAGAACTTTTTATTAAGAGGAATCCTCCGCTTTTGAGAATATTGGCTTCTTCCTGACGATCAAGTTATGTTACATCTGAGTGTAATTGTATCTCTTTGGCTGGGAATATAATTGCTGCATTGTCATCTGGTATGTGGCAGCAAGCTGCGGTGCGAGCGTCGCGTTCCCACCACGGCTGACTTGCCAGTTCACAGTAAAATCTCTCTCTTGTATAATATATCTTAAAATCCCCTCTTGACCTCTTTTGTTTCGGGCCAAGAAGACAGACTGTGCGTTTCCAGAAATCCCACATTTTGTGAAATCGTTAAATCCTATAATCAGTGGCGTTTCTGTGAATCTTTCTTTCTGCCTGTTAAAACTCATTCGCTTTAATCTTTGCAAGATTTACAGCTGAATCACCAGCAGATCAGCTCTCACATATGACGGGGCCCTCAGAAGACAGGGGATGACCTAGTAATCACCGGATATAATATCCCATGTTCTTCTGTAACATCTCCTACCCCTGGCATAGAGCACAATATGTAACATCCCTAGATGACACTCCTGCAGAACATCTCACATCCCTGCGGAATATATCGTATCCCTAGAAAGATCTTTTACGCCTGCAGAATATCTCATGGCTCTTCATAATATATCATATCTCTCCAATATACAGTATCTCATAACCATTATATGTAGGTTGTTGGACACATAGTGGATAACAAATAAACCTGGAGTAATGCTTTAGTACAAGTAGCATATACACTGCAAGGGGTTAATTGGCCATGACAGGTTTATTGTGAGCAGCTGAAAAGTTGGGGGAGACAGCTGCTCACCATATCTCCAGCCTTGGGTGTGGCTCACTTTGTAAAATGAGGCCAAATTGTCCCACACAGTCACTGTGTGTGTGGAGGTTGCAGACCTTCTGGATTGTGTGGCTTTACTAAAGGACTAGTAAACTGGACTCTGTGCCAAGTGGGCAAACCAGCACTATTGTATGGACTTTTTAGTTTGTTTCACTTTGTGCCAGAAAAGGGCTGTATTTGTTTTCCTGTGATGTGGTTTATGAGGACTGCAATAAGCCATCCAGACTTTTAAATAGAAACGGTTCCTGTGATACCTCATATCGCTCCCAAGTGAGTAGCATTGTTACATTTGGTGTTAGAAGTGCGGGCAGCATTCCCAGGGAACACGTATGACTGCTCAAGAAGTACTGCATGTCGAGAGTGAAAGCGGCTATAGGCCAAGAAGCAGCGTCAGACAGCATGAAGGACCTTGATTAAACACCTGATGCAAGCCTAGCAGCACTAACAACAGCTACAGCAGCAATAGCTACAGCAGCAACAGCTATAGTAGCAACAGCTGGCACAACAGGAGATTGATTTTTCAATCCATAAAGTGGCGAGGAAAGCCTTACAGAAAATGATCCCTGGAGATGACATTGAGGACTTTTAAACCATTTTTTAAAGGGTAACCATACTTATCAGGGAAGCCACAAAAGGTTTACTATGATTTACCCTTACATGACATCAAAGAATATGCAAAATTGAAAACAGAAATTTTGGCGCACTTGGGAGTGACAATGTCTGTCAGGGTACAACAGGTCCGCCACTGGTCACATCGCCATGACAAATCCCCTTGCTCCCAAATGTTTGATCTGTTGCATCTCCTCCAAATGTGGATGCAGCTGGAGTCCTCTACCCCAGCACAGATGGTAGAGTGAGTTGTAATGGACCAGTTTGTTCACACCCTTCCGAGTCCGATGCAGACTTTGAGTTGCCAAGTGAGGTCCCTGGAAAGCTAATGACTTGCTGGCACTGGTCGAACGTTATCAGGGGCTGAGGGTTCCATGGGGAACTAACACACTCTGTACTGGGGGTGACGTCAGGAGGCAGAGAATAAAAAGGGGTGGGGCATCCAAAGTCCAAGGGGTGGCGGAGGCCATGCCGGGGGTCTCATTGGAAGAGGTAATTTGCTGGAACTGAACCAGGTCATGTGGCTGCCGGTTCTCCCCAACCACCAAGCAAATGGACTGTAGGATGAGACGCTGGTGTTCATTCTACGCATATCTGGCTTGAAGTGTGGACTGTCCACCAGACTAGAGGCTGCAAGATTCTCCTGTAAAAGTGAATGGTCTGCAAATAATGGGACTACCACACTCAGTGAGTTTGATGACTCTCATGAGGGCCACACTCCCTCTCAAATTGATCCCAGGAAAGAAGGTGGACATACACTGCATTCACGGGAATGTTAAGACTATCGAGTGGCCAGAGTGGTGATTGCGACAGGCCGAAGTACTGAGTCCCATGAGGTTGGCGTGGTCCAGGATTTATCGCAACCGATTATCATAGGCCAGGACATTGTGTTGTTTTGGGACTTGTGGGGGAGGGGCAGGGACCTCAATTGCTCAGGTAAGAAATGGGCTGGCCTTAAAGAAGTCTCACTAACTCCAGAGCCTGACAGCTTTCCCTTCTGTGTAATTGTAGGAGATGAGGAAATAGCATCCCTGGAGGCCAATATTCTTAAAATAGGGGTGACTGGAGAAAATTTTGGGTCCACCCAACATAGGGAGCTAACTCTAAAAGAAGCGTTCAATAAGGTAACTGTTATGAACGGCATTGCACAGGAGCCGGGGGGCTAACACCATGTTTCCCTATTTCATACTGAGTGGGGACTTATTGCACAGGGTTACTAAGGTGAGGGAGGAGATATTGGAATAATTCCTGAAACCAGGACTCTATAGACGAAGGATGTTGAACATGGCCAATTCAGTTGTCTTGGGTGGCCATCTGGGAATTAACAAAACTCAAGAATAGGTCATGCGGAGGTTCTATTGGCCCGGATGTCACCAGAAAATCCTAAGGTATTGCAAGTGCTTTCCCACCTGCCAGATAAATGTTCCCACCTTTCACTTCCGAAATCCCCTTGTGCACTACCCATAAAGGCATGGCAAGACAGGAATCCCATTGAAACTTCATGCTTGCTGGTTAAGCCAGAGTAGTACATTGAAGACGTAACAGTAGCCGAAACGTAGTTGAAGACCCAAAAACAGCAATGTCTGGAATTGCTGCAGCAGAACTGGGACCTGTTCTCAGATTTGCCGAGGTGCACTGAAGTAATATAACACGAGGTTCTGACGGAATCCCATGTGCAGGAAAATTCTAAGCCCTACCAAATTCCAGAAGCCTACCAAGAGCTGATCTCCAAGGAAGAGAACTGTATGCTGAATCTCGCTGCCATTGAGGAATCTAAGAGTGGGTAGGCTAACCCGATGGTCCTTGTTCCAAAACGCGATGGAGAATGGAAATTCGGTAATATCGGAAGCTGAACGAAATCTCCAAGTTCGACGCATATCCGATGCCCTGCGTCGATGAGCTGATCAAGAGACTTGGGCCGGCAAGATACATAACCATCTTGGATCTAACAAAGGGATACTGGCAAATCTCCATTACATCTGGATGCCATTCGCACTGCAGGGAGTGCCGGCCACCTTACAGAGGACCATGGACCGGATCCTTGCACCCCATAAGAATTACGCTGTGGCATACCTGGACAATATAGTAATCATCAGCCCGGATTCGGGAAGTCATCTGGGAAAGGTCCAGGGGGTGTTTGATGCTCTCAGGAAGGCGGCGTTCTCTTTAAATCCAAGAAAATGTAATATTGGGAAAGAAGAGGCCAAATACCTTGGATATGTATTAGGTAGAGGCGAAATCAAACCCCACATCAATAACATGGACGCAATCCCGAACTGGCTGAAAGCACTGTCAAAAAAGCAAGTTGGGGCCTTTCTGGGAATCGTGGGGTACTACAGCTAATTGGCAATGACAGGTTGATTGTGAGCAGTAGAAGATTTGGGGGAGATGGCTGGACTCTGTGCCAAGTAGGATAACCAGCCCTACTGTATACACTTTTTACTTTGTTTCATTTTGTGCCGGACAAAAGCTGCATTTGAGTTTTCCTGTCAAGTGGTTTATAAGGACTGCAATAAACCAGCCAGATTTTAAATAGAAACAGTTCCAGTGATAACTCATTTAGCTCCCAAGTGAGTAGCATTGTTACACCATACAATAATATATTGTATCCCTGCAGAATATTTAGCATCCACTCATATATTTGCATGTGTTATTGTTATTTATATTATTAAATTAAAATTATTCTAATTTATTTCAATTATTTTATTATCTCTAGTGTTATTTTAATATTAAACCAATATTAATCTAATTTATTTTATTTCTTTATTATTGTATTTAATTATTTTATTAAACTAATAACACAATGTATTATGTCTTCTATTGTTAAATTAAGTTATTCTAATTTATTGTATTACGGTATATTATTAAACTAATATTATTGTAATTTATTTTAAATATTTCATTTATTTATATTTATTATGTTATTATAAAACTAATATCACAATGTATCATTAACATTAAATAAAACAATAATAAATAATTAAAATAAATGTGAATAAATATAATCAGTATGAAATATAATAATAATACTACTACTACTACTACTAATAATAAATTAAATTAAATAATAATTTAAATACATAATAATAATTTAATATTACAAGAAATAACAAAATAATAATAAAAATAATAACAGAATTTGACTTTCTTATTTATTTCCTTTTTACACTGTCACGGATTCCAGTAGAATTGATGCTCTAGCACTGTCCTCAGTCCCCTCTTCAGCGCTGTATGTGCACTCGCAAGTCGATGCTGCTGCCGCTCAGCCGCTTGTTTGCACATCGCTCCCCGTGTGTAATGAGCGATTTCCCTGCTTTCACAATTTCCATTTATTCTCTTGTTCAAATATTCACAGAGCTCCCAACTGTGCGGGTAATGGGATGATCTGTGATTTAGGACTCTGATTCCCGTTCTTCTCTGACACGGATACAATGTATTTAAGGTACCTTCACACTAAACGATATCGCTAGCGATCCGTGACATTGCAGCGTCCTGGCTAGCGATATCGTTTAGTTTGACACGCAGCAGCGATCAGGATCCTGCTGTGATATCGCTGGTCATTGAACAAAGTTCAGAACTTTATTTGGTCGTCAGATCGGCGTGTATCGTCGTGTTTGACACCAAAAGCAACGATACCAGCGATGTTTTACACTGGTTACCAGGGTAAACATCGGGTTACTAAGCGCAGGGCCGCGCTTAGTAACCCGATGTTTACCCTGGTTACCAGTGTAAAATGTAAAAAAACAAAACAGTACATACTCACCTTCGCGTCCCCCGGCGTCCGCTTCCCACACTGACTGAGCGCCGTAAAGTGAAAGTGAAAGTACAGCACAGCGGTGACGTCACCGCTCTGCTGTTAGGGCCGGCGCTCAGTCAGTGCAGGAAGCGGACGCCGGGGGACGCGAATGTAAGTATGTACTGTTTTTTTTTTTTACATTTTACGCTGGTAACCAGGGTAAACATCGGGTTACTAAGCGCGGCCCTGCGCTTAGTAACCCGATGTTTACCCTGGTTACCCGGGGACCTCGGCATCGTTGGTCGCTGGAGAGCGGTCTGTGTGACAGCTCTCCAGCGATCAAACAGCGACGCTGCAGCGATCGGCATCGTTGTCGCTATCGCTGCAGCGTCGCTTAATGTGAAGGTACCTTTAGGAAGGAAATTGTGTCTAATTAAATTTTATTACCATGTATCAGAATTGATCAGGTTTTCCACTTTAGGCAGGAGATGATTGACCAGTCCTGAACCAAGGATCTTCATTATGTATCAGTGGTGGGATGGGCAATCATGCAGTGCCCAAAAAGTCCACAGAAGCAGAAGCTTGGGTATAATACAGGATGTAACTCAGGATCAGTAATGTAATGTATGTACACAGTGACTGCACCAGTAGAATAGTGAGTGTAGCTCTGGGGTATAATACAGGATGTAACTCAGGATCAGTAATGTAATGTATGTACACTGACTGCACCAGCAGAATAGTGAGTGCAGCTCTGGGGTATAATACAGGAGGTAACTCAGGATCAGTAATGTAATGTATGTACACAGAGACTGCACCAGCAGAATAGTGAGTGTAGCTCTGGGATATAATACAGGATGTAACTCAGGATCAGTAATGTAATGTATGTACACAGTGACTGCACCAGCAGAATAGTGAGTGTAGCTCTGGGGTATAATACAGGATGTAACTCAGGATCAGTAATGTAATGTATGTACACTGATTGCACCAGCAGAATAGTGAGTGCAGCTCTGGGGTATAATACAGGAGGTAACTCAGGATCAGTAATGTAATGTATGTACACAGAGACTGCACCAGCAGAATAGTGAGTGCAGCTCTGGGATATAATACAGGATGTAACTCAGGATCAGTATTGTAATATATGTACACAGTGACTGCACCAGCAAAATAGTGAGTGCAGCTCTGGAGTATTATCCAGAATGTAACTCAGGATCAGTAATGTATGTACACAGTGAATGCACCAGCAGAATAGTGAGTGCAGCTCTGGGGTATAATACAGGATGTAACTCAGGATCAGGAATGTAATATATGTACACAGTGACTGCACCAGCAGAATAGGGAGTGCAGCTCTGGGGTATAATACAGGATTTAACTCAGGATCAGTAATGTAATGTAATGTATGTACACAGTGACTGCACCAGCAGGATAGTGAGTGTAGCTCTGGAGTACAATACAGGATTTTAGGTTACCTTAGAGTTTAAGTGACTGAGAAGGTTGGGACAACCAGATCAGTGTAAATACTTGTTTCTTTTGTGGAACCATTACAGGAATGTGTAAGTATTACAGGCCTTCCATTGTTTTCAATGCATTTGTGGTACTGCAGAGTCAAGATACATAGTATACACAATTGTATGTCCTGTGTTCTAGGCCAGTGAAGACCACGTTTGCTCTTACCTCCGATATCTGAACATCCTTGGCATGATTTTGCCTCTCGTTTGTCATCTGTGGGTGGGATGTCCTCAGGAGGCCAGCGGAGTTCTCCGCTCTCTACGTCCCCAGATTCTGTGGGCTCCACCACTATCGATGGTAATCGCTTTGTCAGTTTTGGATGCTTGTCATGGGAATCCGGAAAGATCTGGAATAGGATAATGACACGGTACATGACAATGACACCTTCATTTTTTAAGGAAAGAAATAACAGACAAAATATATATCATCTATTTTACTTGTCTCATGTTCTACTTATGGCACTTAGAGAAGACGTGTCCCAGTAAAAGTCGCCTACATTTTTGTTGGCACTACAGAGGAGGACACTATGGGGTACGGGCTGAGTGTGTGCAAAAAGGCACCAGGTCCTTCATGTCGAGTTATCTTCATAATCAGGTCCTGATAAAATCCACGTCATGAGGCCGCCTCTAAGTTTGTGCCGAACTGTAAAATCTTTAAAATGAACCCAAAAGCTCCATGTGTGTAAAAAAAAGTACGGACCTTACCTGAACCGCATGTCCTTCAGCCCCGGACGTTGCACTAAGCGTAAACTCTTCCATCCCAGGTTCACACGTATTCATTACTTCCGTCATACTGCAGAGATGTATAAGACAATGAGAAGGTTATGAGAGCTGCACCCTGAAAAATACAAAAAGGCGCGACCGAGTGGAGAGCAGTATGCAATGACACCTGAAGACATCTCAGACTTCAATGACACCTGAAGACATCTGCGACCTCAATGACACCTGAAGACATTTCAGACCTCAGTGACACCTGAAGACATCTCAGACCTTAGTGACACCTGAAGACATCTCAGACCTCAGTAACACCTGAAGACATCTCAGACCTCAATGGCAACTGAAGACAACCCAGACCTCTGACCCAAATCTCCCCTGCCCCATCCTTCCCTTCTACTGCAAAATGACTTCAAATGTCAGCTGAGATTTCACAGAAATATTTGTATGTAACCCAAGGTCAAAAATGTATCTGTCAAGGGTTTAGCTTCATTTATTTGCTGGGATTTGGCCCAGATTTCATAGTTCAACCACCTAAGGCTGACAGAGGAGCATGTAACTAATGTATAGGAGAATGTGTGCATGACAATCCAGAGACTACACAGCGACAAATAAAAGACTGAAACATAGATCAGACCCATAATCCTACAACACATGGGTTAAATACCACTACAGGTTACACATGTGGCTCATATGGAGCCCTGCCCAGAGATGCAGCAATTTAACTACTATAATATTGCTCCTATGTACAAGAATATAACTACTATAATACTGCTCCTATGTGTCACGGGGAGACTAGGTGGGTGAGAGCTAATAACCCGGGCCCCTGCAGTTTCCCTCAGACTAGGGAAATGCTGACTGACCCTCTACCTGAAGTTTACACTGATGGTGTGCATGTCCAGGCCTCTACCCTCACCCTGCCTCCTGTTACAACCCTAAGCTGAAAACCTGCGCCCTCCACCCAGTGAATGTAATACACCAATACCCACAGTAAGCACAGACAAGGATAAAGGAAAATATACACCACGCCGCTGTCACTCAGGAATACACTATAAATGTGCAGGGCAAAATAAACACAAATATAGGAAGGAGTAAATAAGACAAAGGAAAATACACCACCAGCAACGATTCTCCAACAACCAGCGCTCCACTCCAGACCGAGATAACAACGCAAGACAGAAGCTATAATCGGCGACGCCCAATGATCCGGAGAACTATTTAAAGGCCATGGGCATGGCCCAGCTTCCAATCCAAGGATCAGATAAATTAACCCTGGAACAGCTGGACAAAACCTAGCCGACGCCAATGAGCAAATAGTGGTCAAAAGCGGAAGTATCGCTGTCTGTCGAACGACCTGGTCTGAACAGCGTCCGACATGACAGTACCCCGCCTTCTACGAGGGACCCCAGGGCTCTCACGGCTTATAGGACCCGGCTTGTCTGGATGGCGACGATGAAAAAACCTGACCAGCCGATCCGCATGAATATCCGAGGCTGGTACCCAGGACCTCTCCTCAGGCCGATAACCACGCCAGTGTACCAAGTACTGTAAAGTACAACGCACTACACGAGAGTCAACCACCTTGGAGACTTCAAACTCCAAATTACCATCCACCAAGACTGGAGGTGGCATAGGCGCCGCGTCCACAGAACCCACCACCTTCTTTAGAAGAGACCTGTGGAACACGTTGTGTATCTTATACACTGTAGGGAGCTCCAATCGGTATGCTACTGGGTTAATGACGGCGGTGACCCTAAATGGAGCAATAAACCGTGGACCCAATTTAAGGGATGGTATTTTGAGTCTTATGTTTTTTGTGGATAACCACACCCAGTCATCCACACTCAGGTCCGGACCTGGCACACGCCTACTGTCAGCCACACGTTTGTACCTAGCACCCACACTCAACAGGCACTGTTTAACTCTCCTCCAGACTGATGATAATTGTGCTCCTAACTGATCCTCCTCCGGAACGCCGGAAGAGCCCCTCTGACTCAAGGTACAAAACTGAGGATGTAGCCCATAAACACAAAAAAAATGGAGACTCCCCAGATGACTCCTGGTGGTGATTATTGATGGCAAACTCAGCCAAAGGAAGAAAGGTAGACCACTCCTCCTGGTTATCAGAGACAAAGCAGCGTAAGTACTGGTCCAAATTTTGGTTCATACACTCAGTCTGACCATTTGACTGAGGATGGAACGCCGAAGAAGGAGACAACTTGATCCCCAGCCGTGAGCAAAGTGCTCTCCAAAATTTTGCCACAAACTGAGACCCCCTATCAGACACGATGTCAGATGGAACCCCATGAAGTCTGACCACCTCCTGCACAAATACCTGAGCCAGAGTCTTAGCGTTAGGCAACGAAGGCAAAGGCACAAAGTGCGACATTTTTGAAAACCGATCAACAATCACCAAGATGACCGTGTTCCCAGCTGATGAGGGCAAATCAGTGATGAAATCCATGGAGATTTCCGTCCATGGCTTACTAGGTACTTCAAGAGGAAGTAGTGTGCCAACAGGACGGGAGCGGGGCATCTTAGCCCTAGCGCACGTGGTACAAGCTGACACGTATGAGACCACATCCTGTCGGATCTTGGGCCACCAAAACTGACGTGACACCAACTCCAAGGTACCTCTAACCCCTGGGTGGCCAGCCAGGACAGCATCATGATGCTCCGCCAAAACCTTTAGGCGGAGATGAAGCGGTACAAAAGATTTGTTGATGGGAAGCTCAGATGGTACCTCCTCCTGAGCCTCGGCAATCTCAGACTCAACCTCGGTAGTGAGAGCCGAAACCACAACACCCTTTTGGAGGATGGGTACTGGATCCTCCCGAGGTTCTCCCCCCGGAAAACACCTGGACAGAGCATCCGCCTTAGTGTTTTTAGACCCCGGTCTGTAAGTGACAACAAAATTGAACCGCGTGAAAAACAATGCCCAGCGAGCCTGCCTGGGGGACAGACGCTTGGCTGACTCCAAATACAGCAGATTCTTATGATCGGTAATAACAGTAACCTGATGTACCGGACCCCTCCAAGAAGTGTCGCCATTCCTCAAAGGCCAACTTGATTGCCAACAACTCCCTGTTGCCGATATCGTAGTTCCGTTCGGCGGACGACAGTTTCTTGGAGAAATAGGAACACGGACGCAAACCACTCAAAGATGAGCCTTGAGATCGTACCGCCCCCACACCAACTTCAGATGCATCGACTTCCACAACAAAAGGTTTTGATACGTCTGGCTGCACAAGAATGGGGGCTGAAACAAAACTGTTCTTAAGAGATTCAAATGCGCGCACAGCAGCCTCAGGCCAAACGGAGAAATTGGTACCCTTTTTAGTCATGTCAGTTAGCGGTTTAGCAATGATGGAAAAATCCTTGATAAATTTCCTATAGTAGTTAGAAAACCCAAGGAACCGATGAAGTGCTTTCAGGTTATCAGGCCGTTCCCAATGCAGCACCGCTTGCACCTTAGCGGCGTCCATTTTAAAACCAGAAGCAGACACAATATAACCCAAGAAAGGCAACTCTTGAACAGAGAATACACATTTCTCAAGTTTAGCATACAGCTTATTCTCTCTGAGAAGCTGTAACACCTGCCTGACATGATCTAAATGAGCATCACGGTCGCAAGAATATATGAGGATGTCATCTAGGTACACGATAACGAATTTCCCCAAAACATGCGAGAACACATCATTGATGAAATGTTGGAACACTGCAGGTGCGTTAGTCAACCCAAAAGGCATCACCAAATTTTCAAAATGACCCTAAGGGGTATTAAAAGCCATCTTCCACTCATCACCTTGACGGACTCTTATGAGGTTGTATGCCCCCCTGAGGTCAAGCTTGGTAAACCACTTAGCACCTGCCACCTGGTTGAACAAATCCGGTATCAATGGCATAGGGTATGGATCACGAACCGTAATCTGGTTCAACTCCCTGAAATCCAAACACGGGCGTAATCCGCCATCTTTCTTCTTCACGAAGAAGAACCCTGCTGCCACCGGCGAGGATGACGGCCTGATGTGCCCTTTGCTCAAGCTTTCAGCAATATAATCTTTTAACGCTTGTCTCTCCGGACCGGAGATGTTAAACATCCTTGCTTTAGGCAACTTGACCCCTGGTTTAAACCTGATAGAACAGTCATAGGGACGATGTGGCGGCAACTCTGAGCAACCCTTTTCAGAGAACACATCCACAAAATCCAGAAGTGACTTCGGAACGCTTGAAGTCACCGCAGCCACACATGTAGCCAGGCAATTCTCCTGGCAGAACTCGCTCCACTGAATTATGTCCTGAGTTTTCCAGTCAATTATCGGGTTGTGCATGGACAACCAAGGAAAACCCAAAACTACCTGAGCAGGAAGATTCCTGAGCACCTTACATGTAACCCGCTCGGAATGTAGAACCCCAATGTGGAGTTTCACCTCAGCCACAAATTCAGTAATCTCCCCCTGAGAGAGAGGAGCAGCATTGATGGTGACCACACGGATAGGATGAGACAGTTTTTCAATCCTAAAACCTGCTGTGCGGGCAAACTCCTCATCAATGAGATTTGTGGCTGAACCACTATCCACAAAAACAGTAATTGGCAGCTCACTGCCAGCGATAAAAACCTTAGCAGGGAGCATGCATTGAGAAACCACCATGGAGGATATACATAAGCTCAGATTGGTCTCCTCCACACCATCTGAGCTTAGAAGTTTTCCGCCGTTGCGTTTTTCTTAGACAGCAGAGGACAGATGTTAATAAAATGACCAATTTTACCACAGTAAAAACAGGCTCCCTGCTTCCTGATCTCTGGGGCTCGACGCTTTACATGTGACACCCCTGCGATTTGCATAGGCTCCGTGGGTTCACCTGCAGCAACCTCACGTGAACCTAAACCTTCACCCACAGGCGGTGTCTCATGCTCCCCCTGACGCAGACGGCGATCAATGCGGACAACCAGACTCATAGCGGAATCTAGAGAAGCAGGAGTCTCGTACATCAGAAGGGCTTTTTTAACCCTTCCAGAAACCCCATGAATAAACTGACTCCGCAATGCTGGATCATTCCATTGGGTATTGATCGCCCAGCGGCGGAATTCAGAACAGTAATCCTCTGCTACTCGCTCCCCCTGGCGAATGGAGCGTATCTTAGATTCTGCCAGAGCCATTCTGTCAGGCTCATCATAGATTTTCCCAAGAGAAGAAAAAAAACTCTCCACAGAGTCAAATGCCGCAGAATCAGATGGCAAAGAAAACGCCCATGCTTGGGGATCCCCGCTTAACAATGACAACACCAGGCCCACACGCTGAGCCTCATTACCCGAGGAGATCTGGCGCATACGGAAATATAGTTTGCAAGCTTCACGAAAAGAAACAAATTTACTGCGTTCCCCAGCAAATTTTTCAGGCAAAGCAAATTTAGGCTCAGCACCTCTTTCTGTCGCTCTAGCTTGCACATTAGATCCTGCTAGTCCCTGTTGCTGTACTGCCCCCCTCAACTCCGTGACCTGTAGGGACAGCGCCTCCAACTGGCGGGTTATGGAAGTCATGGGATCCATGACACAAAAAAAAAAAAAGAAACCCCTTTTTTTTCTTTTTTTTTTTGTTGCTGGGCCGATTATAATGTCACGGGGAGACTAGGTGGGTGAGAGCTAATAACCCGGGCCCCTGCAGTGGTTACACTGATGGTGTGCATGTCCAGGCCTCGAACCTCACCCTGCCTCCTGTTACAACCCTAAGCTGAAAACCTTCGCCCTCCACCCAGTGAATGTAATACACCAATACCCACAGTAAGCACAGACAAGGATAAAGGAAAATATACACCACGCCGCAGTCACTCAGGAATACACTATAAATGTGCAGGGCAAAATAAACACAAATATAGGAAGGAGTAAATAAGACAAAGGAAAATACACCACCAGCAACGATTCTCCAACAACCAGCTCTCCACTCCAGACCGAGATAACAACGCAAGACAAGCTATAATCAGCGACGCCCAATGATCCGGAGAACTATTTAAAGGCCATGGGCATGGCCCAGCTTCCAATCCGAGGATCAGGTAAATTAACCCTGGAACAGCTGGACAAAACCTAGCCGACGCCAATGAGCAAATAGTGGTCAAAAGCGGAATTACCGCTGTCTGTCGAACGACCTGGTCTGAACAGCGTCCGACATGACACTATGTACAAGAATATAACTACTATAATACTGCCCCTATGTACAAGAATATAACTACTATAATACTGCCCCTATGTACAAGAATATAACTACTGTAATACTGCTGCTCTGTACAAGAATATAACTACTATAATACTGCTCCTATGTACAAGAATATAACTACTACTAGATGGTGGCCCGATTCTAACGCATCGGGTATTCTAGAATATGTATGCATGTATGTATATATAGCAGCCACATAGTATATAGCACAGGCCACGTAGCATATAGGAGCCATGTAGTATATAGCAGACAAATAGTATGTGGCCTGTGCTATATACTATGTGGCTGCTATATACATACATACATACATACATATTGTAGAATACCCGATGCGTTAATACAGGCCACGCTGGCCATGTAATATATAGCACAGCCCACGCAGTACAAAACACAGCCCACATAGTATCTAACACTGGCCACGTAGTATATAGCAGCCACGAGGTATATAACACAGCCCACGTAGTATATAGCAATATGGGCACCATATCCCTGTTTAAAAAAATAATTAAAATAAAAAATAGTTAAATACTCACCCGCCGGGATCCAGCGTAGCTCTGGCGATGCGCGCGCGGCTGCCGCCATCTTCCGTTCCCAGGATGCATTGCGAAATTAGCCACATGACTTAGCGGTCTCGCGAGACCGCTAAGGCTGCTTTCACACTAGCATCGGTACGGGCCCGTCGCAGTGCGTCGGGCCGACGTACCGACGCATGCTGTGAAAAAAATGCCTGACGTGGGTAGCGGAAGCAGTCTTACGACGCTTCCACTGCCCCATTGCAAGGTCCGGGGAGGAGGGGGTGGAGCATGCGTGGTCAAAAATGGCGGACTCGACGCACAAAAAAAGTTACATGTAACATTTTTTGTGCCGGCGGTCCGCCACAACACGACGAAACCGTCGCACGACGGTTGTGACGTGTGGCAATACGTCGCAATGCGTCGGTAATGTAAGTCCATGGGGAAAAAACGCATCCTGCAGACTACTTTGCAGGATGCGTTTTTTCTCCTGAACGACGCATTGCAACGTATTGCAAACGACGCTAGTGTGAAAGTAGCCTAAGTCTTCTGGGTAATTTCACAATGCATCTCTGGGAACGGAAGATAGCGGCAGCCACGCGCGCCTGGGCGGACGACGGAGGGTGAGAATAGCACTTATTTTGTTTTTTTATTATTTTTAACATTACATCTTTTTACTATTGATGCTGCATAGGCAGCATCAATAGTAAAAAGTTGTGGACACACAGGGTTAATAGCAGCGATAACGGAGTGCTTTACCCGCGGCATAACGCGGTCCGTTACCGCTGGCATTAACCCTGTGTTAGCAGTGACTGGAGGGGAGTATGCGGGCGTCGGGCACTGACTGCAAGGGAGTAGGGAGGGACTAATCGGACTGTGCCCGTCGCTGATTGGTCGCGGCAGCCATGACAGGCAGCTGGCGAGACCAATCAGTGACGCGGGATTTACGTTACGGAAGTTGCGGACAGAAAGACGGAAGTACCCCTTAGACAATTATATATAGACTAGATGGTGGCCCGATTCTAACGCATCGGGTATTCTAGAATATGCATGTTCACGTAGTATATTGCACAGCCCACGTAGTTAATTGCCCAGCCACGTAGTATATTGCCCAGCCACGTAGTATATTGCACAGCCCACATAGTATATTGCCCAGCCCACGTAGTATATTGCCCAGCCACGTAGTATATTGCCCAGCCACGTAGTATATTGCCCAAGCACGTAGTATATTGTCCAGCCACGTAGTATATTGCCCAGCCATGCAGTATATTGCCCAGCCACGTAGTATATTGTCCAGCCACATAGTATATTGTCCAGCCACATAGTATATTGCCCAGTCACGTAGTATACAGCACAGAGCCACGTAGTATATTGCCCAGCCACGCAGTACATTGCCCAACCACGTAGTATATTGCCCAGCGACGTAGTATATTGCCCAGCCACGTACTATACAGCACAGTGCCACATAGTATATTGCCCAGCCACATAGTATATTGCCCAGTCACGTAGTATACAGCACAGAGCCACATAGTATACTGCCCAGTCACGTAGTATATTGGCCAGTCACGTAGTATGCACCGTATCCCTGTTAAAAAAAAAGAATTAAAATAAAAAATAGTTACATACTCACCCTCCGTTGGCTCCCGGATCGAAGCGGTTACCGATGGTCCTCGCGCGCTCCGGTCTGAAGAGTGCATTGCGGTCTCGCGAGATGATGACGTAGCGGTCTCGCGAGACCGCACGTCATCATCTCGCGAGACCGCAATGCATGGAGCGGTCACCGGAGCGTCGCGAGGAGAGTAACCGCTTCGATCCGGGAGCATCGGTAACCGCTTCGATCCGGGGGCCAACGGAGGGTAAGTATGTAACTATTTTTAATTTTTTTTATTTTTTTTAACATTAGATCTTTTTACTATTCATGCTGCATAGGCAGCATGAATAGTAAACGTTGGACACACAGGGTTAATAGCAGCGCTAACCGAGTGCGTTACACCGCGGTCAACGCTGCCATTAACCCTGTGTGAGCGGTGACTGGAGGGGAGTATGCGGGCGCCGGGCACTGACTGCGGGGAGTAAGGAGTGGCCATTTTCTTCCGGACTGTGGCCGTCGCTGATTGGTCGTGGCTGTTTTGCCGCGACCAATCAGCGACTTGGATTTCCATGACAGACAGAGGCCGCGACCAATGAATATCCGTGACAGACAGACAGAAGGACAGACAGACGGAAGTGACCCTTAGACAATTATATAGTAGATAATACTGCCCTTATGTACAAGAATATAACTACTATAATACTGCTCCTATGTACAAGAATATAACTACTATAATACTGCTCCTAGGTACAAGAATATAACTACTATAATACTGCCCTATGTACAAGAATATAACTACTATAATACTGCCCCTATGTACAAGAACATAACTACTATAACACTGTCTCCTATGTACAAGAATATAACTACTATAATACTACTCCTATGTACAAGAATATAACTACTATAATACTGCTCCTAGGTACAAGAATATAACTACTATAATACTGCCCCTAGGTACAAGAATATAACTACTATAATACTGCCCCTATGTACAAGAATATAACTACTATAACACTGTCTTCTATGTACAAGAATATAACTGCTATAATACTGCTCCTATGTACAAGAATATAACTGCTATAATACTGCCCCCTATGTACAAGAATATAACTACTATAATACTGCTCTCCTATGTACAAGAATATAACTACTATAATACTGCCCCTATGTACAAGAATATAACTACTATAATACTACTCCCTATGTACAAGAATATAATACTGCTCCTATGTACAAGAGTATAACTACTATAATACTGCCCCCTATGTACAAGAATATAACTACTATAATACTGCTCCTATGTACAAGAATATAACTACTATAATACTGCTCCTATGTACAAGAATATAATTAATATAATACTGCCTCTTATGGATGAAAATATTTAAAGGTCTTTGTAAGAACACCTTTATATTTGAATGGATGATGTAAGTTATGTTTTATTACAAATGCCCATTTGCTGTGGAACAGTTTCCCTTTAAGGCAGGGATTCTGTACAATATGCACATTTCTCCAGGTTCCTTTAGAATGTATATAGGTCAGGATATAGGATCTGGGACTCATGCAGTCAGATGCTGGTGCCAATGACACTATATTATTTCTGTCTCATCCGATGACTAATTTAGAAAGTGTTTCAGCCAATTACATCTTATTTACTTCTCATTTAGTACACCTTAGTGATAACATCAGATCATCTGCCGGTTCTGGGGAGCAGATGTATGGCTGCAACATTTAGATACAAATTAAATCTTAGAAGCAACAAATAAATACTATTATAGAGTGGTGTGCGGACTGACCACAGAGAAAGTATAACTTCCAGCATGTCTTCATGTCATGTAAGTACTGTAGTAGTCCTTAAACAGTCCTTGAGTCACCCTCTTATGCCAAGTATAAAAAAAAAACTCTACATAGCCGTATCTTAGTAATAAGCTGGGTGACAACCAAAATACCTCTCTATGGGTACATGTAGTACTTCCATGGGGGTAATTCAGAAACAGGGGGGTCCTGAGTGGGGGGATCCCTTTATTGTGACCAATAGGACATAATGACAAGGGTTTGTTGTCCTGTTGAGACTTTCACCCCTTCCCTCTCCATGACATATAATTACGGGTGTATTCAGCGAGCTCAGGAGTTGAGCCCGCTCCATAACGGGCAGGTACCAGCTGTTTTATACAGCCGACACCTGCTTCTAACATCAGCAATCGGAGCTACCTTCCATTTAACCACTTAAATGCCGCTGTCAATATCTGGTGCCGCAAAATGAAAAGTTAAAAAAAACATTGCCTGGTTGCTAGGGAACCCCCACATGTACTTATGCTGGCTAACAGATGTAAATCATTCAGCTGCGGCGCTAAAAACTAAATCTCCGAGCACTAAAAAATACTCGGAGGACACCTGAGCATGCTCGGGAAATCTCGAATAATGAGTATTCGCTCATCACTAGTGCTGATCTCCAACCCATACTCCATAGAGATCACAAATTGAAAGACAAGGATCCCAAGAAACAGCCTCCTGGATTACAAACTGAGAGAGGATAACAACAGGGTACCTCTTGTGGTCACATACAACCCCCACATGAGCATCCTAAGGAAAATTGGTGCTGATCTCCAACCCATATTCCACAGAGACCACAAATTGAAGACACATTCCCAGAACTACCACTTATGTCCTACAAACAGCCCCCTAACTTAAGGAATCTCCTGGTCAGAAGTGTCCTCTCATCACCATCAGTGACTGGCACATTCCCATGTAACAATAAAAAAATGCAAATCGTGTACCCACATATTACCAACAAATATAGTCCACGTACCAAACACAAATCAGGACTATAAGGTCACGGGATTCTTTTCTTGTACATCCTCCAACGTGGTGTACATGATACAATGTATGAGGTGCCCTGGAAGTATCTATATTGGGGAACTATGCAAAGACTACAAACTAGGATGAATTTACACAGGCACACAATCAGGAATGAAATGGACACACCTGTGGGAAAACATTTCTCTGGACCTGGACACAGTATGACAGATTTAAAAGTCTTAATACTAAAAGGTCATTTTAAGGACCACAGGGAAAGAAAAATTTGGGAATTCAAACTAATGAAGATGTTCAAATCTTTGACACTAGGACTCAATTTAACACCTGGATCTATGAGTCACTACATGGATACAATTCACCCCTCCACCAGATGGACTCAGGATAACTAAGAACATTATTCCCACTGCCTCTCCATTTGTAACAAATGCTTAATTTGCTTTCCTTGGCTTATCTTTAGGAGGCATCACACTTCCCACCCCCTGAATAAATGTCCTGCAGTAGTATTCTCTAAGGCCATGTGCACACGTTCAGGATTTTTAGCGTTTTTTTCACGTTTTTTCGCTATAAAAACGTGATAAAAACGCGAAAAAAACGCTTACCTATGCCTCCTATTATTTACAAGGTATTCCGCATTTTTTGTGCAAATGTTGCGATTTTTTCCGCGAAAAAATCGCATAGCGGAAAAAAAAGCAACATGTTCATTAAAAATGCGGAATTGCAGGGATTCCGCACACCTAGGGGTCCATTGATCTGCTTACTTCCCGCACGGGCTGTGCACACCATGCGGGAAGTAAGCAGATTATGTGCGGTTGGTACCCAGGGTGGAGGAGAGGAGACTCTCCTCCACGCACTGGGCACCATATAAGTGGTCAAAAAATAAGAAATAAAATAAAAAATAGGCCTATACTCACCCTCGATGTCCCGCGCAGTGTTCCCGCCTCACCGCTGCACGCTGCCGTTCGGTTCCTGTAGCTGATGTGCGGCGAAGGACCTCGCCGATGACGTCACAGTCCTGTGATTGGTCGTGAGCGGTCATGTGACCGCTCACGTGACCGTGACGTCACGGAAGGTCCTGCGCGCACACACCAGCTATAGGAAGACGAACGGATGCCGCTGATGAGATGTCTGGGTGAGTATAAGCATTTTTTTATTTTTTTTATTATTTTTAAACATTCTATCTTTTACTATAGATGCTGCATAAGCTGCATCTATAGTAAAAAGTTGGTCACACTTGTCAAACAGTATGTTTGACAAGTGTGACCAACTTGTCAGTCAGTTTTCCAAGCGATGCTACAGATCGCTTGGAAAACTTTAGCATTCTGCAAGCTAATTACGCTTGCAGAATGCTAAAAAAACGCGAAAAAAACGGAAAAAAA
The DNA here is from genome assembly GCF_051348905.1 of Ranitomeya variabilis. Classification (NCBI taxonomy): domain Eukaryota; kingdom Metazoa; phylum Chordata; class Amphibia; order Anura; family Dendrobatidae; genus Ranitomeya; species Ranitomeya variabilis. Next base: position 738,616,254 of record NC_135232.1, read on the forward strand.
ACGCAAAAAAAAAAATGCGGATTTCTTGCAGAAAATTTCCGGTTTTCTTCAGGAAATTTCTGCAAGAAATCCTGAACGTGTGCACATACCCTTAATGTTGTGCTTGTTTCTTATTAATCTCTTTGTAATCTTGCTTGAAGAAGAAGCCACTGTGCTCTGAAAGCTTGCAAACATATTATTTTCTGGTTGGCCAATAAAGGTATCACTCCTAGAATACTTCTGTCATCATTGGGTAGAAAAGTATTCACATCGATTTTTCTGGCTGACACGGTACCACAATACAATTTGTTATTGTACATCAACTATTTAGAAAACTTTATCTTTTAATCTCTGCTTTTTTGTCACTTCATAGGATTCCTGTTTACATCCATAAACCTACATTTATTCCACTTTTGGTTTTCTACATTTGCATTCAGATGGATACATTGTAAAAAACGAATGTCTTTCATTTACTGGATACAATTGTAACAAACCCTCAGCTGTGAAAAACATCAGATCAGAGATGTATTTGGGCCCCAGGTTTGCAGCTAAGCAGGGCTGACTACACGTATGATTACTGCATGCGGAGGTCAGAGGCGTTGCGCCGTGCCACCTTGTGAATATTCAGTAGTATTATAATCAATGCAATGATCTACCAAGAGCAAGAAGAACACACGACCGGTGAATCTCTCTCGTGGAATCGTGCTTTTTTTTTTTCTTTTAAACTCCAACATTTACTTTGCCCTTGTCCTAGGAGAATGGATTTTCCTCGATGACTTGTCCGAGGCGATCAATATTAACGATCGTGACAAAGTCACAGTTTATCTCTCAAAGGACCAATAAAAAAACCCACATACATACACAGATATAAATGTGGCATATGGCATGTTTAGCTTTTGTCAATGGTAAGAATAACATGGTTCCTTTCTTCTAGACAGTGCCACACCAGTGCATGGGTTGTGTGTGTTATTGCAGCTCCGCAATACCACACATAACCTACTACACAAAACGCGGATTTAGATACCATTAACCGCACGAAGAGAACCATAATATAAAAACAAGATATCTTTATTGAATTAATTCACAAAACAACAGAACAGTAAAAATAAGACCTGATATAATGACAGAGTGTCCAGAGGAATAAAGAGACCCGCACACTATCCCTATAACAAATATAATAGTACTGATACAACAGTCAAAGTATGCTAAGCCAAAACAAAAAGACTAGATGGGTTACTATAATACATCATAATGCAGAGTATACTGTGGAAATACGGGAGAAAAAATGATTTTCCTCAAAATTAGGATAATTATCCCTTCCACATCCCTCATACATTTAACAAATGCTATGAACACCTAGTTTGTTAGGCATGCTGAGGTATAGAATGTATGTAATACAGACCCAGATAGTGTGTTGATAACGCCGGTCCTTCCTCCTCGTGCGCCCCGACGCGCGTTTCGCCCAGAGCTTCTTCCGGGGGCGTCACACATAACCTGTAGACGGAGGTGGCGCTGTTTTTGGAAAAAATAGATTGCCCATCTGTTCATCCTATGCTATAGATATGTATTAGATATGGCTACGTGGATTTCCCCATCCTGTGTTCTATTTGTATTCTAAGTCTGAACCATCTTCCCTTTTATCTCTGTATTGTGCCATTCCCAGAAAACAAAATGCACTATGGGGAAAAGCTGTCTCCCCATAGCGCTTTTTTTTTTTTTTTTTAAATTATTAATTATCATTACTTACGGTACTTTAGCAAATCATGGAGTTTGCTTCAAAAACTGAGGGGGGGGGGGTAGAATTGAATACTTAGCCGCGATGCAATTTTAAATATTTTATATAATTTAGTTGTTCCATTCCTCTATTATTTCTCCTGCAAATTTAGAAATAAATGGATAGTTAGGTGTGAACAGTTGGGGATGTGCCACTGCACACTCTGACATTGTCCAATTGGCTCTGACTATGCAAGAACACGCCCTTTTGACAAGGGGAATGGTAACACCCAGTTGTTATTTTACGAATACATTTTGCAGGAGGAATAAAAGAGGAATGTCAGGATGCAGAGATCTGAGGATGGACATGTAAAGACTGAGGAAAGATGACAGATCCCTTTGACGAATCCATGATTGTCATCACACCTAAATAAGACATTCTCTCTCTTTAGGTACCTTCACACTAAACAACTTTACAACGAGAACGACAACGATCCGTGATGTTGCAGCGTCCTGGTTAGCGATCTCGTTGTCTTTGACACGCAGCAGCGATCTGGATCCCGCTGTGATATTGCTGGTCGGAGCTAGAAGTCCAGAACTTTATTTGGTCGTCAGATCGGCGTGTATCGTCGTGTTTGACAGCAAAAGCAACGATGCCAGCAATGTTTTACATGGAGCTAACGACCTGCGAGAACGATAAGTGAGTCACCGCTACGTCACTGGATCGCTCCTGCATCGTTCAGGAGCTGCTGTGTTTGACATCTCTACAGCGACCTAAACAGCGACGCTGCAGCGATCGGCTCATTGTCTATATCGCTGCAGCGTCGCTGAGTGTGACGGTATCTTTTGGGCTCAGTTGTATGTGGCTGAGCCACAAGCAATATTGCCTTGCGCTGGCGTGTACTCCGGAGGACAGAGAATGAACTTCAATCCAATACTGCGGCCAGCATGCAGCCAGCGGGTAAGGAAAGGGTGAATCAAACACCCGAAAACCCCGCCCATATGACCCAAAACTGGTCCCGCCAAATTCAGGTGACAGGTTCCCTTTAAGATTAGATAAATACAACCTGATGAAAAATAGTACATGACAAGTTACACAAATTTGCCATAAACTAGCCAAAAAATGTAGAAGCAGTGTGCGAATAAATAAGCACACCCTTACTGTTTCCACACAAAATAAGTGGGTAAGTCCTAGTCGTCATAGTTAGCAAGGCCAAAAAAATACATTTGTCCATCCAGTTCAGCCTATATTCCATCAGAATAAATCCCCAGAGCTACGTCCTTCTAAAGATCCTAATAACTGTAAGATACAATATTGTTCTGCTCCAGGAAGGCTTCCAGGCCTCTCTTGAACCCCTTGACTGAGTTCGCCATCACCACCTCCTCAGGCAAGCAATTCCAGATTCTCACTGCCCTAACAGTAAAGAATCCTCTTCTATGTTGGTGGAAAAACCTTCTCTCCTCCAGACGCAGAGAATGCCCCCTTGTGACCGTCACCTTCCTTGGTATAAACAGATCCTCGGATATTTATATTGTCCCCTTATATACTTATACATGGTTATTAGATTGCCCCTCAATCGTCTTTTTTCTAGACTAAATAATCCTAATTTTGCTAATCTCTCTGGGTATTGTAGTTTCCCCATCCCCTTTATTAATTTTGTTGCCCTCCTTTGTACTCGCTCTAGTTCCATTATATCCTTTCTGACCACCGGTGACCAGAATTGTACACAGTACTCCATGTGCGGTCTAACCAGGGATTAATGCTCTCATCATGTGTATTCAGACCTCTTTTAATGCACCCCATGATCCTGTTTGCCTTGTCAGCCGCTAGTAGCCAGGTGCTGCTAATCAAGTGTCCTTGACAAAAATGTTTCCAGTTTGCTGGTCTGGAGCATTCAGGGGTTAACACAAAAAACAAGACATTCACTAAGGGAGATTACAAGAACAGCTACTGCTCAGAGGCTAAAGGCCTATGTTAGCATGTTAAAGGGAATCTGTTACTAGGATTTTACTACCTCATCTGAGAGCAGCATAATGTCAGGATTCCAGCGACCTATCACTTAGTTTACTGGGTGCAGCAATTGTGATACAATCAATGTTCTCTCTGCTGTAGATGTAACAGTGCTTAGAAGGCTAACCCCACCCACATTACTGATTAGCAGCTTTTTATGCACATTGTTTATTCACAGTACCCTACTAATCAGGGTGTGGCTGGACCAGGAGGCATGCTGGAGCAAGTCCAGTAGTGATAATCTCCTGCTGATAATACACTGTATGGAAACAACAGTGCACAGCCTAGTAAGTGACACATTAAATAATTGCCTCAGCCCCTATTTCATGCTGCCCTCAGATTACATAGCAAAAACCTGCTGACAGATTCCCTTTAACCCCTTCACAACCTTGAATGTATATGTACGTCCAAGGTCATGTCCCGTTATTTGATGCTGGCTCCCAGCACTGAGCCCACATCTTCTCCCCCCCCACATGACAGCTGATCTGAACAGCTGTCATGTGCCTCTAACAACCGCTAGTGGCTCTGAGATTCACCCACAGCTGTTAAAGGGAACCTGTCACCCCCAGAATGGAGGGTGAGCTAAGCGCACCAGCATCAGGGGTTTATCTACAGCATTCTGGAATGCTGTAGATAAGCCCCAGATGTATCCTAAAAGATAAGAAAAAGAGGTTAGATTATACTCACCCAGGGGCGGTCCCAGTCCGGTCCGATGGGTGTCGCGGTCCGGCGCCTCCCATCTTCATCAGATGACGTCCTCTTCTGGTCTTCACGCTGCGGCTCCGGCGCAGGCGTACTTTGTCTGCCCTGTTGAGGGCAGAGCAAAGTACTGCAGTGCGCAGGTGCTGGGCCTCTCTGACCTTTCCCGTCACCTGCGTACTGCAGTACTTTCCTCTGCCCTCAACAGGGCAAACAAAGTACGCCTGCGCCGGAGCCGCAGCGTGAAGACCAGAAGAGGACGTCATCGTAAGAAGATGGGAGGCTCCGGACCGCGACACCCACCGGATTGGAACGCTCGCCCAGGTGAGTATTATAATAATAATAATAATAATAATAATAATAATAATTTTATTTATATAGCGCCAACATATTCCGCAGCGCTTTACAACTTATAGAGGGGACTTATACAGACAACAGACATTACAGCATAACAGAAATCACAGTTCAAAACAGATACCAGGAGGAATGAGGGCCCTGCTGCTCGCAAGCTTACAATCTATGAGGAAAAGGGGAGACACAAGAGGTGGATGGTAACAATTGCTTTAGTTATTTGGACCAGCCATAGTGTAAGGCTCGGGTGTTCATGTAAAGCTGCATGAACCAGTTAACTGCCTAAGTATGTAACAGTACAGACACAGAGGCTATTAACTGCATAAAGTGTATGAGAACATGATGGAGGAACGTGATTATGTTGTTGTTTTTTATTAATAGGCCACACAGGGATAATTAGGTTAATGCGTTGAGGCGGTAGGCCAATCTGAACAAATGAGTTTTTAGTGCACGCTTAAAACTGTGGGGATTGGGGATTAATTGTATTAACCTAGGTAGTGCATTCCAAAGAATCGGCGCCGCACGTGTAAAGTCTTGGAGACGGGAGTGGGAGGTTCTGATTATTGAGGATGCTAACCTGAGGTCATTAGCAGAGCGGAGGGCACGGGTAGGGTGGTAGACTGAGACCAGAGAGGAGATGTAGGGTGGTGCTGAGCCATGGAGTGCTTTGTGGATGAGGGTAGTAGTTTTGTACTGGATTCTGGATTGGATGGGTAGCCAGTGTAATGACTGGCACAAGGTAGAGGCATCGGTGTAACGGTTGGCGAGGAATATGATCCTGGCAGCAGCATTCAGGACAGATTGGAGCGGGGAGAGTCTGGTAAAAGGTAGGCCAATTAGTAGAGAGTTACAATAGTCCAGACGAGAATGAATAAGTGAGACAGTAAGAGTTTTTGCAGAGTCGAAAGTAAGAAAAGGGCGAATTCTGGAAATGTTTTTGAGATGCAGATAAGAAGAGCGAGCCAGTGATCGGATGTGGGGGGTGAATGAAAGCTCGGAATCAAGGATGACTCCAAGGCAGCGGGCATGTTGCTTTGGAGTAATGGTGGAACCGCACACAGAGATGGCAATGTCGGGCAAAGGTAGGTTTGTAGAGGGAGAGAACACGAGGAGTTCAGTTTTTGACAGGTTCAGTTTCAGATAGAGGGAGGACATGATGTTAGAGACAGCGGTAAGACAATCACTGGTATTTTCTAAAAAGGTCGGCGTGATAACAGGAGAAGAGGTGTATAATTGGGTGTCGTCAGCATAGAGATGGTACTGGAAACCAAATCTACTGATTGTTTGTCCAATAGGGGCAGTATACAAAGAGAAGAGGAGGGGGCCTAGGACTGATCCTTGAGGAACCCCAACAGTAAGGGGAAGGTGAGAGGAGGAGGAACCAGCAAAACAAACAGTGAAGGATCGGCCAGAGAGATAGGAGGAGAACCAAGAGAGAACGGTGTCCTTGAGGCCGATGGAGCGGAGCATAGTGAGGAGGAGCTGATGATCCACAGTGTCGAATGCTGCGGAGAGATCCAAGAGAATTAGCATGGAATAGTGACCATTAGATTTAGCTGTTAGTAGGTCATTAGAGACTTTAGTGAGGGCAGTTTCAGTAGAGTGTAAAGAGCGGAAACCAGATTGAAGAGGGTCGAGAAGAGAATTATCTGAGAGATAGCGGGTAAGACGGGAGTGGACCAGGCGTTCCAGGAGTTTAGAGATGAAGGGAAGATTAGAGACAGGTCTATAATTAGCGGCACAATTTTGATCGAGGGAGGGCTTTTTAAGTAGTGGATGTATGATGGCATGCTTAAATGAGGAGGGAAAAATACCGGAAGTGAGGGAAAGGTTGAATATTTTTGTTAGGTGAGAGGTGACAGCCGGGGAAAGGGACTGGAGGAGATGCGACGGAATGGGGTCGCTGGTGCAAGTGGTCGGGCGAGAAGATGCAAGGAGCCTGCTTACTTCTTCTTCTGTAACTGGTTCAAAGTCAGAGAGTGAACTAGATGCAGTGGGGGAGGGAGGACAGTGCTTGGTATGAAGAGATTGGGAAATGATTTCCTGTCGAATGTGGTCAATTTTTTCTTTGAAGTAATTGGCCAGATCGTCAGCGTGGAGATCTGTGGTTGGGGCCTGCTCTCTTGGGTTGAGTAGGGACTGGAAAGTGTCAAAGAGACGTTTAGGGTTATTGGACAGCGAGGTGATGAGGGTGTTGAAATAGGTTTGTTTGGAGAGGTGAAGGGCAGAGTTGTATGTTTTTAACATGAACTTATAATGGATGAAATCTTCGGGCAGATTAGATTTTCTCCACAGACGTTCGGCGCACCTGGAGCACCGCTGCAGGAAACGTGTTTGCAGCGTGTGCCACGGTTGTCGCCATCTGTGTCGAGTTGCTCTATGTATAGGAGGAGCAGCTTCATCCAGGGCACTTTGCAGGGTTTCATTGTAATGGTTCAGAGCAGAATCAGGACATGAGATGGAGGAGATTGGGGCCAATAAGGACTGCAAGTTCTTCATAAGTTTCTGGGTGTTAATGGCCTGTATGTTTCTATAAGTGTGCAAAGTGGGGGTGACCTGAGCGGGATGGCAGTTCTTGATAGAGAATGAAAGAAGGTTGTGGTCAGAGAGCGGGAGAGGGGTGTTTGTGAAATCATCCACTGAGCAAAGTCGGGAGAAGACCAAGTCAAGGGAGTTTCCATCTTCATGCGTTGGAGAGTTAGTATGCTGCGAGAGGCCGAAAGAGGAGGTTAGAGATAAAAGGTGAGAAGCAGACGGGGAAAGGGGAGAAGCAATGGGGATGTTGAAATCACCCATGATAAGGGTGGGGGTGTCACAGGAGAGAAAGTGCGGAAGCCAGGTGGCAAAGTGATCCAGGAACTGATGAGAGGGGCCAGGAGGACGATACACCACCGCCACTCGCATGGAGAAGGGGACGTAGAGTCTGACAGCATGGACCTCAAAGGAAGGGAATACAAGTGAGGGTACTTGGGGGATAACTTGGAAGGTACATTTGGGTGAAAGGAGCAGCCCAACACCTCCACCTGCTCTGTTGTCTGATCTTGGGGTATGAGAAAAGTGTAGTCCACCATAGGAGAGAGCAGCAGCAGCAGCGGTTGTGTCTGACTGCTGGATCCAGGTTTCAGTAAGAGCCAGGAGATTAAGAGAGTTAGAAAGGAAGAAGTCATGAATGAAGGAGAGTTTATTACACACAGAGCGAGAATTCCAAAGAGCACAATTGAAAGAGACAGAAGGCATGCATGGAATATTAATAAGGTTAGAGGGGTTTCTGGGTGTAGCAGTTGGGAGGTTTGACTGGCTATAACATGGGGGGCCGGGGTTCGGAGAGATGTCTCCAGCAACTAGGAGAAGGAGGATAGAAAGAGTGAGCAGATGGTTAAGTGATTTGTGAGAGCGTCTCTTGTGTTGGATGGTGGGACTGAATGGATCTGTACTGTTAAGCAATGTGAACAGAGCATGAGTGCTATACATAGGAGAGGCCAGGACAGAGGGGCCAATATGGATGGAGTGTAAAGAGTTGATGCAAGGGCGGTGATTGTGTGTGAAAGCAGCAGCCATGATATAGATTATACAAATACATATGGTGAGTATTTGCTGTGTGCCAACTGAATAGGGAATAGATTTTGATTGTCTTACCTGTCTCCTGCCCTGTTTTTCTGCCATGTTATAACTGCTGAATACTTAGAAAAAAAAGTACTTTGAAAAAAAAAATGTACACGAATAATAGTGCACGAATGCCCCCTGCATGAATGCTTCCCCAAGCTATATCTACATTTATAGGTGGCCAGCTCTTAGATCTCACTTTTTTTTTTTTTTTTTTTTTGGTCTTCCCCCCTCTCGTTACCAATCAATCTAACTCAATTGAGACAGCAGGGCACAATAAATGTAGTGATCAGATAAACAAATGTCCAGGTCTACATGGATCATAAACCCCTTTGAAAAACAGTTATGCGAACTCTTGGCATAAGGACAAGCAGAAGAGAATTAAATATCTAGAAACAAAAACAATTGCATAACAAGCTGGCTAACAAATATAGATATAAGCAGGAATCAATGCCGAAGGTAGAAGGACTCTGATACCATTCAAGCTTGCTTGCTGTCAGGGAATGGAGCAATAGACATGCAGGATATTTCAGTTCAAAGAATGAATGATATGTTACCATTCAAGCTTGCTTGCTGTCAGGGAATGGAGCAATAGACATGCAGGATATTTCAGTTCAAAGAATGAATGATATGTTACCATTCAAGCTTGCTTGCTGTCAGGGAATGGAGCAATAGACATGCAGGATATTTCAGTTCAAAGAATGAATGATATGTTACCATTCAAGCTTGCTTGCTGTCAGGGAATGGAGCAATAGACATGCAGGATATTTCAGTTCAAAGAATGAATGATATGTTACCATTCAAGCTTGCTTGCTGTCAGGGAATGGAGCAATAGACATGCAGGATATTTTAGTTCAAAGAATGAATGATATGTTACCATTCAAGCTTGCTTGCTGTCAGGGAATGGAGCAATAGACATGCAGGATATTTCAGTTCAAAGAATGAATGATATGTTACCATTCAAGCTTGCTTGCTGTCAGGGAATGGAGCAATAGACATGCAGGATATTTCAGTTCAAAGAATGAATGATATGTTACCTGTATGAAGAGAGAAGAGATGCTTGTTATATTCTGCCATGTTATAACTGCTGAATACTTAGAAAAAAAAGTACTTTGAAAAAAAAAATGTACACGAATAATAGTGCACGAATGCCCCCTGCATGAGTATAATATAACCTCTTTTTCTCATCTTTTAGGAGCATTACAAAATGCTGTAGATAAGCCCCTGATGCTGGTGGGCTTAGCTCATCCTCGATTTTGGGGGTGACAGGTTCCCTTTAGCCAGTTAAATGCCGCTGTCAATCAGTAACAGAGGCATTTATTACGCGACGGCCGGCAGCGTTTCATAAGTCCCGTCCATCGGCGCCCGGTCACGTGATCGCGGGGCACAGATGGGTTGACATAACAGACGGGGGTCTGCTAAAGACCTCCATGCCTGCCATTGTGAATCTCCTGTGAATGCTGGCTCGTGGCCGGCGTTCATAGGAGATCGTGATTTCTGCTACAAATGGCAGAATGGTGCTATGTGTAGCACAAGCGAATGGATGATCGCTGCTTCAAGTCTCCTAAAGAGACTGCTGAACATATTAAAACTAAAAAAAAAAATGTTTAAAAGATATTTTAAAAACCCCACAAAATTCAAATCACCGCCATTTTGCCCCATTAAAGATAAAACAATTTAACAAAAAACAAATATTTGGTATCACTGTGTTCAGAAACGCCCGATCTATGAAAATATAAAAATAATTAATACGATCATTAAACGGTGTAACGAGAGAAAGAATCGAAAAGCCAGAATTGCGTTTTTTTTGGTCGGCGCAAAACTGCAAAAGACAAGCCCTCACCAACCCCATATCCCGAAAATACTACATATTCCACAGATCAACTCCGCCAGCCACCAGTCAGAAAGTGACAGATATCCAGTACAATGTTAGGATGGTAAAACGGAGGCTACAACAATTTGTATCATTCTCATAGTGTTTTATTCATCATCTCAAGTTACAGTGAGAGAGCAGGGCATTGTGGGAGCTCATGCGGCAGATATCTGACATCTGGGAGGAGCTAAATCAGAACCGAATGGAGAAAACAAAATGAGATAACTGGAAATCAGAGTGAAACCAGTAAAGCAAAGTATTTACAACGTTATTCAGTTTCTTCTGTAGATTTAAACAGTGAAATGTTTTTCCGTAAAATGAAATTACCCTTAAAGTAAGTGCCCCCCTGGCAGCTATAGAAAACTGCGTGTCAGGTCTCTGGGATGAGGAAGCTTCGGCTCCGCTCCACACGCTCAGCAGTATTTTTGGACTCCACAAGGTTTCATTGTAATGTCCATTTGATAGCGCTCTTCCTGTTCTCCCGAACAGTCTGTCGGGGAGATGACATCCCACACAGAACACATGTCACTTCTGAGATCTTCACATGACAAGATCGGGAAAGTTCTACCGTATTTTCTTCCAATGGATGGAATTCATAGTGAAGCATAAAGGTGGCGAGCAGACTCATCATCTCATCAGCCATCTCTGCCTGGAACGGGGAAACTTTGTAGATCTTGTGCAACTACTATGAGGCTTAAAGAGTCAACAAACTTTTATAAGTTTTACAGGAAACCTAAAACTTATAACAGTGCTGTTGGCAGAATAGAGATATTTAAAGGGGGTCGCCCAGGTTTTAAAGAAAAATGGCTCCTTTCTTCCACAAACAGCACCACCCCTGAACGTGGGTTAAGTCTGGTACTGGATCTTATCCCTATTGGAATGAATGTAGCCGAGATGCAATACCATGCACCATCCATTGTCAGGGGTGGCACAGTTTCTAAAAAAAATAAAAAATTTTGGAAAGGGTTCAGAGGGTTTAGAGCAAAGTTCTAAATTTGTTGGGCTTGTATAAAAAAAAACCCTGAAAAGTCTTGAGAAATTTGGCATCCAATATGACTCCTCTGGCAGTCAGAACCGAACTTATCACATTGTTCACACTTGTCTGACAACCACTATTGTAAAGCAGAAATGTGTTTAGAGAAGTTGTCACCTCCATCTCTACTACTCCTCAGCGCAGTTTCTAAACAGCAGGGGGCAACACTGAGCAGAAGAAAAGCTCCTTATAGAGAAAATGGTAGTTTGTCACAGACTTATGATGCGTGGCTGCTTTCTTTTAAAAACTGCGCCACACCTAGAGGCTGTGTCTGGTATTGCAGCAGAAATTGGAGTAAAGTATATGGGCTGATGTGCAATACCACTGATTTGGATCATTTATGGGCAATCCCTTTAAGACCAAATTAAAGGGTAAATCTTTTTAATAGACTGTTCAATATGTTCCTTACAAGTGATTCATGCTCCCGTCATATCAATATCAATCATCCCTGGAAATACAGAGATAAAACATGAAAATTACAGAGCAGCGTGAGATAGGCCTCTGGCAGAGACTCTTCTCCTCCTCGTTACACTTGATGTGGGTGGCGCCGCTGATCTTTTGTCACAATAATTATGGTCTCATATCAGATGAATCAATCAGTCAAATCCATTTACACCAGGAAAACTCAGCACCAGGAAAGTGTAATGTGCAACCTGATATTATCCGGAGCTCCCTACATACAGGGGTCAATGCGGACGAAGGCGCAAGAGAAACTCGCCAACACTAACCCTATAGAAACCCGCTCAGTTGCTGCCAATAAAAGCTAGCCAAGGGTAAAAAATATAATGTTAGTTATATCATATAAAATCCAAGTTTTAAGTACAAGCTTACACCAGGAATCCCAACAAGGACCAGCAGAAGAGAATTCATCTCCTCCAGCCATATAATAACTATAATAACCACACGCTACTCAATAGGATTCATCATTGAGGCAGCACATCAAACGCATCAATGAGCGGTAAGTTCCCCAACTCAGTAACCTTCATGACAAATGCCTAGGCTGCAGCTGCATAACAAAATAATAAACATGTTTCGCGTGTGATGACTTCCTCAGGGAAATGAGCTGACTTAAGCGGAAGCCATTAGGCATGATATACTGGATTAAGAACCAAGCATCACATCAAAAGTTTCAATGTGGGAAAAGTTTCCTTAGTAATCATGACAAAAAGCCTAAACTGCAGCAACCTAACAAAATAATAAAGAGGGACATGTTTCGCACATGATGACTTCCTCAGGGGGAAATTACCTTACTTGTCTGCTGCTGCATGCGCTGACGTAAAGGAGTATTATAAATTGTTAAGTCTGCAGACTTAAGAATCCCCTTAAGCAGCGCTGTGCTGACTGAGGCTGCTGGAGCCCTGTGAGTAGAGGACCAAGGGAGCTGCACTATGGAACTGTTTGAGGAGAGGAATGAGGGTCTGCACAATGGACTCTTGCACAGATAGGAATGAAGACCCAGAATTCAGTGTGAGTGGTCAGAGGATGTATTTATTTGATGTAACTTGAAAGGGGCTGTGTGGAGAAGGAGGGATGATGAGGGGCTGTGTGGAGGAGAGATGATGAGGGGGCTGTGTGGAGAAGGAGGGATGATGAGGGGGCTGTGTGGAGAAGGAGAGATGATGAGGGGGCTGTGTGGAGAAGGAGGTATGATGAGGGGGCTTGTGTGGAGAAGGAGGGATGATGAGGGGGCTGTGTGGAGAAGGAGGGATGATGAGGGGCTGTGTGGAGGAGGGATGATGAGGGGGCTGTGTGGAGGAGGGATGATGAGGGGCTGTGTGGAGAAGGAGGGATGATGAGGGGGCTGTATGGAGGAGGGATGAGGGGCTGTGTGGAGAAGGAGGGATGATGAGGGGGCTGTGTGGAGGAGGGATGATGAGGGGCTGTGTGGAGAAGGAGGAATGATGAGGGGGCTGTGTGGAGAAGGAGGGATGATGAGGGGCTGTGTGGAGAAGGAGGGATGATGAGGGGCTCTGTGGAGGAGGGATGCTGAAGGAGCTGTGGAGAAGGAGGGATGATGAGGGGCTGTATGGAGAAGGAGGGATGATGAGGGGGCTGTGTGGAAAAGGAGGGATGATGAGGGGGCTGTGTGGAGAAGGAGGGATGACGAGGGGCTGTGTGGAGAAGGAGGGATGATGAGGGGGCTGTGGAGAAGGATGATGAGGGGCTGTGTGGAGAAGGAGGGATGATGAGGGGGCTGTATGGAGAAGGAGGGATGATGAGGGGGCTGTGTGGAGAAGGAGGGATGATGAGGGGGCTGTGTGGAGGAGGGATGACGAGGGGCTGTGTGGAGGAGGGATGCTGAAAGGGCTGTGGAGGAGGGATGATGAGGGGCTGTGTGGAGAAGGAGGGATGATGAGGGGCTGTGTGGAGAAAGAGGGACGATGAGGGGCTGTGTGGAGAAGGAGGGATAATGAGCTTTGTGGAAAAGGGGGGGTGATGAGGGGGCTGTGTGGAAAAGGGGGGATGATGACCTTTGTGGAAAAAGAGATGATCCGGGGCTGTGTGGAGAAGAGGGGGGAGTGAGAAAAAGCCAATTGGTGAGTTCACTGCCTCTGCACCGTGGGACTTTCTCACTGCGCTAGTGGGGATCTCACCAAGGTCACCGCAGTTCAGGGGCTTGGCTGGGAACACAGCCTCAATGACTTGCCATAACCTCGATGAGGTTAGCCGACCCCAGTGACCAGAGGTAAACTTTATACCTCCGATCACAGCTGCGGGCTCGCATCATTTGACAGCGTGTGAACATCAGCTGTCTGACTGGTGGTAATGATTTTACCGCCGATCAGAAGCAGTGTTTGCCGCTCTGTCTTGCATCTGACAGAGTGGTAAACACTGGATGTATTGGCCCCCCATTCAAATGAATAGGGTCCAGGTACTGTTCTGGTACTCGAACCTGGACTCATTTTTAACTGTTCGGCCGGACCCGAACATCTAGGGGTCCGCTCATCTCTAATCCTGTGTCTAGTGTGTGACTGGTGTATGTATGGTGCGTGAGTGTCATGTGGCTAGCGTGTGACTGGTGTGTATGTGTCGTGTCTATTGTGTGTATGTGGCACATGGCTAAATAATAAAATCTTTCTGTGCTTATAGAATATCATTGTTCTAGGCAGCACTTGTCTTGTTTACACAAAATTATCTGCTGCCGATAAGGGTGCTTAACTAGATGGAAACTTGGGGTACCGTCACACATTGAAATTTCCATCGCTACAACGTTACGATTCGTGACGTTCTAGCGATATCGTTACGATATCGCGGTGTCTGACACGCTACTGCGATCAGACACCCTGCTGAGAATCGTACGTCGTAGCAGATCGTTTGGAACTTTCTTTCGTCGCTTGATCACCCGCTGACATCGCTGGATCGTTGTGTGTGACAGCGATCCAGCGATGTCTTCGCTTGTAACCAGGGTAAACATCGGGTAACTAAGCGCAGGGCCGCGCTTAGTAACCCGATGTTTACCCTGGTTACAAGCGTAAACGTAAAAAAACAAACCGTACATACTCACCCGTCGGTGTCCTTCAGGTCCCTTGCCGTCTGCTTCCTGCTCTGAGTGCCGGCCGGAAAGTGAGAGCAGAGCGCAGCGGTGCTGCGCTCTGCTCTCACTGTACGGCTGCACTCAGAGCAGGAAGCAGACTGCAAGGGACCTGAAGGACACCGACGGGTGAGTATGTACTGTTTGTTTTTTTACTTTTACGCTGGTAACCAGGGTAAACATCGGGTTACTAAGCGCGGCCCTGCGCTTAGTTACCCGATGTTTACCCTGGTTACCCGGGGACTTCGGCATCGCTCCAGCGCCGTGATTGCAACGTGTGACCGCAGTCTACGACGCTGGAGCGATGATTATACGACGCTGCGACGTCACGAATCGTGCCGTCGCAGCGATGAAAATTTCAATGTGTGACGGTACCCTAAGGCTACTTTCACACTTCCATCTTCAAAATCTGCACAGGATCCGTCAAGACGTTGAAATGATGGATCCTGTGCAGATTGTGGAAAACGTGTGCACTGGGCCCGTCTTTCTGACGGACTCGTCGAGGCTGTGTGCACCTGTTGTGTATGCGTCTTCGCAGCGGTTTTCCACTGCAAAAACGCATACACAACACAAACCAGGTTAAAAAAAAATAAAAAAATCGCAGTGTTCTCACCTACTGGCGTTCCCGCTCAGTGATGCTCCCGGCAGCTAGCGTTCCTAGTAATACACTGCAAAATATCGTGAGAAGTCGCAATGTATTACTAGGAACGCTAGCTGCCGGGAGCATTGGTGACGCTGCGCGGGAACGCCGGTAGGTGAGATTACTGCGATTTTTTATTTTTTTAATTATTTTTAACATTATATCTTGTTACTATTGATGCTGCATAGGCAGCATCAATAGTAAAAAGAGAGCAAGCGAGAGAGAATTTCCCTGACGGGAAATTCTTCCACGCATGATCTCTTTGAAAAGACGGGACCAGTTGCTGGATTCCTGCTTTTCACAGGCAGCGACGCATCCTGCGCCCATAGGCTTCCAGTGACGGGCAGCGCAGGATGTGTCGCTGACCGATTTTCCGACGTGCAGAAAAAACGTTCCTCTAAACGTTTTCTCTGTCCAACGGACCGTTTTTTTATGCAGGATCCAGTGAAAGAGGGAAGACTCTGCAGCTAGTACCCCTTAAGCATGGTGGGCCCTTAGAATGATTTTCTCTGGTGGGCCCAAACTACTCCAGTCCGACGCTGCCCTTAGCACACACATTGTGCGCTGTGAGGATTCACAGGTTTCTGAACTGGGAACAGTGGTGATGTATTCATTATGTATACTCATACTTATATGTCATATAACGGCCCTCGTCTATGATTCCCCTCGCTGCCTCACAATACCCATCCCCTGCTGTATTATATCCTGTGCCTCATTATATTCATGTTCTGTGTTATACATTTAAAGGAAATCTGTCAGGTCATTTTTGGAACCCATACTAATAGCATCCTGATATCGGGCTTGGGCAGCATTTCATGATACGTAGCTTTTAATGCTATACGTTGCCCAGTTCTGTTGCTTTAAGCCTCCGAAAATGTATAGTCATGCACCAGCAATTCAAGAGTATGTAAATAGGAAATGATTATTCAGGTCTTCCCAGCCCATAATCCCACCCATAACCCCGCCCACCCCGCCGCATCGGTGGCAGTGATTTACTCAGACTAACATGCTTGAAACAAAGTTGTTTACCCACAATTTGGAAACGTGGCAACAATTTTGTCAGTGCCACTTTGGGGTTTTGTGTGAAGCTATTTCCAATTTGCCTTTTTTCCTCTGTTTTTTTGCATTCTAATACAAAAAAGGTTCTAATAGGAAATAATCATGTGTAACAAAACATGTCATTGTAATAATTGCCTGTGAGAAATACTTTATTTTCTGGAACAATTTTAAGGGTGTCAACACTTTTGGCCATGACTGTGTCCCATCCCATGCCGTGTTATATCCTGTGCCGCACTATATACCTGTATCCCGCTTCCTGTGCCGCACTATATACCTACAGTACAGACCAAAAGTGTGGACACACCTTCTCATTTAAAGATTTTTCTGTATTTCCATGGCTATGAAAATTGTATGCAGCGCCCCCACTGCCGCAGGGCCGAGGGGTACCCGGTACCGGGCCTCTGAGTCTCTGCTCTGGGGTTGTCACGGTGGCTAGACCCGCTCCGTGACCCTGCTGAGGGGCGCCCAATGAAAGGTGTGGGGTGTATTGATGATGTTATGATGGTGCGGTGCAGATCACAGTAAATAACGAGGACACCAGGTTGCGCAGGCTTCAGGCGTTGTACTTTTGGCGCATTAGTTTGTTCTGTGTCTTTTCGGTTTTTCCAATGTAGGATCAGGCATCGCTTATATTGTTCCCAATTGAGCACAGCAAGGGTGAGGCTTTCCTCCCGAGCTCCATCTGGCCCGGTCCAGGGGGTGTCCCACTGGAGGATCACACCTTCTGGGCTCACATCTATGGGTTCCCCCATCGTGGTCGGTAGTGGAGGTACCAGCAGCCCCGCCGAGAGGAAACGGTCATTGTTGGGTTGAGGAGCGGTCACGGGAGCGGGATCGGTCAGGGGAGCAGGATCGGTCACGGGAGGAGGTGCGTCTTCCATACCTGCGCCTGATGTGATTCCACCGATGTCGATCCGCTCCGCTGACAAGGACACTGGAATCGGCTGCAGCCCGGACTGCGGTTCCTCCGAGGTGGCCTCTTGATGTGGTTCCGCCCTCCATGGCTCCGTGGTTAGGATAGGTAGGCTCAGCTCCTCCGCCGGCGGCTCCAAGGAGTTCAGATCCTTCAGCTGCGGTGGACGCGAGTCCGCCTCTGGTGGGTGAGGGCAAGCCGGGATCACTTCGCCGTCGCTCGGGCACTTGCTGCTCATCGTCGCTGTCCGGCATTCGGCGGCACCGCATACACCTGGCTCCGCCATTTCTCCAAGGTCAAGCTCCCTCTTCGCCTCGTTCCCGCCGTTCCAAATCAGGGGGTGGTTCTCCTCTGCTTCTGGGCAGGTCATCATCTCGCAGCAGAAGTCGGAGGGGGCGGTCACTGCTTTTGGCGCCGCTTTGGTAGTCTCCTCCCATGGCACGCCCTTCTTCTCCCCCTGCGCTCCCTGTGGCGCTGCAATGGCGGCGGGTTTTGGCGGGAACCTTTGGCGGCAGCGGCAATGCACAGTCTTTGCACTAAGTCACAGTCCAAGCACAACAAATCACAGTCCCAAGGCACATATGACCTGATTCTTCAGGCTTAAGCAGATCCTGCTCATGACGCCAAGTTGCAGCGCCCCCACTGCCGCAGGGCCGAGGGGTACCCGGTACCGGGCCTCTGAGTCTCTGCTCTGGGGTTGTCACGGTGGCTAGACCCGGTCCGTGACCCTGCTGAGGGGCGCCCAATGAAAGGTGTGGGGTGTATTGATGATGTTATGATGGTGCGGTGCAGATCACAGTAAATAACGAGGACACCAGGTTGCAGTCTCTTTACCTCTTTACTGAAGGCTTCAGGATCCTCAGTCCGGAATACGGTTAACCAGGCTGCGCAAGTCCGGACGGTCCGATGGCACCTCCAGAGTTCCCTTTGCAGGTGGAAATCTGTGCCTACCTTCTAGCGCTTGTGTGTTGTAGTCCTCCCCTGCTGTGCTTACGGGATAGTCCCCACAACTGTTGTATCTGTTTCTGAAGTTCCCTCACAACTCGATTATGATGTTCTTCTTCGTCCCCAGATCATATGGCTAGGACGCACCCGTATGACAGGTAGGCTCGGAGCTCTTCCGGGACCCTAGTGTCGCCCCTCTCCAGTTGTTGCCCCCTATGACTTCTTAGGTGATTTTAGTGAGACAGCCCGCCTATAACTGACTGTCCTGCCATAGGTTTGAAGTAAGGCCTGGAGCTCAATACTTCCTTGGCGTTCCGGCCACCGGCTACGCGCCTCAGTAGGATGTTGCCTTGTCTTACAGCACGACTCCTACTGGTGTTTCTCCTTGTTGCGTTGATCTCGTTTCTCACTCAGCACAATAAACCTCGCTTCTTGTCCTTTCTTAGGGCACCGCCGCTATCTCGTGCAGGCACGGTCCCGTAACGTTCTCTCTGTTCGCTAGGCCTCTGTCAGGATCCCACCCCTGACAGGGACCCCCCTGAGTCTCTCCCCGCAACACCCTCTGCCACAGGATGTTGCCTGTTCGATTCCCAGTCAGCTTCTCTCTAACTTCCTGTCTAGCCCCCAGTTTTACCAGACTGTGAGGAGTGGCCTAATACATAGTACCCTTAGCTCCCCCTGGAGGCCAGACTGTGAAATGTATTGGTGTCTGTGATACCTGGTCAGGTGAACTCCTTCAGTGCCATCAGACGTACCATAGCCCCCCTTAGCGGCGGAGCATCAGTACTGCAACGACCAGGACTCTGGGGCGCTGCATGTACATTCACACTGAAGGCATCAAAACTATGAATTAACACATGTGGAATTATATACTTAATAAAAAAGTGTGAAACAACTGAAAATATGTCGTATATTCTAAGTTCTTCAAAGAAGCCACCTTTTGCTCTGAGGACTGCTTTACACACTCTTGGCATTCTCTTGATGAGCTTCAATAGGTAGTCACTGGGAATGGTCTTCCAACAATCTTGAAGGAGTTCCCAGAGATGCTTAGCACTTGTTGGCCCTTTTGCCTTCACTCTGCGGTCCAGCTCACCCCAAACCATCTCGATTGAGTTCAGGTCTGGTGACTGTGGAGACCAGGTCATCTGGCGTAGCACCCCATCACTCTCCTTCTTGGTTAAATAGCCCTTACACAGCCTGGAGGTGTGTTTGGGTCATTGTCCTGTTGAAAAATAAATGATTGTCCAACTAAATGCAAACCGGATGGAATAGCATGCTGCTGCAAGATGCTGTGGTAGCCATGCTGGTCAGTATGCCTTCAATTTTGAATAAATCCCCAACAGTGTCACCACAAAGCAGCCCCACACCATCACACCTCCTCCTCCATGCTTCTCGGTGGGAACCAGGCATGTAGAGTCCATCTGTTCACCTTTTCTGCGTCGCACAAAGACACGGTGGTTGAAACCAAAGATCTCAAATTTGGACTCATCAAACCAAAGCACAGATTTCCACTGGTCTAATGTCCATTCCTTGTGTTCTTTAGCCCATACAAGTCTCTTCTGCTTGTTGCCTTTCCTTAGCAGTGGTTTCCTAGCAGCTATTTTACCATGAAGGCATGCTGCACAAAGTCTCCTCTTAACAGTTGTTGTAGAGATGTGTCTGCTGCTAGAACTCTGTGTGGCATTGACCTGGTCTCTAATCTGAGGTGCTGTTAACCTGCGATTTCTGAGGCTGGTGACTCGGATAAACATATCCTCAGAAGCAGAGGTGACTCTTGGTCTTCCTTTCCTGGGGCGGTCCTTATGTGAGCCAGTTTCTTTGTAGCGCTTGATGGTTTTTGCAACTGCACTTGGGGACACTTTCAAAGTTTTCCCAATTTTTCGGACTGACTGACCTTCATTTCTTAGAGTAATGATGGCCACTTGTTTTTCTTTACTTAGCTGCTTTTTTCTTGCCATAATACAAATTCTAACAGTCTATTCAGTAGGACTATCAGCTGGGTATCCACCAGACTTCTGCACAACACAACTGATGGTCCCAACCCCATTTATAAGGCAAGAAATCCCACTTATTAAACCTGACAGGGCACACCTGTGAAGTGAAAACCATTTCCGATGACTACTCTTGAAGCTCATCAAGAAAATGCCAAGAGTGTGCAAAACAGTCATCAAAGTGAAAGGTGGCTACTTTGAAGAACCTAGAATATAAGATAGAATTTCAGTTGTTTCACACTTTTTTGTTAAGTATATCATTCCACATGTGTTAATTCATAGTTTTGATGCCTTCAATTTGAATTTACAATTTTCGTAGTCATGAAAATACAGAAAAGTCTTTAAATGAGAAGGTGTGTCCCAACTTTTGGTCTGTACTGTATATCCCGCACTATATTCCTATATCGGCTCCCCTGTGCCTCACTATATACCTATATCCCGCTCCCTGTGCCTCACTATATACCTATATCCCGATCCCTGTGCAGTACTATATACCTATATCCCGATCCCCCGCTGTACTATATACCTATATCCCACTTCCTGTGCCTCACTATATACCTATATCCCGCTCCCTGTGCCATACTATATACCTATATCCCGATCCCCTGCCGTACTATATACCTATATCCCGCTCCCTGTGCCTCACTATATACCTATACCCCTCTCCCTGTGCCGTACTATATACCTATATCCCGCTCCCTGTGCCTCACTATATACCTATATCCCGATCCCTCGCCGTACTATATACCTATATCTGCACCCCTGTGCCGTACTATATACCTATATCCCGATCCCCCGCCATACTATATACCTATATCCCGCTCCCTGTGCATCTTTGGATGGTGATCTCCTCCGCCACTGTGCCCTCAGTATCACTCTATAACATTCCTCTATGGTCGATCTGCAGACGCCCAGTTAAGTGGCTCCAGAGCTGCGCTCCACTGCATCTTACACTCTTGTTGATCCAGCAGTAGCCATTAAGCCTTTTTTAAGCTAACTCTCACGTGTCCTCCTGAATTAAAGTGGTTCAACACTGCAGGTAAAAAAAGCAACTTAAGCAAGTCTTGGAATTCCTGAGTGTAGGTGCAGCACTCGCAAAACCTGTAGGTCTGAGAGATGCCAGAGAGCGCAGGGAGGGGAGCAGGCTGCAGACACGGGCTTTCATGTGTTCCCTAAGACTGCCATGAATGGAACATGCAGGACGCACAAAATCTGCACCCACGACTCAGACCGCGGGCAGATCCACGTAGACCACAAAGGGGAGGCCGAAACACTGGGGTGGGCCATAAATTATAATTATTATTATTTATTATTATTATTTATTGTTATAGCGCCATTTATTCCATGGCGCTTTACATGTGAGGAGGGGTATACATAATAAAAACAAGTACAATAATCTTAAACAATACAAGTCATAACTGGTACAGGAGGAGTGAGGACCCTGCCCGCGAAGGCTCACAATCTACAAGGGATGGGTGAGAATACAGTAGGTGATGATAGAGCTGGTCATGCAGCAGTTTGGTTGATCGGTGGTTACTGCAGGTTGTAGGCTTGACGGAAGAGGTGGGTCTTCAGGTTCTTTTTGAAGGTTTCGATGGTAGGCGAGAGTCTTATGTGTTGTGGTAGAGGGTTCCAGAGTAGGGGTGATATGCGAGAGAAATCTTGTATGCAATTGTGGGAAGAGGAGATAAGAGGGCAGTAGAGAAGGAGATCTTGTGAGGATCGGAGGTTGCGTGTAGGTAAGTACCGGGAGACGAGGTCACAGATGTATGGAGGAGACAGGTTGTGGATGGCTTTGTATGTCATGGTTAGGGTTTTGTACTGGAGTCTCTGGGCAACGGGGAGCCAGTGGAGGGATTGACAGAGGGGAGAGGCCGGGGAATAGCGGGGGGACAGGTGGATTAGTCGGGCAGCAGAGTTTAGAATAGATTGGAGGGGTGCGAGAGTGTTCGAGGGGAGGCCACAGAGCAGGAGGTTGCAGTAGTCAAGGCGAGAGATGATGAGGGCATGGACTAGGGTTTTTGCAGATTCTTGGTTGAGGAATGAACGGATTCGTGAAATATTTTTGAGTTGAAGTCGGCAGGAAGTGGAAAGGGCTTGGATATGTGGTTTGAAGGAGAGATCAGCGTCAAGGATTACCCCGAGGCAGCGAGCTTGTGGGACTGGGGAGAGTGGGCAGCCATTTACTGTAATGGTTAGGTTCGTTAGGGGGGTCGCGTGAGATGGGGGAAAGATGATGAATTCTGTTTTGTCCATGTTAAGTTTCAGAAATCTAGCGGAGAAGAAGGATGAAATAGTGGACAGACATTGAGGGATTCTGGTTAGTAGGGAGGTGATATCTGGTCCAGAGATGTAGATCTGTGTGTCATCAGCATAGAGGTGATACTGAAAGCCATGAGATTCTATGAGCTGTCCCAGGCCAAAGGTGTAAATGGAGAAGAGCAGGGGCCCAAGGACTGAACCTTGCGGGACTCCGACAGATAGGGGGCGAGGTCAGGAGGTGGTGTGTGAGTGGGAGACGCTGAATGTCCAGTCTGTTAGGTATGATGAGATCCAGGATAGGGCCAAGTCTGTGATGCCAAGGGATGAGAGGGTCTGTAATAATAGGGAATGGTCCACTGTGTCAAAGGCAGCCAACAGGTCGAGGAGGAGAACAGAGTAGTGTCGCTTGCTCTTGGCGGTTAAGAGGTCGTTGGTGACCTTAGTTAGGGCAGTTTCAGTGGAGTGGTGTGACCGGAAGCCAGATTGTAAGCGGTCAGAGAGGGAGCAAGAAGAGAGATGGGAGGACAGTTCAAGGTAGACGTGTTGTTCCAGTAGTTTGGAGGCATAAGGGAGAAGTGATATAGGGCGATAGCTAGATACAGAGGATGGGTCAAGAGAGGGCTTTTTGAGGATAGGTGTGATGGAGGCATGTTTAAAGCTTGAGGGGAAAACACCAGTTATTAGTGATAGGTTGAAGAGATGGGTTAGGGTTGGGATGAAGACTGTGGTGAGGTTTGGGATGAGGTGGGATGGGAGTGGGTCAAGTGCACAGGTGGTGAGATGCGATCTTGAGAGTAGAGTGGAGAGTTGATCTTCTGTAATGGTGGAGAAGTTGGTTTTGGAGGTGGAGGGCTGGGAAGTCGGGAGGAAGGGCTCTGGGGCTTGTTGACCAAAACAGTCTCTGATGCTATCAATCTTCTGCTTGAAAAATGAGGCAAAGTCTTCAGCTGAGATAAGTGGGGAGGGAGGAGGTGCTGGGGGACGGAGGAGAGAATTGAAGGTGTTGAATAACTGTTTAGGGTTGTGAGACAGGGAGGATATGAGAGATGAGAAGTAGGTTTGTTTAGCTGTGGCGAGTGTGGTCTTGAAAGTAGTGAGGGACTGTTTGAATGCGATGAAGTGGTCGTTGGAGTGGGATCTTTTCCATTTGCGCTCAGCAGCCCTGGAAGCTCGCCTCAGTTCTTTGGTCAGGCTGGTGTGCCAGGGCTGTCTGTTGATTTTGCGAGCTTTGGTATGTGTAAGTGGGGCAGCAGATTCCAAAGCTACAGCTATTGTGGTGTTATATACAGCGGCAGCGTCATCCGCATTGTGTATGGAACTTATGTCTGTGAGAGGGAGGAGGGATTCCGAGAATGAATGTAGGTCAAGATGTTTAAGATTTCTGCGAGGATGTGAAAGTTTGTGGGGTGGAGATTGTAGACATGGAGTGGAGAGAGATGAGAATGTGAGAAGGTTGTGGTCAGAGAGTGGAAGAGGTGAGTTAGAGAGGTTAGACAGGGAGCAGAGGCGGGTGAAGATGAGGTGCAGTGTGTGACCATCTTTGTGAGTGGCTGCAGAAGACCATTGAGTGAGGCCGAAGGAGGAAGTGAGAGATAGAAGTTTAGTGGCAGCTGAGAGGGAAGTGTCAATGGGGATGTTGAAATCGCCCATGATGATAGTGGGGATGTGCGCAGAAAGGAAATGAAGTAGCCAGGTGGTGAAGTGGTCAAAGAAGGTGGTGGCTGGTCCTGGGGGGCGGTAAATGGCAGCCAGTTGGAGGTTGGAGGGGGAGTAGATGCGCACAGAGTGCACCTCAAAGGAAGGGAGGGTAACAGAGGGTGGCAGTGGGATTGGGGTGAAGGAGCAGTTATCTGACAGGAGAAAACCAACTCCTCCGCCATGTTTGCTGCTGGGGCGGGGTGTGTGAGAAAGGTGGAAGCCACCGTAAGAGAGTGCAGCAGGGGAGGCTGTGTCAGAAGGGGTGAGCCAGGTTTCGGTGATGGCGAGGAAGGAGAGTTTGGTAGTAACAAAGAGATCATGGATGTAGGAAAGCTTGTTACAGACAGAGCGAGCGTTCCACAGAGCTCCTGTTAGTGGGACTGGGGAAGTGGGGGCTGGGTGAATGGGTATAAGGTTAGAGAGGTTACGGAAGTTTGTGATGGAGCGTGGATGGGAGGTAGAAATGACTGTGGGAATATGGTGAGGAGGACCAGGATTTGTAGAGATATTACCAGCAGTGAGAAGGAGCAGAGATAGTGTTAGCAGGTGGGAGCAGGAGAGGGCATGAGGGGGCTGCCTGTGCTTTGAGACAGAGGATTGTATGTTGAGGAACAGTTCAGAGGAGGAGGTGAGATGGATGGGGAGGATAGAAGAGGAGATGAACAGTTCCTTACTTGGTGTGGGGAATGGGGGAGGTAGCAGAAAGTGAAAGATGGGTGAAAGTGAAAATAAACAGAAACATTGTTTGCAGTGACTGGCCAGTTACCTTCAGTTCCCTTCAGGTTCAATTCAGGTTTTAATTCTAATGTAATCCACACTTTTAGAACACACTTCTAGCTAATATAACTCTAGAACTAACTGCTCAATGGCCTTTCTAAATCTATGGCGGACAATATTGTAGTAGCACCAAGTACCATGGCAACATTTCTATACGTTTTTCACCACTGTCCTGTATATTTGAATGGACTGTTATTTACAGAAATATTTAAATAGTACTGCTATAGAGCACCCATATAATACCGCCACAAAGCACCCAAGAAGCACCACAGAGCAGTCATGTAACACCGCCACAAGCACCCATGTAGTACAACCAGAGTACCCAAATAATACTGCCACAGAGTACCCATGTAACACCAACACAGAACACCTATGTAACACCAGAGTACCCACATAAATCCACCATATAGCACCCATGTAACACCACCAAACCCCACATAACATGACAGCAGAGCAACCCAAGTAACCCCACCACAGACCACCCAGGTAGTACCACCAGAGTACCCAAATAATACTGCCACAGAGTAGCCATGCAGCACCAACCTGAGTACCATGTAACGCCACCACAGAGCCCACATAACACGGAAATAGAGCACCCACGTAACACGGCCCACAAAGCACCCACGTAACACGGCCACAAAGCACCCACGTAACATGACCCACAAAGCACTCACGTTACACGGCCACACCCATGTAGTACCACCACAAAGTAAACTAGTACTACCCATGTAACACCAACACAGACCACCCATTTAACAGTGCCACAGAGAACCCACGTATTACCGCCAGCACATACCCATGTAACACTGCCACAGAGAAACCACGTAATACCAAAGTACTCATATTACAGCGCCACAGAGCACCCACATAATACTGACAGAGCATCCACATAATGCCACCTCAGAGCACCCACGTTGTACCACCACAGACCACACAAGAAACGTCTCCACAAAGCACCCATGTAATACTGCCACATAGTATTCCAATAAAAGCATTGTACCGTAGCACTCATACGCAGCCTCCAATTCCAGCTCTCGTTCCCCTTGTGCGGTTCCTACAGGATGAGGCTCATTTGACCTCAGTCATCAGAACTGTGTGACAGAAACACTGTCTTTTTAGCAATCAATCAAGGCTTAACGTTCAGTTTACCAGAGCAACCAATCAGAGCTCTGCTTTCATTTTACCTCAGGCGGGTCTCTGCTGAGGGAAGTCATGCTGAGTTCCACATTCTCTAACACTACCGGTATAGTTTCCTTCACACGTTCTTATTTTTCTCATTTTTTCAGTGATGTCTGTTATAATTGCGTTTACCAGTCACAGATCACGTGATTCTCTAATATTATGTTGTCAAAAACACAACAAAAATGCCGACAACAAACACAATACATGCACTCTACGGGAGAAAACGTCACAAAAGACACTGAATAAAGCAGAACTTCAGGGCCCTAATTATTTGAAAAAAGCTACAAACACAAAAAAATGCAGTGTACATTGTAAGAGGGTTAGAGGGGATCTGTCACTTGTCATAAATAAGTAATTATTTTTACCTGGTGTAAAAGCCGCTTTTTTCCTGAATCCTGCGATGTTTTTCTTTTGTTCCTGCGCCTCTCTATTCTAGAGATATGGCCTCTATTTCTGTTAGCCAACTGGGCATGGCTCTGAAGAACACACCCACTAAGAGTTTATGAGCACACTCACTTACTAGCAAGGTTAGATTTATATACAAGAAAGAGGAGGCCATATCTCAGGAACGGAGAGGCGCAGGAACAAAAGAAAAACAGCACCGGACTCAGGAGAATAGCAGCATTCAAACTAGGTAATAACATTACATGTTTCTGTCATGTGACCGGTCCCCTTTAAGTAACATTTTCTTAACCCTGTGTGCACTTTTTAAGCATTTCCCAACCCAAATAAAAATGCAACACCTGCAATGAAGACCAGAACCTGAGGGAACCATCAGAGGACCAGGCGGGGAGCTGCTGCGGTGAGGAGAGTATAACATTTTTTTTATTTTTTTTAACTTCTATGTTTATTGTTCTCTGGGATTCGTAGAAAGCCTAAAGCATAAAAAGGTGCAATCATTTCACATTCAATAAATCCAATGCCAATTAAATCTCCTGGTCAAAATTGATCAAATTGACAAATGCTAATTTTGGTAGATTGTCTCATTACTAGTTCCATATAATAATGCTATAAACATCCTACTAACAGTACCATACAGAAAAATCATCATTGGCACCCAAATTGCAGTAGTATACAGGCACAACATTACATCACTACAACAATAGTGTCATAATGTGCACTAATAATGGCGCCATATGGTGCCACATAAAATAAGTCACATACAGTGCGCCGGCTGCTTGCACATGGCAACACAATGATCATTTTAAGTCCACACTGCTGAATAACAATACTAATCCAATGGAAAAACACATGTGGGTGTCTTTTAGCCTTGTAACAAAACCAATATCCTCTGTGTGTTCACATCCTAGCAGCTGATGATACGGATATTCTGAGCAAAAAAAACCCACCGTTAATTGCAAAGAGCAGAGGAAGAGGAAGTTGGAGCAGATTGAATTATTCATTGCTCAGATCTTGGATATTGGCTCCATGTAACAATTAGACAATGGAGAGAAAGTTTTATATCTGTGCACTGAAGGGCGGCTGTATGCGCCAAAAATGCGTAAATCCATAGTAAATATTTATATGGCACTGTGATAGGCAGGGGGTGCACGGAGGGTGAGAGTGTCCACATAAAGACGGTCACTCCTGTAAGCAAGGTCTGTTACTGGGCGAGCGCCCTACTCACCCAAAAGACTAAGATGCATCGTATATAGAAAAGAATCTGGAGACACAACTTATCCATTGATTTCCAGTTTCTCATTCACTCCCATTGACACGCACACGCACTTTATAACATCTAGCCCCTCTGATCTTGGTGCATGAGGTCCGACCTCATTGTGTCACGGTTCCACCCCTCAGCGTGTCTGGGATGCAGTTACTGACAGCTCAGCCATCCAATCTGGTATAGGGGTGTGCTGAAGCTGTCAGTACTTTGATTGACAGCTTGGCCTTGGACTTCGTTCTGACCATCCGCCTGTTTTACCCCTTCAGCTCTGATCAGTTATCCTCCCGGTACTCTGACCTTGGAACGTTACCTGACTACACTTTTGTTTCTTCTTTCTGTTTATGACGCACCCTCCTGGCTTCTGACCTTGGACTCCTTGACCACTCTGACTCATGGCTTGGTCGTGAGAAGTGACTAACGTTACATTACGTCTGGCCAGGGTCTAAGGTAACGTTCACATTTGCGTTGTTGGGCGCAGCGTCGTCGACGGATACCGACGCATGCGTCATGCGCCCCTATCTTTAACATGGGGGGCGCATGGACATGTGCCGGTATGCGTTGTAATGCGTTTTACGATGCATGCGTCATATTGACGCACAAGACAGGGTGCAGAGGACGCTACTTGTAGCGTTTTCCCTGCGCCGAAACTCCTGATCTTTACTATCTTATGACAACGCATGCGTCGCAAAATGCTGCGTTGTGTACATGCGTTGTTGGTTGCGTCGCCGACGCTGCGCCCAACAACGCAAATGTGAACGTAGCCTTAGAATGTGAAACTGATGCTTTATCTTGTAGTTTAGATTCAATTTGTCCTCTAGAACCTCCATTATTCCTCAGGATATTGTGGTGTCTATGGTGACTTCGGAGCTGGAAGAGGAGATTCGTGAAGCCCAGTCGTTGGCTCCTTCCACATCCTCAGCGTTTAAATTATTTGTGCCTGTGTACCTAAGATTACGGGTGTTACAGGAATTTTGTTTTATGTGGTCATCCTGTGGTTACTGCCACAAGGTAAGCCATTGCTAGACTTTTTTGGTGGCCATCCATACATAAGGATATTAAAGATTTTGTATCTGCTTGTGTAGTCTGCGCACGTGCCAAAGTCATTCATAGCTGGTTGGCTGGGGAATTGGCTCCATTGCCTATTCCAGAAAGACCATGGACTCATTTGTCCATGGATTTCATTACTGATTTGCCTCTGTCTGATGAGAAGACTGCTATTTGGGTGGTAGTTGATCGAGTCAGCAAACAAGCTCATTTTGTTCCTTTGTCAGGATTACCTAATGCAGAGACACTCTCCAGGTTGCTCATCTCTCATATTGTAAGATTACATGGGATCATTCTGAACATTGTGTCTGATAGGGGAGTACAATTTGTGTCTAAATTTTGGAGAGGTTTTTGCAATAAACTAGGGATTGATTTTTATCTGCTTATCACCCTGAAACCAATGATCAGACTGAGAGGACAAATCAATATTTGGAACAGATTTTAAGTGCTTTGTGGCAGCTTGGCACTGGTCTTCGTTTTTACCTCTCGCTGAGTTTGCTTTCAATGGTCGAGTAAATCAATCTACTGGAACCTCGCCATTCTTCTGTAATTATGGTTTTCATCCCCATTTTGGCGAGTTTTCTAGGATTAGTTCTGAATGTCCCGGGGTGGAGGTCGCCGTGCAGAGACTTGGGGATGTCTGGAGGGAGGTTCAAAAGAATATTGAGATTGCCCAAATTTGCCAAAAACTAAAGGCAGATAGAAGATGGTGGGTCATATTTTTTAAGATTGGGGATAAGGTTTGGTTGTCTTCTAGAAACATTAAACAAAAAGTGCAGTCGGCGTAGTTGGGTCCAAAGTTCACTGGTCCATGTGAGATCCTGGAAGTGGTCAATCCTGTGGCATTTAGGTTAAAGCTTCCTCCATCCCTTCGCATCCCTAACATATTCCATAAATCCCAATTAAAGGAGTATATCCATTCTGCATTGTCTCCCTCATCCCCGCCTCCTCCACTTTCAGTGGAGGGTGGCCTGGAGTATGAGGTTCAGAGGGTTGTGGATTCTCGGAGGGTCTGTAATTCCCTCCAGTACCTCATCCACTGGAGGGGATATGGACCAGAGGAGAAATCCTGGGTCCCTGCTTGAGACGTGAAGGACGATCGGTTAGTTAGGGCCTTCCATCTAAAATTTCCTGGGAAGCCTGGGGTCCGGTGCCCCCCTTAGAAGAGGCGTACTGTCACGGTTCCACCCCTCAGGGTGTCTGGTATGCAGTTACTGATAGCTTGGCCATCCAATCTGGTACAGGGGTGTGCTGAGCTGTCAGTGTGTTGATTGACAGCTCGACTATCCAATCTGAGACTGTGAGGGTCGGCTGTCTCCATGTGTTTATTATTCCAGTTAATGGCCATGCTTCTTAACTGAGCTGTTTCTCCCAGAACACTGCCAGATGTACATTCACCTTGAGAGGTTTGAGGTGTGTGCTGTGCTATCCTGTGCCTTGAGTTCTGTTTGCTTGATCTGTTGCCTGACCTCATTGCCTCCAACCCCCAGTGTATAACATCCGGCCTCTCGGACCCTGGTGCATGAGGTCCAACCCCATTGCCTCCCCACCAGTGTGTAACATCCGGACCCTCGGACCCTGGTGCATGAGGTCCGACCTCATTCCCCCTCAGTGTATAACATCTGGCCCCTCGGACCCTGGTGCATGAGGTCCAACCCCACTGCCCCCCCACCAGTGTATAACATCCGGCTCCACGGACCCTGGTGCATGAGGTCCAATTCCATTGCCACCCCCATTGTATAACACACTGCCCACCGCCATGCCATCTGCTGTTACTAACAGATCGGCCGATGGTGCAGAGCTCACCGATATGAGCACGCTCCTGTAATAGGAGCCACCAGGGTAACAAGTCCGTCCATGACACTTCTTCCTCCATCACCTGTGAGTGATATTATAGAGAAAAGGAAGGAACCGCAGCAACTCAGCCACGATGGGGAGACCAGAGGGCAGAAAAGTCTCCACTGCTCTGCTGACTCCATAACTGCAGAGTCCAGACCTCCTCTGGTATCAGCACCAACACTGCGCCCCGCTGGAAGCTTCATGCAGCTGTACATCACCCAGCACAATGCTGAGAGTCGGATAGAGTGGTGTAAAGCCTCCACCACTGGACTCTGGAGTAGACGTGTTCTGTGCAGTGACGGATAGCACTTCTCTAAAATCTTGTATAAATCCCTCCCGACTCAATATTAATGTGTAAGGATGTGGGACGGGTGGTCAGAAAGGCTCTGGGATGCAAAGGGCTCACATACTTTTTTCCATATAGTGTATGTATAAAGTGATTGGCGTTCATATTGAACAGACATATATCACCCCTTTAATCGCCAGTCGCGCCATCATCATGAATAGCCAGATTGTCTCATTACAGATATTTTTATGCAGAGTTTGGCTCGGATCCCAACTTGAGGTGGTGATTCGTTTCCCCACAGCTCATGAAAAACAAACTATTCAGGCACCACACTCCCCCGGAGCTGCAAGCAAAAAATACCCTCCTGTACCAGATGAAATCTGGATTTTTGTGGGATTTCATTTTGGCAAAGTGCAGACCGGTGAAAAACACATTCACACCCATAGAACAAACAGCGACCTGTTTGCAGGATGTGGCAAGCTTTCCCCGCCGTAACGTGAAATTATAATCTGTTTGCAAACGTTACGGAAATATTGGACTTCATTTCTTAACTCTTCAGATGCCAGGGTTCGGGCGGCTTTTTATTTCTTTCTAAAAAAAAAATATTAATTCCTTATCGTTTTGTTTTCTGGTGTTTTGCGAACCCCAATAAATGGTGATCAGAAGATCAAAAGCAATAAAGAAAACGCCACTTCCCCTGGTACCCACAGTTACCGCTGCTACCTCTGGAGTCCCCGCAGAGCCACGAGTAACCATCTATGATCACAATAGTCTTTGTTCTCCACCACAATTTGGGGCAGGGACCCCTTTAAGAAAACCGTTAACATTTGTGGTCAATGTGAAGTGAAAGGTTTTGGTTTATCAAATACAGATTAGATTCAGGTCGGCTGAACTCACCAACCAACTAAAGTGTCTGGGGGGCTCCCGACTGTATCAAGGAAAAGAAGGATCGGGCATGCTAAATTTTCAGTGTCTGATCACAACCAGAAAGGGGAGTCTGGAGGGGACATGAAGGTCAGAGAAAGGCAGAGGAGTCTGGTAGAGATGAGATGGAGAAGTCTGGAGGAGACAGAGTGGTCTAAAGGGAACTGATGGGGACATAGGGGTCTGGGTGGGCAGAAGGGTCAAAAGACAGATGAGTCTGGAGGGGACAGAGAGGTCTAGAGGAGATACGTTAAGTCTGGAGGTGATAAAGGGGTCTGGAAGGGGCAGAAGAGTCTGGACGGGAACAGAAGGATCTGGATGGGGCAGAAGGATCTGGATGGGGCAGAAGTGTCTGGACGGGGGGCAGAAGGGTCTGAACAGGGCAGAGGAGTCTGGAGGTGTCTGAATAGATAGAGGGGTCTGGAGGGCATAGAGGGGTCTCAAAGGGACAGAGGAGTATAGAGTATGGAGGAGACAAAGTTTAGAGGGAGGCAGAGAAGTCTGGAGGGGACAAAGGGATCAGGAGAGGACAGAAGAGTCTGGAGTGGACACATATAAAAATATGCAGGAAATGACGGGCTTTTGCTCCTGCATATTTAATTGCAGAAACTCTGTGTATATATACATACATATATATATATATATATATATATATATATATATATATATATATATATTTCTTTTTTCACTATATATATTTCACTTTTCGCATTGCAGACGGTGACATTTGTAACACAAATTGACTTTTCCAATCCGCATTCCAGTGAATTGATGCTGAAGATTTTCTTTGCAGCGTGCAGTTCAGAATGCTGCTGCTGTAATACCCAGACCATTTACCACTCACAACTCCACAGCTGAAAATCTGCTCCACGGGAGCAGACCCTTCAGGGGATATGTGTCGGAGATAATGAAATCCCATTCACATCGAGAGATAATTAAATACGGATTTATCTGAGGAGTTTTCATCCTACCTGCTGATGGGTTCCTATTAATGAACATACACATTTACACATATAACCAATACTTCTAATATGGGATCTCTCTTTTATAGAGCTATAGCTTCCAGCAGGCAAACAGCATATGCCATATAGGTAACACAGGTGGCCATACACAGGGTCATGTCTTCTGATGTCGGACCACAAAGTCACTTTTCTAATTATTTAATAATTTTCCAAACTCAAAATAACATGTAGATTAGACACAATTATCACAAAATACACACATTACACACATCACATGCCACAAAATCTGCGATTCAGAAGACAATCGTGTAAGGAAACTATGTAGCACATTGGATTTGTGGGTTTTTACTACAAAATCTCCTAATAATAATAATACATAACAATCCGGGAAGACAGCACAAAGTCCAGATCTGCAGCCTCATCACAGGGGCAGGCGCATCTGTAGCCGGGGAGCTGCGGGAGGCACTGTCACACTCTACATCTGACATAGCAGTGCTGACAATGCACATACCCAAGACAGGACAGAGGAAAGGAGAATATCTGTCACGCAGGATACTGGAGACCGACATTTTGAGCGCTGATTCAACATTCAAGCAACTGACTCATACCTACTGATGTCAATAAAGGGAAACAATTTATTGCTCAAGTGTGATAAAAGGTAGCACCATTGTTCAATATTATTTTATAATTGATACGTGGAGAGAGAGATTCGTCCCACTACCAAACCTGCAAATCCCTCTAAAAATAAAAGCCCTTACTGTGTTTTCCTAAAAATCTGGCTGAGTCACTATTTGGATCCAATAGATTTTTTCTTTTATTTTGCCTTGAGATTCACAGGCGTCCTGCTGTGAACAAAAGGCACTCAAGCGGGTTTAACAGGACTCTGTCCTCATCCTGGGGGACACATATTGACCCTCGCATATGACCCCGTCACTGCCTCACATACCCCCCCTGTTTAAACTTGTGGGGTTGAACACTTGTCACCATACAGGGTGCCCACGACAGGGCATCTATATTCCCTTTCGCCTTCCCTGCGTGATGTTCCACCTGTGAGTACTCTGTAATATAAAAAAGGGCTGGGATTGCCTTGTGCATGTTCAGCATCACACCTGAGAGGGGATTAATTGGTTAATATCTGGCCACCGAGCCCTAATTGAAGATGGACAACTATAAGCTAAGTACTCTTTGCTTCTCATTATACTCCTGATGAACCTTGGTAAAAGGGGAAACGCGTCCAGTTGTAGCTGAGAGCTGCAGCTAGCTGTATCCTAGCTTGGAGTTCAATCTCTTGCTATAACTACGACAGGTGGTTGTGGCCTAGTATTTTCCATATCACCTATAAGGATCAATCTGTATTCTCCAATATTGTTTGCAGTTGAGAGTTTCAGTGAGCTGCAATCTAGCTTGGAGTCCAAGTGTTTTGTGTACCTATAATATGTGGTTGTGGTATATTGCTCAGGATGTCATTGACAAGGGTGGATTTATATCTGATTGAAAGAGCTAATTTATGGCACATGAGCGGTTTGATTTAATATATTATCAACTGACCATATAACGGTATTTTTTTAGGAGCATATGAGCAAAAGAGATTATACAATGTATAATTCTAGAAGAGGATCTGTTAAACTGCATCAGTTATTTTTTTATTGATTTTGTTTACGTATCAATTACTGTATAATCATAATTTTGGCATCTATATACGGACATTATACACTTGCCTATTGCTCCTCTTTTCCATAACCACCATACATTCTATTACGTTACCCGATAGTAGTAAACTCTTTTACAGGGGCTCTTTTTCTTAGACAGGGAGATCGGCGGTGGTGTGAGCCTTCTGTACCCGCTGACCACCAATGACGGCTCACACCACCGCCGATCTCCCTGTCTCTGGACCTACAGGTATTTTGCTCTCATGCCTCCATCTTTCTGCACCTTACAACGCTACCAGCACCTTGACCTCGGGCCTTTTGTCCATAGTGCCTTTAGGGATCCCGCTCCCTGTCCGTGCCGTACTGGACCCCCGCACTCTCCAGCTGTCTTTTATACCTTTTTCTTATGTTTTGATTTATGGTCCTTTTCTTAGCATTATTTCTTTGCCTCACTTTCTTTAAACTCTCCATGGGAGCCTTTGTGTCCGTCCATTGGACAGTGTCCTCTTCTTTCCCTATTGCTCTCCACTTTAAAGGTCAGTTATGCTCTACACCTCTCGCATATCTATTACACCAGCTTCATGCCTTATTTAATTTTCTGCGTGGCCAGCCATCTCCGTTGTTGCCTTCCTGGACGCTGCTATGTCTATTTCATTCATTGCGTACTCTATATGGGCATTATCTGTATATATGTAAATTATTGGATGTCTATATTTGAATGTTTTAGCTTTTATTGTACGTATACATCACGACTTTGGATGCTCACCTGGTGCTCATGCACCATACTGCTTTATTACTATTGTTTTATTATTTTTATTTTTGCACTTTGCCATATTTTTCTTTGTTTTTCTTGGCCACATTATCTCAAATATATTGTATTTTTATGTTTTTTTCAGTGAGGTTTGATAAAGACCCATCAAGGGGTCGAAACGTTACCTCAATACTTTATTGAGCACTGTGGTGTTCCTCAATAAATATTTCACATTTATGACGAAATTTGAATACATTCTCTGAGTGCGGTTGTTTGTCCGAATTTATGAGTCTACTGGATCCAGTCCAGGTTCAGCCTGCACCAGCATCACACTTTCAGAGTGCACGCCTTTCCTCTCAGAACACAGATGTATCACACAGACACGGATATCTCCGGTACCGTGTTTACCTGTACCGGAAATATCAGGATGTGTGAAACCGGCCTAAGAGAAAGGGACAGTGGAATTTCGCGAACTAGCGAGGACACCTGTTTTGAGGTTCCATGGTGTCAACTCCCGCAGTAGGTTGTATAACTAGAGAGCATGAACAAATTAGTGATGTCTAGGGACAGTCCTTTTGCGCTAGTTCTTTTCCTATTCAAGCTAAGGCATTGAATAGTGATACATGTTTTTGACTACATCAATTTTTGACACCAAAACACTGACATACTCTATTATCTATTCCCTCTGTCCCACCTACTGAATAACTTATCACTCCCTAGTCACCAATAGGGCCTTATAGGGCCAGGAGGGAGAGCCGTCGACGAGCGAGGGCGCCATTGCGCAGGTTTTTAGGGTGCCAACCTCCGCTGGTAGGTAGGAAGGCTCAGTTCATTACAGGGCTAGGCACCGCCCTGTGGGGTTTACTACCTTTAACTGGTTTGGTGATGGGGTTGTGCTCACGTTTTGTTTAATATTTTTAATTAATTGTCTACAGTGAGCCTATTTGATTTACTCCTCTTATTCCCTATTTTTTAAAACTGTGAAAGTGATTGACATTTGCAGAGACAGAAACCATCGGGTGACCCGAGCATTCCTCTCCTTGGCATTTCTTATCCATACCAAGGGTGAAAGATCCGTCACCAAGGAAAATGGTCGACTGAGCACGAAATAACATAGGGATTCCAAGGCCCACTTAATAGCCAGGCACTCCTCTACTGCGCTATAATTTTTCTCGGCTGGGGTGAATTTCCTACTCAGGTAGGTGACCTGATGTTCCTCTCTGTTCACCTCCTGCGACAGGACCTCTCCTAGGCCGATGTTAGAGGTGTCCGTCTGCACTATGAAGTCTCTCTTGAAGTTGGGGCTGATGAGAACAGGCTGTCCGCACAGCACCAACTTCATGGATTGGTATGCTTCCTCCACCTGAGGGTTGCACCAGACCATGACCAAATTCTTTCCCTTGAGGAGATTGGCTAGGGGTGTTGCTCTCCCAGAGAAATTAGGTATAAACCTCCGGTAATACCCAACGATGCCAAGAAAAGCTCTCACCTGTTTGGTGGTAACAAATTGGGGCAAGTTCTGTATGGCCTCGATTTTATTTATTTGGGGTTTGATAACCCCATGCCAATCACGTACCCTCGGTCCTGATTGGCCCCAGCCAAGGGTTCCTGGGCTGGCAGGTCCCGACGTGATAACCGCAGTGGAGCAGTATGCCATATAAAGTCCTGAGTGGCCGTATACCGCTCAACCAGGCTGACCACCTGGTCTAGGGTGCTGGGATCCCCTTGGCCCACCCAGCGGTGAATAGCGGCTGGCAGAGTTCTTACTAGCCGCTCAACCACCAGTCTATCTACCATCTGGAAAGGGGTTAAAGTCTCAGGCTGAACCCATTTCTTTACCAGCTGTAGTAAATTATATGCCTGAGCCCTGGCGGGGCGAGTTTCCATAAAGGACCACTGGAACACCCCTTGAGCTCGTACATACGTTTTAACCCCCAGTTCAGTTTCTTATAGTCCAGGGCGTCATCCTGTAGGCCTTCTGGGCATCTCCCGTCAGGAAGGGGGGCCATCACTTCAGCCCACTGAGAAAACGGCAAGCTCTCCCGCTCTGCTGTACGCTCAAACAAATAAACCAAATAATAAACAAGTAAAATAAACAACAGCAAACAAAACCTATACATAAACTTTTTTTAATATATAAAATAACCACAAACTATACAAATATATACAAGACTAAACTAACCACCACCCCACACTCAAGCCCACCATTTCCATCCCCCGATGGCTGACACTGTGCGAGCTACTGAAGAGCAATGAATACTCACTGCTCTTTGCGCACACAGTCCCGATGTGCAGAGCAGTGAGTTTTCCGGCAGCTGTGTTCTGCTTGTCAATAGCGCTAGACGTCCATGCCATGCACTGCTCACAACCATAAAGCAGATGCGGGCACCGGAACAAGATGCTGCGAGGGAGCGCTGGGAAGGTAAGTGTAATGGTTTGGGTTTTTTTATGTTTTCTGATGGGGTCATGCATTTCAGGATGGGGATGGGATGGGGGTGGCATTTATAAGGATGGGTCCAATCATACCAGAATAGGGATGGGACCATGCATACTAGGACGAGATGGAGGCCCAGCATACCAGGATAGGGATGAGGCCATGCATATTTAGACGAGATGGGGTCCATGCATACTAGGATAGGGATCAGGGCGATCATTCCTGCGAGGATAGGGATGAGGGGGACCATTCCTACCAGGATAGGGATGACTGGGCCATGCACACCAGGATAGGGATGAGGGGACCATGCATACCAGGATAGGGATGAGGGATCCATGCATACCAAGATAGGGATGAGGGGGCCATGCATATCTGGGTAGGGATGAGGGGGCCATGTGTATTAGGGTGGGGATGAGGCGACCATATATATCAGGATAGGGGAAAACAGAAGAACAGAACTGACCACATTTTTTGCTTCATTTTTTTTCCCCTAATTTCCTCCTCTTAAACCTAAGTGCTTATGGTCCGTAAAATACAATACCCATGTATTATACTCCAGAGCTGCGCTCACTATTCTGCTGATGCAGTCACTGTGTACATACATTACATTACTGATCCTGTACTGATCCTGAGTTATGGAGCGCCCCACCAGGGCCTAGGGGTACTCGGTACCGGGTCCAGTGGTCATTAAAGGGCAAGTCACGGCGGCAGCGACCCACTCTGTGGCCCTGGGCATCCAATAAAAGGGGTTAGAGCAAATGGGAAATAAAGTTTATAAAGTTTGTTCGTGACGCCACCTGTGGTATTCGGTCAGGGATGACCGACGCTGCTTAAAGGGGTCCACTGGGGTGATGTTATGGCAGCAGGGATTGTATGGCTTCCCACAGGTGAACCTTGGTCCCCAGGGCTCCCGATGTAGTAGAAAGAAACAGAGGACACAAGTTGCAGTCTCTTTACCTCTTTACTGATGCAAGGCAGCCACAGTCCAGGGTCCAGATCGCGCGTGTTGGTGTGGCCCGACCAGCCTGGAAGCAACTCAGGAATCCCCTTAGCCAGGTGGAATGGGAAGCCTTACTTCTAGCCCTGTGTTGTAGTCCCTTGCTGCCTTAGGCCTCACACAAGGTCCTCACTTTCTCTCTGTCCCCCTTTGGGTAGGACACTAACCCTCATGGCAGGTAACGCGAGCATTTTAACAGGATCTCTAATTATGACCTGGGCTCTATGTGTTACTGTGCCTTTGGGTGTGAATGGTGGACAGGTGACTTGAAATCCAGCTGTCCACTGGTTTCTGCTGTGGGGCATGAAGTTACCCCCACAACCTTGGTCTTCCGGCTACCGGAATTCTGCGCTTCAGCGTGGAGGAAGCTCAGTCGCAGCTTCCAGGAGCTGCAGCACCTCACGTGGCTGCACAGCCCCAGCTTTCCTATCAGACTCTCTCTGTCTGCTTCCACTCCGCTCTCTCTCTTCTCACAATCTGAACTCCTTCCCTGTCTCTGACAGACTGACTTAACTCCTCCTCCAGACCAGGATATATCTATCTAAGGACGTTCCCCTGACTTAGAGTTCAGAGCTCCCCCTTCTGGCCTGGAGTCAGAACAGTGTTGTATGTGCTGGTTACCTGTTAAAGGGATCCTTCCTTGCTTCCAAGCATGGCATCACTCTCCCTGTGAGGAAAGCAATGCTACTGTAATAACCGGTTACCTGGGGTGTTACAGTTACATCCTGTATTATACCCCAGAGCTGCAGACACTATTCTGCTGGTGCAGTCACTGTGTACATACATTACATTACTGATACTGAGTTACATCCTGTATTATACCCCAGAGCTGCACTCACTATTCTGCTGGTGCAGTCACTGTGTACATACATTACATTACTGATCCTAAGTTACATCCTGTATTATACCCCAGGGCTGCACTCATTATTCTGCTGGTGCAGTCACTGTGTACATGCCTTACATTACTTATCCTGAGTTACATCCTGTATTATACCCTAGAGTTGCACTCACTTTTCTGCTGGCGCAGTCCTTGTGTACATACAGTGCCTTGCGAAAGTATTCGGCCCCCTTGAACTTTTTAACCTTTTCCCACATATCATGCTTCAAACACAAAGATACCAAATGTATATTTTTGGTGAAGAATCAACAACAAGTGGAACACAATTGTGAAGTTGAACGGAATTTATTGGTTATTTAAAATTTTTGTGGAAATTCAAAAACTGAAAAGTGGGGCGTGCAATATTATTCGGCCCCTTTAACTTAATACTTTGTTGCG
Source organism: Ranitomeya variabilis (assembly GCF_051348905.1). NCBI lineage: Eukaryota > Metazoa > Chordata > Amphibia > Anura > Dendrobatidae > Ranitomeya > Ranitomeya variabilis. The sequence goes on from NC_135232.1 coordinate 738,656,343, forward strand.
CCACCTTTTGCTGCGATTACAGCTGCAAGTCGCTTGGGGTATGTCTCTATCAGTTTTGTACATCGAGAGACTGAAATTCTTGCCCATTCTTCCTTAGCAAACAGCTCGAGCTCAGTGAGGTTTGATGGAGATCATTTGTGAACAGCAGTTTTCAGCTCTTTCCACAGATTCTCGATTGGATTGAGGTCTGGTCTTTGACTTGGTCATTCTAACACCTGGATACGTTTATTTGTGAACCATTCCATTGTAGATTTTGCTTTATGTCTGGGATCATTGTCTTGCTGGAAGACAAATCTCTGTCCCAGTCTCAGGTCTTTTGCAGACTCCAACAGGTTTTCTTCAAGAATGGTCCTGTATTTGGCTCCATCCATCTTCCCATCAATTTTATCCATCTTCCCTGTCCCTGCTGAACAAAAGCAGGCCCAAACCATGATGCTGCCACCACCATGTTTCACAGTGGGGATGATGTGTTCAGGGTGATGAGCTGTGTTGCCTTTACGCCAAACATATCGTTTGGCATTGCTGCCAAAAAGTTTGATTTTGGTTTCATCTGACCAGAGCACCTTCTTCCACATGTTTGGTGTGTCTCCCAGGTGGCTGGTTGCAAACTTTAAATGACACTTTTTATGGATATCTTTGAGAAATGGCTTTCTACTTGCCACTCTTCCATTAAGGCCAGATTTGTGCAGTGTATGACTGATTGTTGTCCTATGGACAGACTGTCCCACCTCAGCTGTAGATCTCTGCAGTTCATCCAGAGTGATCATGGGCCTCTTGGCTGCATCTCTGATCAGTCTCTTCCTTGTTTGAGATGAAAGTTTAGAGGGACAGCCGGGTCTTGGTAGATTTGCAGTGGTAGGATACTCCTTCCATTTCAATATGATCGCTTGCACAGTTCTCCTTGGGATCTTTAAAGTTTTGGAAATCATTTTGTATCCAAATCCGGCTTTAAACTTCTCCACAACAGTATCACGGACCTACCTGTTGTGTTCCTTGGTCTTCATGATGCTCTCTGTGCTTCAGAACCCTGAGACTATCACAGAGCAGGTGCATTTATACGGAGACTTGATTACACACAGGTGGATTATATTTATCATCATTAGGCATTTAGGACAACATTGGATCATTCAGAGATCCACAATGAACTTCTGGAGTGAGTTTGCTGCACTGAAAGTAAAGGGGCTGAATAATATTGTACGCTCCACTTTTCAGTTTTTGAATTTCCACAAAAATTTTAAATAACCAATAAATTTGGTTCAACTTCACAATTGTGTTCCACTTGCTGTTGATTCTTCACCAAAAAATTACACTTGGTATCTTTATGTTTGAAGCATGATATGTGGGAAAAGGTTGAAAAGTTCAAGGGTGCTGAATACTTTCGCAAGGCACTGTATATTACTCGGAGTACATCATGCTGAGTATCTTCCCTGTAGATGACGGTTCACTCCTGAATTACCTGTTATCTGGTAACTATCTCACGCCCAGATCCAGTATTTAATATCAGCATGTTCTGTTTGTTATGAATATGGTGGAAGCTCAATATTTAATCTCAATAATCGCCCTACAAGTGTCTGACTCCGCTGAAAAGTGAGAGAAATGGAGACCGACGGCTGCAGGGAAAGGACGTTCCCCATGGAGCCCTGAAGAGTTTCCCTGCAGCAATTCTGCTGTGTTACTGGGATTGGTTTATAACGAGAACGTAATGACAAATCTCCAAATAAACTAGCAGTAAGACCCCCCATGTCTCCTCTATGGACCCTCACAACACTGGCACGCTGCTACCAGCTGTCAGGATCACTGCGGTGATGGACATTTCCAGCAGTCCCACAGACAATGAATGGATCAACCACGAGCATGCTGCATCCAGTCGAGGCTCTGCAGAACCCTGTCCCGGGGGGGTCCCGCTGGTCAGACCCCTAGTGATCAGGGAATAACTTTCAATCTTAGGAAAGCCCCTTTAAGCTGGGACATCAGATATGTGGACGACAATCTAACTAAACTATGATTGATTCCATTTCACTCATTTGACAAGTGACTCCGAAATGGGCAGTAATCAGATTCACAGTGCGCACCCACCTCTGCTCTATACGGTATTATACTACTATATCAGGCCCTGTTCACACTGTGATTCTGCCTGAATCCCTTCAAGCTGGGAATCCCCAACAGTGTCATCATACTGCTATATTATGTCACTGTATTATACAGATTCATTACACAACCATGTTATACCGCTACATACTGCTATATTATGCAGATCCATAATACAACCTTGTTATTCCGCTGCATTCCACTAAACTGCTATATTATACAACTTTATTTTACAGCTGCATCACACGATATTATACCGCCATATTACACCATTATAATTTATTTCTCCATTATAAAGCTGTATTACACTAACATTTTATACTATTATATTAACATACTGCAGTAGACGACTATAGTCAGATGTATTAAACTGCTATAATATAACCGTTTATTAAACTACTATTAATACCATTAGAATATACCCCTTTATTATACACATGTATTACAGTACTATATTATACTGCTATAATACACCACTAAAATACAGTATACCCCTTAATTATAACACTATATTATACAACAATTATACAGCTGTATTACACTATTATATTATACCACACTACTATGATCTACCTCTATTGTACAGATGTGTTACACTTAGTGTTGAGCGATACCTTCCGATATCCAGAAGTATCGGTATCGGATTGGATCGGCCGATATCCAAAAAATATCGGATATCGCCGATCCCGATACCAATGCAAGTCAATGGGAAACAAATATTGGAATGTAAATAAGCCCTTTCTGTCCTTCTACATCCTGTCCCGGAGGGGGGAAGAGTGTGGGCGGACACTGTGCGTGTCTGTGTGTGCGGGCCGGGGGTCTGTGCGTACCTGCCGGGGCTCTGTGCGGGCCTGCCGGGGCTCTGTGCGGGCCTGCCGGGGCTCTGTGCGGGCCTGCCGGGGGCTCTGTGCGGGCTGCCGGGGGCTCTGTGCGGGCTGCCGGGGGCTCTGTGCGTGGCTGCCGGGGCTCTGCGCGGGCTGCTGGGGCTCTGTGCAGGGCTGCCGGGGCTCTGTACGTGCTTGCACAGACCCTCGACAGCCCGCAGAGCCCCGACAGGCACGTACAGACCACCCACGGTCACGCACAGACCCCGCCCGCGCACACACACACAGTCTCCGCCCACACTCCATTATAGTGCATAATTGCACTATAGGAACTTCCGATTCCGGTATCCGATATTGCAAAAGTATCGTAACTCGGTATCGGAATCCCGATACAGCGAATATCGGCCGATACCCGATATTTGCAGTATCGGAATGCTCAACACTAGTTACACTATGTTATATCGCTATATTACAGCTCTACATTATACCCCTTTAATCTTCAGCTGTTTTTCATTACTATTTATACCATTAAATTACACCACTATAACATACCCTTTATTATACAGCTGTATCAAAGTGCGGTGTTATAGTGTTATAATACACCACTATAATATACCTCTTAATTACAGCGCTACATTACACCATTGTTATACAGCGGTATTACACTTTTATATTATACCCCTATAATATACCTCTAAATAAACAGCTGTCTCACACTACTAAAACATACCATCATATCACACCAATATAATATAACGCCATATCACACCACTATAATATAACACCATATCACACCACTATAATATACACCTTTATTATACATTTGTGTTACACTACTATATTGTACTTCCCTATCATACCACTACAATATACTTCTACTATACAGCTGTATCACTATTAGATTATACCTCCATATCATACCACTAAATACAAAAAACATATGGACTGGGAGCCCAAAATCAATTGCAAAAACATGTATCTTTATTAAACATGAAGGCACATAAAAAGTAAAAACAAGTATCAATACAAGATCATGGTTATAGTACGAGATGGGTAGAACAACGTGAATCTCTCTTGCAAAAAGTGATAAGGGGGTGGGAGGAGAAGACACGGCAGGATATGTATCAATTAATTATAAAGTGCTAGTGCTTAAAAGGTTTAAATACAATATACAGCTATGTATGCAGGGATGAACATGGGGTGGTAACCGAGTAGCTGCCCACCAACAGGAGTCTGGATAAGTGACTATACAGGCTCCAATTATACACATATGATTACAAGAAGCTCTTACCCAGAGTTCCCCAAGAGAGACACCAAGTAGAGAGCCCCAACGCTCGTTTCAAGTTGCCTTCTTCAGGGGCCCATCTGAAAAAGCCAACGTGAAATACGTGTTAGGGCTCTCTACATGGTGTCTCTCTTGGGGAACTCTGGGTAAGGAAAGGCCATACTGGGCCCCTGGCCCTCAAGGGAGGCCACAGGGAATGGCAGAGCCTCAGGGTGGGCAAGGGCAAGTCGGGGTTAATTAGTTTGCTTGGGCTGTGTAGGACGGGGGGGCGGGGTTTGGATGAGTCCGAGAGGAGCAAGCAGGGGGAGCTTACTGAGGGGGTGATTTGGATAAGAAACTGCCAATTTCACCTCAGCAACTGCCACGCTCACCTGCTGGTCCGGCGGTGGCTGAAATCCCCACCCACCCTTCCTTTTTCCTGTTTCGATTTTGTTTAATCGCGTTTATTTTAAGGTTATGTTTTTGTTTAAGGGGAAGGAGTAATTTTTGTCATAGCAGTTAGGCGGGGTAGGGAGGTCCTCGAAGTTGGTGGAAAGAGGGGAATGGCGGATTCTAAGGGGGGGGGACCTCTAGTGGTCCTGGACTCCCCCGGAGTGGATTGCGAGTGGTTGTGGTAGATCAGCCCGTGGAGGGGCTGATTAAAGGATTTGGTAATCGGTTGGTTTGGCCGGGTTGGTCATTATCTGCCTCCGAGCTGGTGCTTAGCGGCTGGAGGCAAGACTAAGCCTGGAGGCCAAGGTACACAATTTGAATTTATGCAAGGTTATTTTTTAGGCTTCGAGGACCACCACTCCCTGGGGGGATATTGTTTACATGTTTTATTTATGTTTAACCCCTTAACGACCGCCGATACGCCTTTTAACGGCGGCCGCTAAGGGTACTTAATCCACAGCGCCGTTAATTAACGGCGCTGTGGAAAAAGTGAATAGCGCCCCCCAGAGTCGGATTTTCTCTGGGGTCTCGGTTGCCGAGGGTAGCCGAGACCCCAGAGAACATGATTCGGGGGGGTTTTACCGACCCCCGAGTTGCGATCGCCGGTAATTAACCGTTTACCGGCGGTCGCAACAAAAAAAAAAAACGCGATTTGCCGTTTAATTTCTCTGTCCTCCGATGTGATCGCACATCGGAGGACAGAGAAATGTGGTCCCCGATGGCCCCCAATAGCCCCCCAATACTCACCTACCTCCCCCGGTGCTCCTCGTGTCTCCCCATGGGCGCCGCCATCTTTTTTCCGGGAAAAAATGGCGGGCGCACGCGCAGTGCGCCCGCCGCCCGGCACCCGGAAGATCTTTGGGGTCGGCTGCCGGGGGTAGCCGAGACCCCAAAGAACATGATCGGGGTCGGTTTGCACCGACCCCTGCTTTGCGATCGCCGGTAATTAACAGTTTACCGGCGACCGCAAAAAAAAAAAAAAAAAAAAGCGATCAGTTATTTCTCTGTCCTCTGATGTGATCGCACATCAGAGGACAGAGAAATAGGGGGATTCAGGGACCCTAACATACTCACCCGGGGTCCCTGGGTCCTCTTCTGTCTTCTCCTGCCAGCCGGCTTTTTCATCATGGCGGGCGCATGCGCAGTGCGCCCGCCATCTGCTGCCATCTGCCGGCCGGCAGGAGAAGACAAGTTGGGGCTAAAATTAGGGTTAGGGTTAGGGTTAGGGTTAGAGTTAGGGTTAGAGTTAGGGTTAGAGTTAGGGTTAGGGTTAGAGTTAGGGTTAGGGTTAGAGTTAGGGTTAGGGTTAGGCTACTTTCACACTAGCGTTTTTTGGCTTCCGTCGCAATGCGTCGTTGGAGAAAAAACGCATCCTGCAAAAGTGCTTGCAGGATGCGTTTTTTCTCCATTGGCTTGCATTAGCGACGCATTGCGACGGATTGCCACATGTCGCATCCGTCGTGCGATGGATGCGTCGTGCTTTGGCGGACCATCGACACAAAAAAAACTACATGTAACTTTTTTGTGCGACGTGTCCGCCATTTTTTCCGACCGCGCATGCGTGGCCGGAACTCCGCCCCCGCCTCCCCGCACCTCACAATGGGGCAGCGGATGCGTTGAAAAAACAGCATCCGCTGCACCCGTTGTGCGGCGCTTACAACGCTAGCGTCGGTACGTCGGCCCGACACACTGCGATGGGCCGAGTACGACGCTAGTGTGAAAGTAGCCTTAGGCTTCTTTCACACTTGCGTCGGTACGGGGCGGTCGCAATGCGTCGGCCCGATGTACCGACGCACGTTGTGAAAATTGTGCACAACGTGGGCAGCGGATGCAGTTTTTCAACGCATCCGCTGCCCAGTCTATGTCCTGGGGAGGAGGGGGCAGAGTTACGGCCACGCATGCGCGGAAATGGCGGACGCGACGTACAAAAAAAAGGTTACATTGAACTTTTTTTGTGACGACGGGGGCTAAAGTTATGGTTAGGGTTGGGGCTAAAGTTAGGGTTGGGGCTAAAGTTAGGGTTAGAGTTGGGATTAGGGTTAGGGTTTGGATTAGGGTTGGGATTAGTGTTACGTTTGGGATTAGGGTTGGGATTAGGGTTAGGGTTGGGATTAGGGTTAGGGGTGTGTTGGATTTAGGGTTTTGATTAGGGTTATGGTTAGGGTTGAGATTAGGGCTGTTTTGGGGTTAGGGTTGTGATTATCGTTAGGGTTGTGATTAGGATTATGGATCGGGTTGAGATTAGAGTTAGGGGTGTGTTGGGGTTAGGGTTGGAGTTAGAATTGGGGGGTTTCCACTGTTTAGGTACATCAGGGGGTCTCCAAACACGACAGCCAATTTTGCGCTAAAAAAGTCAAATGGTACCCCCTCCCTTCTGAGCTCTGCCGTGCGCCCAAACAGTGGTTTACCCCCACATATGGGGCATCAGCGTACTCGGGATAAATTGGACAACAACTTTTGGGGTCCAATTTCTCTTGTTACCCTTGTGAAAATAAAAACTTGGGGGCTAAAAATCTTTTTTGTTGGAAAAAAAAATATTTTTTTATTTTCACTACTCTGCATTATAAACTTCTGTGAAGCACTTGAGCTTTCAAAGTTCTCACCACATATCTAGATAAGTTCCTTAGGGGGTCTAGTTTCCAAAATTTGGTCACTTGTGGGGGTTTCTACTGTTTAGGTACATTAGGGGTCTGCAAACGCAACATAACGCCCGCAGACAATTCTATCAAAGTCTGCATTCCAAAATGGCGCTCCTTCCCTTCCGAGCTCTGCCGTGCGCCCAAACAGTGGTTTACCCCCACATATGGGGTACCAGCATACTCAGGACAAATTGGACAACAACTTTTGGGGTCCAATTTCTCTTGTTACCCTTGTGAAAATAAAAATTTGGGGGCTAAAAAAATCTTTTTTGTGGGAAAAAAAATATTTTTTATTTTCACTACTCTGCATTATAAACTTCTGTGAAGCACTTGGGCATTCAAAGTTCTCACCACATATCTAGATAAGTTCCTTGGGGGGTCTATTTTCCAAAATGGGGTCACTTGTTGGGGGTTTCTACTGTTTAGGTACATTAGGGGTCTGCAAACGCAACATAACGCCCGCAGACAATTCTATCAAAGTCTGCATTCCAAAATGGCGCTCCTTCCCTTCCGAGCTCTGCCGTGCGCCCAAACAGTGGTTTACCCCCACATATGGGGTACCAGCATACTCAGGACAAATTGGACAACAACTTTTGGGGTCCAATTTCTCTTGTTACCCTTGTGAAAATAAAAATTTGGGGGCTAAAAAAATCTTTTTTGTGGGAAAAAAAATATTTTTTATTTTCACTACTCTGCATTATAAACTTCTGTGAAGCACTTGGGCATTCAAAGTTCTCACCACATATCTAGATAAGTTCCTTGTGGGGTCTATTTTCCAAAATGGGGTCACTTGTTGGGGGTTTCTACTGTTTAGGTACATTAGGGGTCTGCAAACGCAACATAACGCCCGCAGACAATTCTATCAAAGTCTGCATTCCAAAATGGCGCTCCTTCCCTTCCGAGCTCTGCCATGCGCCTAAACAGTGGTTTACCCCCACATATGGGGTACCAGCATACTCAGGACAAATTGGACAACAACTTTTGGGGTCCAATTTCTCTTGTTACCCTTGTGAAAATAAAAACTTGGGGGCTAAAAAATCTTTATTGTTAAAAAATATATATTTTTTATTTTCACGACTCTGCATTATAAACTTCTGTGATGCACTTGGGCATTCAAAGTTCTCACTACACATCTAGATAAGTTCCATGGGGGGTCTAGTTTCCAAAATGGGGTCACTTTTGGGGGGTTTCTACTGTTTAGGCACATCAGGGGCTCTCCAAACGCGACATGGCGTCCGATCTCAATTCCAGTCAATTTTGCATTGAAAAGTCAAATGGCGCTCCTTTGCTTCCGAGCTCAGCCATGCGCCCAAACAGTGGTTTACCCCCACATATGGGGTGTCGGCGTACTCAAGACAAATTGTACAACAGCTTCTGGGGTCCATTTTCTCCTGTTACCCTTGGTAAAATAAAAATTTGGAGGCAAAAAGATCATTTTTGTAGAAAAAATGCGATTTTTTTATTTTCACGGCTCTACGTTATAAACTTCTGTGAAGCACCTGGGGGTTTAAAGTGCTCACCACACATCTAGATAAGTTCCTTAAGGGGTCTAGTTTCCAAAATGGTGTCATATGTGGGGGGTCTCTACTGTTTAGGCACATCAGCGGCTCTCCAAACGCGACATGGCATCCGATCTCAATTCCAGCCAATTCTGCATTGAAAAAGTCAAACGGTGCTCCTTCACTTCCAAGCTCTGCGGTGCGCCCAAACAGTGGTTTACCTCCACATATGGGGTATCGACGTACTCAGGAGAAATTGCACAACAACTTTTGTGGTCTAATTTCTCCTGTTACCCTTGTGAAAATAAGAATTTGTGGGCGAAAAAATCATTTTTGTGAAAAAAAATGCGATTTTTTATTTTCACGGCTCTACGTTATAAACTTCTGTGAAGCACTTGGGGGTTCAAAGAGCTCACCACACATCTAGATAAGTTCCTTGGGGGGTCTAGTTTCCAAAATGGTGTCACTTGTGGGGGGTTTCCACTGTTTAGGCACATTAGGGGCTCTCCAAACGCGACATGGCGTCCGATCTCAATTCCAGCCAATTCTGCATTGAAACAGTCAAACGGTGCTCCTTCGCTTCCAAGCTCTGCGGTGCGCCCAAACAGTGGTTTACCTCCACATATGGGGTATCGGCGTACTCAGGAAAAATTGCACAACAAAATTTGTGGTTAAATTTCTGTTTTTACACTTGTGAAAATTAAAAAAAATGGTTCTGAAGTAAAATGTTTGCAAAAAAAAGTTAAATGTTCATTTTTTTCTTCCACATTGTTTTAGTTCCTGTGAAGTACGTAAAGGGTTAATAAACTTCTTGAATGTGGTTTTGAGCAGCTTGAGGGGTGCAGTTTTTAGAATGGTGTCACACTTGGTTATTTTCTATCATATAGACCCCTCAAAATCACTTCAAAGGTGATGTGGTCCCTAAAAAAAACATGGTGTTGTAAAAATGAGAAATTGCTGGTCAACTTTTAACCCTTATAACTCCCTAACAAAAAAAAAAATTGTTTCCAAAATTGTGCTGATGTAAAGTAGACATGTGAGAAATGTTATTTATTAACTATTTTTTGTGACATATCTCTCTGATTTAAGGGCATAAAAATACAAAGTTTGAAAATTGCAAAATTTTAAAAATTTTCGCCATATTTCCATTTTTTTCATAAATAATCGCAAGTAATATCGAACAAATGTTACCACTAACTTGAAGTACAACACGTCACGAAAAAACAATCTCAGAATCAGCGGGATCCGATAAAGCGTTCCAGAGTTATAACCTCATAAAGTGACACTGGTCAGAATTGTAAAAATTGGCTCGGTCATTAAGTACCAAATTGGCTCTGTCACTAAGGGGTTAATAAAAGGCTGCTGTGGCCATTTAATCCAAATCTGGTGTAATGTCGTTATTCAGGAGGGGACCTTACGATAAGGCAGTTTACGAGAGATCCGATGCAGTAAGTAATTAAGGTTAGGCATTTAAGTCAGTAAAGGCGGTCATGAGTCACGTGTACCCCTTACGTCAAGAGCTTCTTGTAATCATATATGTATAATTGGAGCCTGTATCATCACTTATCCAGACTCCAGTTGGTGGGCAGATACTCGGTTACAACTCCATGTTCACCCCTGCATACATAGCAGTATATTGTATTTAAACCTTTAAGGCTGTGTGCCCACGTTCTGGATTTTTAGCGTTTTTAAGCGTTTTTGCGGCGGTTTTCCGCTGTGGAAACACTTAAAAATGCTTACATAAAGCATCCCATTATTTTAATGCATTCCGCAATTTTTGTGCCCATGCTGCATTTTTTTTCCGCAGCAGAAAATCATTGTAGAAAAAAACGCAGCATGTTCATGAATTTGGCGGAAAATCGGCAGTTTTGCTGCTATAGAATTGTATTTGGACCATTGTAAAAAAAAAAAGCTAAAAATCTGCGAAAAAAACGCGATAAATACGTGCAAAAAACGCAATAAAAATGCAAAAAAAACGCAAGCGGATTTCCTGCGAAGGTATTCCGGATTTCAACGGGAAAATTCTGCATACTTTCTGCTACGTGGGCACATAGCCTTAAGCACTAGCACTTTATAATTAATTGATACATATTCGGTGACTGCTCCTCCCACCCCCATATCACTTAACCATGATCTTGTATTGATACTTGTTTTTACTTTTTATGTGCCTTCATGTTTAATAAAGATACATGTTTTTGCAAGTGATTTTGGACTCCCAGTCCATATGTTTTTTGTATTCAGCTCGGCAGAGTGTCCTTGTGAGACTGTACAAGCTCCTACTTAATAAGACATAGAACCTTTCTGATATGTTATTTGTGCTATTATGTGTTCTGTTTTGATGATATGGTGTCATATCATATCATACCACTATAATGTACTTCTGTTATACAGCTGTATTACACTATTATATTATACCGCCATATCACAACACTATAATATAGCTCTATTATACAGCTGTATTATACTACTATAGTATACCGCCTCCTTATTAAATCATTATAATATACTATTATTATACAGTTGTATTACACTACTATATAATACTGCCATATCACAGCACTATAATATACTTCTATTACAAAGCTGTATCACACTATTATACTGCCATATTACATCACTATTATTTACTTATTATACAGTGATATCACATTACTATATTATACCGCCATATCACACCACTATACTTTGATACAGCTGTATTACACTAGTATAGTATACTATCATATTACACCACTATAATATACTATTACTACTATATTACACCACTGTAATACACTAATATACAGCTGTATTACACTACTATATTATACCACCATATGACACCACTATAATGTACTATAATTATACAGGTGTATTACTCCACTACTATATTATACCACCATATCACACCACTATAATATACTTCTATTATACAGCTGTATTACACTACTATAGTATACTGCCATATCATACCAGTATAATATACTATTATTATGCATCTGCATTACACTACATCACACCACTATAATATACTATTATTATACAGCTGTATTACACTACTTTAGTATACCGCCATATCACACCACTATAACATACTTCTATTATACAGCTGTATTACACTACTATAGTATACCGCCATATCATACCACTATAATATACCATTATTATACAGCTGTATTGCACTACTATAGTATACCGCCATATCACACCACTATAATATACTATTATTATGCATCTGTATTACACTACATCATACCTCTATAATATACTATTATTATACAGCTGTACTACACTACTTTAGTATACTGCCATATCACACCACTATAATATACTATTATTATACGGCTGTATTACACCACTATAGTACAGTATATTGCCATATCACACCACTATAATATACTATTATTATACAGCTGTATTACATTACTATAGTATACTGCCATATCACACAACTATAATATACTTCTATTATATAGCTGTATTACACTACTATAGTATACCACCATATCATACCACTATAATTTACTATTATTATACAGCTGTATTACACTACATCACACCTCTATAATATACTATTATTATACAGCTGTACTACACTACTTTAGTATACCGCCATATCACACCACTATAATATACTATTATTATACAGCTGTATTACACTACTATAGTATACTGCCATATCACACCACTATAATATACTTCTATTGTATAGCTATATTACACTACTATAGTATACCGCCATATCATAGCACTATAATATACTATTATTATACAGCTGTATTACACTACTATAGTAAACCGCCATATCACACCACTATAATATACTATTATTATGCATCTGTATTACACTACATCACACCTCTATAATATACTATTATTATACAGCTGTACAACACTACTTTAGTATACCGCCATATCACACCACTATAATATACTATTATTATATGGCTGTATTACACCACTATAGTACAGTATATTGCCATATCACACCACTATAATATACTATTATTATACAGCTGTATTACACTACTATAGTATATTGCCATATCACACCACTATAATATACTTCTTTTATATAGCTGTATTTCACTAATATAGTATACCACCATATCATACCGCTATAATATACAGCTGTATTACACTACTATATTACACCACTATAATGTACATCTAATTACATCGATTTATTACCCTACTAGTTAAACCGCCATATATCACATACACTATGTTGCATTACTACATTCTATGTTACTTGATTGACAGGTCATGCTGACACTTGTGGTTCTATAGATAACAGAACAGTGCAGGGCACCTGCTGTCTTTGCTCCAATTAATGCTGAGTTGTGTGTCCATTACCTCGCAGCATGCAGCGTAATGAATATCTGCTACATAAAACATCAAACCTTCTACCTGCAAATATTCCGGAGAAATTCTTCATTTATCCGAGTTTTCTGCTGCCAGTCTTCTGATACATCTAACACTTCCAACACTCCTCCTGAAGAGGGCGCCAATGAACATACACAGTTGTCAACTGTGGCCTCTAGAGGCAGTGGTGGGTACTGCAACTAACCAAATCTTATCAGTCCTTCCTTGTGCAAGCAGGAAGTATAGCAACCCAGTGAGCCGATTGGCTGATCTAAGGGATAGTCATGGAGAGCACTGTGCCCCCTAACTGCAGGTTAGGGCATTACAGGTTGCAACTGTTTTTACCCCCTAATCTAAATGTTTCTTATGGGGGATTAATTATATCAAATCCATAAATGGAACAGTTTGTAGCAAAAAATAAAATTATCCCTTCTAGCAAGACATTAGAGAGACAGTCTGTGCTGTCATTCTTGTTACCCACCCAACACATTCCTGCAGAGGGCGCTAATTAACGCTCACCACCGCCCCCTAGGTGCACTATTGGGTACTGCAACTGAGCTCGAAGTGGCATCAAACCTCTGCACTTACCATTCCCCTAATCAATCGTGCAAAGGGAGAATTCCAGGACAGAAAGTCAGTCCTTACCTGCTTGTCATTAACCCCTTCACTTCCCAGAGCACAACTATGCTGCAACAGTGACCGATTTTGTCTGTGCAATTTAGTGAGAGCTCAGTAAGGCAGGTGGACCTGTAGGATCCTGCACAGGCTGCGAGTTCTCTGCTCAGCTCAGGCTGCAAAGTTCTTTTTCTCTTCATTATTATATTTTTAACTCCCATTTCCTTCCTTCCTTTTGCAACTCAATTAATGCAACAAGAAGCCCTGAGAGCTGAGCTGCTAGCTGGGCTGAGAGTGTGCACAGCACAGGCAGGGGCTGTGTGAGGGATGCATGCTGTGCTGGGGGGCTGTGTGCTCACCTGGAGTAGGGGTCCTGCAGTCTGCTCCTTCCCTGGGTCACTGCTGCTGCTCCTTCTGCAGATCGGTGTGCTCGGTGCCTTCCAGAGCTTGGAATACTGGGTCAAGGGTGGGAGAAGAGAAATGACTGTGTGCAAGGCAGAGAAAGAGAGAGCTGCAGAGACAGAGGGAGGAAGAGACCGAGCTGGGGAGCTCAGGGCTGTGCACACTGGAGTGCACCACAGGGGGCGCCACCACCAGCACAGGAGGTGCCAGGGGGCTGCTGGACCCACACCCGGAGCCTCAGCTGGTATTGGCAGAAGGAGAAAACAGCCAAAAATTCGTATTATTTACTAATGCACAATAACCAATGGGATACATAATAGTAGCAAATGACTAATGTTGTTTAGATACTTTAGTAATTCTTACTTGTTGATGTGTTTGCTATTATTTCGTCGTACTATAGATTTTTATTGATTAAGATTAATATTTGAAAGTTATACAGCAATGTGCTGCGACCAGAAGTTACTGTCACCACAAAAGCCAGGGTTCTCCACTTGTATCTCAGCTCAGTAATAAGTATCCCAATAGGTGCTGATTCCACCCAGGAAGTCCTCCCCAGTCCAACCGGATGGTATTGATGTTTTTACCATCTTTATTATTAGGTGTTGAAGTTTTTATTATTGCACATGATGTTACATTGTGGTGGAGGGCTGATCCCTGTTTCCTAGGGTATCTTCCCACGATCAGTAAATGCTGTGGGTTGGACGCTATGTACTTGTGCAGAGTTCAACCCGCAGTGTCCAAATGTTACAGCGTAGTGGGTGGGATTTCAAGAAATTCTATGCCCACTATGCGAGCACTGACGGACATGCGGCGCGTCTTTCCAGACTGCAGCATGTCTATTCAATGTATTGGACACGGTGATTCTGCACAGTTCAACGAACACATGCAGAATCACCTGCGTTCAATAGCCGCCGGCAGTGCTTGGTACACAGCGGACATGTGCTGCATTCAAAGCGCTGCCTAAGGCTACTTTCACACTAGCGTCGGGAACAACCCGTCGCTGCGCGTCGGGCCGACGTTCCCGACGCTAGTGTGGTCTCCGCCGCACAACGGGGGCAGCGGATGCATATTTCCCACGCATCCGCTGCCCCATTGTGATGTGCGGGGAAGTGCGGGGAGGTGGGGGCGGAGTTCCGACTGCGCATGCGCGGTCGGAAAAAGCGGACCGTCGGGAGCAAAAAACGTTACATGTAACGTTTTTTTCTCCCGACGGACCGCTACCATACGCCCAAACGCCGCCAAACGCATTCACCGTTTTGAAATGCGTCGCAAATGCGTCGCAAATGCGTCGCTAATGTTACTCTATGACGAAACAACGTATCCAGCAAAAACTTTTGCTGGATGCGGCGTTTCGCAAAAACGACGCATTTGCGACGTATTGCAGTTAACGCTAGTGTGAAACTAGCCTAATACTGAACGTGTGCACATACCCTTAGACATCATGTAGAGCTAATATGTGCCATTGGATTTTTCACAGTTTTGTATACTTGAAAATATTGCAAAATAGCCCACTTTTAAGGCTGCCGTCACACTAGCAGTATTTGGTCAGTATTTTACATCAGTATTTGTAGCCAAAACCAGGAGCGGAACAAATAGAGGAAAAGTATAATAGAAGCATATGCACCACTTCTGCATTTATCACACTCTCCTGGTTTTGGCTTACAGATACTGAGGTAAAATACTGACCAAATACTGCTAGTGTGACGGCAGCCTAAATGGTCTCTGTCATAGCTAAATCATTAGTACAAGCGAATATAAGAAATGCAAACATCCTGGTCAAAACAAGACTGACCGCTAGCTCACTGAGGGTTCAGTTCACTGCTGCCTATGGGGAGGAGCAGAGTGAGAGAGAAGCTTAAACATGTTTTGGTTCTTTGTAGTAAGTGTTTACCTCACCCCAGTGCTCGATTCACAGTTGCAATGTTCAGTATGGCAATATAATATCCTACATCCTACTGGTTTCTACTAAGTGTTTCTCTCACCCCAGTGCTGGATTCACAGTTACAATGTTCAGTATGGCAATATAATATCCTACATCCTACTGGTTTCTACTGTTTATCTCACCCCAAAGCTGGATTGACAGTTACAATGTTCAGTACTGCAGTATAATGTCCTCCATCCTGCAGATTTCTAGTGTTTACCTCACCCCAGTGCTGGATTCACAGTTACAATGTTCAGTATGGCAATATAATATCCTACTGGTTTCTACTAAGTGTTTATCTCACCTCAAAGCTGGATTCACAGTTACAATGTTAAGTACTGCAGTATAATGTCCTCCATCCTGCAGATTTCTAGTAAGTGTTTACTTCACCCCAGTGCTGGATTCACAGTTACAATGTTCAGTACTATAATATAATCCAGTGGTGGATTCATAACTATACTGCTCAGTACTGCAGTATAATATCCTTAATACTGAAGCATCTGAACATTTACTTCAGATGCTTCAGTATTGAGGATATTATACTGCACTACTGTCAAAGGTTTTTCTTAGCACAACATAAAAATTATAAATAAATTAGAAAAAATCTGCATATGATGCAGCTTGAATCACACATTTTTTTCCTACAAGGATTAGGTTTAAATATTTTCTCCGCATTTTTACTATCTTTATTTTTTTTATTAAGAAGCCGTTCACTATAAGCTGATCATAGTATTCTCAGGATCCCCAGCAGTCAGGGAGTCCAGCAGCAAGTGTTCAGTTTCCCTGCAGTGCCGCCACAGGAGAGATGAAGCATTACACAGTTTGCATTGAAATCATTGGGCTGTGTGTATAACGCATAGACATGTCCGGTCCTTCAAGGAGTGATTCATTGTAGCTGCTGTCTTCTCTGGCTCTTACATGAGGATCCCGAAAGAGGGACTTCCATTTTTAACCATATATTCCCTAAATAGGTTTCTTTAGTATTTGGTCAGTATTTTACATCAGTACTTGTAAGCCAAAACCAGGAGTGGAGCAATCAGAAGAAAAGTATAATAGAAACATATGCACCACTTCTGCATTTATCACCCACTCCTGGTTTTGGCTTACAAATACTGATGTAAAATACTGACCAAATACTGAACGTGTGACCGTAGCCTATCTTTGAGCTGAAATGGTCTCACAGCCCTTCTGGGAACAAATATCCCAATTCCAGTTATATTGGGACCAATGACCAATACATGCGTGGCTTTTGGTGTAGATGTCTGCTCAGATGTCAGCCGAGCAACAAAGATCATAAGAGTCTGCAAATCCTTTATTATTAATCGACTTCTCTTTCTGGAGATGTGATGTCGCAGGAATGTGCTGATCTGCAAATCCTCCATCTGTCTTGTCCAAGTCATGATAGTTAATGCAGCACATAGTAAGAACACAACATAAGGCCGGTTTCACACGTCCTGATATTTTTGGTACCGGTAAACAAGGTACAGGAAATGTCCGTGTGTCCTACATGCGGCACACGTGTGGCAACCATGTGCCGCCCGTGTGCCGCATCAGTACCACAAGGACGGCCGCCAGGAAGCAGTGCTACAGTAAGCGCTGTTCCCCTGCGTGTGGTGCTGAAGCCGGCGCTCATCCCTTCTCCCCTGCTCGGCCGACGAGCAGGGGAGAATGAATGAAAGAAAAAAACGACGTGGGGTCCCCCCTATATTTTTCAACCAACCCGGCAAAACTCACAGGTGCGGTAAGGGGCCATGGATATAGCCCACCCCCAGCCTAAAAACAGCAGCCCGCAGCTGCCCAGAAAGGGCACATCTATTAGATGTTCCAATTCTGGAACTTTGCCCGGTTCTTCCCACTTGTCCTGTAGCAGCGCTCCCGGTTGTAAACTGTACATTCCCCTAGATATGGATTACTGCGTGGGACTGACTGTACGCCGGACAGGTATGGGTATATTGTTTGTTTATTATTTTGACATTTTTTCCAGGAGATCGAGGGCTTCGCTTGGAATGGCAGAAGAATAAAGATAGAAAAACTGTGTATATTGTCTTATTTCATTAAAAGACTTTATTCTTACTGTGAGTGTTTATTAACCCTTTAACAACTATAGGATTAGTAATGGATAGGTGTCTTATTGACACCTCTCCATTACTAAGCCGGCTTAATGTCACCTTACATAATTTTCTATATTTTCTTTATTTTATCTCTTTACAATTTTGATTATGTTTATTCATATTATTAGTTGTATTTATTTCCCTTCTTTATCTTTATTCGCATATACATTTTGTTTGCAGTTTGTATTTGTTTTATTATGTATTTAGATTTTGTTTTTATTTCCATATTTTCATTCTTTTTTTTTTTATCTTTATTTGATTATTCTTGATTATTTTTATTTGCAATGTTTCTTTATTTTATTTATTACTTTTCTTTATTTCTTTTATTTTATTTATTACTTATTTATATTATTAATTGTATTTATTTATTTTGTTTGTTGTTTTTTAATTTTATCTTGATTTGCTACAATCCCCAATCTCTACCATGGCTGCACTTATGGGCTATTTTTGCAGTACACTCCCCACCACAGCCATGGATACAGATATGGGTATTATTTTATTTGTAGCTTCCCCTATGCCCTCCCATCACCTCGAACATAGATATGGGTATTATATGTCACTGCTAGACATTAATGGAGCCTCATAAAAACACGACAGCCAACATTGGCCGCTCTTTTATTATCACCTGCAATTCTGTTTCCTATCTGCCGTTCATTATATATTAGGAATTGGAAAAGTTATTTTTACTCTGATGGATAATTACTACGCTGTGTCCAGCGTTCAGCGGCTCGTCTATTCCGAGACCTATAATCGTCGACCCCCGCAGAAGAAGGAGAGAAGCTCAATTCTGAAGTCTTCTGATGCTACAGACTGGAGACTTGGTGGTGGAAGAAACGTTCCCAGATGTTGTAATAAATAAGTGCACCCCCTCTCTTTCTTGGCCAATCAGATGCAGGTCCCTCTTAATTGGCTTAATCTTTTTTTTTTTTTTATTACAGATTTTGATACATTTTTATGCCACCATTTTTGTAACTGTGGGAAAATCGTGTCTTTTTTTTTTTTTTTTTTTTATTCAAAACGCTGCCGTTATGAAAATCATTTTAAAAAGGCAACAAAATAACTTACTTAAGTATTTCAATGATGTTGCATTTTTAACAGGACTTTCATAACTGCACCCTGAAGTCCGCTTGTTTTGGGGTGACGACTAATATGGCAATTTAATGGCCCGGTCCTGGTGGATTCGGAATGATGACAGTGTGCTTTGCTATTCCCATGACTCCTATACCACTTCTCCGTGCTCTCGTCTCAGTGTGAGCATCAGAGACCCCCTTCTCTCAATAGGTGGGACTGGAAATGAATAGGAATGTTATTTTTGCTGATTATTTTTTATTCTGACCTCATCATGACAAATTTGTTTTCCGTCCCATCCCTTCCAATTATCCGCCATTGTGGGATTACGCCCAGGACAAGCCCGGACTACCCTCCTCCTTCTTGGCTTTCAACACTTACTGCGATGAAAACAGAGTATTTGACAAGCCGCCAGCATTAGCCGCAAGGATCAAATTCAGCAACTGCGGTGCAATTATGACGTCTTATAATCGGCGGCAGCAGATTTGTGGCTTGTGGAGATCATGACAAGGATCCGAAAAGACGTCACACGATTAGAGCTATTGAGGGAGCAAGTCTCGACACTTACTAGATTCCACCTTAAGAGAATTTCCACCTTAAATCAGAAACTCTCCAGTGAGTTCCCTTTTTAGTTTCTGTTCAGCCATTTAAATGTGACTACAAAGAAGGAGGATGTCGTACTTGTCACCCAGCTCTTTATGGCTATGTGCACACGTTGCAGATTGGCCTCTGCGGATTCGCAGCAGTTTTCCGTGCGTTGTACAGTACCATGTAAACCTATGGAAAACGAAATCCGCAGTGCACATGCTGCGGAAAAATCCGTACGGAAATGCTGCGGTGTATTTTCCACAGCATGTCAATTCTTTGTGCGGATTCTGCAGCGTTTTACACCTGCTCCTCAATAGGAATCTGCAGGTGTAAAACCGCAGGTGAAATCCGCACAAAAAACGCAGGAAATCCGTGGGTAATCGGCAGGTAAAACTCAGTGCAGATTTTTCAAAAACAGCGGAAAAAAACGCACAGAAATCCGCCCCTTTTCTAAAAACTTGGAATATTGACCATGGGTAACTTATAAGAACTCGGAGGGTGGCCATAATGGTTGACACCCAGCTTTCCCAGGGACAGATATTGCTAACTATTCACTGATGAGACGATGACTGCAGGACTGACTGAGAAGTAAATGCTGTAACCGCTCTATTGAAGCCTCTGTTTATTTTTCTGCAGCCAAAATCCAGGACGCAGACTTTCCACGGACCGATCTGAGTCTCCAGTGCATTTCTGAGGCCAGACCCAATATAAGGCGTCCTCTGTAGCCAGAACATCCAGCAGCAGCACAGACCTTTCATACAGCTTCTAAGCTCCACTTCTAGGGCACTTGCATTTTTAAGCAATTTTTCTGAATCAGCCATACTGTACGTATGTGAACAATAACAAAACTTCTGCTCATTATATACCTTGTATCCGCATTTTCACCAGTTTACCATCTGCAATTAATTTTCAGTTATCTCGGAGCCAGTGGTTGCAGACTAGCTGCTATATCTCCCATACACTGCACACACCGACATGAGAGATTTTATTTTCTGTCTCTACGCAGCACATGTTCAAAAAGAGCAGCATGAAAAACATTATACAGCAGTAGCAGTGTAGCTGTGAATCCAACTCTGGGGTTGGATAAATGGCGAGAAAGCAGCAGCATGGAAGGCTTTATAAAGCAGTACTAACGGTGTAGCTGTGAATTAAACTCAGGTGGCATAAAACACTACAAAGCAGCAGCAGCATGGAGGACATACATTATACAGCAGTACTAAGCGGTGCAGCTGGAAATCCAGCTCTGGTGTGAGATAAAATACGAGACAACAAAAGTATGGAGGATATTATATTGCAGTGCTAAGCACTGTAGCTGTGAATCAAGTTCTTGGGAGAGCAGCAAAACACTAAAAGCAGTAGCATGGAGTGTAGCGCCCCCACTGCCGCAGGGCCGAGGGGTACCCGGTACCGGGCCTCTGAGTCTCTGCTTCTGGGGTTGTCACGGCGGCTAGGCCCCGGCCCGTGACCCTGCCGTGGGGCGCACAGTGAATGCTAGGTGTGGATGTTGGTGGTGCAGTTGTGGGGTGCAGGTCGCGGTAAATAACGAGGACACCAGGTTGCAGTCTCTTTACCTCTTTACTGGAGATCTCTGAGTCCTCAGTCCAGAATACGGTCCACCAGGCTGCGCAAGTCCGGCCGGTCCAATGGCACCTACAGAGTTCACTTCACAGGTGGAAATCGGTGCC
Organism: Ranitomeya variabilis; assembly: GCF_051348905.1. NCBI lineage: Eukaryota > Metazoa > Chordata > Amphibia > Anura > Dendrobatidae > Ranitomeya > Ranitomeya variabilis. Next base: position 738,677,844 of record NC_135232.1, read on the forward strand.
TTCCTTCTTAGCGCTATGTATTGTAGTCATTCCCTGCTATGCTTACGGAAAGTACCCCACAACCGTTGTGTCTGTTTCTCGTGCTCCCTCACAACTCGATTAACTGATCTTCTGCTAATCTTCCGTCCCTTCCTGATGTTACAGTTCGAACGGCACCCGTTTGTCGGGTAGGCCTGGAGTTCTTCCGGGACCCTAGAGACGCCCCTCTCCCGCAATTGCCTCCCAAGACTTCATAGGTGATTTAGGTAAGACAGCCCGCCTGAGACTGACTGTCCTGCCGCTGTTTAGAGTATTGCTTGAAGCTGTCTAATGAAATACTCCCTCGGCGTTCCGGCCACCGGTAGTGCGCCTCAGTAGGATGTTGCTCCGGTCTTACAGCACGACCCCTACTGGTATTCTCCTATTGCTTGATCTCGTTTCTCACTCAGCACAATCTATCTCGCTTCTAGTCCTTTCTTGGGTCCCGCCGCTTCCCGGAGCTGGCGCGGACCCGTTACGTTCTTTTCAATGCCAAGCCTCTGTCAGGATCCCACCCCTGACAGAGACCCTACTGTATCTTCCTCCACAACACCCTCTGCCACTAGGTGTTGCTTCGTCCAATCCAGTCAGCTTTCTCCTCTAACTTCCTGCCTGACCCCCAGTTTACCCACTATGGTGGGGAGTGGCCTAATGAATAGAACCCTTAGCTCCCCCCGGAGGCCCTGCTGTGAAATGTATTGGTGTCTGTGATACCTGATCAGATGAACTCCTTCAGTGCCATCGGACGCACCATGGCTCCCCATAGTGGCGGAGCCACAGTACTGCAACGACCAGGACTCTGGGGCGCTGCATGGAGGACTTTATACAGAAGTACTGAGCAGAGTAACAGTATGTATGTTCTCTGTATGTTCAGTCACTATGCTGCTCCCTCTTCTTCCCAGCTTTCATCTCCATAGATTTTTAATAAGCAGCTAATCCCTCAGCGAGACAGATTTGAGCTGTTTTTCAGGGCGATTGAGTTCAGAAGGCAGGAGAAGAAAAGATGTGGCTCATAAGTGGAGGAATAAGCTAATTTGTCTTATAAAATATATCAAAGCTTTTAATATTCACTTGTAGTATTTATTAGTGTTTCAGTGAGATAATCGTGTTCTGAAGAAATAAAAGTGTAATAACATATTCTAATTAGGGTTCTTGGAGCAATATGGGTGTGGCTTAAAGGCTCAGCACACCGCTCTACCCACTGGCTTTGCATCGCCCTCCTTGACAGTGCTGACGTGCCTGAGGTCTCTCTGCAGACAGTGCTCACACAATGCAAACCCGTACTGTCAATCAGCAGTGAGGGAGGAGCGGCATGAAAACCAGTAGCAGCCAGGGCACAAAATCCGGGTGCACCGAGCACTGGAATTAGCATATTTTTATTAAACTTCAATTTCTGCAGAAAGCAGGCAGCGATTAGAACATTAAAGGGGATGTCCACTACTAGGACAACCTCTTAAATGTTTGGCCCGATTAAATAAAGCCTATACTCACCTCCCACGCCATTACAGTTGATCCCTGGTTTCCTCGTCATGATCAGTTTGTCCGAAGGCGGAGACAGTGATGCCAGATCTGATTGGGCACCAGGCATCATGTGTCATTTCTCTGCATCACAGCCCAGGGACCGCGAGAGCCAACACCACTGGGACAGCATGGGCACAGTAGGTGAGTATAGGCTTTATTATTTTATTTAGATTAAGAGGGGGTTGTTCTAGTAGTGGACAACCCCTTTAAGGTGTAATTAATATAATGGCTCTATCCCCTACCAGGTGATGTACTTAGTATATACTGTCACTTTGGGTTGACACACTCCCTTTAATAGTTTTTTTTTACTTAAAAATAAGCCCTAAATCTAACACTCACATTTTTTATTTGCATATTTGAGCTAAGTGGCTTCTGTAAGGTTATCCAATCACATTCCTCCACTTGCGCAGGGGCGTAGCCTAAGTCCAGGCTCCACCCCTGCTGGTCTGGGGGTACAGGTCCAGGCTGCACTGCAATGTTTGCTTGTGACCCCGTAACGTACCATTGTTTCCATTATGTCCTGATCCATTAGGTGCCGCTCCAGGACGGTAATTACTTAGATATTCATCACTTGTGTTTATTTACTCCCCCTCCCCCCATAAAAACATAAAATAGACCCTTCACAAACTGTTCAGAGTTTACAATGGCCGCACTGAACCTGTGTGCCAGATGCCGAGAACGGTAATTTTAAGCGCCATTGTGATGTAAATGTAACCTTTCCCATAAATAAAGCGCCTTCCTTTCATCTGCACAAGAATGTATTAATCAGGAGAACTGCACAGTAAAACCAAAGCGGATTGTTTAAAGGGCCACTGCTTAATATACAGAATGACGGCACAGTAACTCCACATTGTCTGTTGGCATCTGGGGTAGTCTGAAATCTGCCTCATGAGAGGCTCAGGATACTGCTCGGTCCACCCGCTATGCTTTACACTGCAGCTTCGCCTGGCAGCTGTTCTGGAAATAAGATTATTACTGCACTGAAGATCAAAGTCTTTAAACAGCTAAAACAAGAGGTGGGAAGGCGAATATTAGCAGATGATCCCCTGATGTTAGCGGGGAAGGGGGGGAGGAACCTGAATATCTGATTTAAAACCTTAGGGCCCATTAAAGGGACATTTACTAAGGAATAAGAAGTTTTAAATGTCTGCAATCGCTTGCGGACCCCTTTTCTTTGAAAGTGTAAAACCCCTTTAATAGCAAGTTAGAATGCTCCTTTAAGCATTATTAAAGGGGGTATTGGATATTAATCTGTGAAATCTACTTCCTTTACCATTGCGCTCCGCCATTACCATGTCAGTCTTCAGTAATGTGGCGACCATTGTGAAAACTTACCAGGTGACATCACCGGCTGCAGCGGTGACATCACTACAGATCACAATCCTCATTAGCGTGTATAGATGGCACATCCATGTCACGGGCAGATCAAAGGCAACTATTTTAAGATGCTGCAGCACCCCTTTAAATCCCTTTAATAGACTCCTGCACATTGTAGCAAAGCATGGCAGCCTTCAGCCTCCGCAGATCGGAGGAGATCGCAGGTTGCCCCCGGGGAATGGCTGCCATTGTATATAGATGGATGGAGCCGAGCCCTGGCGCCTGGCACTATGCCGCCTCATTGTTTCCTGCCATGTGTTGACACTTTCACCTCGGAATAAAATAACAGCCTGCTTAAAATATCATCCTGGGAATGGCGTAGCCAGGTATTATCATAGCGCCACAGAAGGAAGGTGTCAGCATGAGTGACGTTCAGCCGCCGAAAAGGAAAAACACTGCGATTAGAAGAAAAGGAACATTTCACCTGCACTGACACATTGTAGCAAAGCATCGGGGCTGAATCCCGCGTTTCCACAGAGGGTGCCAATATTATTCTTCTTATCCAGTTGCGGATTGTTTGCAGATTTTTTTTGAAGAAGAATAAAAAAAAAAATCAGCTTTCAAATCCTCCACTAATCTATTGTTGGGCAGATTACCTGATCCGCACTGGTGGAGTGAATAGAAATAAGTTTCTAAGTAAAATCCGCACTAAAATCCGCACAATGAAAGATTTGCTGCTGAAATCCGAGCTGTGCAGACTTGCGATGAAGGTAAATGCACACGTTGCGGATTTGCTTTTCCACAGTTAAATCTGCAGATGTAATGTATGGGGGGGGGGGGGGGTTGTTTTAGGAATTGCCATGGCACACATACCCTAACCATCTATGGGATATCAGGAGAACAGGACTACAATGTGGAATTCCCCTTTAAGAACCCTAGTGTAATGGGTAGGCGACGGTCGGTCCCGGTCTGGTCGTCTTCCTCATACTCATCCTATTATTTGTTTATGGCCTTGAGCTTCGCCAGTAAAATACGGTTTTGCATTGCAAACCAGGGCCAGAAAGGAGTCGTAAAGGTAACACCGGATCATGCGATGGTTTAATGGTCCGTTCTGGATAACTGCTATTTGCATATTGCTTCAAGCTATTTCCTTAGCAGTGGGGGAACTACAAGAGCCAGCATTCCGTATATTTCATATAGATTGATATACCCCAATAAAGCTTACTCATTGCAGAATTTGCCATTTTTAAGACCTTGGCTCACTTATAATGTATCCATTGAATGACAGCACTGAGGAAGTTACAGCACCCTCTGCAGGGGAAATGTAGTATTACATGCCAGCCATTCAAAAGCCGGACCATAGGACCACCACAGATCTGCGCAGTTCTGCACTACTAGAGTGGGGGCTTCACACTTTCACATGACTATTCCCTTACAGGACAAATAGGGCTGACAACCCCTTTATGCTATGTGCGCACGTTGCAGAATGGTGTGCAGATTTTTCCGCACTGTTTTTGCAAAATCCGCAGGTAAACCGCACTGCTGATTACCCGCAGATTTGCCACGGATTTACAGCGGTTTTTGTGCGGATTCCACCTGCGGTTTTACACCTGTGGATTCCTATTATGGAATAGGTGTAAACCGCTGCGGATTTTGCACAAAGAATTGACAAGCTGCAGAAAATAAATCGCTGCGTTTCCGTGCGTTTTTTTTCTCAGCATGGGCACTGCGGATTTTGTTTTTCCATACATTTACATGGTACTGTACAACACATGGAAAACTGCTGCAGATCCGCAGCGTCAAATCCGCTGCAGATGCGCAGCAAAATCCGCAACGTGTGCACATAGCCTCGATAGAAAAAAATGTGGGTGCATTACTTAGGATCAACCCTATTCCAGAGAGCTAGACAGGATTATATCTTGGGTATCTCATAGGACTAATTGGGGTCTAATGGTCCGGCAGGTGCACACAAGGTATTCCTGGCGCGGCCCCAGCACATACAGCCGGCCGTGGCCCCCAATAACTCTGTGCTCCATCCACTGACCCTCTTCTAGGATCCTTTCTTAATGAGATGCCAGCTGCACCCAGCATCGCAGGGAAGACGTCTCATTTTTCACCTCCATCAACCAGATTTGCATAAAATGAAGGTTTTTAAAAATAGCAAACTGGGGGGAGCTGCGAACACAGATGTGCAATCCGGCCACCAGCCGGCGGGATTAACCCCTTCTGTAATGCCCATGATTTTTTTTTTTAATTCTGTTTGCTGACAGTGTATAGAACTATTCATGTTCATCTTTACAGGAACTACTCCTTGTTAATACAAGATAGACAAAGGTTTTCACCAGATACTGATGAAGGAGATGATGGGTGGTCAACAGACACTGATGATGGAGGCAACGGGCGGTCACCAGATACTGATGATAGAAGTGACAGGCGGACGCCAGATACTGATGATGGAGGTGACGGCGGTTGTAACACCCCAGGTAACCGGTTGTTACAGTGATGTTGCCTTCCTTTCAGGGAGGGCGATATCATGCTTGGAGGCAAGGAGGATTCCCTTTATCAGGTCATGCACCTACATGCAACACATTCTGAATCTAGGCCAGAAGGGGGAGCTCTGATTCAGGGGAGCTTCCTTCAGATAGATATATCCTGGTCTGGAGGAGGAGTTAGTCAGTTGAAGTTAGTTGATCCAGGGAGTTGGAAGAGAGAGGAGTGAGAGCAGACAGTGGTGCCGTGCAGCCACGTGCGAGCTGCAGCTCCAGGAAAGTAAGAGAACCTGAAGGGTTGGAATGTAGGGAGCATCTGAGGAAAGAAGCAAAGGAGAAGGAAAGGGCTTATAGAAGAACTGTGACCGGGCACCCTCTGAGCCGAAGCACAGAAACCGGGCACCGGGAGCCCGAGGTTGTGTTGAACTCTAGGTCGCACGGCAGAAGCGGAGGGCAAAGGACTTTATGTAATTTGCCCACACCTGAAGGTGCAGCAGTACACGAAGAGCCCGGAACGTGATAGAGACCCTATAAAAAGGCTCGCACTGCCCACCATACGGGTAACTGTCCCAGGACAGGAGAGAGAGTACTTTGCCAGAAAGCCACAGGACCTCGCATACGAGCGCGAGTAGGAAGGCTTACGGACCTCACCTGGGAGAGGGATCCACCATTGCCTCCAGGCCGGCCGAACCACATCACCACCTGTCCATCTCTGCCCAGCACACCGGGAGCCCTGGGGACCCCGCTTCACCTGTGGAAAGTGATACCATCTTGCTGCCGTACCATCACCCCCAGAGGACTCCTTTAAGCAGCGTCGGTCCCTTCTGACCGAGAACCACAGGTGGTGTCACGAACACAAACTTTATTACAACTTCCCTTAAAAGACCTTCCCCTTTTACTTGGGTGCCCAGGGCCATGGACCGGGTCACAGCCACTGTGACATCCCCTTTAAGTACCAGACCCGGTATCGAGTACCCCACTGCCCTGGCGGGGGACTCACCACGGTCACCAGATACTGATGATGGAGGTGACAGGCGGTCACGATACTGATGATAGAGGTGATGAGCGGTCACTAGATACTGATGATGGAGGTGACAGGCGGTCACCAGATACTGATGATGGAGGTGACAGGCGGTCACCAGATACTGATGATGGAGGTGATGAGCGGTCACTAGATACTGATGATGGAGGTGACAGGCGGTCACCAGATACTGATGATGGAGGTGACAGGCGGTCACCAGATACTGATGATGGAGGTGACAGGCGGTCACCAGATACTGATGATGGAGGTGACAGGCGGTCACCAGATACTGATGATGGAGGTGAGAGGAGGTCACAGATACTGATGATGGAGGTGAGAGGAGGTCACCAGATACTGATGATGGAGGTGATGGGCGGTCGACAAGATACTGATGGGATTCATATTTTCTCTTTTGTTCACTTTGCATTTTATTAATTGATATTGTCCCTTGTGTGTATGAAGCTTCTTGCTCCGCAGCCTTTTTTCCGCACCTGCCTTACACAGTTCTGTATATATATATATTTATTTGTGACCTCCATCCCCGGTATCAGAGCAATGTCCTTATCTCCAGCCTCCGGCCGCTCCGTGTCCCATGTAGCACATTTATGGTTGTGGGATTTGACTAATGAAGGGTGAAGGGGCTGATAATGTCTTCATGTGACACCGCGGAGATCACGCTGTAAACACATGATACACGCAGAGAAGCCGAGCGTCACATGACTGACATTCGTCATCAGCGCCCGCTGCTCGGTCACAATCTGCCTTTAATTTTCTATACATAGATAGGAAACTGCAAAAAATATATACATATTAAATACAGTGAAAATAAAAAACAACAATACATAAAAAATAAATATGAAAACAAAAATGTCAGAAAATAAAAGAAAAAACAGAAACTAGATGTCAGTGAATAGATGTACTGTACATGCAGAGGCCGACACTCCTTGTTCGCAGAGCTGAGGCTTTGTTGCAGTTGTAGCCAATACTGACAATCCGCCATAATGTAAGGACCTCAGAGCACAAATCTGACTCCTGTCTTGTTTGCTACAATGTATCAGTGCAGTGTGAGTAGCTCACAGGGACGGAAAATAATTGTAGCAAACCCTCAACTGTGGCAAATATTAAAGGGTTATTTCCAGAATTACAAGTTATCCCCTAATTACAGAAAAGGGAATAATTTACTGATCACTAGGGAACTGGACTTCTGGGGTCCGCAGCGATCCCGAGAATAGGGGGACAGATGTGAGAGGGGTATCTAGGGCGAAGGACCCATGGGACTTTGCACAGGTGGTGGAGGTGCAGCTGCTTGGTCTTGGCTGGAGAATGGGGAACACTGTCCTCAGCTTTCGGACCCCCATTGTCAGGATCTGTGGGGGTCCTGAGTTGCACGCCAGGGCCGTGGGGTACTTGGTACCGGGTCCGGTGTTCACAGGGGGATGTCACGGTGGCTGCGACCCGGTCCGTGGCCCTGGGTGCCCATGTAAAAAGGGGAAAGGTCTTTAAAGGGATAAAGTCTATTGTTCGTGACGCCACCTGTTGTATTTAGTCAGGGTGACCGACGCTGCTTTAAGGGGTCCCCTGGGGTGATGTTATGGCAGCTCCACAGGTGGAGTATATCCCCAAGGCTCCCGGAGTGAAGATGGTAGAATGGTGAGAGGTGCAGTAAGGAACGAGGACACAAGGCTGCAGTCTCTTTACCTCGTTTACTGAAGACTTCAGCAGCCACCGCCCAGGACACTGGATCACAGGGCAGGTAGGGTCCGGCAGGTTTGGAGGCAAGTTCAGAGTCTCGTTATCCAGATGGAGAATAAAAGCCTTCCTTTGTGCTGTAGTGGTGTAGTCCCTTACTGCTAGAAGCTTCACATAAGGTCCTCACAGATGTTATCTCTTTCTCTCTGTCCCCGGGTAGGATAGGACATAACCCCTATGACTGGTGACTTGAGCCTGTTTATAGGATCTCTTAGATGACCCGGCTCTGAAGGGTGTCACCGTGTGTCCTGGGTGTTGGGTCGGACGGGGAACTTGAAGTTGAGCTGTCCTGCCGGTCTCTGATGTAAATTAAAAAAAAAACTGACCATCACATCCAAATATAGAATAAGTGTGAACAGGTGCTGAACCTAGAGTCACCAACTCATACACAGTCAAATAAATAAGGCAGCACACTGCAGCGCTAAAACATGCAAACATGAAAATTGAACTGCATTACTGCACTAGAAATATGAAAAAATTAGAGCGTTTAGCACATAAGTTGGTTAATTTATGTGTACCTGATAGCCACATTAGGGCATCTCTCGTATACCAGGTCCTACACTTTCCTTTCCTCGCTGAGAATAAACGTCTTCATCTGAATGGGTACCTGTGAAACCTCTTCTTAGACTAAATTTATCTCTCTCTGTGGAGTTTGCATGTTTTAGCGCTGCAGTGTGCTGCCTTATTTATTTGACTGGTCTCTGATGTAAGGCGTAGAGGTCCTTACAACCTCGGTGTTCCGGCTACCGGATTTCTGCGCCTCAGAAGGAGGCAGCCTGCTCTGGGCTGGTCTCCCTCTGGTATCCTCTCCTGTGCTTCCTCTCCTGCACGCTCACTGCAATCAATTCTGCTTTCTAAATGTCTCATTCCAGGAGCTGTAGCACTGTGGCCTACACAGCTCCGTAAACCCTCTGTCCTCCTCAGACTGCTGTCTGGAACTCACTAACTTTCCCTACAGACTACCAGTTATATATATATGGGGAGTCATCTAGTAAATAGGATCAAAAGCTCCCCCTGGTGGCCTGGAGTGTGAATGTGTTGCATGTTTGTGGTACCTGGTTACAGTTATCCTTTCTTGCCTTCAAACATAGCATCATTCTCCCCGTGAGGAAAGCGACATTACTGTGATGACCAGGACCATGGGGCACCACAGTCCCATTAGTCAACCCTGCAGAGATCAGTAAGTGATGTGACCATGATCCTGGAAAGGCACTTGTTGTCCTTATGAACTATATGCCTCTTATATGTATTAGGTTCTGAGCCTCTGTAAAGATGTTTTATGTCACTGACAGCAAGCAGAGATATTACATAGGGAAACTGTGAGGCGGCCGCCCCAATGGCCGATCCTTGTGCATCCTTGCCTCATGGTCGCCTACATATATTAACCTTGCCTCCTGTTCTGCAGAAGCGGAGGAGCGGAGTCTGCGCCAGAGTAGCTGCTTTGTTTCTGGCGTGTTCTGGCCCGTCACAATGGAAATGGCCTTGGAAGAGAACACTGCACAGAGCGTCACTGCCTGGGGGATTTACAGCAAAACAGCGCAAATATCAGACACAGATACTTGTGTAAACTGCTAGAATGGACTGAGGCAGGGCCTTAAAGGGGAAGGCCGAGAAAGGATCTGTCACATCATAGGGTTCTCCATAATCAGGGAGGAACACCGCTTTCTAGAGTGACTGAAGCGCTCTATGGAATGGCTTGAGTTCAGGGGATGGATGGATGAATGGATAATGGATGGGTGAGTGGTTGGATGGATGAAAGGATGGATGGGTGAGTGGGTGAATGGATGGATCAATGAATGAATGGGTAAATCAATGGATGGATGGACGGACGGACGTCTTTGGAGTGCGGGAGGAAACTGGAGAACCAGGAGGAAATCCATACAAACACAGGAAGTAAAAAAAAGAAAAGAAAGAAAGAGCAAAGTCCCACACCTGAAATGTCTATACAGTCTGTAAAATCTCTCCCTTCCCTGGTTACTCAGTGCATCACGCTGTACAGCAGCGCCCTCTTGTGGAATTGTGTTGCTTAGACAGATGAATAGTGAACTACAAGATGTTAGTTCTACAATATAAGACTTTTTGGGGCTGATTACTTATTTGCATTTTTTAAAGACTTTTTTTTGTCTTGTCTCTTTTTGCGTTGGAAAGATGAAAAAACAAGAGGCGCCCCCTGTGTAACACCGAGCGCAACAGGTGAGGCTGGGTTGGAGGTTTGGTCGCTCGCCTGATCAAGTCATATGCGGCACAACTATGTCTAAAGTGCTGTATAATCCAATCATGGCTGCTCTGGCCGCTGTACTCACACCCAATGCATCGGGGACATAACAAGTGAAGGAGCAGCAGTGCTGGGGGTCCCGGCGCTGCCACTGACAAAGGATAATCCAGGTGGCAAGTATAAAAAATGTCCAATTTATCGTGATGTGTTTCGGAGAAGAACCTGCTCCTTCCTCAGGCATCAACGAGTTGCAATAAATTGGAAGATTTTTAGACTTCCCACCGGGATTATCCTTTGTCAGTGGCAGCGTCGGGACCCTCCGCGCTCCGCGCTCTTTTACCTTGTTTCTGTGCTGGCAGAGTTTAGGATATGTTCACAATTTTCTTTGCATATTTCGTTTGTGTTTTTGTGCTTTCTAAGGCCGGTTTCACACGTCAGTGGCTCCGGTACGTGAGGTGACAGTTTCCTCACGTACCGGAGCCACTGACACACGTAGACCCATAAAAATCAATGCATCTGTTCAGATGTCATTGATTTTTTGCGGACCGTGTCTCCGTGTGCCAAACACGGAGACATGTCAGTGTTCGTGGGAGCGCACGTATTACACGGACCCATTAAAGTCAATGGGTCCGTGTAAAACACGGACCTCACACGGACGTTCTCCGTCTGGGGCCGTGTGCGTGCAGGAGACAGCGCTACAGTAAGCGCTGTCCCCCCCACATGGTGCTGAAGCCGCGATTCATATGTTCCCTGCAGCAGCGTTTGCTGCATAGAAGATATGAATAATAGTGTTTAAAATAAAGATCTATGTGTCCGCCGCCCTCCCACCCCCTGTGCGCCCCCCCGCTGTTCAGAAAATACTCACCCACTCCCACGTTGGCTGTCACTCCTTCCTCTCTGCCCTGCGCCTCCTACTGTATGCGGTCACGTGGGGCCGCTCATTTACAATCATGAATAGTCGGCTCCGCCCCTATGGGAGGTGGAGCCACATATTCATGACTGTAAATGATCGGCCCCACGTGACCGCATACACTAGAAGCCGCGGCCAGACCAGGAAGCAGCGAGGGAGGTGGGTGAGTATTTTCTGAACAGCGGGGGGGCGCACAGGGTGTGGGGGGGCGCACAGGGGGTGGGGGGGCGGGGGACACATAGATCTTTATTTTAAACACTATTATTCATATTTTCTCTGCAGCAAACGCTGCTGCAGGGAACATATGAATCGCGGCTTCAGCACAATGCAGGGTACCACACGCGTGGGTACCACACGCGTGGGTACCACACGCTCCGTGCGGTACCCACTCGCCATACGGGCTGCACACGTGTGCCGCAAGTATGGCCTACGTGAGTTCCCAGGCACACGGACACGGATAACTCCGGTACCGATTTATTCCAGTACCGGAATTATCTGGACGTGTGGGACAGCCCTAAGGCGATGTGCACAGGTTCAGTATTCGCTGCTGATTTCTCCGCACCAGAGTGATAGCAGGAAAAACATGGTTTGATATTTTATGCTTTGAATGAATGAAAAATTCTTCAAAAACGCTAAAAGAACTGACACTGCGGATATGAAAAGATGCAATGATGGTGAAAATCCATAAGGTAAAAATAAGCAGCAGGTGCGCGAGATTTCAGAAAAGACATTCACTTTGTTGGTGCGCTAAAAAATTAGGTAAAAACAAAGCGTGTGAATGAGCCCATAATGTAAATTGAGGCACAGTCCTTCAACCAAGCTCTAAATTGTGACAACTATACAGGAAAACATTCTGTCTTGTGCGTCACTGGGGCGCTGGAGTACACCGGCTCAAAAAGTCTCAAAGGTTTAAATATTTAGATAATTTAGATAAGGAAAAACAACAGTAAGGGTATGTGTCCACGTTCAGGTTTGCTTCAGGCTTTGGTCAGGATTTTATGCAGGTAAAATCCTGACCAAAAATGCACCTGAGGTCACTGGCAGGTCACCTGCGGTGTTCCTGCGTGTTTTGCTCATTGTAGCAACATGCTGCGTTCTGAAAAAACGCAACGCATGTGCGTTTTTGCGGGAATTCCGCATGCGTTTTTTAATGCACAGTGGAGACGGGATTTCATTAAATCCCCTCCACTATGCTGTAACATCTGGACGCTGCGTTTTTGACGCTGCGGCTCAATGCTGCGTCAAAAACACAGCGTTTCCTGAACGTGGACACATACCCTAATAATGACGGATAAAAAAACAGAAGAAACCAAGTAAGGTAACAAAAAAAAGGGCAAGTTAAGCAATAAGACGAAACTAAAACAGTCTCTTTTGGAACCATTTTCTTTGCACCAAATAAGAACAAAAACAGAGATTAATCAGTGACTCCGTTGTGGTTTACAGTCTCTTCTTTTTGCTCCTTGTCAGTAAATGAAAACTATCGTGTTCATCATCAGAGGTGGCCGGAAATCAGCGGAGAATTGTCCAGGTAATCCCCTGTGACCTAAACACTCTTGTCCTGGACTTATCTGTCACAATCATAATTGACCAGATTTGAATTTGTCTCATATATTTTATTTTTCTATCTATCTATTATCTATCTATCTATTATCTATTTATCTACACACATGGTGAAAATTGTTGGTACCCCTCGTTTAATGACAAAAAAAAACCACATTGGTCACAGAAATAACTTGAATCTGACAAAAGTAATAATAAATAAAAAATCTATGAAAATTAACAAATGGTAGTCAGACATTGCTTTTCAACCATGCTTCCACAGAATGTTTTAAAAAGAAAATAAAACTCATGAAATAGGCCTGGACAGAAATTATGGTACCCCTGAAAATAATGTGACTAAAGGGACATGTTAAATCAAGGTGTGTCCACTAACTAGCATCACAGGTGTCTACAATCTTGGAATCAGTGAGTGGGCCTGTATATAGGGCTACAGATACTCACTGTGCTGTTTGGTGACATGGTGTATATCACACTTAACATGGATCAGAGGAAGCGAAGGAAAGAGTTGTCTCAGGAGGTTAGAAAGAAAATTATAGACAAACATTTTAAGGGTAAAAGTTATAAGACCATCTCCAAGCAGCATATTATACAGAAATTTAAGATCCATGGGACTGTAGCCAACCTCCCTGGACGTGGCCGCAGAAGGAAAATTGAAGAGAAATCAAAGAGGCGGATAATACGAATGGTAACAAGAGCCCAGAAAAACTTCTAAACAGATAAAAGGTGAACTTCAAGCTTAAAAAACATCAGTGTCAGATCACACCATCCATCGTTGTATGAGCAAAAGAACTTTTTGGCAAGGCACATCAGCTCTATGTTCACAGATGGAAAAATGAAGCTGTCACGGGGTCCTTCTCCGATACCACACAATGAACAGAGCAAGAGAATAGTGAGCAACTGCAAGACTTTTATTTAGGCAAAAATACGAAAGGTCCATATACGATCAACCACACAAAAGATAAAATAGTCCAGAACATGAATGCAGTTCAGTAACAGGACAAAAGTCCAACAATCCAGCAGACAGAGGATAGCATAGTCCATATACTCTTCTTTCTCTCTGAGATGCTGTGAACTCATCATAATTCCACACAGGACTGATCTGTGTCTCACCTCCCTGATATTTTAAAAGTCTCCCTCCTCATTCACAGGTCAGGAGGGGGAAGGTCTCAGGGGCTCATTGTTTCAACAAGCTAGGTCAACATGTCATTAGCATATTAGCAAACAATACAGTACTGTGGGGGCTGATATCAGATGGCAGCAAAAGCCATTCATCAATTAGCAAATACCTCCTTCTACAAGAGAACACCATGAAAATAAGTAAAATAGAAATATACACAAAAATGATACCCATATAGCATATCACACCATCACAACCTCTCCCCCCTCATCATAATAAGTGAGCACGCTATGAGGTCTACACAGACCTCTAGCCTGCTCACTTTAGTCCACATTGCTCAATAGTTTATAGTTCCTTGTACAGTGGCAGGGGTTGCAATAATCATGAGCACTTGTCCATAAATTCCTGGGTCCTTGCTTTATGGTCATACCAGGCTTTTTGACTGGACTGGGCCATTCGCTGATGTTCATTAGCCAAGGTAGCTAGCTGGGCGAGACAGTCTCTGAACTCTAGAATGTAAGGAATGATGGGCGTTCTGGTATCTGTGATATCTCCCTCCAATTGTTCTTTCAGAAGAGTGAGAGGCCCACGGACCTTCTGCTCCCACAAAATGACTTTGTAACTCCCCAATGTTATTTCCAAGAAGGATATCTGAATGGAGTGCACAAGATGTACTGGACGAGGTGGGACTGCACCTCGTCCAGTACATATATACCATTCAGATATCAGATAGCAAATAACTCTTTCTACAAGAGAACACCATGAGAATAAGTAAAATAGAAATATACACAAAAATGATACCCACATAGCATATCACACCATCACAGAAGCATATCAAGAAAAGAACACTGTCTCTACTGTGAAACATGGAGGAGGCTCTGTTATGTTCTGGGGCTGCTTTGCTGCATCTGGCACAGGGTGTCTAGAATCTGTGCAGAGTACAATGAAATCTGAAGACTATCAAGGGATTCTAGAGAAATGTGCTGCCCAATGTCAAAAAGCTTGGTCTCAGTCGCAGGTCATGGGACTTGCAACAGGATAATGACCCAAAACACACAGCTAAAAACATCCAAGAATGGCTAAGGCTATGTGCCCACGTTGCGGATTTGTGTGCGGATTTCTCCGCACCGTTTTTCATAGATAGATATCTGCTATCTGTCTATTATCTCTCTATCTATTATCTATGTATTATTTATTATCTAGAAAAAGAGTGCACAGCAGCACTTTGCCTAAGTTTAGGTCATGTGAAAACACTTAAAAACATTAAATCTAGATTTTACTGCTCAAAAAGATGTACTTACAAAAATGATAGTTCTTAGTGCATAAATTTGCCAATTCATGTATGCCCATCAACCACGGAAAGGTGACCTCCCTCTGATGGGTCGCTGTTATACTGTACATACCACTCTCGGGCTATTAACCTACAGTTAAACGTACAAACATGTCTCTCTAGGGTTCTGAGCCTCCAATTTATTGGCAGGTAGAACTAATTACGGCCGCCTGCGGGTCAATAGGAGTGCAGAATCAGGCTGGAGGCAGCCAACATCCAATAGTTCTAGTATAGTATATTTAACTATTGGATGTAGGCTGCCTCCAGTGACATAACACACAGTGACTGTCATTATAGTGACTGGCGTGACAGTTGTGACTTTACATATTATAGTGCGTGACAAAGTCACTGGCAAAGTGCTGGAGGGGAGAAACGTTCACAGAGGCTATTAGCTTTAGTGATCTGAAACCCAGACGTTTCCTCCACTATGTGTTGAAATTGGTTAATCGGCCATTTTAAGGGCTGGCTTTTTGTGGACAATGATAGAGCGGGAGGGAGGTTGCCCACCTTATCTCCATCCCAGGGTGTGATCTGGGGTTTAAATAGGCAGCCTCCAGAGGAGCTCAGTGTTCAGTAGGGCTGGAGAGTGGAGCTCAGGTGCGAGGTGTCCTGACAAGGAAGCTGAACCTGTGAATGTTGTTTTTTTTTTCCTGAGCGGGAGGATCCCTGCACCCACACGGACTGTGCTGTATGCTTTTGCTTTGTCTTTTTCCTTAGGCTAGGAAGGTCTTGTTTTATTGTGATAACTCTTCACTGGCTTATGCAGCACTCCTAATAAACCAGTGAGAGTCTTAGGCCGGGGTCACTCTTGCGAGTGCAATGCGAGAAACTTGCGCATCAATACCCGGAACTGCCGCCGGCAGTCGCACGCTCCGGTCCGAGTGCCAGCGGCAGTGCCGAGTATTGATGCGAGGGACTCGCACGAGTTTCTCGCATTGCATTAGCAAGTGTGACCCCGGCCTTAAAGAGACAGTGTTCCGTTGTCTACCTTTGTGCGCAGCTGAGTGAGCAGATCTACAACAAGGGTCACTGTGTGGCTTTAGTTATGGTGCACAGTTCAGATATCTCCGCCACGTGTGGGTGGTGCACCATCAGTAACCGAGCCTCTCTGCTTCGGATCATGCTCATGTGCGGGGGATAGGTCGGTGATAACCATGCTGCTTGTATTTAGGCAGGATTTTTCTTTCCTATTTTTGCCTTTGAGGAAATATTAACTTAAAATGTTCCAAACCACCTGCAATAATATAGAGCGATGTTCATCTGCAGCTTCCAGCACAATGTACCAGGCAAGTGCCCAGGACAGCTTTTATAGGTTTCCATGGTTACAAATTACTCCATGTAACGATGTCTAAGACTTTCATAATATATAATATTTATCATAAAATGCAAACAATGGGATCTGCACTGAATGGACGTATCTATGACATATACAAATCCTGTGAAAAGAGCGGCATATGTGCACCCAGCAGCTTTTTTCAGGCAGATCCATTCTGTAACCAGCCTGAAACAGCACTAAACAAATGCTAAAAATGACTCTCTGTTCATATGTTTAGTCTTTTGATGTTTCTTAAGACCTGGAACGGTCTTAAGGGGGCCTGACGAAGCCTTGGGTGAAACGTGCGTTGGGGCTTGTGGGCCAGAGCACAGGTACCTTACCCTCCATGTCTTTGACATATGTGAGTATTCATGAATCTTTTGTTACTAAGGATTAGTCACAGCACCATGCTTTTATGACCAAGGGTATCTAGGGTAGGGTCTTAAACCTTAAAAGTTGTTTGCACATTCTCTGCACTTTTTATCTGATACTTGTATATGACATATATCAGTGATGGTGAACCTTTTAGAGACCGAGTGCCCAAACTGCAATCTAAAACCCACTTATCTATCGCAAAGTGCCAACGTGGCAATTTAACCGGAATACTGAGGTTTTAGATTAGAAAAACAACTCCTGCATTAGCGTGCTATAGCATCTATAGTGAAGAGCTTGTAAGCGCTGCACTCCAAGCTTAAGATACTAGCCACTGATTGCAGTGGAGGTCTGTTCTTGAGAATGAAGGGGATGTTTATTCAAAAGTAAAATTGCCAAGTTGTTTGTTTTTTACAACCTCTTTGCAATTGTAACTCTTTATCATGATGAGAATAACCCTTTAAGCCAGGGATGTCAAACTAAATACACGCAGGGCCAAAATTAAAAGCTTTGACAAAGTCATGGGCCAACCTTGATATTTGTTAAAAATGTCTACAATTGAGGAAATTTTTCCTTATCAAATTAATTATTATAGTGGAATAATTTAATGTTATGTAACAGTAGTAAAAAGCATATGGCCCAATGGTCGGATATAAATATGTAATAGGATACATAATCACAGTATTCCAACATACACAGTACGATGACCCCATCACAGTGTGATTCTCCAAAGGTAATCCCCACACAGCTCTCCATACAGTATAATGTGCACAAAATGTCCTCCATACTGTACAATGGTTCCACATAGTCCACCATACAGTGTCTTGGGCCTCACATAGTGCTCCATAGGGTGTAATGGGCCCTACATAGTCCTGCATAAAGTGTAATTGGCTTCACATAGTGCTCTATAAAGTATAACGGCCCTGCATTGCCTTCCATACAGTATTATGGCCCCACATAGTGCTTGATACAGAATTATGGTCCCATATGATGCTCTATTCTGTATAATGGCCCCACATGATGCTGCATACTGTATAATGGCCCCACATGATGCTCCATTCTGTATAATGGTCCCACATGATGCTCCGTATTGTATAATGGTCCCACATGACACTCCAATCTGTATAATGGCCCCAAATGATGTTCCATACTATATAATTGTCCCACATGATGCTCCATACTGTATAATGGCCACACATAGTGCTCCACACTGTATAATGGCCCCACATGATGCTACATACTGTATAATGTCCCCACATGAGGCTACATACTGTATAATGGTCCCACATGATGCTCCATACTGTATAATGGCCCCACATGGTGCTCCTTACTGTATAATAGTCCCAACATGATGCTCCCTATTATATAATGGCCACACATAATGCTCCACACTATAATGGCCCCACATGATGCTCCATACTGTATAATGGCCCCATATACTGCTCCATACTGTATAATGGCCTCACATTAAAAAAAAAAAAGAAAACTACTCACCTCTGTCTGCTTTAACGCTGATCTGATCTCTTCATATATCAGTTCTACCTGTGGGCACGCGCACCATCTCGACAATAGCGCCGCCACTCTTCTCAGAAAACATGCCATCCCTGTCCTCAACATGTGTGCAGACTGATGGAACGGCGCACGGTCCGATGGGAGAGTTAGGAGCAGAGGAGAGTGGCCGCGGCTCTAGTGATGAGGGAGATTACGAGCGGGCTGAGGAGAGTGGTGGTGGCGCTAGTTTTGAGGAGATGCCGCACATGCCTACCAGGGGGCTCTGCGTGCCCCCTCTGGCACGCCTGACATAGGTTCACCACCAATGACATATAGTATATGCGTGCTCTGGCACCATGTTACAGGAGTATTCTGTTTGTTTTGGTACCGCCCCTTCTTGTGATAATTATGGAAACTTTTTTAATCTATATTAATAAAATGTGCATTTTATGAGATTTCATTAGCACTCATTTTTCTTCATGTTGGTTTGATTACTGTGTGTATAAAGGTCTACACTCCATGATGACTTCACAACCACAGCGCATCTCTGCAAACGTTCCTCTTCTCCGGTCTTCTGCAGCACATCCCAAAACGGTGCCCTTAAAAATAAGTGTCATTATAATGTTCCTGAGTAAAAATAACCACCCATGCTGTGCCGTGAATAAGTCCTATGCTGTGCCCCTAAATAAATAATTACACCTCACTGCTCCCTATGCAAAAAATTACCCCACACTGTCTCTTATGTTACATGGTGTCCACACTAGTCTTTCCTATAAAATATTCTCACCACACTGTCTGCCCTAGTGAAATATGACAGCCACACCACCCCCTCAAATGAAAACCAACACCCTGTCCTCTCCATTATGTATTATACCCACCCATCTCACCTTCTTCACTTATGAACTACAATCTCCACACTGTCCCCACTGCATGCAGCCCCCTCTTCATTGTCCCCCTCATGTTATCCCCACTCCAGTAGCATAGCTGCCGGGGGGCAGAGGGGGGTCGCCTCGGGCCCCCACGCTCTAAGGGGGCCCACCCGGAGCTACACTGCTGTAACTGTATTGGCATGCACATCGCACCGAACAGTTACATTCTGCAGCAGAGAAGGGAGAATCGATCTCTCTGCTCTGCTCTGAGCAGGCGAGGAGGGGCCCGATGCCAGCAGTGGGCCCCTTGTGCCAGCAGTGTGCCTCTGTTGTTCATCGCAAGTTCAACTGTATCGGCTGGATGCCGATAAAGCTGACATTGATGAGTGAAGGAGCGTTGCGCTCCCTCTTGCATCATTCCCCTGTCAGCTTCTGACGTCACCGACACTGACAGCGGGAGCGATGATGTCACTACTCAGCACCAGCGGTCCAGAGGTGAGCGGGGGCTCGGAGCAGCAGAGGAACTAGGAAGAAGAGAGGTGAGTATTTGTTTATGTTATGGGGCTGCATTATGCTATAAAGTCTGCCTATGGGAATGCATTATGCTATAAAGTCTGCCTATAGGAGTGCATTATGCTATAGAGGCTGCCTATGGGGGCGCTTTATGCTATAAAGCTTGCTTATGGGGGTGCATTATATTAGGGGCTGCTTTACACTATAGAGGCTGCCTACGGGGAGTGCATAATGCTATAGAGGCTGCTTATGGGGATGCATTATATTAGGGGCTGCATTATACTATAGAGGCTGCCTATGGGGATACATTATGCTATAGAAGATGCCTATGGGGGTACATTATGCTATAGATGCTGTCTCTGGGGGGTGCATTATATTAGGGGCTGCATTATACTATAGAGTCCGCCAACTTGAAGTGCATTATACTATAGATTCTGCCTATGGGGAGTGCAGTATACTTCACGGAGGCCTATGGGGAGTGCATTATACTATATAGAGTCTGCCTATGGGGAATGCATTGTACAATATAGAGTCTGCCCATGAAGAGTGCATTAAACTATATCGAGGACTATGGGGAGTGCATTATACTATATAGAGTCTGCCTATGGGGAACGCATTGTACAATATAGAGTCTGCCCATGGGGAGTGCATTATACTATGTGGAGGCCTATGGGGAGTGCATTATACTATATTGAGGACTATCTGGGGTTAATACCTGTATGTATCTGTATGGAGGCTATCTAGGGGGCCATCTTACAGTGTGCAGATTACAGCAACGGGGCCATCATACAGTGTTGGAGCCATTAAATAGTTTGGGAGATATTAAGGTGTCAGTATATATACAGTGGGGGGGGGGGGGCATTATACTGTGTATAAGAGAGCATCATACTGTGTATAGGGGAGCTGTACAGGGGGGAGACTCTGGGCATTATTTATGTATTATACAGTAAGTGGGCACTTATTGTTATAGGGGAACTCAGGTTACTGTGACTGTCAAAGGGACACACACAGGGCAATATTTCTTTTTAGGGGACAAAATGTGGGCATTGTTTTCTAGGGCACTTTCTCGAGCATTACTATATTCTAGAGGGTTGCTTTAGAATGTAGAGGCCACATAGTACCACACAGCAGGTGCATTAATAAGGACACATATGGGAGCAGCGGCTCAGCATTGGGGTATCAGCAGGACGAGGAGTTTGTGCAAGTTGGGAATAGTCCCACTGGGGACGGTGCTGAAAATATGAGAAGTGAAATGTGTCTTTGTTGTATTCTCTGCAGCCGAGTCATGGCTGGAAGAAGTTGTCTGTCGGTCTGGGCCAGATGGAAAAGACAGGAAAAGTGAACGAGTCAGCGTTAAGTCATTATCTGTTACTGTACTGTGATCTCTTATACTATATGTTCTGTAGGACTGGTATTTACGACTGACCATATGGCGGTAATATCAATATTAGTCTTTATAAAGAGATTATTTTCAGTAACAGCGCGGTCATCTGCTAAGGTTCTTCTCCACTATTAGGGTGCATCACCCAGCTGTAGATTACCTGGTTAGGGGCCCACTGAGAAGTTTCGCCCCCTTTTGAACCAAAACGCTAGCTACGCTTCTGCCTCACTCCATACTGATTCCCCTATCATGCTACTCATTCTCCATACCGAGCCACCTCATGCAACCCCTTATCTATCCCAAGCCCTAGTGCCACTCCTCCATACTGAGCTCCCCATACTACCCCATTCTCCATGCAGAGCCCCCATGCTACCCCTTCTCCATACCCAGCCTTTTATGCTACCCTATTCTCAAAACCAATCTCCCTCATGCTACCTCTTCTCTATACTGAGCCCCAATACCACTCCTTATTCACACCGAGCCCCCCATTCTCCATACCAAGCACCTTCATGATACCCTTTCTCCATTCTGTGCCCCCTCATGCTACCCCATTCTCTATACTGACCCCCCATTCTCCATATCGAGTCCCCATGAGTCCTCTTCTCCATATCGAGCCCCCCATGCCACTCCTCCATACCAAATCCCCTCATGCTAGGTAATTTTCCATACCGAGCCCCTCATGATACACCTTCTTCATACCAAACCTCTCATGCAACCCATTCTCTCATATCGAGACCCCATTCTACTCCTTCTCAATACCGAGCCCCCAACAGAAGGTTGTAAAGCAGGAAAATTGATGTGTGGATCTGTGGGAACAAGTTCAGTATAAGTTTGTATAAGACCCATGACTTCTGTGCTGACTGTGGGCCTTATAACCCAAAATAACAGCCTCATATCATATCTATAAGACTGTTAGTACGAGTAAGGAGAACTGCAATTCTTAAAGGAGTTATCCACTATTCGGACAACCCCTTTTAAATTGCTGTACTCTGCCATCTACTATATAATTGTCTAAGGGTCACTTCCGTCTTTCTGTCTGTCTCGGAAATCCCAAGTCGCTGATTGGTTGCGGCAAAGCGGCCACGACCAATCAACGATGGGCACAGTCTGGCGGCAAAATGGCCGCTCCCTACTCCCCTGCCATCAGTGCCCGCTCCATACTCCCCTCCAGTCAGCGCTCACACAGGGTTCATGGCAGCGTTAACGGACCGCGTTATGCCGCGGTGTAACGCACTCCGTTAACGCTGCTATTAACCCTATGTGACCAACATTTTACTATTGATGCTGCCTATGCAGCATCAATAGTAAAAAGAACTAATGTTAAAAATAATTAAAAAAATTCAAAATCATTATATTCTCACCTTCCGTCGCCTTTCCCACTCCTCGCGACGCTCCGGTGATCGGTCCATGCATTGCGGTCTCACGAGATGATGACGTAGCGGTCTCGCGAGACCGCTACGTCATCATCTCGCGAGACCGCAATGCACTCTTGGGACCGGAGCGTCGCGAGGAGCATCGGTAAACGCCTGGGCTGGATCCGGGGGGCCGAAGGAAGGTGAGTATATAACTATTTTTTATTTTAATTATTTTTTTTAACAGGGGTATGGTGCCCACATTGCTATATACTACGTGGGCTGTGCTATATACTACATCTCTGTGCTATATACTGAGTTTTATCACTTTCATCAGTTTTTCATCAAACTGAATCCAGAACCGTGTTTAAAGAAAAAATAAAAATGAGATGTGTGAATGAGCCCTTACATGTATTTTATTTATTGACATTCCTGCTCCATAAGGGAATGTGCACACGTTGAGTATCTGGTGCAGAAATTTCTGTACATTTTCTGCATTTCTTGGCAATAAAAATGGGTGTTTTGGTTGCATTTTTTTTTTACTTGCGTTTTTATTGCAAATTTTCCCCCATTCATTAGTATGAGCAAAATTTGCACCAAAAACTCTGACCAATTCTGCAAGTCTCAAATAAGCATCATGTGCATGATACTTCAGGATTCTGATTCACTTTGCTGGCATCAGGAAACCCTTCATATTTTGTGGCAAATCCACGTGTCAAAAACATGGCAAAAACACAACGTGTGCACCCTGCCTTAGGATTTAGGATTCCAGTGTGAGGTCTTAATCAGTGACTGACTGACTGCTGCCAACACTGATTAGGACTCCTCCGAAGCCCCGAATAAGAGAGGATTTGAATGGATAAAATGCAATTTATTCTGAAATCTGCACTCAAATTTGGATGTCCTTCTTCTCAGCTCTTGCCGCTGTATAAGATGCAGATTGCACGTTAATTGGGACACGTTCTCTTTATTTGATGGGTAAGCAATCTTAATATATACTTACCTTGTAATGTCTTCACATCCTGTTCCGTCCAGAATTCCAAGCGGCGAAAGTTCACCGACTTCCATATTGGGACACCCAAGTGATGTGTGTCTCAATATGGAAACTGCTGATGGTACCAGCCTCTTGCGTGATACCACCAGCGGAACATCATTGCGCCACACACACACACTGTATACGCCGTACGCAGCCTTTCACGCGGTACCACCAGCAGACCACCGTCGCAAACACGCCGCCGCCGGGATCAGATGAATGATTCACTGACCGCCGCCATCTTTGTACAGGAGGAGCGCATGCGCAGTTTTAATGTGACCGCCGCTATCTGTCTGCATAAAGATGGCAGAAGTCTGATTTACTGCGCCTGCGGGAATTCCGTGCAGGCGCAGTGAATCATTCGGCTGATTCCAGCGGCAGATGCGTGACGTGACATGAGGGAAGAAGCAGACAAGGGGGAGAACACATGGGGTTTACAGGTCAAAGAAGGGATGACATGAGAAGAGAAGACAGCAGATGGGGGAGAGAGAAAGCGCACAGGGGTGAGAGAGACAGAGCACAGGGGGGAGACACCTCAAACGGGACAGCACATGAGGGGAGAACACAGCACAGGAAGGAGAGAGATAGCAGACAAGGGGGATAGCACATGGGGTAGACAGGTCAAAGAAGAGAGCACAGACGGGAGAAGTCAGCACATGGGGAAAGAGAGAGTGGATAGGTGGGTGAGTGTTGTGAACTGTGTTTCTGGGCTCCCTCTGGTGGTCACTAACGGTATTGTGTTAGGTATGTCTTGTTGCAGGCCTGAGCTCCAGCTGTGTCGTTAAGCAGCGGGTGTTTCCTATTTGAGTCTCCTCTGGACTCAGTCTCTTGCCTGGCATCGTTGTATCCAGACCTATTTGGTCTCCTCCGGATTCCTTTCAGTCTGCCTCATGCAAGAAAAGCTAAGTCTGTTTTGTACAATTTGGATCGTTTGCATTATTCAGTGTTTTTGTCCAGCTTGCTTTACATTTGATTTTTGACTCGCTGGAAGCTCTAGGGGGCTGATATTCTCCCTCCACACCGTCAGTCGGTGTGGGGGTTCTTGAATGTTCAGCGTGGATGTTTTGTAGGGTTTTCTGCTAACCGCATAGTCCACTATCTATTTTCTGCTATCTAGACTATTGGGCCTCACTTTGCTGAATCTAGTTCATCTCTACGTTTGTGTTTTCCTCTCGCCTCACCGTTATTATTTGTTGGGGGCTTTCTATATCTTTGGGGTTCAATTTCTCTGGAGGCAAGCGAGGTCTTATTTTTTTCCCTCTAGGGGTAGTCAGTTCTCCGGCTGGCTCGAGACGTCTACAACCAACGTAGGCACGTTCACCGGCTACTTTTAGTTGTTTGTGTCAGGATCAGGTATGCGGTTAGCCCAGTTTCCACCTCCCTAGAGCAGTATTTATATTTTTGCTATCTTGCCGGAATATCAGAGATCCTCTGCCATTGGGATCATAACAGAATGCCAGGCCTAAAGAAAATGTTTAATGCATCGCAGAAGCGGGATTAAAAAGAAGTTCTGAGTTGTTTTTTTTTTGTTTTGTTTTTTTGCTGCAGTTTGCCTAGCTTCTTCCATCCCCTTTTTCTCTGAGTGGCTGAAACTCTGCTGCAGATATGAATGTCCAGACTCTGACTTCTAGTGTGGATCAGCTTGCTGCTAGGGTGCAAAGCATTCAGGATTTTGTTATCCATAGCCCTATGTCTGAACCAAAAATACCTATTCCTGAGCCGTTTTTTGGAGACAGATCTAAATTCCTGAATTTTAGGAATAATTGTAAATTGTTTCTGTCTCTGAAACCTCGTTCCTCTGGTGATTCCGCTCAGCAAGTTAAGATTGTTATTTCTTTCTTGCGCGGCGACCCTCAGGATTGGGCCTTCTCTCTGGCGCCAGGAGATCCTGCATTAGTGAATGTTGATGCGTTTTTTCTGGCACTTGGTTTGCTTTATGAGGAGCCTAATCTTGAAAATCAGGCTGAAAAAATGTTGCTGGTTATCTCTCAGGGTCAGGACGAAGCTGAGGTATATTGCCAAAAATTTCGGAAATGGTCCGTGCTTACTCAATGGAATGAGTGTGCACTGGCCGCAAATTTCAGAAATGGTCTTTCTGAAGCCATTAAAGATGTGATGGTGGGGTTTCCTATCCCTACAGGTCTAAATGATTCAATGGCTCTAGCCATTCAAATTGATCGACGTTTGCGGGAGCGCAAATCTGATAATCCTTTGGCGGTGCTGTCTGAACGGTCACCTGATTCTATGCAA
Source organism: Ranitomeya variabilis (assembly GCF_051348905.1). NCBI lineage: Eukaryota > Metazoa > Chordata > Amphibia > Anura > Dendrobatidae > Ranitomeya > Ranitomeya variabilis. The sequence continues at coordinate 738,703,667 of NC_135232.1, forward strand.
TGTGACAGAATTCTGACCAGAGCCGAGCGACAAAATCATAGACGTCAAAATGGGTTGTGTTTCTACTGTGGTGATTCAACACATGTTATCTCAGCATGCTCTAAACGTTTAAAGAAAAAAGTTAATCCTGTCGCCATTGGTACTTTTCAGCCTAAGTTTATTTTGTCTGTGACTTTAATTTGTTCATTATCTTCTTACTCAGTTATGGCTTTTGTGGATTCTGGTGCTGCTTTAAGTCTGATGGATTTGTCGTTTGCCAAGCGCTGCGGTTTTGTCCTGGAGCCTTTGGAAAATCCTATTCCTCTTAGAGGAATTGATTCTACGCCATTGGCAGAGAATAAACCTCAGTATTGGACGCAGGTGACCATGTGCATGACTCCTGTACATCAGGAGGTGATTCGTTTTTTGGTACTGCATAAAATGCATGATGTTGTCGTTTTGGGTCTGCCATGGTTACAGGCCCATAATCCAGTTTTAGATTGGAAAGCTATGACTGTGTCTAGTTGGGGGTGTCAGGGAATTCATGGCGATACTCCATTGGTGTCTATTGCTTCTTCTACTCCTTCTGAGATCCCTGAGTTTTTGTCAGACTTTCAGGATGTATTTAATGAGGCCAGGTCCAGTGCCCTTCCTCCTCATAGGGACTGTGATTGTGCTATAGATTTGATTCCTGGTAGTAAGTTTCCTAAGGGACGACTCTTTAATTTATCTGTGCCAGAGCATGCCGCGATGCGGAGTTATATAAAGGAGTCTTTGGAGAAGGGACATATTCGCCCATCCTCGTCCCCTCTTGGTGCAGGATTCTTTTTTGTGGGCAAGAAAGACGGGTCTCTGAGACCTTGTATTGATTATCGTCTTCTGAATAAGATCACTGTTAAATTTCAGTATCCTTTGCCATTGTTGTCTGATTTGTTTGCTCGGATTAAGGGATCCAGTTGGTTCACCAAGATAGATCTTCGTGGTGCGTATAACCTTGTGCGCATAAAGCAGGGAGATGAATGGAAAATGGCATTTAATACGCCCGAGGGTCATTTTGAGTACCTGGTGATGCCTTTCGGATTATCTAATGCTCCTTCTGTGTTTCAGTCCTTCATGCATGACATCTTCCGGAAATATCTGGATAAATTTATGATTATTTATCTGGATGATATTTTGTTTTTTTCTGATGATTGGGAGTCCCATGTGAACCAGGTCAGGATGGTGTTTCAGGTTCTGCGGGAGAATGCTCTATTTGTGAAGGGCTCAAAATGTATCTTTGGGGTACAGAAGGTTTCTTTTTTGGGTTTTATTTTTTCCCCTTCTACTGTGGAGATGGACCCAGTCAAGGTCCGTGCCATTCATGACTGGACTCAGCCCACGTCTGTTAAGAGCCTGCAGAAGTTCTTGGGCTTTGCTAATTTTTACAGTCGTTTTATCGCTAATTTCTCCAGCGTGGTTAAACCTTTGACGGATATGACTAAGAAGGGTTCTGATGTTGCGAACTGGTCTCCTGCGGCCGTGGAGGCCTTTCGGGAGCTGAAGCGTCGGTTTACTTCAGCGCCAGTCTTGTGCCAGCCGGATGTCTCTCTTCCCTTCCAGGTTGAAGTTGATGCTTCTGAGATTGGTGCAGGGGCTGTTTTGTCGCAAAAAAGTTCTGATGGCTCCGTGATGAAGCCATGCGCCTTCTTTTAAAGGAAATTTTCGCCTGCTGAGCGGAACTACGATGTTGGTAATCGGGAGTTGTTGGCTATGAAGTGGGCATTTGAGGAGTGGCGACATTGGCTCGAGGGAGCTAGACATCGTGTGGTGGTCTTGACTGATCATAAAAATCTGATTTACCTCGAGTCTGCCAAGCGCCTGAATCCTAGACAGGCTCGTTTGTCGTTGTTTTTCTCCCGTTTTGACTTTGTGGTCTCGTACCTGCCTGGTTCGAAGAACGTGAAGGCTGATGCACTTTCTAGGAGTTTTGTGCCTGACTCTGGGAGTCTCTGAGCCGGCTGGTATTCTCAGAGAGGGAGTGATTTTGTCTGCCATTTCCCCAGATTTGCAACGAGGGCTGCAAAAATTTCAGGCTGATAGGCCTGATCGTTGTCCACCGGAGAGATTGTTTGTCCCTGATGGATGGACCAGCAGAGTTATTTCTGAGGTTCATTCTTCGGTGTTGGCGGGACATCCTGGGATTTTCGGTACCAGAGATTTGGTGGCTAGGTCCTTTTGGTGGCCTTCCTTGTCGCGGGATGTGCGTTCTTTTGTGCAGTCCTGTGGGATTTGTGCTCGGGCTAAGCCTTGCTGTTCTCGTGCCAGCGGGTTGCTTTTACCCTTGCCTATCCCAAAGAGGCCTTGGATGCACATTTCCATGGATTTCATTTCGGATCTTCCGGTATCTCGGAAGATGTCTGTCATCTGGGTGGTGTGCGATCGTTTTTCTAAAATGGTCCATTTGGTGCCCTTGCCTAAGTTGCCTTCATCCTCTGATTTGGTCCCTTTGTTCTTCCAGAATGTGGTTCGTTTGCATGGCATCCCTGAGAATATTGTATCTGATAGAGGATCCCAGTTTGTGTCCAGATTCTGGCGATCCTTTTGTGCTAAGATGGATATTGATTTGTCTTTTTCGTCGGCTTTTCATCCTCAGACTAATGGCCAGACCGAGCGAACTAATCAGACGTTAGAGACTTATTTGAGATGTTTTGTTTCTGCTGATCAGGATGACTGGGTTACCTTTTTGCCACTGGCCGAGTTTGCCCTTAATAATCGGGCTAGTTCTGCCACCTTGGTTTCACCCTTTTTCTGCAACTCTGGTTTTCATCCTCGTTTCTCCTCGGGTCAGGTTGAACCTTCTGACTGTCCTGTGTTGTGAGTTTGGTTTTTGGGCTCCCCCGGTGGTCACTGGTGGTACTGGACTTGTGTGCTTCACTTTCTCTGTTCACCTGTTTCCATCAGGATATGGGTGTATCCTATTTAGCCTTGCTGCTCAGTTATTCTAGTGCCGGCCATCAATGTAACCAGAGCCTTTCTGTTGCATGTTCCTGCTTCTAGACTACTATCAGCTAAGTTGGACTCTTAGTCCTAAGTGTGTTTTGCATTTTTGTTCCAGTTCACAGTTATGTTATTTTTCTGTAGCTGGAAGCTCTTGTGGGCTGAAATTGCCACTCCGGTGTCATGAGTTGACACATGAGTCTTAAAGTAATTTCGGGATGGTACTTTAATAGGGTTTTCAGCTGACCGTGAAGTTCCCTATTGTATCTTCTTGCTATCTAGTAAGCGGACCTCGCTTTGCTGAACCTACCTTCATACTGCGTATGTCTTTTCCTCTGAACTCACCGTCAATATATGTGGGGGGCTTCTGTCTCCTTTTTGGGGGAATTTCCCTAGAGGTAAGCCAGGTCTGTCTTTTCCTCTATTAGGGTTAGTTAGTCCTCCGGCTGGCGCTAGGCGTCTAGGGATAAAACGTAGGTACGCCACCCGGCCACTGTTAGTTGTGTGGTAGGTTTAGCTCACGGTCAGCTCGAGATTCCATCACCCAAGAGCTGTTCTGTTATTTATGTTCTCTGACGTTCCCTTGCCATTGGGAACCATGACAGTATGGCCGGCCCAGTGTTAAAACCGTTGGCAGAAGAAAGGAGAGAAAAAGAAGTCTGCAGATTTTTTTTTTTTTTTCCTCTGAGCTTGCTCTATAGTTGCATTTTTGCTCTAATTGCAGCCTTTGTCTCTCTCTCTCCTTCTAATCCTTGAATGGCTCTGATCTCACCTGATTAAAATGGATCCTCAGAGTTTGGCTACAGGTTTGAATAATCTTGCTATGAAGGTTCAAAATTTACAGGATTTTGTTATTCATGCTCCTATATCTGAACCTAGAATTCCTATACCAGAATTTTTCTCCGGGGATAGATCTCGTTTCCTGAATTTCAAAAATAATTGTAAATTATTTCTTTCCCTGAGATCTCGCTCCGCTGGAGATCCCGCACAGCAGGTTAGGATAGTAATTTCCTTGCTGCGGGGTGACCCTCAAGACTGGGCATTTGCATTGGCACCCGGGGATCCTGCGTTGCTCAATGTGGATGCGTTTTTTCTGGCTTTGGGGTTGCTTTATGAGGAACCTAACTTAGACATTCAGGCTGAAAAAGCCTTGATGGCCCTATCTCAAGGGCAAGATGAAGCTGAAATATACTGCCAAAAATTTCGTAAATGGTCTGTGCTTACTCAGTGGAATGAGTGCGCCCTGGCGGCGAATTTCAGAGAGGGTCTCTCTCATGCCATTAAAGATGTTATGGTGGGGTTCCCTGCACCTACAGGTCTGAATGAGTCCATGACAATGGCTATTCAGATTGATCGGCGTTTGCGGGAGCGCAAACCTGTGCACCATTTGGCGGTGTCTTCTGAGAAGGCTCCAGAAAATATGCAATGTGATAGAATTCTGTCCAGAAGCGAACGGCAGAATTTTAGGCGAAAAAATGGGTTGTGCTTCTATTGTGGTGATTCAACTCATGTTATATCAGCATGCTCTAAACGTACAAAAAAGGTTGATAAGTCTATTTCAATTGGCACTTTACAGTCTAAGTTTATTCTGTCTGTGACCTTGATTTGTTCATTATCGTCAATCACCGCGGATGCCTATGTCGACTCTGGCGCCGCTTTGAGTCTAATGGATTGGTCCTTTGCCAGGCGCTGTGGGTTTGATCTAGAGCCTCTGGAAGTTCCTATACCTCTGAAGGGTATTGACTCTACACCATTGGCTAGTAATAAACCACAATACTGGACACAAGTGACTATGCGTATGAATCCAGACCATCAGGAGATGATTCGCTTCCTTGTGTTGTACAATCTACATGACGTTTTGGTGCTCGGATTACCATGGTTACAATCTCATAACCCAGTCCTTGACTGGAAAGCAATGTCTGTGTTAAGCTGTGGATGTCAGGGGGCTCATGGGGACGTACCTTTGGTTTCCATTTCGTCATCTATTCCCTCTGAGATTCCGGAATTTTTATCTGATTATCGTGATGTTTTTGAGGAGCCTAAGCTTGGTTCACTACCTCCTCACAGAGATTGCGATTGTACCATAGATCTGATTCCGGGCAGTAAATTTCCAAAGGGTCGTTTATTTAATCTATCTGTACCTGAACATGCTGCTATGCGAGAATATATTAAGGCGTCCCTGGAAAAGGGACATATTCGTCCTTCTTCATCTCCCTTAGGAGCCGGTTTTTTCTTTGTATCTAAAAAAGATGGCTCTTTGAGGCCGTGTATTGATTATCGACTCTTGAATAAAATTACAGTCAAATATCAGTATCCTCTGCCACTGCTGACTGATTTGTTTGCTCGAATAAAAGGGGCTAAGTGGTTCTCTAAGATTGATCTCCGTGGGGCGTATAATTTGGTGCGAATTAAGCAGGGGGATGAGTGGAAAACCGCATTTAATACTCCCGAGGGCCATTTTGAGTATTTAGTAATGCCTTTTGGTCTTTCAAATGCCCCTTCCGTCTTTCAGTCCTTTATGCATGACATTTTCCGTGAATATTTGGATAAATTTATGATCGTGTATCTGGATGATATTTAGATTTTTTCGGATGACTGGGATTCTCATGTCCAACAGGTCAGGAGGGTTTTTCAGGTTTTGCGGGCTAATTCCTTGTGTGTGAAGGGTTCTAAGTGTATTTTTGGGGTTCAAAAGATTTCTTTTTTGGGGTACATTTTTTCCCCCTCTTCCATTGAGATGGATCCTGTCAAGGTTCGGGCTATTTGTGATTGGACGCAACCTTCTTCTCTTAAGAGCCTTCAGAAATTTTTGGGCTTTGCTAATTTTTATCGTCGATTTATAACTGGTTTTTCTGATGTTGCTAAACCTTTGACTGATTTGACCAAAAAGGGTGCTGATGTTGCTGATTGGTCCCCTGCTGCTGTGGAGGCCTTTCGGGAGCTTAAGCGCCGCTTTTCTTCCGCCCCTGTGTTGCGTCAGCCTGATGTTACTCTTCCTTTTCAGGTTGAGGTCGATGCTTCCGAGATCGGAGCTGGGGCGGTCTTGTCGCAGAAAAGTTCCGACTGCTCCGTGATGAGACCTTGTGCGTTCTTTTCTCGAAAATTTTCGCCCGCCGAGCGAAATTATGATATTGGTAATCGGGAGCTTTTGGCTATGAAGTGGGCTTTTGAGGAGTGGCGTCATTGGCTTGAGGGGGCTAGACATCAGGTGGTGGTATTGACCGATCACAAGAATTTGATTTATCTTGAGTCTGCCAGGCGCCTGAATCCTAGACAGGCGCGCTGGTCGTTGTTTTTCTCTCGGTTTAATTTTGTGGTCTCACACTTACCAGGTTCTAAAAATGTGAAGGCGGATGCCCTTTCTAGGAGTTTTGAGCCTGATTCCCCTGGTGATTCTGAACCTACAGGTATCCTTAAGGATGGGGTGATATTATCTGCTGTTTCCCCAGACCTGCGACGGGCTTTGCAGGAGTTTCAGGCGGATAGACCTGATCGTTGCCCGCCTGGTAGACTGTTTGTTCCTGATGATTGGACCAGTAGAGTCATCTCGGAGGTTCATTCTTCTGTGTTGGCAGGTCATCCCGGGATCTTTGGTACCAGGGATTTGGTGGCTAGGTCCTTCTGGTGGCCTTCCCTGTCTCGAGATGTACGAGTTTTTGTGCAGTCTTGTGATGTTTGTGCTTGGGCCAAACCTTGTTGTTCTCGGGCTAGCGGATTGTTGTTATCTTTGCCTATTCCGAAGAGGCCTTGGACTCACATCTCTATGGATTTTATTTCTGATCTCCCTGTTTCTCAGAAAATGTCTGTCATCTGGGTGGTGTGTGACCGTTTTTCAAAGATGGTTCATTTGGTGCCCTTGCCTAAGTTGCCTTCCTCATCCGAGTTGGTTCCTCTGTTTTTTCAAAATGTGGTTCGCTTGCATGGTATTCCGGAGAATATCGTTTCTGACAGGGGGACCCAGTTCGTGTCTAGATTTTGGCGGGCATTCTGTGCTAGGATGGGCATTGATTTGTCTTTTTCGTCTGCGTTCCATCCTCAGACTAATGGCCAGACTGAGCGAACTAATCAGACCTTGGAGACTTATTTGAGGTGTTTTGTGTCTGCGGATCAGGATGACTGGGTTGCCTTTTTGCCGTTGGCGGAGTTTGCCCTCAATAATCGGGCTAGTTCTGCCACTTTGGTTTCTCCTTTCTTTTGCAATTCGGGGTTTCATCCTCGTTTTTCTTCCGGTCAGGTGGAGTCTTCGGATTGTCCTGGAGTGGATACTGTGGTGGATAGGTTGCATCGGATTTGGGGACAGGTGGTGGACAATTTGGAGTTGTCCCAGGAGAAGACTCGGCATTTTGCTAACCGCCATCGTCGTGTTGGTCCTCGTCTTCGTGTTGGGGACTTGGTGTGGTTGTCTTCTCGTTTTGTCCCTATGAGGGTTTCTTCTCCTAAGTTTAAGCCTCGGTTCATCGGCCCGTATAAGATTTTGGAGATTCTTAACCCCGTGTCCTTTCGATTGGACCTCCCAGCATCTTTTTCTATCCATAATGTCTTCCATCGGTCATTATTGCGCAGGTATGAGGTACCGGTTGTGCCTTCCGTTGAGCCTCCCGCTCCGGTGTTGGTTGAGGGTGAATTGGAGTACGTTGTGGAGAAGATCTTGGACTCCCGTGTTTCCAGACGGAAACTTCAGTATCTGGTCAAGTGGAAGGGCTACGGTCAAGAGGATAATTCTTGGGTGACAGCCTCTGATGTTCATGCCTCTGATTTGGTCCGTGCCTTTCATAGGGCTCGTCCTGATCGCCCTGGTGGTTCTTGTGAGGGTTCGGTGCCTCCTCCTTGAGGGGGGGGTACTGTTGTGAGTTTGGTTTTTGGGCTCCCCCGGTGGTCACTGGTGGTACTTGACTTGTGTGCTTCACTTTCTCTGTTCACCTGTTTCCATCAGGATATGGGTGTATCCTATTTAGCCTTGCTGCTCAGTTATTCTAGAGCCGGCCATCAATGTAACCAGAGCCTTTCTGTTGCATGTTCCTGCTTCTAGACTACTATCAGCTAAGTTGGACTCTTAGTCCTAAGTGTGTTTTGCATTTTTGTTCCAGTTCACAGTTATGTTATTTTTCTGTAGCTGGAAGCTCTTGTGGGCCGAAATTGCCACTCCGGTGTCATGAGTTGACACATGAGTCTTAAAATAATTTCGGGATGGTACTTTAATAGGGTTTTCAGCTGACCGTGAAGTTCCCTATTGTATCTTCTTGCTATCTAGTAAGCGGACCTCGCTTTGCTGAACCTACCTTCATACTGTGTATGTCTTTTCCTCTGAACTCACCGTCAATATATGTGGGGGGCTTCTGTCTCCTTTTTGGGGGAATTTCCCTAGAGGTAAGCCAGGTCTGTTTTTTCCTCTTTTAGGGTTAGTTAGTCCTCCGGCTGGCGCTAGGCGTCTAGGGATAAAACGTAGGTACGCCACCCGGCCACTGTTAGTTGTGTGGTAGGTTTAGCTCACGGTCAGCTCGAGATTCCATCACCCAAGAGCTGTTCTGTTATTTATGTTCTCTGACGTTCCCTTGCCATTGGGAACCATGACAGTCCTGGGGTTGATTCTGTGGTGGATAGGTTGCAGCGGATTTGGAACCATGTGGTGGACAATTTGAAATTGTCACAAGACAAGGCCCAGCGGTTTGCCAACCGCCGCCGCGGTGTGGGTCCCCGACTTCGTGTTGGGGATTTGGTTTGGTTGTCTTCTCGGCATGTTCCTTTGAAAGTCTCCTCTCCTAAGTTCAAGCCTCGCTTTATCGGTCCTTATAAGATTTTGGAAATCCTTAACCCGGTGTCTTTTCGCTTGGACCTTCCAGCGTCTTTTGCTATTCATAATGTGTTCCATAGGTCCTTGTTGCGGCGGTACGTGGTGCCTATGGTTCCTGCTGTTGAGCCTCCTGCCCCAGTTTTGGTTGAGGGCGAGTTGGAGTACGTGGTGGAGAAGATTCTGGATTCTCGTATCTCTAGACGGAAACTCCAGTATTTAGTTAAGTGGAAGGGCTATGGTCAGGAGGATAATTCCTGGGTTGTCGCCTCTGATGTTCATGCGGCTGATTTGGTTCATGCCTTTCACGCTGCTCATCCTGATCGCCCTGGGGGTCTTGGTGAGGGTTCGGTGACCCCTCCTCAAGGGGGGGGTACTGTTGTGAACTGTGTTTCTGGGCTCCCTCTGGTGGTCACTAACGGTATTGTGTTAGGTATGTCTTGTTGCAGGCCTGAGCTCCAGCTGTGTCGTTAAGCAGCGGGTGTTTCCTATTTGAGTCTCCTCTGGACTCAGTCTCTTGCCTGGCATCGTTGTATCCAGACCTATTTGGTCTCCTCCGGATTCCTTTCAGTCTGCCTCATGCAAGAAAAGCTAAGTCTGTTTTGTACAATTTGGATCGTTTGCATTATTCAGTGTTTTTGTCCAGCTTGCTTTACATTTGATTTTTGACTCGCTGGAAGCTCTAGGGGGCTGATATTCTCCCTCCACACCGTCAGTCGGTGTGGGGGTTCTTCAATGTTCAGCGTGGATGTTTTGTAGGGTTTTCTGCTAACCGCATAGTCCACTATCTATTTTCTGCTATCTAGACTATTGGGCCTCACTTTGCTGAATCTAGTTCATCTCTACGTTTGTGTTTTCCTCTTGCCTCACCGTTATTATTTGTTGGGGGCTTTCTATATCTTTGGGGTTCAATTTCTCTGGAGGCAAGCGAGGTCTTATTTTTTTCCCTCTAGGGGTAGTCAGTTCTCCGGCTGGCTCGAGACGTCTAGAACCAACGTAGGCACGTTCACCGGCTACTTTTAGTTGTTTGTGTCAGGATCAGGTATGCGGTTAGCCCAGTTTCCACCTCCCTAGAGCAGTATTTATATTTTTGCTATCTTGCCGGAATATCAGAGATCCTCTGCCATTGGGATCATAACAGGTGAGCACATGGGGGGAGAGATTCTCAACGCTGCTAAGCCTGCCCCCATCGTGACATCTCCGCCCTCCCGATGCAATAGCATCGGGCCTCCATCTAGTAATACATATGTGTCAGAAATTGTTGTTACATAATGACATGTGGTGTAATATATCATGTAGCCTCATATTGAAAACACATATCCAGTGCGCAGAAAGAGGGCAGCACCCAAAAATGATTGGTGGCAGCAGACCCATGACACAACAATGTTGCATGATCTGCTAGGAATGGCCGACATTCCTGGAATTGCGTGGCTGCCGTTTCTACAAAGCCAGACAACTCATTTATGGGAATATCTTCATGGGATATTGTCACCAGAGTGAAATTTAGTGTGAAATTAACAGGCTGTGGTTGAGTGTCACGGTTCCACCCCTCAGTGTGTCTGGGATGTAGTTACTGACACCTCAGCCATCCTATTTGGTGCAGGGGCATGCTGAGCTGTCGCTGTGTGGATTGACGGCTCTGCAGTTCAATCTGAGACTAGGAGGTGCTGGCTGTCTCCAAGTGTTCATTATCCCAGGTGATTGCCAGGCTGCTTGACTGGGCTGTTTCTGCCAGACATACATTCAGCAACTGTGTGGTTTGCTCTCTCTGTGCCTTGCGTTCTGTTTGTTGATATTTCATTTCCAGACCTTGGACCTCGTTCTGACCATCCATCTGTTTAACCCCTTCTGCTCTGATCTGCTATTTCCTTGTATTCTGACCTTGGAACGTTACCTGACTATGCCTTTATCTCTTCCTTCTGTTTATGATGTATCCTCCTGGCTTCTGACCTCAGACTCTTGACGATCCTGACTCATGGCTTGAGGTGACTCAGTCTGGCCCATACGTTTTCCATTTTCACCAGTATAGATCCTGTTTACACGCTTTGTGACAAGGTGGCAAATTTGACGCAGATGACTCAGGATCTGGCTAAGAAATGCCAGAATCTGGAGTCATCGCATTATCAGTTGCAGAGTCAGATAAATAATTTGATGAAGGCCCCCTATAACCTTCCACTGCTGGCATTGGCTGTGACGTCAGTACCCTCTGATGTATAGTTGGTCTCTCCCGAACCTGTGATATCCCTCCCTGATAAATTTTCAGGAGAGAAAGACCAATTTAGGGTATTTGTAGGTTATTTGTTACCCTGCGCCCCTGGTCGTCAGGGGAGGAGTTCAAGCAGGTGGGAAATATCATGTCCCTACTGCGAGGGGGTCCTCAGACCTGGGCATTTTCTTCGTCCCCACAAGCCCCAGAACGGTTTTCTGTTGATGCCTTTCTTGACAGTTTAGGTCTGATATATGACAAACCTGACAGAATCCAGGTCGTGGAGGCTAAGATCATGAACCTGGCACAGAGGAGTCGCACAGCTGAGGACTACCGTACTGAGTTTCAGCAGTAGTCCACCGAAGTTCTATGGAGCAATGCTGCTCTCAGGTGCCAGTTCCAAAAAGCCTTTCTGAAACTTTTAAGGATGCTCTGGTCCTCCACGATGCCCCTTGTTCTCTGATGGAGGCCATGACTCAGGCCATATGAATAGACTAAGTACAAAAAAAGTTAATTCAGCTCACCCATTAGAAGTTAAATCCGATACCGCAAGTATCGGGTATCGGCCGATACTTGCGGTATCGGAATTCCGATACCGAGTTCCGATATTTTTGTGATATCGGAAATCGGAATCGGAAGTTCCCAGTGTATGGTTCCCAGGGTCTGGAGGAGAGGAGACTCTCCTTCAGGCCCTGGGATCCATATTCATGTAAAAAATAAAGAATTTAAAAAAAAAATATGGATATACTCACCCCTCCGGAGGCCCCTGGACCTTACCGATGTAACCGGCAGCCTCCGTTCCTAAGAATGAGGAGTTTAGGACCTGCGATGACGTCGCGGCTTGTGATTGGTCACGTGAGCGGTCACATGACAGTTAGTTTAGGAAGACCCATTCAAGTCATTGCCCTTGACAAACATCGTTAGCTCACAATTTGGTCGAGAGAGCAATGGTGGACTTCACTCTCCAAGGGGGAGCACTCCAATCCTGTTTTGTGTTGGATAATTTACCTGCTGGATTGGTACTGGGGTTTCCATTGTTGTAGATTCACAATCCAGTTATTGATTGATGTCAGAAGAAGATTGTGAAATGGAGCCCCAAGTGTTACAAGAAATGTCTAAGAAATGTACAAATATGCTCCGCTACTCTGAAGGGTCCTCCAGGGTACCGGAAGGACTTCGGAGATGTGTTCTCGGAAAAAGAGATATTACCTCCCCATCATCCCTAGGATTGCGCTATTGATCTTATTCCTAGTGCCAAATTGCCTAAAGCTTGCCTGTATAATTTGTCTGGGCCTGAACGGACCGCTATGAAAGAATATGTTTACGTAAGGGTCATATCCGTCCTTCCTTCTCACCTGTAGCTGCTGGATTTTTCTTTGTTAAAAAGAAAGATGGGGGTCTCCGTCCTTGCCCGCCTTGATTCCCGAGAACTAAGTAAGATCACGGTTAAAAATACTTACCTACTTCAACTCATCCCCGACCTATATAATCAACTTCTGGGAGCCAGGGTGTTTTCTAAACTTGATCTTGAAGGGGCTTACAATTTGATATGCATCCAGAAGGGTGATTAGTGGAAAACAGCATTTTTAACATCTGAGTGTCTTTCTGAAAACCTTGTCATGCCTTTCAGATTATCTAATGCACCTGCTGTGTTTCAATTTTATGAATGATATTTTCTCTGATTGCATTGAAGATTTGTTGTGATTTACCTCGATGATATTCTAATTTTCTTGCCTGACCTGGACACTCACCAGGAACATGTCCATGTTGTCTTACAGAGATTGAGGGAGAACTCTCTGTTTACTAAATTAGAGAAATGCGTTTATTCTGTTTAGGAAATCTCTTTCTTGGAGTTTACCTTGTCAGCAGAAGGGTTTAAGATGGACCCTGGGAAGGTGCAGGCTATAATTGATTGAGTTCAACCTCATGATCTGAAGGCTTTGTAGCATTTTCCGGAATTCGTCAACTATATATACTGTAGGAAATTTATCAAGGGGTTTTCTCAGATTGCTAAACCAGATTACTGACCTTGCACGTAAGGGAGCGAATCTCAAGGGTCAGATGCCGGGTGCTATTAGGGCTTCTGAAAAATTAAGAGTGTTTCATGTCTGCACCCATTCTGATCTCCAAGAACCGATCATTGTGGAGGTGGATGCTTCAGAGGTTGTAGTAGGAGCAGTTTTATCCCAACGATTTATGTGGAGATGCCATAAGTCGCTGTTTCACATCTTGAATTGTTTCCGCAGACATTTTCAGATGTCCTCCATCATCCCTATCCAGTAATGCTCCTGTACTTTCCAGCTTATTCACCAAAGACGGAATATATGGTTTGGACAGCAGATTTCGATCTCCAAACTTCTTTAGAAACTCACTTTGGCATCTCTTCCTGGACTCAGTTTCGCAATAAGTTTTCACTAGGAAAACCTACTCCTCCACACTATGTCTGTACATTGCTAACGAAGGAGTATTTCAGCAGGAGTGAAATGCAGGCACCACACAAACTACCGATGCCAGAAAGGCATGCAGCAAGTCTATCTGGTGGTGGAGATGACCGGCAGGGCGACAAATTGGCGAGATTGTGCTATGCAATGATGCTTCTCATTGATGTCTCTGAGGTTCATTGCACGCTCACTCCTCATTAACCAAAGTATTTAGAGTCCAAATTTCAGTACGGTCGATCATCTTTCATAAGTTACAGTAATTTTTCTGAGTAGAGTGGCGAGTGAATCATCCTGTAGAAGTGGGACTGACAAGGATTCGGGTCTTAAACCAACCCAACAAATATAACCTTGCCCTTAACACACCATAGGTCTGATATACTAACCAAAACCATAAGTCAGCGCCCATGTCAGGCACCAAATATCACATACTTCATCATGAGAAAATCCTCCTCATCGCCTGGAGACTAATGGGAGTCAAAGGGAATCAAACCAAGGCTTTCGCACCTTATCACATTTTTGAGGATGTCTATGGTTATAAACCACCTGCTCGTAGGACATTGCAGTATTTATCATATTGACCCAGTGTGAAATTCATAGGGGTCTAATAACAACAAATGGCGATTGTGTCACGAGTGGGTCATGTCCTCCTGGGAGATCTGCGGTTAGAAGATCACTACGTATTGGGAATCACGGACCTTCCTTTTAGCCTCTGTGTTTGTGTCCCATATTAAATGGATTTGGTTTTGAAAAGGGTAATGACCCTTTCTATGCTGGTCAGAAACTTGCAGCTATGTTTTCAACTGCTTCTGATCTGGTCATTAGACTATCTCTGTCTTGCCAGTGAAAGCTTTGCTTCCTAGCTCCTTGGAGACGCTGTGCTGAATTGGAGATCATTGTTGCTACTGGAGATTGTTGCGTGCTGTATTTGGATGGTGTCATTTAAGAGAGGGGAGTTTAAAAAGCAGTGCTGACCAACGGGTGCCAAGTGTACCTTGACGCATTTATGTACGGGAGGTCACTGGCGACTGCCACGTCTCGCGCCATGTGACTCCTGCTATCACAGTCAAATGACATAGCACCAGGGGAACGGAGAACACGGGGAGTGGAGATACGCAAGGACGCAGTGTACAAATGCGTATCGCTCAGCTCACATGGGGACAGATGCTGGGTTCGGTCAAATGTTTGTGTTGAGTTAGAAAAGTGAGCAATACCTCACATAGCCACACAATGGTGCTATTCACACTGTCAGTGCTGAGTGGGAGCTAATGAAGCTGGGAAATACTGTATCAGTGAATTGTAAATAAACATAGAGGTAAAGTAAGTACACATGAGTGTGTATCAATATTGTATACAAATAGAAAAATGTTGCTGTAAGGATAAAATTGTGAACTGGCTCATAATTTGGTGAAAAAAAATAGAAAACAATAGATAATAATATGCTGGTGACTGGAAGAAAGGGGAAAAGGACATAATTGGTGACAATGAAAAGATGTTATAATTATATATCTCTATATAGAAAAGAGGCATCGTGATTACTCGCTAATCCCGCCCCCTGCACAGTAGCTCCGCCCCGCCACATCACCACACAGAATCCCGACCCCCACCACATTACCATACATAATCCCGCCCCCACCACATTACTACAGATAATCCCGCCCCTTCAACACATCACCACACATAATCCCGCCCCCCAACACATCACCACACAATCCCGCCTCCCCAACACATCACCACCCCATTACCATACATAATCCCGCCCCCACCACACATAATCCCGCCACATTACTACACATAATCCCGCCCCCACCACACATAATCCCACCACATTACTACACATAATCCCGCCCCCACCACATTACCACACATAATCCCGCCCCCACCACATTACTACAGATAATCCCGCCCCTTCAACACATCACCACACATAATCCCGCCCCCCAACACATCACCACACAATCCCGCCTCCCCAACACATCACCACCCCATTACCATACATAATCCCGCCCCCACCACACATAATCCGCACCACATCACCACACATAATCCCGCCCCTTCAACACATCACCACACATAATCCCGCCCCCCAACACATCACCACACAATCCCGCCTCCCCAACACATCACCACCCCATTACCATACATAATCCCGCCCCCACCACACATAATCCCGCCACATTACTACACATAATCCCGCCCCCACCACACATAATCCCGCCACATTACTACACATAATCCCGCCCCCACCACATTACCACACATAATCCGCACCACATCACCACACATAATCCCGCCCCTTCAACACATCACCACACATAATCCCGCCTCCCCAACACATCACCACCCCATTACCATACATAATCCCGCCTCCTCACCACACATAATCCCGCCACATTACTACACATAATCCCGCCCCCCCACCACATTACCACACATAATCCCGCCCCCCACCACATTACCACACATAATCCCGCCCCCCCACCACATTACTACAGATAATCCCGCCTCCCCACCACATTACCACACATAATCCCGCCCTCCCACCACATTACCACACATAATCCCGCCCCCCTCACATTACCAGATAATCCCGCCTCCCACATTACCACACATAATCCCGCCCCCCACCACATTACCAACCACAGATAATCCCGCCTCCCACCACATTACCACACATAATCCCGCCCCCCACCACATTACCACACATAATCCCGCCCTCCCACATTACCAGATAATCCCGCCCCACCACATATAATCCCGCCCCCCACATTACCACACATAATCCCGCCCCCACTACATTACCACACATAATCCCGCCCCCCCACCACATTACTACAGAAAATCCCGCCCCCCCACCACATTACCACACATAATCCCGCCCCCCACCACATTACTACACATAATCCCGCCCCCCACCACATTACCACACATAATCCCGCCCTCCCACCACATTACCACAGATAATCCCACCCTCCACCACATTACCACACATAATCCCGCCCTCCCACCACATTACCACACATAATCCCGCCCTCCCACCACATTACCACACATAATCCCGCCCCCCACCACATTACCACACATAATCCCGCCCCCACCACATTACTACAGATAATCCCGCCTCCCCACCACATTACCACACATAATCCAGCCCCCCACCACATTACCACACATAATCCTGCCCCCACCACATTACCATAGATAATCCCTCCCCCCACTACATTACCACAGATAATCCCTCCCCCACCACATATATTCCCGCCCCTGTTGTGAATTTGGATTCTGGGCTCCCCCGGTGGCTACTGGTGGAATTGAACTGGTGTTTTCATCTTCTCTGTTCACCTGTTCCCATCAAGATGTGGGAGTCGCTATATAACCTTGCTGCTCTGTTAGTTGCTTGCCGGTCAACAATGTTATCAGAAGCCTCTCTGTGCTTGTTCCTGCTCCTAGACAACTACTAGATAAGTTGGACTCTTGTCCATGTTTGTTTTTGCATTTTTGTTCCAGTTCACAGCTGTAGTTTCGTTACTGTGTCTGGAAAGCTCTTGTGAACAGGAATTGCCACTCTGGTGTTATGAGTTAATGCCAGAGTTTTAAAGTAATTTCTGGATGGTGTTTTGATAGGGTTTTCAGCTGACCATGAAAGTGTCCTTTCTGTCTTCTGCTATGTAGTAAGTGGACCTCAAATTTGCTAAACCTATTTTCATACTACGTTTGTTATTTCATCTTAATTCACCGCCAATACATGTGGGGGGCCTCTGTCTCCTTTCGGGGTATTTCTCTAGAGGTGAGCTAGGACTAATATTTCCCTCTGCTAGCATTATTTAGTCCTCCGGCTGGTGCTGGGCATCTAGAATCAACGTAGGCATGCTACCCGGCCACTGCTAGTTGTGTGTTAGGTTTAGTTCATGGTCAGCTCAGTTCCCATCTTCCAAGAGCTAGTTCCTATATATGCTGATGCTATGTTCTCTTGCCATTGAGAACATGACAGTTTGACCGGCCCACTAAAGGGTTAAAATCCTTGGCTGAGAAAGGAGAGAAATAAGAAGTCTGCTGAGAATTTTTTTTTTTTTTTTTTTTTTTTTTCTCCTTCTAATCTTTGAATGGCTCTGTGTCCACCTGTTTGTAATGGATCTTCAGAGTGTAACTGCAGGTTTGAATAATCTCGCCACGAAGGTACAAAATTTGCAAGACTTTGTTTGTCATGCACCTGTATCTGAGCCGAGAATTCCTTTGCCGGAATTTTTCTCGGGGAATAGATCTGGGTTTCAGAATTTTCGAAATAATTGCAAATTATTTTTGTCCCTGAAATTTCGCTCTGCCGGAGACCCTGCACAGCAGGTCAGGATTGTGATTTCCTTGCTCCGGGGCGACCCTCAAGACTGGGCTTTTTCATTGACACCAGGGGATCCTGCGTTGCTCAATGTGGATGCGTTTTTTCTGGCCTTGGGGTTGCTTTATGACGAACCTCATTTGGAGCTTCAGGCAGAAAAAACTTTGATGTCCCTATCTCAGGGGCAAGATGAAGCGGAAATTTACTGTCAAAGATTCCGTAAATGGTCTGTGCTTACTCAGTGGAATGAGTGCGCCCTGGCGGCGACTTTCAGAGAGGGTCTCTCTGATGCCATTAAGGATGTTATGGTGGGGTTCCCTGTGCCTGCGGGTCTGAATGAGTCCATGACAATGGCTATTCAGATCGATAGGCGTTTGCGGGAGCGCAAACCAGTGCACCATCTGGCGGTGTCCACTGAGAAGTCGCCAGAGAGTATGCAGTGTGATAGAATTCTGTCCCGAAGTGAGCGGCAGAATTTTAGACGGAAAAATGGGTTGTGTTTCTATTGTGGTGATTCTACTCATGTTATATCAGCATGCTCTAAGCGCACTAAAAAGCTTGATAAATCTGTTTCCATTTGCACCTTACCGTCTAAGTTTATTCTATCTGTGACCCTGATTTGCTCTTTGTCATCTATTACCACGGACGCCTATGTCGACTCTGGCGCCGCTTTGAGTCTTATGGATTGGTCCTTTGCCAAACGCTGTGGGTATGATTTAGAGCCTTTGGAGACTCTTATTCCTCTGAAGGGGATTGACTCCACCCCATTGGCTAATAATAAACCACAATACTGGACACAAGTAACTATGCGTATTAATCCGGATCACCAGGAGATTATTCGCTTTCTGGTGCTGTATAATCTACATGATGATTTGGTGCTAGGATTGCCTTGGCTGCAATCTCACAACCCAGTCCTCGACTGGAGAGCTATGTCTGTGTTGAGCTGGGGATGTAAGGGGGCTCATGGGGATGTACCTGTGGTTTCCATTTCATCATCTATTCCCTCTGAAATTCCTGAGTTCCTGTCTGACTATCGTGACGTCTTTGAAGAATCCAAGCTTGGTTCATTACCTCCGCACCGAGAGTGCGATTGTGCCATAGATTTAATCCCGGGTAGTAAATACCCAAAGGGTCGTTTATTTAATCTGTCTGTGCCTGAACATGCTGCTATGCGAGAATATATAAAGGAGTCCTTGGAAAAGGGACATATTCGTCCATCGTCATCTCCCTTAGGAGCCGGTTTTTTCTTTGTGTCAAAAAAAGACGGCTCTTTGAGACCATGTATCGATTATCGGCTTTTGAATAAAATCACTGTAAAATATCAATACCCATTGCCGTTGCTGACTGATTTGTTTGCTCGCATAAAGGGGGCCAAGTGGTTCTCTAAGATTGACCTTCGTGGGGCGTATAATTTGGTGCGAATTAGGCAGGGGGATGAGTGGAAAACCGCATTTAATACGCCCGAGGGCCACTTTGAGTATTTAGTGATGCCTTTTGGTCTTTCAAATGCTCCGTCAGTTTTCCAGTCCTTTATGCATGATATTTTTCGCGATTATTTGGATAAATTTATGATTGTGTATCTGGATGATATGCTGATTTTTTCGGATGACTGGGACTCTCATGTCCAGCAAGTCAGGAGGGTTTTCCAGGTTTTGCGGTCTAATTCTTTGTGTGTGAAGGGTTCTAAGTGTGTTTTTGGGGTACAGAGGATTTCCTTTTTGGGATATATTTTTTCTCCCTCTTCCATTGAAATGGATCCTGTCAAGGTTCAAGCTATTTGTGATTGGACGCAGCCCTCTTCTCTTAAGAGTCTTCAGAAATTTTTGGGCTTTGCTAACTTTTATCGTCGATTTATTGCTGGTTTTTCGGATATTGCTAAGCCATTGACCGATTTGACTAAGAAGGGTGCTGATGTTGCTGATTGGTCCCCTGACGCTGTGGAGGCCTTTCGGGAGCTTAAGCGCCGTTTTTCCTCTGCCCCTGTGTTGCGTCAGCCTGATGTTGCTCTACCTTTTCAGGTTGAGGTCGACGCTTCTGAGATCGGAGCTGGGGCAGTGTTGTCGCAGAAAAGTTCTGACTGCTCCGTGATGAGGCCTTGTGCCTTCTTCTCCCGTAAATTTTCGCCCGCGGAGCGGAATTATGATGTTGGGAATCGGGAGCTTTTGGCCATGAAGTGGGCTTTTGAGGAGTGGCGCCATTGGCTTGAGGGGGCCAGACATCAGGTGGTGGTATTGACTGACCACAAAAACTTGATTTATCTTGAGACCGCCAGGCGCCTGAATCCTAGACAGGCGCGCTGGTCATTATTTTTCTCTCGGTTTAATTTTGTGGTGTCATACCTACCGGGTTCTAAGAATGTTAAAGCGGATGCCCTTTCTAGGAGTTTTGAGCCTGACTCGCCTGGTAACTCTGAGCCCACAGGTATCCTTAAGGATGGAGTGGTATTGTCAGCCGTTTCTCCAGACCTGCGGCGGGCCTTGCAGGAGTTTCAGGCGGATAGACCGGATCGTTGCCCACCTGATAAACTGTTTGTTCCTGATGATTGGACCAGTAGAGTCATCTCTGAGGTTCATTCTTCTGCGTTGGCAGGTCATCCTGGCATTTTTGGTACCAGGGATTTGGTGGCAAGGTCCTTCTGGTGGCCTTCCCTGTCACGAGATGTGCGAGGCTTTGTGCAGTCTTGTGACGTTTGTGCTCGGGCCAAGCCTTGTTGCTCTCGGGCTAGTGGATTATTGTTGCCCTTGCCTATTCCTAAGAGGCCTTGGACGCACATCTCGATGGATTTTATTTCAGATCTGCCTGTTTCTCAGAAGATGTCTGTCATCTGGGTGGTGTGTGACCGTTTCTCTAAGATGGTCCATTTGGTTCCTCTGCCCAAGTTGCCTTCTTCTTCCGAGTTGGTTCCTCTGTTTTTTCAAAATGTTGTTCGTTTGCATGGTATTCCTGAGAATATCATTTCTGACAGAGGGACCCAATTCGTGTCTAGATTTTGGCGGGCATTCTGTGCTAGGATGGGCATAGATTTGTCTTTTTCGTCCGCTTTCCATCCTCAGACGAATGGCCAGACCGAGCGGACTAATCAGACCCTGGAGACATATCTGAGGTGTTTTGTGTCTGCTGACCAGGATGATTGGGTTGCTTTTTTGCCATTGGCAGAGTTCGCTCTCAATAATCGGGCCAGCTCTGCCACTTTGGTGTCCCCGTTTTTCTGTAATTCGGGGTTTCATCCTCGATTTTCCTCTGGTCAGGTGGAATCTTCGGATTGTCCTGGAGTGGATGCTGTGGTGGAGAGATTGCATCAGATCTGGGGGCAGGTGGTGGACAATTTGAGGTTGTCCCAGGAGAAGACTCAGCTTTTTGCCAACCGCCACCGTCGTGTTGGTCCTCGGCTTTGTGTTGGGGATTTGGTGTGGTTGTCTTCTCGTTTTGTCCCTATGAGGGTCTCTTCTCCTAAGTTTAAGCCTCGGTTCATCGGCCCGTATAAGATATTGGAGATTCTTAACCCTGTTTCCTTCCGTTTGGACCTCCCTGCATCCTTTTCTATTCATAACGTTTTTCATCGGTCATTATTGCGCAGGTATGAGGTACCGGTTGTGCCTTCCGTTGAGCCTCCTGCTCCGGTGTTGGTTGAGGGTGAGTTGGAGTACGTTGTGGAGAAAATCTTAGACTCTCGTGTTTCCAGACGGAGACTCCAGTATCTGGTCAAGTGGAAGGGATACGGCCAGGAGGATAATTCTTGGGTGAATGCATCTGATGTTCATGCCTCTGATCTGGTTCGTGCCTTTCATAGGGCCCATCCTGATCGCCCTGGTGGTTCTGGTGAGGGTTCGGTGCCCCCTCCTTGAGGGGGGGGTACTGTTGTGAATTTGGATTCTGGGCTCCCCCGGTGGCTACTGGTGGAATTGAACTGGTGTTTTCATCTTCTCTGTTCACCTGTTCCCATCAAGATGTGGGAGTCGCTATATAACCTTGCTGCTCTGTTAGTTGCTTGCCGGTCAACAATGTTATCAGAAGCCTCTCTGTGCTTGTTCCTGCTCCTAGACAACTACTAGATAAGTTGGACTCTTGTCCATGTTTGTTTTTGCATTTTTGTTCCAGTTCACAGCTGTAGTTTCGTTACTGTGTCTGGAAAGCTCTTGTGAACAGGAATTGCCACTCTGGTGTTATGAGTTAATGCCAGAGTTTTAAAGTAATTTCTGGATGGTGTTTTGATAGGGTTTTCAGCTGACCATGAAAGTGTCCTTTCTGTCTTCTGCTATGTAGTAAGTGGACCTCAAATTTGCTAAACCTATTTTCATACTACGTTTGTTATTTCATCTTAATTCACCGCCAATACATGTGGGGGGCCTCTGTCTCCTTTCGGGGTATTTCTCTAGAGGTGAGCTAGGACTAATATTTCCCTCTGCTAGCATTATTTAGTCCTCCGGCTGGTGCTGGGCATCTAGAATCAACGTAGGCATGCTACCCGGCCACTGCTAGTTGTGTGTTAGGTTTAGTTCATGGTCAGCTCAGTTCCCATCTTCCAAGAGCTAGTTCCTATATATGCTGATGCTATGTTCTCTTGCCATTGAGAACATGACACGCCCCCCCACCACATTACCACACATAATCCCGCCCCCACCACACTACAGATAATCCCACCCCCACCACATTACCACACATAATGCTGCCCCCACATTACCACAGATAATCCTGTCCCCCAACCCATTACCACACATAATCCCACCCCACACCACATTACCACACATCATCCCGCCCCCACATTACCACAGATAATCTCGTCCCCCCACCACACATAATCCCACCCCATCACCACACATAATCCCGCCCCCCCCACCCCCACACATAATCCCGCCCCCCCACCCCATCACCACACATAATCCCGCCCCCCCACCCCATCACCACACATAATCCCGCCCCCCCACCCCATCACCACACATAATCCCGCCCCCCCACCCCATCACCACACATAATCCCGCCCCCCACATTACTACATATAATCCCGCCCCCCCACCACATTACCACACATAATCCAGCCCCCCACATTACCACACATAATCCTGCCCCCACCACATCACCACACATAATCCCGCCCGCCCACCACATCACCACACATAATCCCGCCCGCCCACCACATCACCGCACATAATCCCGCCCCCCCACCACATCACCGCACATATTCCCGCACCCCCAACACATCACCACAGATAATCTCATCCCCCCAACACATCACCACACATAATCCCACCCCATCACCACACATAATCCCGCCCCCCACCCCATCACCACACATAATCCCGCCCCCCCACCCCATCACCACAAATAATCCCGCCCCCCATCCCATCACCACACACAATCCCGCCCCCCCACCACATATAATCCCGCCCCCATTACATCACACATAATCCCACCCCCACCACACATAATCCCACCCCCCTCCACATCACCACACATAATCCCGCCCCCCCACCACATCACCACACATAATCCCACCCCCCACCACATATAATCCCGCCCCAACACATCACCACACATAATCCTGCCCCCCCATTACCACACATAATCCCGCCCCCCACCACATCACCACACATAATCCTGCCCCCCAACACATCACCACACATAATCCCGCCCCCGACCCCATTGCCACACATATTCCCGCCCCCCACATCACCACACATAATCCCGCCCCCAACACATCACCACACTATTGATATTAACTTCATTTTAAGTTAAATTACCACCTGCGTAAGCGCTATTGAATGTTGTCATTATTTACTTTAGTTTAATCACCAGCAGCGTTAATTAGATAGCAATGAGCGTGCCGAGCGTTAGCTGGCTGGAAACATCTAGTACATTTATAAAGATGAAGATTCATATACGTGTGTGTGTGTGTGTTTGAGTGTGTATGTGTGCATACACTGCTCAAAAAAATAAAGGGAACACTGAAACACAAATACACAAATTAACTCCAAGTCAATCACACTTCTGTGAAATGAACCTGTCTAGTTATGAAGCAAAACTGATTGTGAATCCATTTCTCCTGCTGTTGAGCAAATAGAATGGACAGGTAGAAATGATAGACAATTAGCAAGACACCCCCTATAAAGGAATGGTTCTGCTGGGGGTGACCACAGCCCATTTCTCTGTTCTCATCCTTTTTGGCTGTTTTGATCACGTTTGCATTTTGTCATTACTTTCCACCCCTAGAGGAGGTACTGTACAGTAGCATGAGGCGGTGTCTACAACCCACAGAGGTTGCACAGGTAGTGCATCACTTGCAGTATGGCACATCAATGCAAGCTGTGGCAAAAAGGGTAGCTGTGTCTGTCAGCACAGTGTCTAGAGCATGGAGCAGATACCAAGAGACAGGAAGTACACCAGGAGACGTGGAGGGGGCCATAGGAGAGCAACAACCCAGCAGCAGGACCCCTACCTCCTCCTTTGTGTATGGAGGAACAAGAGGAGCAGTGACAGAGCCCTGCAGAATTACCTCAGGCAGGCCACTAACATCCATGTGTCTGCTCACACTGTCAGAAACAGATTCCATGAGGGTGGTATGAGGGCCCGACATCCACAAGTGGGTGTTATCCTTACAGCCCAACACCATGCATTGCTATTGGCATTTGCCAGAAAACAACAAGATTAAAAGATTCGACATTGGCGCTGTGTGCTCTTCACAGATGAGAGCAGGTTCACACTGAGCACATGTGACAGAGGTGACAGTCTGGAGACGCCATGGAGAGCGAACTGCTGCCTGCAACATCCTCTAGCATGACCAGTTTGGCAGTGGGTCAGTAATGGTGTAGGGAGGCATTTCATAGGAGGGCCACACAGCCCTCCATGTGCTAGCCAGAGGTACCCTGACTGCTAGGTACCGGGATGAGTTAATCAGACCCATTATGAGACCATATGCTGGTGCGGTTGGCCCTGGCTTCCTTCTGATGCATGACAATCCTCGTGGCTTAAGTGTCAACAATTTCTGCATGATGAAGGTATGCATGCTATGGACTCACCTGCCCGTTCCCCAGACCTGAATCCAATCAAACACATCTGGGACATCATGTCTCATTCCATCCACTAATGCCACATTGTACCACAGATTGTCCAGAAGCTGACTGATGCTTTAATTGAGGTGTAGGAGGAGATCCCTCAGGAGACTATCCATTGCCTCATCAGGCCCATACCCAGGTGTTGTAGGCAGGGCTGCCACTAGAAATTTTGGGGCCCCATACTGGCAAAATTTTCGGGGCCCCCTTGAGACTCCGCCCAGGCTCCACCCCAGCCCCGCCTCAACGCTACACCCCTCGAACTGTCCACAGTCCCACCGCTCTCTCTTGGAAAAATTCCACTTCTCACCTATCACACATTAACAGTTCCCATCACCAGATCACACATTTAGCCGGCAGCTTTTGTTTTGGCCAAAAGATTTTTTAAGCCGCCACGGTAGACACTTTTGGCCGGGCCCTACTCTACTGTAACCTACTAAATATTTGTTAAAATATGCAATACAATTTAGGTAGTGTAATAGGATGCAGGTACTGAGTGTGTCACCACGGAACAGACAGACCAACAGTTGAGGGGTTTATTAACAGGAATCAGGTTCTCCTCGCAGGGAGGAAGAAGTGGAATATAACTAACAATATAACAGTGCAAAAATATGGGAGTCAAACAGTGTGACAATAGGAAACGTAATTTCTTTGGAAAACAAACACTTATCAGTCTGATGAGGACTTGCTTGAAGGGTCGTCTTCTCCAACGTAGGCGCCGAGATAGAGCGGCCCTTGTCGTCCCTCTTGTCCATGGGCTGAGTAGTCTGTAGGAACCTGCTGCCTGGGGTTTCGAGAGTTAATGTGGTATGCACCAGCTCTGAGTCTTTAACTTTTGCAGCACAGCCTATCCCGGGAAAACGATGGTCAGTCTATTAATAAGTCTCTCAACAGGAATCAAGGGCTCTGCACTGGTACCGTGGGTACCAGGGGTCACAGTCTCTGCACGGGCGACTGTCTTCACATGGGTGTCAAGGCGCCCCTCTCCCGTCACAGCAGAGTCTGCTTTATGTACTCACAAGATGCAGTCTTTTTGGGCGATCTCCCTGTATTTTTCCTCTTTCCCGGAGTGCAGCTGCGTCCTGCTCTGACCGCTGCTCTAGCCACTGCTCACGCTGCACTGACCCTTGCGCGCGCGCCTTTCCCGCTCTCTGCCCGGCTTCCTTCCTGTCCTAGTCCCTAAGTCTGCCCCCTGGGGAACCTGTAGCACAGCTCAATGGTTCCAGGCACGGAGCCGAGAAGGTAACTGCCCCCAGACTCTTCTTGTGCTTCACCTCCTTACATTCCCCCCCTTTTTCTGCTCGCCATTCCATGGGCGAGATTTTCAGGAGTTCCTTTTGGCAATCTTCCAGTCCTTGCACAATCTGCTGCCAGATGAACTCGTCCTGATTGTAGCGAACGGGGGGTACACCAGACGTTGAACGTTCAGAGCATCTCAAATCAGCAGGGGCGGAGGAGTCGAGGTTTCCTCTGATACGTTGGTAGTTTCAGGCACCAGCCCTGTTTCTGGGTTCCCTGGGAGAGATTGGGAGTCTTCATCGTCTTCCACATCAACATTGATCACTGGCGCAGCCGGTGGGGGCGCTGGAGCCAATTGGACTGATTCAGGATCTCGAGACAAACATGCACACAACATATTCATGTGCAGTATGCGGGTGGGAGTCCCCTCTTCCATTTCAGACTGGACCTCATAAACGGGACCCCCGTTGCCAAGCCGCCGCTTCACTCGGTACGGCCTTTTCTCCCACCGGTACTCTAGTTTGTTGTGTGGGAGCTTTTTCCTCACTAAGACTTGGTCTCAAGACCCCAGGGCTGTCCCCTTTTGAGGAGCTACCTGGGGATGCTCCAATTCTTGCAGCCGGTTCTGCACTAGACGTTAAATTGTCCGCAGCCGACGATGATGTTCTTGAACCCAGGAGTACACCCCCGTCCGTGGGTAGCCCTCCTCGGGTTCCAGCTCCAGCTCTGCCAGCACCTTCCCGGGCCGGCCAAACAACAAAGAGTAGGGGCTGAATCTGGTGGTGTTGTGTTTCCGATTGTTATACGCCCACACCAATTCAGGAACGGACTTAGTCCACTTCACCTTCTGGTCCTCCTCCAGTGTCCTCAGCATTTGAATCAGAGTGCGGTTAAATCTTTCACAAGCCCCATTCCCCTGTGGATGAAAAGGGGTGGTCCGGGACTTATCGATTTTGTACAGCTGGTGCAGCTCCTCCATCACTCTTCTGAGGAAGCAGGCCCCTTGATCAGAATGGATGCGCTTGGGACACCCGTACACCTGTATGAAGTGTTTGCAAATTGCGTGAGCAGCAGGCTCGGCAGTCTGGTCCCGCGTGGGGGTCACTACGGCAAATTTAGTAAAGTGGTCTATCATCACTAAACAATGCTCATAGCCTTGGGGTGCGGGTCCAATTGTCAACTAATCTATTGCCAGTAGGTCCATGGGGCCAGAAGACCTCACCGTCTCTGTGGGAGCTCGTTGTTCTGGTGGTTTGACCAGCTCACAACTTCTGCATTGCTGACATACTTTCTCCACAATGTTCCTTAAGTGGGGATGATAAAATAGGCGCTGTAACCACTGGAAAGTTTTTTCTGGCCCAAAGTGTGCTCCTTTCTCATGTGCTTCCTTAGTCACCTGATCTATCAAGGACGAGGGAATCACCGTCTGCCATACAAGACTGAGTTCTGTTTGCAGGAATACCTTCCGGTACAGGATACCATCCCGCAACTGGAGCCTCTCCTACTGGCGTAGAATCTTCAGTACTTCAGGTGACATGGACCTCCTCTCGTGCCGATTGGGCATTTGTTCAGACATGACCCACCTTCTCAACTGAGCTAGCTCCGGATCCTCCTGCTGCACTCGGACCCACTCATCGCGGGGCTGCTCCAGCAAATTCACACAGGCCTTTTCCTGTTCAGTTTCCCGCATCGCTGCCACCATCCTGGCAGTCTCTTCAAAACCTGGAACCTCCACCTCTTCCAGTTCTTCATCCTGGCTGGGTGCTGGTTTGCGATAGTTTACTCGGGAGAGGGCATCCGCATGAACATTCTCAGCTCCACTTTTATACGAAATTCTGTATCGGAACTTGGCCATTTGTGCTACCCAACGTTGTTGTAGGGCCCCTAACTTGGCATTCTCGAGATGGGCCAACGGATTGTTATCGGTGCGTACATGAACTTCTGAGCCAGCCAGATATTCCGCGAACTTCTCAGTCATTGCCCACACCAGCGCCAACAGCTCCAGCTTAAATGAACTGTAGTTTTCTGGATTTTTTTCCGAGTCATGCAAAGACCGACTGGCGTATGCGATGACGCGCTCTTTCCCATCCTGCATCTACGATAGAACGGCCCCGAGGCCCTGTAGGCTCCCATCAGTGAGCGAGAAGTCGGCGTAGGCCAGCACGGGGGCCTCCGTCAAAGCCTTCTTCAAAGCCAAGAATGCCTCTTCCTGGCTCTTCCCCCACTGTATGTTCCTGTTTTTGGCGCGAGAGCACTCCCCTCAACAACTCCTGGAGTGGATTAGCAAGGCGGGTAAAGTCTTTTACGAAGCGTCTGTAGTATCCTGTGAGTCCCAGGAATGCACGCACATCTTTCACAGTTTTTGGAGTTGGCCACTCTTGTACTGCAGCGATCTTCTCCTGGGAAGGCCTCACCCCCTCAGCAGAGACAACGTGTCCCAAGTATTCAATCTCGGTACGGAAGAGGTGACATTTCTGGGGTTTCACTTTCAAGCCATACTTCTGTAGCCAACTCAGAACTTGCTCTAGTCTCTGCAGATGCTCCTCAAAGGTGGGGGCAAAGACGATGATATCATCCAAGTAAATCAAAGTGACTTCAAAGTTCAGGTCTCCCAGACATCTCTCCATGAGTCGTTGAAATGTTCCTGGGGCGTTTGATAGGTCGAAGGGCATCCGGTTGAACTCATACAGTCCCATCGGAAGGATGAAAGCCGTCTTGGCTCGGTCTTGCTCAGACACGGGCACCTGCCAGTAGCTGCTGGCCAAGTCTAACGTGGAGAAATATCTGGCATTCCCTAGTGCCGTCAGGGACTCCTCTATCCTGGGCAGTGGGTACGAGTCCGGCACTGTGCAAGCATTGAGCCGGAGATAGTCCACACAGAACCGCAAGGACCCGTCTTTCTTTCTCACCAAGACTATATGGGCAGCCCACGGGCTCTGACTCTCACGTATAACTCCCTTCTTCAGCATGTGTGACAGCATTCCCTTCACCTCCTGTTACATTTGTGGGGGTATTTGGCGGTACCGTTCCCAGATTGGTGCCGCATCCCCGTTGGGTATCTCGTGGGTGATGGCCGTGGTACGTCCAAAGTCATCTTCATCTTTGGCGAACACCTCCTGATATTTCCCCAATACGGCTTCCACCTGAGGTACCTGCTGTGGAGTAAGTTCCGAGAGCTCCGCCCTCATGCGTTCCAGTATCTGGCGCCCTTCTAACAGTAATCTGGGGTCCGGAGCTGCCTCCGCTTTGACGGTCACCAGCCTCGGATCTTCTGGCGTTGCGGTCAGCTGTACCGCCTCAGTTGGGACCAACTCGTCTGGGAGGCCCAGGACTTGGGCGACTTCGCTTCTGGGGGGAAAAGTTGCATCTGTCTCCCCCAAATTTATGCAGCGCATAAGAACAGTTCCATCCCGCACGGTAGCCAGGGACCGCGCGACCAATATTCCTGACGGCAGCTGGTCGGCTCTGCTGGGCTCAATTTGGACTTCGACCCCTTCCAGCGGGATGCCAGTTCATATAGGCAGGGGAAGCACCGTTTGCCCAGGGGGCAACACTTGATTAACTGAGGCGAGGGCGATGACTTTGCCGAGTTCCTTTCCGTCGCTGTATGCTTCCTGGACCTGGGCGGTCCGTATCAGTTGTTGAAAGACCCTTCTCTGGGGGGTTTAGTCGCTCCATTGTTGCAGGAACTGTTCCGGGGACTCGTTGAAAACCAGGCTTCCGAGGTCTTTTAACACATTCATGCTCAGGGTCACGGTATGGTCTTTAGCTACCTCTCCATCCACCAGTACCACTCCTCTTCTCCCGAGGTCTTTTCCGCAGACCTCAATGTTCATCCATACCACCCCTGCGACCGGGATGGGCAAGTGCTTGGCTGCCATAAGTTTGATCACAGGGCCCTATTTGGGCTGTA
The DNA here is from genome assembly GCF_051348905.1 of Ranitomeya variabilis. Lineage (NCBI taxonomy): Eukaryota > Metazoa > Chordata > Amphibia > Anura > Dendrobatidae > Ranitomeya > Ranitomeya variabilis. The sequence continues at coordinate 738,733,585 of NC_135232.1, forward strand.
GCGCCTCTGTGAAGTGATGAGGAAATATCTCTCAGGCATGGTGGTCACTTGTGAGCCGGTGTCTATCAGGCACCACACTGCTCTTCCATTGATTTCTGCCCAGACCAGAGGGCATGTGGAAACAAGGCTGGGGGGACTTTTACTACTCCTCCCCTGTTCTTCACGCTCCGAGCAGTGCCCCTAGAGCTCAGAGCCACCTAGTTTAAAGGAGGGCACGGGGATGGTCGGCTCCACCGGGGACACCATCGGGCAATGTGGCCGGGTTCTCCACAGGAGTAGCACGTAAGAGGGCTTCTCCTCCTGGTAGTTTCACCCTCCCTTCGGGGGGCAGCTTCTCTGTCTCGCAGCAGAGGGCCTTGTCCTTCTACCACAGTTCTTCTGGAGGCCACCATTTCTTCACGGACCTGTCTAATCTCTATTCTCAGGTCCTCCACCCACTGGGGGATATTGTTTGCGGTGGTGGCTACTGTTATGATCCCAGTGGCTGGGGATCACAGGAAATACTAGCTAAGTAACTAAACATAGACACGAGCTCTAGGGAGGTGGTAACTGGACTGACCGCAAAACCTGATCCTATCCAAACACACTAAAGGTAGCCAGTGAACGTGCCTAAAATCCTGGATGTCTCGACGCAGCCTGAGAAACTGACTACCCCTAAAGAGAAAGCAAGACCTCACTTGCCTCAAGAGAAATAACCCCAAAGATATAGGAAGCCCCCAACAAATAATAACGGTGAGGTAAGGAGAAAAGACACACGTAGGAATGAAAACAGATTCAGCAAATGAGGCCCGCTAATACTAGATAGCAGAAGACAGATAGTGAACTGTGCGGTCAGTAAAAAACCCTACCAAAATATCCACGCTGAGAATTCAAGAACCCCCACACAACTAACGGTGTGGGGGGAGAAACTCAGCCCCCCAGAGCTACCAGCAAGCTGGGAAATCACATATTAGCAAGCTGGACAAGAAACATATAGAACACTGATGATCAAAAAATGAACAAAACGGAAACTTAGCTTCTCTTGAAGAGACTGGGAGCAAGGTAGTCAGAAGGAATCAGAATAGCACTGAATACATTGACAGCAGGCATAGACTGAGAGTCCAAGTGAGCTTAAATAGAAAACCAGCCCACAGATAACGAGACAGCTGATGCCAGTCACAAACCTGCAGAAAGACAGCACTCACACAGTACCACTTGTGACCACAAGAGGGAGCCCACAAATAGAGTTCACAACAGTACCCCCCCCCCCTTGAGGAGGGGTCACCGAACCCTCATCAAGACCCCCAGGGCGATCAGGATGAGCCGCATGGAAGGCACGAACCAAATCGGCCGCATGGACATCAGAGGCGACAACCCAGGAATTATCTTCCTGACCATAGCCCTTCCACTTAACTAAATACTGAAGCCTCCGTCTGGAAATACGAGAATCCAAGATCTTCTCCACCACGTACTCCAATTCGCCCTCAACCAGCACCGGAGCAGGAGGCTCAACAGAAGGAACCACAGGCACCACATACCTCCACAACAAAGACCTATGGAACACATTATGAATGGCAAACGATGCTGGGAGGTCCAAACGAAAAGACACCGGGTTAAGGATTTCCAAAATCTTATAAGGACCGATGAAGCGAGGCTTGAATTTAGGAGAGGAAACCTTCATAGGAACATACCGAGAAGACAGCCATACCAAATCCCCAACACGAAGTCGGGGACCAACACCGCGACGGCGGTTGGCAAAGCGCTGAGCCTTCTCCTGTGACAACTTCAAATTGTCCACCACATGGTTCCAAATCTGCTGCAAACTATCCACCACAGAATCCACCCCCGGACAGTCAGAAGGCTCAACCTGACCCGAGGAAAAACGATCACACACCACCCAGATGACAGACATTCTCTGAGATACTGGAAGATCTGAAATGAAATCCATGGAAATGTGCGTCCAAGGCCTCTTCGGGACAGGCAAAGGCAAAAGCAAACCGCTGGCACGAGAACAGCAAGGCTTAGCCCGAGCACAAATCCCACAGGACTGCACAAAGGAACGCACATCCCGTGACAAGGAAGGCCACCAGAAGGACCTAGCCACCAAATCTCTGGTACCAAAAATCCCAGGATGACCTGCCAACACCGAAGAATGAACCTCGGAAATAACTCTGCTGGTCCATCTATCTGGGACAAACAGTCTCTCTGGTGGGCAACGGTCAGGTCTATCAGCCTGAAATTTCTGCAGCACTCGTTGCAAATCTGGGGAAATGGCAGACAAAATCACTCCCTCTTTGAGGATACCAGCCGGCTCTGAAATTCCCGGAGAGTCAGGCACAAAACTCCTAGAAAGGGCATCAGCCTTCACGTTCTTCGAACCAGGCAGGTACGAGACCACGAAATCGAAACGGGAGAAAAACAACGACCAATGAGCCTGTCTAGGATTCAGGCGCTTGGCAGACTCGAGATAAATCAGATTTTTGTGATCAGTCAAGACCACCACACGATGCCTAGCTCCCTCGAGCCAATGTCGCCACTCCTCAAATGCCCACTTCATAGCCAACAACTCCCGATTACCAACATCATAATTCCGCTCGGCAGGCGAAAACTTTCTTGAAAAGAAGGCACAAGGCTTCATCACAGAGCCATCAGAGCTTCTCTGCGACAAAACAGCCCCTGCTTTAATCTCAGAAGCATCCACCTCGACCTGGAAAGGAAGAGAGACATCAGGCTGACATAAGACTGGAGCTGAAGAAAACCGGCGCTTCAGCTCCCGAAAGGCTTCCACTGCCGCAGGAGACCAATTAGTCACATCAGAACCTTTCTTGGTCAAATCCGTCAAGGGCTTAACCACGCCAGAAAAATTAGCGATGAAGCGACGGTAAAAATTAGCAAAACCCAAGAACTTCTGAAGACTCTTAACAGATGTAGGCTGAGTCCAGTCATGAATAGCCTGGACCTTGACTGGGTCCATCTCAATAGTAGAAGGAGAAAAAATAAAACCCAAAAAGGAAACCTTCTGTACTCCGAAGAGACATTTTGAGCCCTTCACAAATAAAGCATTAGCACGCAGGACCTGAAACACCATCCTGACCTGCTTCACATGGGACTCCCAATCATTAGAAAAGACCAAAATGTCATCCAAATACACAATCATAAATTTATCCAGATATTCTCGGAAGATGTCATGCATGAAGGACTGGAACACAGAAGGAGCATTAGAGAGTCCAAAAGGCATCACCAAGTACTCAAAATGGCCTTCGGGCGTATTAAATGCTGTTTTCCATTCGTCCCCCTGCTTGATACGCACAAGGTTATATGCACCACGAAGATCTATCTTGGTGAACCAACTGGATCCCTTAATCCGAGCAAATAGATCAGACAATAATGGCAAAGGATACTGAAATTTGACCGTGATTTTATTTAGAAGACGATAATCTATACAAGGTCTCAGAGAACCATCCTTCTTGGCCACAAAAAAGAATCCTGCACCAAGAGGGGAGGAGGATGGGCGAATATGTCCCTTAGCCAAAGACTCCTTTATATAACTCCGCATCGCGGCATGTTCTGGTATAGACAAATTAAAAAGTCGTCCCTTAGGGAACTTACTGCCAGGAATCAAATTTATTGCACAATCACAATCCCTATGAGGAGGCAGGGCACCGGATCTGGGCTCATCAAATACATCCTGGTAGTCCGACAAAAACTCAGGGACCTCAGAAGGAGTGGAAGAAGCAATTGACACCAAAGGGACATCGCCATGAATCCCCTGACAACCCCAACTTGACACAGACATAGCTTTCCAATCCAGAACTGGATTATGGGCCTGCAGCCATGGCAGACCCAAAACTACAACATCATGCAAATTATGCAGCACAAGAAAGCGAATCACCTCCTGATGTACAGGAGTCATGCACATGGTCACTTGAGTCCAATACTGAGGCTTATTCTCAGCCAATGGCGTAGCATCTATTCCCCTCAGTGGAATAGGAAATTCCAAAGGCTCCAGAACAAAACCACAGCGCTTGGCAAACGACAAATCCATAAGATTCAGGGCAGCACCTGAACCCACAAAAGCCATAACCGAGTAGGATGACAAAGAACAGATTAAAGTAACAGACAAAATGAACTTAGGCTGTATAGTACCAATGGTGACAGGTTTAGCGATTTTTTTTTTAAGCGCTTAGAGCATGCTGAGATAACATGAGTAGAATCACCACAGTAAAAGCACAACCCATTTTGACGTCTATGACTTTGTCGCTCAATTCTAGTCAGAATTCTGTCACATTGCATTGACTCAGGTCTCTGTTCAGAGAACACCTCCAGAGGATGCGCAGATTTGCGCTCCCGCAAACGCCGATCAATCTGAATGGCCAAAGCCATTGAATCACTCAGACTTGCAGGCGTGGGGAACCCCACCATAACATTCTTAATGGCTTCAGAAAGACCCTCTCTGAAATTTGCAGCCAGGGCACACTCATTCCATTGAGTAAGCACTGACCATTTCCGAAATTTTTGACAGTACACCTCAGCTTCAACCTGACCTTGAGAGATAGCCAGCAAAGCCTTTTCTGCCTGGTTCTCAAGATTAGGTTCCTCATAAAGCAGTCCAAGCGCCAGAAAAAACGCATCCACATTCATCAATGCAGGATCTCCTGGCGCCAGAGAGAAAGCCCAATCTTGAGGGTCGCCGCGTAACAAGGAGATTGATATGGAAATATTTGGGTTGGATAAATATATCCCTGTGTGTGCTGTGGCCGCTCCCAATAAGACTGAGTATTTTGAGCGCTCAAGGAAGAATGAGACTGCACAACATCATTGTGTCAATAACATTCCATCAATACTGGTACTTTATTGTACATACATAGTTTTATATTTTCACATAGAAAGGAGTGGTTAGGGGTTGTCAGGGGTGGTTAGTTAATTACCATATTGTCTAGCTCTTCTGTCATTGGTTATCTAAACATATATGGAATATTGTGATTAATGCTCATATGACTGCTGACCAAGCAACTAAACTTGAGTTCTGTATGTAGGACAGAGTTGAGACATTTGACACTGTTGGTCTGCCGTTTCAGCAAGATTCAGCTATATTCTAGGCATTATTTCAGACATCTGACCCAACTTCCGCTTTTGAGAATGAAAACCCCCATACAATCTGTCTGGCTTATATCAGGCTTATATCAGTTCATTGTCAGCCATTTTAAGCCATTTATTATAATGTATATATTAGCTGTGAGTATATAAGTATATATTTGATTATAGAGGAGTATACATGCAAGTGAGATCTACATGATATATATATTTCTATCTCAAGCCCCCCTTAGATATCACTTGCCCTAATCCTAGCCTCCTGTCCCAAAGCGCTGCAACTCTTTTGTGCTGTCGGTGAACTGACACAAGCCTAACGCCTGTGCCCCACTCCGTACAGACTTTTCGCAAATGGGCGGTCAGGAGATCTGTCCCTAACGGGGGTTCATTGCAATCAGTCTCTTAGTCAATAGCATGTGTAGTGAGCGATGTGTAGTCTTTATCAGGTAGGTCATCTTTCCGGTCAGGCCGCAACATCATTCTGGCTTGGGTGTCATCTTCTGGTAGGGGAGCTTTCCTGCCATGCGATGAGCGGATCCAAGTGGGTCTTCCCTCCAGTTTCACAGAGTTTGGTGTCATCAGCAGCACTTGAGCAGGACCATCAAATCTGGGATCGAGTGGTGTTTTCCTTACAAACTTTTTCACCAACACCCAGTCTCCTGGCTTCTAGGAGTGCATACCGGACACTGAATCTGGATCTGGCAATGAAGAAAAAAACTCGAGAATGGATGTTAGCAAGTTTCTTGGTGATTTCAATTACATAAGCAGACAAAGTATCATATTACATAATCAGCTGCTAAGGGAAAGGATACCCCTAACCTGGGACTAGACACAAACAAAATTTCATATGGTAACAGCTTTTCTGGGCCTCTGGGAGTATGCCTAACACTGAGTAGTGTGATTGGGAGTGTGTAGGCCTAAGTCTGACCCTACTGCTGACTAGATCTCTCATGTGAGGTTTGCTGTGAATGCGGGTCCCTGGTCACTCTCTATCACTTCTGGGACCCCATGGCTGCATATCTCGTCTCTGAGAGTAGCTTCTTTGCAGTAGTCTTTGCTGACTGGTCCTTCACTGGGAAAGCTTCTGGCCATCCTGAGAACATGTCCATGACCACAAGGGCATATTTGAAACCTCCACTTGGCGGCATCTGGATGTGGTCTATCTGGATCCTCTGGAAGGGGTACAGTGGTCTGGCAAGACGATGTGTGGGAACTTTCTTCATTCTTCCAGGGTTGCATTTGCCACAAGTCAGACAGCTGTTTATGAACTTGGCTGTTAGGGTGGAGATTTCTGGAGCGAACCAGTAAGCACCAATCGGAACATTAATCTGTGTCTTTAATCTGTGTGTGGGCCCATGTGCCCACTGGACCACCATAGGGTACATGCTTCGGGGTAAACCAGGTTTGTAGTCCATTTAGTATACCCTTCCTTCTTCATGTGTTGCTCACTTCTGCATCCAGCATTCCTTCTTGTCCTTTGGGGCTTGCTCTTGCAGCTTTTTCGAGCAGATCCCAGGATGTCATCTTGTCAGGTTTCCTGTCTTCAGCCGTCCTGTAGTAGCCGTCCGGCTCTACGACCTCTTCCACTTGTCCATATTGTCTTCCCTTGACTGTTTCTTTGGCTGCCATATCCGCCATGTTGTTGCCTCGTGCCCCTACTGTGTTCAGTTTTCCATGCGCTATGACTTTTAGTATTGTCACCACTTTTGGAAGTTGAAGTGTGTTCAGCAGGTCCTTAATGGCTCCATGATGCTTCACGGTTGTTCCGCTTGCTGTGAGGAAGTCCCTTGCAGCCCAGATGGGTCCGAAGTCGTGTGCTATGCCATGCAAGTACCTTGAATCGGTATACATTTTCTCAGTCTTGTCTTCTGCCATCTGGTAGGCCTTCATCAGCGCTATCAGTTCTGCTTCCTGGGCTGACAGACTGGGCGGCAGACTTCTGGACCACAGGATCTCTTGATTGCTGGTCGCTGCACCTCCCGTGGGGAATCTTCCTTCATCATCTGAAAATCTGGAGCCATCCACATAGAGGATCAACTCTGGGTTGGTCAGTGGCTCTTCTGCCACCTTGGGTAGTCCTGCTGTTTCCTGTTGCATGATGCTGAAGCAATCATGGTCATCCGTCCGGAGCAAATTCAGATTCCTGCAGAAGGTATCATGCAGATTCTGATCAGACTTTTTATCTGAAGGTCCATATCTGTATCCCCCCTTGGGAGTGGGAGTAGAGTGGACGGGTTGAGGACTGTGCATCTGGAGATGGTGACATTGTCGGGCAGGAGTAGAGAGCACTGGAGGCAAAGATGCCTGGCGGTGGAGAGATGTTTTGGCTGGGTTTGGTTGAGGATTGCTGAGATGTCATGCAGAGCCAGGATTTCCAATGGTTTTTCCACTGATGTCAGTAGTCCTGTCCAGGAGGGCGTGTGCTGCAACTGCTGCTCTCATGCGGGAGGAAGAGGCTCCCCTTGCAACTGGATCCAGGCAAGCTGAAAAGTAGTCCGAAAGTCTCTGCTTTCCCCCCTGAAGCTGCGTCAGGACTCCAGTAGCAAGGCCTTCTCTTCTCATCAAGTAGAGACGGAATGGCTTCTCGTAGTCAGATAGGCCTAGTGCTGGCGCTGAGACTACAGAGCCTTTTAACTTCTTGAACAAGCTGAAGGCTGCATCTGTCAGGAGGAACGGGGTCACACTGATGTATTCACACAGAGGCTGCATTAGGACTGAAGCATCAGGGATCCAGGCTCTGCAATACGAAACTAGACCAAGGAAGGCCTGTAGCACCTTTGGAGTTGTCGGAGGGACCATCTTCTCCACTGTGGTCTTCCGGTCATCTGTCAGGTGTTTCGCCTGGTGAGCAATACAGTGTCTCTGGAACGTAACTTGCTTCAGACACCACTGGACTTTGTTCTTTGAGATCTTGCAGTGCTGCTCCGCCAGGTAGAGTAGGAGATGCAAGGAATGGGCTTTACACGTGTCAGAGTCAATTGCACAAAGGAGTAGATTGTCCATGTATTGTAGCAGCGTTACTTCTACATGTTCTGCGACCCAGTTGGTGAGGACTGTGGACATTGCTTTGGTGAACTGTGAAGGGCTGTTCTGGGCCCACTGTGGCATCACTGTCCATGTGTGGTGTCCCCCCTGGTGCATTAAGGCAAACAGGAACTGGTCATCCGGGTGAAGGGGAACACTGAAGAAAACATTAGCCAGGTCGGTCACTGTGAACACTTTTGCTGTGGCAGGCACATTTGAGAGCAGAGTGTGCGAATTCAGAACAATTGGAGTTTCAAACACCGTGACGTCATTCACAGCTCTCAGGTCATGTACCATTCTGAACTTGGCTGGCTCTCCTTTTACAGTCTTTTTCTTGACGGGGAAAAGCGGGGTATTGCAAGGCGATGTGCGAGGAACAATGATTCCTATTTCCAGGTAGACCTTCAGTTGGTAAGAGGCAGCTTGACTCTAGGCCTGGCCTGGGCCTTACGAGGGTACGGGGTATCTGTCTTGAGTGACACCCGTACTGGGGCAACTTGAGGTTTTCTCACGTGCTGAGGTCCCTTAGACCATAGACTTTCTGGTACTACGTCCAGTACCTCCTTGGGTAGGCCTCATCGATTGTTTAATGTTCTTGTAGGGCCGCCAGCATGACTCTTCTTGGGTCAGGGATGAAGAAAGTGTCACTGTCCCATCTTCGTGGAACACTGTGGTTGCCTTCAGCTTCTGCAGTAGGTTCGCTCCCAGCAGGTTGAGTGGAAGTTCCTTGACACCACAAACTGGGACAGGATAGAGTGTCCTGGCTGAGTGCACACGCTCAGTGGCTTTGTAAGCTGAGAATGTCTGACTTGACCATCAATGCCCATGCGAGACACAGAGGATTCTGATAGGCAGGTGGGATCAGTGAGTTCCACAGGTGTCATCACACTTCTGGCTGCACCACTTTGGATCTGACAACGCCATTCATTTTAAGGGTAATTTGAGGTAGTGGTCTTGCAGATGAAGTTTTACATGTCAGGAGCATAGTGTCTTGCGGGCCTGGCTTGCTTGCCTCTGTCCTATGGACGGGGTACTTCACTGCTTTCTGCACTTCTTCCTTGACCTGTTTCTCTGGACCAACTCTTGGGTTGCATGGGTCCAGTTTCTTCGGGGGCGTGAGTGCTTTGCACTGGTTCTGGAAATGGCCAAACTGAGTCGCCACAAATGTAACACTTGACACTTCTTCTGTCTTTGTAGGGTGGTTGCGCTTCCAGGTCAGTGGTCACCATGAGAGGGGCTGTCTTCTGCACCCCTGGTTGGGACTCAATCCCTTTGGCTACTGTGGACAACGGCATGATGGGTACTGTAGCGGCAGCGGCGTCCGGCCTGCTGATTGAAGCTGCGGTGGTAAGACGGGGCCTGCAGGTGCATTCGTGGCGAGGCCCGGGGGTGCCATGAGACCGGCGGCTGCATCCAACCCAAGGTCTTGGGGCATTACAGGGGCTGCGGCTGCATCTGCCGTAACTTCTTACCCCTGGTCTGACATAGCTTCTCCCCTTTGCTAACCTTATTGAGGTCGGTGTCTCCTCTCTGGAGTCTGCAGCGGTTCTTCTGGTGTGTTGGTCGGCACTTTGCAGCGTCTTCACCTCTGGCTCCCCTTCCAGCGTTCTCAGCAGCACGGCACCCGTTTCCTTCTTCGCGCTCTTTGTGGTGCTATAATGGCGGCAGTTTTAGTGACAATCGGCAATAAACAGTCTCCTAGGCGCACATAAAACATTTTTTCTGGGTCAGTCCACTGCTATTGACCTGTTCCTAGGCCTAGCCACTATCAGTGGTTTCCTGATTGGCTGTCTCAGTCCATGCCCAAAGGCCTGTGTATCTGGTCATGAATGGTGAAGCCCAAGTCTTGGAATACTTGCATTACTCTGCAATGAAACTTCTTTACAGACTCTGTCTTTTCTTGGCTCATGTCATGTAAGCTGAGGGCCTGTCCGGCCAGCCTGCCTTTGGCCCACTCTCTGAGTTGTTCAATTAGCTGTGGCCCTGATTTCCAAGCATGTACGTCTGATTCTGCTGGAAGTTTGAATTGTTCCTTCATGATTGGCCAGAGTGCATCACCTGCTTCTATTTTCATTCATGGCCCAGAGATCATTCCAGGTGGCTGCATATGTTTGCTGCTTCTGCTACTCTCTTCGGTAAAATGGCATGGGATGCATCCCTGGGTCTGGAAAATTGTCACCTGACTTGAAGTGCAGTGCACATAGTGTAATGGTGGTGCCTCTATCTGCCCCTGCATTCTTGGTGCCTGTGGGTTTCTTTTCTAGTACTAGACAGCATGTATGATGTTCCCTCTTCATCTTCATCAGAGGAATAGTTGTGATAGCTTGTACTGGGGTCGTACACTGACTGATTTTGGACTTAGAAGTTGCTTTTTTATGTGAGGATGTCTCCCCCCTTGCTGAAGCTATGATGGATTAGGCTTATAGTTTCATGTTGGTGTGAATGTAGGCAGCTCTGACCGGTGCTGAAGCTGTACATTATCAATACATAGTGATATCAATGTTCATGTAAAACCTTAAGGGTTACAATATTGTTGACTGTGAAATGAGGTAACGGAGGATCTGTCAGTGAGCTCGTTCTGATATCATTCCTCCCCCCTCTGCACCCAGGGCTGAGCTGTCTGCTGCCTGATGTGTCTGGGGCTGCCCACTGTAGGGGGGGGCTTTCACCTTCTTTCCCCGATATCACAAATGGCAATGGCTAGACTGTGCCAGGGACATGGAAAGCGAACCTTGTGCTGTAAGCACCATATTGTTTGAATTGGGCGTTGGCCCAGCCGGCAAAGAAGAGGAAAAAAGAGGAAGAAGAAGGAGGAGGGGTTGATGAGTGAGACAAAGGAATAGTAGGAGGGGAGAAAGAATGTGGACAAGAGGGAGGAGAAGATGGGAGGTGTGTAAGAGAGAGAGAGAGGGAGGAGAAGAGAGGAGTGGAAAAGGAGGGGAGAGAGAGGGTGAGGAGAGATGGGTGTGGAGAAGGAAAAGGAGGAGAAAGGTGTGGTGGGGGAGTGGAGAAGGAGGGAGGAGAAGATGAAGGGTATGGAGGAGAGAGATAAGGAGGAGAATAGAGGAGTGGAGAGAGAGAAAAGTGTTGGAGAAAGAGGAGAGCGGGAGAGAAGAATGAGGAGAAAAAGAGTGACAAAGAAAAAAGGAGGATAGAGGAGAACAACAAGAATAATAGAGAGGAGCAATTATGCCTTCTCCCTGTAGGGAGAGACGGGGCGCACCACATACTGTGCAAAAATAACTACCTATACCATGGATTCTGCTAAAAGCAGACTGCGCAGATTCTCCCGTCTCATACCCACAAAAATCACTTCCTGGTTTGCTCACATAACTTTCTGTACCACCTAAACGATGTAAGCTCTGCTGCCACTTCATACCATGTATTAGTATTCAGCAATCTAACATCAGCTACTGTAACTTCCCTTATTTTCCTTTCTACGTCATGCCATTCCGCAGCTTGAAATCTGCCATTCTAATGAATTTCACGTACTTTATACCTTCCAAAATCTTCACATACTTAACACCTTCGTGTTCTGCCACTATCTAGGGGCTGTTTTCTCATCAGGAAGTAAAAAGACTTTCCTGTTGCTTGGCCACTTTATTCCCCATGGCAAAAGCAAAAAATGAAAATGAAAAACACACAGAAATGAAAAAAGATAACAGTACTAAAAAAAACTTCTAAAAATGAGTATATAAAACACTAAGAAAAACCCAAAACGATAAGAAAAACCGTCAAAAACTTAGTTCACACCCAAAAACTCAAAACTTTGATACAAAAGGGAAGGAAAAAGAACTTTTTTCCAAAAAAAAAAGTAAAAAAAGGTAAAGAGATTGAAGATTGAGGAAAACTTAATTAAAAAACTTTAAAATGCCGCAAAAAGAAAAAGACCCTTTAAGAGAGTAAAAAAAATTAAAAATTAAAACGGCTTTTTGCCGTATGCTATTGGAATAATATCAAATGTCACTAAAATCACGTTTCTGAAAACACTTATGTCACATCAAAAATGATAGATACAATTTAAATTTCACTTCTTCACAAAAAACCTACACATAGCCAGCATTGCAGCTGAAAACAGTCAGAAAAAAAACAGATGTGACAGTTTGATTTACAATGCATATCTCCGCTTCAGCTGAAAAAAGAGGAAGTTTAAGAGAACTATTTCTGCTTCTTAAAGAAGCAACACTTGACAGACAGAAACAGATAGACAATCCGAGAGATGCCCTTTTTAAATTCTGTGACACATGCAGGTTGAGCTGGGAACAGACTACTGCCAATCGCACTGGACGCACCTGCGCCCGGGCCGCCTGAGAAGCACAACAAGCGGGAAATCTACCACCCCGGTCCGGACGTCCTGACTGGATCGCCGGCACTACGGGAATCTGCAGTAGCCCTCTTAAGTTATCACTACCCGTGCCTGGAACCTGGAGCCACCTGCTCCGGAACTCTGCTTGTTCCTCCTATGCACGGGAATCCTGCAATAACTTATCGAGCGATTTGACCTCCTGCCGTCTGTTTCCCAGCAACCACAAACAAAAGTCACTTTTTCCTTCTTCTCTCGGATTTTACACAAACACATACACGGTCCACAGCAGACACCTCCCAGGGTGGATTCGTGGCTATGGATTTTTTACACTACCTGGGAATTGATGACCACATCTGACCGGCAAGAGGCATAGACAAGGACTGGGCACAGGGGACTTTCAGGTAAGATGATAACATTTTCTTACCTTACTTATGGAGCTGCGCAGTCTCCTGCCCCTGTGCCAAGGCCACAACTTCCGTATCTCCGGTCAGAAGGATCCCGTGCGTTCATCCGTGCCCCGCTGTTGGGGGCCATTTGTTATGGAAATATTAGGGTTGGATAAATACATCCCTGTGTGTGCTGCGGCCGCTCCCAATTAGACTGAGTATTTTGAGCGCTCATCAAGAATGGACTGTACACAACTGTGACAGAACAACATTCCATCAATACTGATACTTTATTGTACATACATAGTTTTATATTTTCACATAGAAAGGAGTGGTTAGGGGTTGTCAGGGGTGGTTAGTTAATTACCATATTGTCTAGCTCTTCTGTCATTGGTTATCTAAACATATATGGAATATTGTGATTAATGCTCATATGACTGCTGACCAAGCAACTAAACTTGAGTTCTGTATGTAGGACAGAGTTGAGACATTTGACACTGTTGGTCTGCCGTTTCAGCAAGATTCAGCTATATTCTAGGCATTATTTCAGACATCTGACCCAACTTCCGCTTTTGAGAATGAAAACCCCCATACAATCTGTCTGGCTTATATCAGGCTTATATCAGTTCATTGTCAGCCATTTTAAGCCATTTATTATAATGTATATATTAGCTGTGAGTATATAAGTATATATTTGATTATAGAGGAGTATACATGCAAGTGAGATCTACATGATATATATATTTCTATCTCAAGATAACAATTTTAACTTGCTGAGCGGAATCACCAGAGGAACGAGGTCTCAAAGATAGAAACAATTTACAATTATTCCTAAAATTCAGAAACCTAGATCTATCTCCAGAAAACAACTCAGGAATAGGTATCTTTGGCTCAGACATAGGGCTATGAACAACAAAATCCTGAATATTTTGCACCTTTGCAGCAAGATGATCCACACTAGAAGTCAGACTCTGAATATCCATGTCTGCAGCTGAGCTCAAAACCACCCAGAGATTAAGGGGATGAGAGAAGCTAGACAGACTGCAGCAAAGGAGGGGGAAAAAAAAAAAATTGTAATCAGGACTTCTTTTATCCCACTTCATGCGATGCATTAAACACTTTTTTTTTGTCCTGCTGTACTGTTATGATCCCAGTGGCTGGGGATCACAGGAAATACTAGCTAAGTAACTAAACATAGACACGAGCTCTTGGGAGGTGGTAACTGGACTGACCGCAAAACCTGATCCTATCCAAACACACTAAAGGTAGCCGGTGAACGTGCCTAAAATCCTGGACGTCTCGACGCAGCCTGAGAAACTGACTACCCCTAAAGAAAAAGCAAGACCTCACTTGCCTCAAGAGAAATAACCCCAAAGATATAGGAAGCCCCCAACAAATAATAACGGTGAGGTAAGGAGAAAAGACACACGTAGGAATGAAAACAGATTCAGCAAATGAGGCCCGCTAATACTAGATAGCAGAAGACAGATAGCGATCTGTGCGGTCAGTAAAAAACCCTACCAAAATATCCACGCTGAGAATTCAAGAACCCCCACACAACTAACGGTGTGGGGGGAGAAACTCAGCCCCCCAGAGCTACCAGCAAGCTGGGAAATCACATATTAGCAAGCTGGACAAGAAACATATAGAACACTGATGATCAAAAAATGAACAAAACGGAAACTTAGCTTCTCTTGAAGAGACTGGGAGCAAGGTAGTCAGAAGGAATCAGAATAGCACTGTATACATTTACAGCAGGCATAGACTGAGAGTCCAAGTGAGCTTAAATAGAAAACCAGCCCACACATAACGAGACAGCTGATGCCAGTCACAAACCTGCAGAAAGACAGCACTCACACAGTACCACTTGTGACCACAAGAGGGAGCCCAGAAATAGAGTTCACAACAGGCTACCTCCCCACTCCGCACCCTTCCCACCAGCCCCGTCACTCCCTGTTCTTGTTCTCGCACACGCGCCTCACTGCCAAACTCAGAGAAAGTCATGTCTGCCTTTACTCGCATGCGCTCTCGCAGTGCCTGTTTCATCATTGCGTCACGCAGTCCCATCACCAGCTGATCCCTGAGCACCACATCAACTGACCCAACCCCTACACCGTCCTTTCATCTGATAGCAGAGTGAAGTTCTTGTAGGGCGTTCATGAATTGGGTCACGGTCTCCCCCTCTCATTGTACCCGGTGAAACAGTCGCATGCGAAGTTCCCCTACGTCAGTGGGGTCCCCATGCATCTCCTCAAGTATGCGCAGCACTTTGTGCAGGGTATCTCTCTCCCAGGGGGACCTATGCATGACAGAATCCTGCGCCTCCTCCTCCAGGGCCATCAATGCAATTTCCGCCTCCAGGGCTGGTGTCATGGGATGCATCCGCATCATTCCCCAGATACGCTCCGTCCAACTCCACAGCATTACATTGTTCCCAGTGAACCTTGGCAAATTATTCAACATGGCTCCCAGGGAAATGCTAGACCTGGGAACTTCCCCAGCTGCTTGGTCTGCCCTTTCCGTGCTACCGTGTGACATCCTGCTGACTACGCCAAGTGTAATAGAATGCAGGTACTGAGTGTGTAACCACGGATTTATTAACAGGAATCAGGTTCTCCTCGCAGGGAGGAAGAAGTGGAATATAACTAACAATATAACAGTACAAAAATATGGGAGTCAAACAGTGTGATAATAGGAAACATAATTTCTTTGGAAAACAAACACTTATCAGTCTGATGAGGACTTGCTTGAAGGGTCGTCTTCGCCAACGTAGGCGCTGAGATACAGCGGCACTTGTCCCTCTGTTGTCCGTGGGCTGAGTAGGCTGTAGGAACCCGCTGCCTGGGGTTTCGAGAGTTAATGTGGTATGCACCGGCTCTGAGTCTTTAACTTTTGCAGCACAGCCTATCCCGGGAAAATGATGGTCAGTCTATTAATAAGTCTCTCAACAGGAATCAAGGGCTCTGCACTGGTACCGTGGGTACCAGGGGTCACAGTCTCTGCACGGGCGACTGTCTCCACACGGGTGTCAAGGCACCCCTCTCCTGTCACAGCAGAGTCTGCTTTATGTACTCACAAGATGCAGTCTTTTTGGGCGATCTCCCTGTATTTTTCCTCTTTCCCGGAGTGCAGCTGTGTCCTGCTCTGACCGCTGCTCAGACCGCTGCTCACGCTGCTCTGACCCTTGCGCGTGTGCCTTTCCCGCTCTCTGCCTGGCTTCCTTCCTGTCCCAGTCCCTAAGTCTGCCCCCTGGGGAACCTGTAGCACAGCTCAATGGTTCCAGGCACGGAGTCGAGAAGGTAACCGCCCCCGGACTCTTTTTGTGCTTCACCTCCTTACAGTATATTTTTATTTATTTTTCAATTTTTAAAATGACCAATAACATCACATTCAAAGAAGAAATACCGCTACACCATGACCAGACCACATATTACCACCAATGACCGAATATCACATACAGGGCCGTATTTGCCACTAGGCACTCGAGGGCACGTGCCTAGGGCGGGGACGATGCGGGGGGCGGCACCTGAGCAAGCGAGCAAGGTGGGTTTTTTTTGTTGTTTTTTTTTCCCACCTCCCGACCGCCCCAGCCCCCCCCGGGACCCAATGGCAAGGGAACGTAAGAAACATATAAGTAACGAACGAGCTCTCGGGTGATGGAAACTCGAGTTGACCGTGAGCTAAATCTACCACACAACTAACAGTAGCCAGGGAGCATACCTACGGCTTCCTATATGCCACGCGCCAGCCGGAGGACTAACTACGCCTGGCAGAGGAAGAAACAG
This sequence comes from Ranitomeya variabilis, assembly GCF_051348905.1. NCBI lineage: Eukaryota > Metazoa > Chordata > Amphibia > Anura > Dendrobatidae > Ranitomeya > Ranitomeya variabilis. The sequence goes on from NC_135232.1 coordinate 738,750,156, forward strand.
ACCTGGCTTACCTCTAGGGAAATACCCCAAAAGATGATAGCAGCCCCCCACATGTAATAACGGTGAATTAAGAGGAAAAGACATACACAGTATGAAAGTAGATTTAGCAAAGAGAGGTCCACTTACTAGATAGCAGAAGGATACAAAAGAGGACTTCACGGTCAACTGAAAACCCTTTCAAAAACCATCCTGAAATTACTTTAAGACTCCTGTGTCAACTCATGACACAGGAGTGGCAATTTCAGCCCGCAAGAGCTTCCAGCTACAGAGAATTACAAAAACTGCAAACTGGACAAAAGGTACAAAACAAAAGGACAAAGTCCACTTAGCTGATCAGCAGACTAGTAGCAGGAACATGCAACCGAAGGCTCTGGTTACAATGATGACCGGCAAGGAAATGACTGGAGAGCAAGGCTAAATAGGAAACTCCCAAACACTGATGGAAGCAGGTGAACAGAAGCAGCAAAGTGCAAACAAGTCACCAGTACCACCAGCAACCACCAGGGGAGCCCAAAAAGCGGATACACAACAGTACCCTCCCCTTAAGGAGGGGGCACCGAACCCTCACAAGAACCGCCAGGGCGATCTGGATGAGCCCTATGAAAGGCACGAACCAAATCCGAGGCATGAACATCAGAGGCAGTTACCCAAGAATTATCTTCCTGACCATAGCCTTTCCATTTAACCAGATATTGAAGTCTCCGTCTGGAAATACGGGAGTCCAAGATCTTCTCTACGACGTACTCCAATTCACCCTCCACCAGCACAGGAGCAGGAGGTTCAGTAGAAGGAACCACCGGTACCTCATATCTCCGCAACAACGACCGATGGAACACATTATGGATAGCGAAAGATGCCGGGAGGTCCAAACGAAAGGAAACAGGGTTAAGAATCTCCAAAATCCTATAAGGACCGATGAACCGAGGCTTAAATTTGGGAGAAGAAACCCTCATAGGGACAAAACGGGAAGACAACCACACCAAGTCCCCAACGCGAAGGTGGGGACCAACACGACGACGACGGTTAGCAAACTGCTGAGTCCTCTCCTGGGACAATTCCAAATTATCCACCACTTGTCCCCAAATCCGATGCAACCGATCCACCACCGCATCCACTCCAGGACAATCCGAAGATTCAACCTGACCAGATGAAAAACGCGGATGAAACCCTGAATTGCAAAAGAAAGGAGAAACCAAAGTGGCAGAACTAGCCCGATTATTAAGAGCAAACTCCGCCAACGGCAGAAAGGCAACCCAATCATCCTGATCCGCAGACACAAAACACCTCAAATAAGTCTCCAAAGTTTGATTAGTTCGCTCCGTCTGGCCATTGGTCTGAGGATGGAATGCAGACGAAAAGGACAAATCAATGCCCAACCTGGCACAGACTGCCCGCCAAAATCTAGACACGAACTGGGTACCCCTGTCAGAAACGATGTTTTCCGGAATACCATGCAAGCGAACCACATTTTGAAAAAACAGAGGGACCAACTCAGATGAGGAAGGCAACTTAGGCAATGGCACCAAATGAACCATTTTAGAAAAACGGTCACACACCATCCAGATGACAGACATCTTCTGAGAAACAGGGAGATCCGAGATAAAGTCCATAGAGATGTGCGTCCAAGGCCTCTTCGGAATAGGCAAGGGCAACAACAACCCACTAGCCCTAGAACAACAAGGCTTGGCCCGAGCACACACATCGCAAGACTGCACAAAAACACGCACATCTCGAGACAGGGAAGGCCACCAGAAGGATCTAGCCACCAAATCTCTGGTGCCAAAAATTCCCGGATGACCTGCCAGAGTAGAAGAATGAACTTCCGAGATGACTCTAGTGGTCCACTCGTCAGGAACAAACAGTCTACCAGACGGACAACGATCAGGTCTATCCGCCTGAAATTCTTGCAAAGCACGTCGCAAATCTGGAGAGACAGCAGACAAAACCACTCCATCCTTAAGGACACCAGCAGGTTCAGAATTCCCAGGAGAGTCAGGCTCAAAACTCCTAGAAAGAGCATCTGCTTTCACATTCCTAGAACCCGGTAAGTACGAGACCACAAAATTAAACCGGGAAAAGAACAACGACCAACGTGCCTGTCTAGGATTCAGGCGCCTGGCAGACTCCAAATAAATTAAATTCTTGTGATCAGTCAAAACTACCACCTGATGTCTGGCACCCTCAAGCCAATGACGCCACTCCTCAAATGCCCACTTCATGGCCAAAAGCTCCCGATTACCAACATCATAGTTTCGCTCGGCGGCCGAAAATTTTCGCGAAAAGAACGCACAAGGTCTCATCACTGAGCAGTCGGAACTTTTCTGCGACAAAACCGCCCCCGCTCCGATCTCGGAAGCATCGACCTCAACCTGAAAGGGAAGAGAAACATCAGGCTGGCGCAACACAGGGGCAGACAAAAAGCGGCGCTTAAGCTCCCGAAAGGCCTCCACGGCAGCAGGGGACCAATTGGCAACATCAGCACCCTTTTTAGTCAAATCCGTCAGAGGTTTAGCAACGCCAGAAAAACCAGCTATAAATCGACGATAAAAATTAGCAAAGCCCAAGAATTTCTGGAGACTCTTCAGAGAAGTAGGCTGCGTCCAGTCGTAAATAGCCCGAACCTTGACAGGGTCCATCTCAATAGAAGAAGGGGAAAAAATATACCCCAAAAATGAAATTTTTTGAACCCCAAAAACACACTTTGAACCCTTTACACACAAAGAATTCTCCCGCAAAACCTGAAAAACCCTCCTGACCTGCTGAACATGAGACTCCCAGTCATCAGAAAAAATCAAAATATCATCCAAGTACACAATCATAAATTTATCCAAATATTCACGGAAAATATCATGCATTAAGGACTGAAAGACAGAAGGTGCATTAGAAAGGCCAAAAGGCATTACCAAATACTCAAAATGGCCCTCAGGCGTATTAAATGCGGTCTTCCACTCATCCCCCTGCTTAATTCGCACCAAATTATACGCCCCATGAAGATCAATCTTAGAGAACCACTTGGCCCCCCTTATGCGAGCAAACAAATCAGTCAGCAAAGGCAACGGATACTGATATTTGACTGTAATTTTATTCAGGAGACGATAATCAATACAAGGCCTCAGAGAGCCATCCTTTTTAGAAACAAAGAAAAAACCGGCTCCTAAAGGTGATGAAGAAGGATGAATATGTCCCTTTTCCAGGGACTCCTTAATATACTCGCGCATAGCAGCATGTTCAGGTACAGATAGGTTAAACAAACGACCCTTTGGAAATTTACTGCCAGGAATCAGATCTATGGCGCAATCACAATCCCTGTGAGGAGGGAGTGAACCAATCTTAGGCTCTTCAAAAATATCACGATAATCAGACAAAAATGCCGGAATCTCAGATGGAATAGATGACGAAATGGACACCATAGGAGTGTCCCCATGAGCCCCCCGACATCCCCAGCTTAACACAGACATAGCCTTCCAGTCAAGGACTGGGTTATGAGACTGTAACCATGGTAATCCAAGCACCAAAACATCATGTAAATTGTACAACACAAGGAAGCGAATCACCTCCTGATGGTCTGGAGTCATACGCATAGTCACTTGCGTCCAGAACTGTGGTTTATTACAAGCCAAAGGTGTAGAATCAATACCCTTCAGAGGTATAGGGACTTCCAGAGGCTCTAAATCAAACCCACAGCGCCTGGCAAAGGACCAGTCCATAAGACTCAGAGCGGCACCCGAGTCCACATAGGCATCCACGGTAATAACTGATAACGAACAAATCAAGGTTACAGACAAAATAAATTTGGACTGTAAAGTGCCAATTGAAATGGACTTGTCAACCTTCCTAGTACGTTTAGAGCATGCCGATATAACATGAGCAGAATCACCACAATAAAAGCATAACCCATTTTTACGCCTATAATTCTGCCGCTCGCTTCTGGACATAACTCTGTCACATTGCATTTTCTCTGGCGTCTCTTCAGAAGATACCGCCAAATGGTGCACGGGTTTGCGCTCCCGCAAACGCCGATCAATCTGAATTGCCATTGTCATGGACTCATTCAGACCTGTAGGCGCAGGGAACCCGACCATAACATCTTTAACGGCATCAGAAAGGCCCTCTCTGAAATTTGCCGCTAAGGCGCACTCATTCCACTGAGTAAGCACAGACCATTTACGAAATTTTTGGCAGTATATCTCCGCTTCATCTTGCCCTTGAGATAGGGCTATCAAAGCTTTTTCAGCTTGAATCTCCAAATTAGGTTCCTCATAAAGCAACCCTAAAGCCAGGAAAAACGCATCCACATTGAGCAACGCAGGATCCCCTGGTGCCAATGAAAATGCCCAATTTTGAGGGTCACCTCGCAGCAAAGAGATTACAATCTTAACCTGCTGGACAGGATCTCCTGAGGAGTGAGGTCTGAGAGAAAGGAATAATTTACAATTATATTTGAAATTCAAAAACCGAGATCTATCTCCGGAAAACACCTCTGGTGTAGGGATTTTAGGTTCAGAAATAGGAGCATGTATAACAAAATCTTGTAAATTTTGAACCTTCGTAGCCAGATTATTTAAACCTGCAGCCAAACTCTGAGGATCCATCTTTAAACAGGTGAGCTCAGAGCCATTCAAGGATTATAAGGAGAGAAAGGCAAAGGCTGTAATTAGAGCTGAAATACAACTAATCCAACTATGGAGCAAGCATAGGGAAAAAGAAAAAAAAAAAATTTACAGACTTCTTTTTTCTCTCCTTTCTTCTGCCAATAAGTTTAACACTGGCCGGTCATACTGTCATGGTTCCCAATGGCAAGGGAACGTAAGAAACATATAAGTAACGAACGAGCTCTCGGGTGATGGAAACTCGAGTTGACCGTGAGCTAAATCTACCACACAACTAACAGTAGCCAGGGAGCATACCTACGGCTTCCTATATGCCACGCGCCAGCCGGAGGACTAACTACGCCTGGCAGAGGAAGAAACAGACCTGGCTTACCTCTAGGGAAATACCCCAAAAGATGATAGCAGCCCCCCACATGTAATAACGGTGAATTAAGAGGAAAAGACATACACAGTATGAAAGTAGATTTAGCAAAGAGAGGTCCACTTACTAGATAGCAGAAGGATACAAAAGAGGACTTCACGGTCAACTGAAAACCCTTTCAAAAACCATCCTGAAATTACTTTAAGACTCCTGTGTCAACTCATGACACAGGAGTGGCAATTTCAGCCCGCAAGAGCTTCCAGCTACAGAGAATTACAAAAACTGCAAACTGGACAAAAGGTACAAAACAAAAGGACAAAGTCCACTTAGCTGATCAGCAGACTAGTAGCAGGAACATGCAACCGAAGGCTCTGGTTACAATGATGACCGGCAAGGAAATGACTGGAGAGCAAGGCTAAATAGGAAACTCCCAAACACTGATGGAAGCAGGTGAACAGAAGCAGCAAAGTGCAAACAAGTCACCAGTACCACCAGCAACCACCAGGGGAGCCCAAAAAGCGGATACACAACACAGTATGGAGCATCATGTGCGGTCATTATACAGTATGGAGCATCATGTGCGGCCATTATACAGTATGGAGCATCATGTGTGGTCATTATACAGTATGGAGCATCATGTGCGGTCATTATACAGTATGGAGCATCATGTGCGGCCATTATACAGTATGGAGCATCATGTGCGGCCATTATACAGTATGGAGCATCATGTGCGGTCATTTTACAGTATGGAGCATCATGTGCGGCCATTATACAGTATGGAGCATCATGTGGGGCCATTGTACAGTATGGAGCATCATGTGCGGCCATTATACAGTATGGAGCATCATGTGCGGCCATTATACAGTATGGAGCATCATGTGCGGTCATTTTACAGTATGGAGCATCATGTGCGGCCATTATACAGTATGGAGCATCATGTGGGGCCATTGTACAGTATGGAGCATCATGTGGGGCCATTATACAGTATGGAGCATCATGTGCGGCCATTATACAGTATGGAGCATCATGTGCGGCCATTATACAGTATGGAGCATCATGTGCGGTCATTATACAGTATGGAGCATCATGTGCGGCCATTATACAGTATGGAGCATCATGTGCGGCCATTATACAGTATGGAGCATCATGTGCGGCCATTATACAGTATGGAGCATCATGTGCGGCCGTTATACAGCATGGAGCATCATGTGCGGCCATTATACAGTATGGAGCATCATGTGTGGTCATTATACAGTATGGAGCATCATGTGCGGTCATTATACAGTATGGAGCATCATGTGCGGCCATTATACAGTATGGAGCATCATGTGCGGCCATTATACAGTATGGAGCATCATGTGCGGTCATTATACAGTATGGAGCATCATGTGTGGCCATATTTTTTTGGTTATAATTATTGTATATGAAACAGTTGTGATCAGCAGTGCTAAATGGCTGTGGTTGGGACTTGGATATGGGTGTGACTAGTTGTGAAATGGGTGTGGTCAGAGGCGTGGCCTAAAATTTGCCGCGGCGCACTACGTGCGCCGCAACCTTTATGCCTCTTTCCCTTCAAGAGTTGGGAGGTATGGTACCGCATTTGCCAGATCACAGCAAGTGCCACAAATCCCATAGGGAATGAATGAATGAATGAATGAATGAATGAATGAATGAATGAAGCCAAACGCAGTGTTGCCATAGGTGATCCGTTGTAAGTGATCCGTTACGCGGCAGATGTGAAAAAACTGCCCGATCTGCTGCAAAAGGCTATTTTCACAACAGCGATTCTTGCCAAAGTCACTGCCGATAGTGTCATACTCACCAATGGGGGAGGCAGCACTAAAAGTGCCTAGGGCAGCAGAAACTCTAAATACGGCCCTGATCACATACAAGGAACAAATACCACCGCACCATGGCCAGACACCATATTACCACCACATAGTGACCAAATAGCACATACAAGAGACAAATACCGCAACACCATGTCCACACCACATATTACCACCACATAGTGACTGAATACTACAATACTGATAAGTAATAAAAAAAAAACCACAATACTATCATCATCAGTGTCATTATACACAGGAGATCTGTACTTAGTATGCAGTGTCTGTGTACAGGTAATAGTGATCACTGGTGGTATTATACACAGGAGCGCTGTATATAATGTACAGGTAATACAGTGATCACTGGTGACATTATACAGAGGACCTCTGTATATAGTATACAGTGTATAGTGTCAGTGTATAGGTAACACTGACTCACCAGTGACATCTCTAGGTGAAGTCCTTCATCTTTGCTTTTCATCCAGCACAGATCCCCATCACTGATTCCAGCCAGGGCTCATCTCTGCAGGAAATAACACAGTTATCTCGAACTCCGCTTGTAGAACACATTAATTAATTTTTCCCAACTTCTACATTACACCACATGAAGAAAAAGAGGCAACATAGTATCACACTAGACAGTAACAGCACCGCCCCCCCATTTAAAACAGTATACTCAAAAAATAAAATAAATACATCACTGCAGTAATAATATCCCTTAATTAGCCTTTATGGTAATAATATTCGCCATCCTGGCCCCCGTGTGTCTCATTCCTGGTGTCAGCCATATGTTCTCCCATTCTGCCCCATATGATCTCCCCATCCTGCCCCATCTGTCTCCATCATATCCATCCTGCCCTATGATCCAATCATGCCCCGAATCTCCATTATGCCCCCTATGTCTCCAGTATTATGCCACCAATGTGTCCAGCATTCTGCCCCCAGTGTGTCCAGCATTCTGCCCCCAGTGTGTCCAGCATTCTGCCCCCAGTGTGTCCAGCATTCTGCCCCCAGTGTGTCCAGCATTCTGCCCCCAGTGTGTCCAGCATTCTGCCCCCAGTGTGTCCAGCAGTCTGCCCCCAGTGTGTCCAGCAGTCTGCCCCCAGTGTGTCCAGCAGTCTGCCCCAGTGTGTCCAGCAGTCTGCCCCCAGTGTGTCCAGCAGTCTGCCCCCAGTGTGTCCAGCATTCTGCCCCCCACCCCGTGTCTCCAGCATTCTGCCCCGGGGCCCCCCGGATCGCCGCTCTCAATAAGCTGAAGCGCGCACTCGCCGGTGACTGACAATTACGTCAGACGTCAGCAACTGTAATACTATTGTAGGAACTAAAGGATTCTGATAGCATGGGGCAATGAACAGACAGAGACGGGTTTCTTTAGTGCAAATAGTGTATTTGTACAACAGCAATAACACCCAAAACAATATACTGATAACCCACAGTGTCCTGAAATGAAACGAGTCCTTGAAACATATACAGCAAATCGGCAGAGTTCTTAAGGCAGAGTCCTCAGCAAGGTGAAAGTGATAGGTGACGTGGTGCAGATCCAAACACAGTTGGCACAGAAAGAGTCAAATCCAGGTATGAAGTAAACACAGGGAAGTCCAGAACAAGACCACAAGTTCATCCCAGGTGTAGCATGAACACGGGTAAGTCCAGAAACTAGTTCACAAGTTGATCCCAGATGTGGCATAAACACGGGTAAGTTCAGAAATAGGTTCAACTTAAAGTATTATACTGGTGTTGCTTCCAACAGCTCCCACCAGGGGGAGTAAATGAAGGATTAAGTAGCAACACACAGTCCCGAAAGAAAGTTCCAAAAACACAGTTCTTACCAGGAGTGAACCGAGGGTTAAGTTGCAAGTCAGCAGACTAATGATAACAGAGACAGAGTGTAGCTTACAAATGCAGGAAATGTCCAGAGCCAGAGGTAGAGACACACTCAGAACCAGCAGCTGAGCTGAAGGAGAACAGAATCAGAATACTCCAGCAAAGAGGCTGACACCTGACCCGGGTTTTAAACAAATGAACAGGAAGGCAGACAAAAACAGCAAACTGCATCTTAACAAAGGGCAAAATCATTCACAAGGTGACTTAGAAAACCCGGAATACTGACATTACTCCCCCCATAGAAACGGCCTCAGGACGAACCTGGACCAGGCTTGTCTGGGTATCTACGATGAAATTGAGCAACCTTCAGGGGAGCATTGATGTTACTTACTGGTTCCCAAGAATAGTTTTCAGGAGAGTAACCCTGCCATCTAACTAGATATTGAAGCCGGTTCCTATGAAGTCTTGAATCGATAATGTCCTGTACCCCAAATTGTTCTTCGCCATCAACCAACACTGGTGGAGGACGTACGATACATCCCTGAAATGTGTTAAGAGAGACCGGTTTTAATAAAGAAACATGAAATACTGGGTGTACCTTTAGAGTTCGTGGCAGCTTCAGCTGACAAGCAACAGAGCTCACAATCCCGGTGATCTTGAATGGACCGATGAACTTCTGCCCCAGTTTCTGCGACGGAACACCCAATTTTAGATTTTTGGTGGACAACCAACCGAGTCTCCTACCTTATACATGGGTGCCAGTTTCCGGAATCTATCGGATGACTTTTTGTAACACTCCTGTGCTGCGGTCAGGGAGTCTTTCAAAACTTCAAGATTACGTTGCAACACCGCCACTCTGTCTTGAACTGCTGGTACTGAAGTAGCAACCGGAGACCTAGGCAAAATATTTGGATGATATCCCAGATTGGCGAAAAATAGGTATTAAGCTTACCGTTAATGATGTTTCCAGGAGTCCATCCTGACAGCACCCTGGAGGATGTCCTCCTCCCCTTGCTGGGACAGGAAACACACGAGAGTTCAAAAGGTCCGGTCCCACCCCCAATCCTCAGTGTTGTAACAAGAACCGCCTCAAGGAAATGCAGAAAAATATACTTTAATGGTCAATAGAACATATTACATCATGTACCAGGAACATATTACATCATATGCTAGGAACATATTACATATATGTCAGGCTTATATTACATATGCATATCAATATTACCAGGGAGGGAACTACCAGTGCTGTCAGGATGGACTCCTGGAAACATCATTAACGGTAAGCTTAATACCTATTTTCCAGGATGTCCCTCCTGACAGCACCCTGGAGAGTACCAAAGCACTTCCTCAGGGTGGGATTACCGCTTGGAGAACTTTTCTCGGAAACGCAATATGTTGACCAGACAAAACATCAAGTTTATAATGTTTACAAAAGGTATTTGCACTAGCCCATGTTGTGGCCTTACAAATCTGCTCTAGAGAGGCGCCTGCCCTCTCGGCCCAAGAAGTAGCTATCCCTCGAGTAGAGTGTGCGTGGAGACCCTTTGGAGGTGGAATCCCCTCCGACTGTTAGGCCTCAGAGATCACAGACGTGATCCAATGAACGACAGAGGCCTTAGAGGCCTTTTTACCTTTATTCTTACCACCAAACAAAATAATCAAATTTGGATCAATGCGCCATGAGTTGGTGGCTGACAGGTAGTCAAGGACCGCCTGTCTGACATCAAGAGAATGCAGAGCTTTTTCTTTAGAATTAGAAGGGTTACTGCAAAAGGATGGTAACACGATTTCCTGATTCCTATTTTTAAGCGTTCCCACTTTTGGAATAAACGAGGGGTCCAGTTTAAGGATTAAGCTATCATCTCTAATCTGGAGGTACGGGTCCCTTGTGCACAGGGCCTGAATTTCCCCCACCCTCTTAGCTGTGGTAATTGCTACTAAGAATGCTGTTTTACGTGTTAGGACTGGAATGGGCATGTTATCAGCTGAGGCGAAATTATCTTTACAGAGGAATCTGAGGACCAAATTAAGGTCCCAAGAAGGCGATAATTGTCTAATGGTGGGGCGCAACCTTTGGGTGGCTCTGATAAATCTAACTATCCACGGGTGAGCCGCTAGGGTATAGTCTAAAAAGGAGCTAAGTGCCGAGATCTGCACTTTCAAGGTGCTTGGTTTAAGCCCTTTGTCAAACCCGGCCTGCAGAAAGTCCAGAATTCTGGGTAAGTCGGGAGTGCCTGCCGCAACCTCAGACCTGCCACCCTCCAGACAGAAACGCCTCCAGATCTTCAAGTAAATTGCCGATGTGACCGGCTTCCTACTGGACTTGATAGTGGCTATTACTTGGTTCGACAGACCTCTTGCCTTCAGGATGTTCCCTTCAGGATCCAGGCTGAGAGATGTAGCTTCTCTGGGTTCGGGTGATACACTGGACCCTGGTGGATTACATGTGCCCTGAGAGGAAGCTCTACTGGGTTCTCGATTGCCAGGTCCACTAGCAGAGAGAACCAACTCCTTCTTGGCCAGTATGGAACAACCAAAATAACTCGAGCTTGATCCTCCTTGATCTTTCTGAGAACAGCCGGAATTAGTGCCAGAGGAGGGAATGCATATGAGAGGGGTTCCGTCCATTGCTGGCTTAGACCATCCATCCCTTCCGGAAGATCCCGAGGGTTCAGCGAGAAGAATCTTGAGACCTTCGAATTTCTCCTGTTTGCGAAAAGGTCTATACTGGGAGTTCCCCAACGAAGACACAATTCCCGGAAGATATCTTGGTTGAGTTCCCACTCTGTTGCAAACACCCTTTTCCTGCTCAAGTAGTCCGCTATGACGTTCTGGGAGCCCTCTAGGTGAATTGCCGAGATGGAAAGGACCGATCTTTCTGCCCAGCGAAATATTCTCCCCGCCAGCTCCTGCAGCGGATGGTGTTTTGAACCTCCTTGGTGCTTCAGAAAGGAAACCCTTGTCACATTGTCGGACAGTATCCTGACATGACAATTCTCCAGAGTGTAACGGTTCCTTCTCAAGGCTTCCCAAACAGCATACAGCTCTTTGAAGTTGGATGAGTTGTGAATGACGTCTGGAGGCCATCTCCCTTGTAAGATCCTGCCTTTTAAATGAGCTCCCCAGCCCAGGCGCTGGCGTCTGTAGTAGCTACCACGTAGGGATCGGTAGACCATAGCACTCCGTTTCTTAGCTTCTCTGGGTCTGTCCACCAAAGGAGAGATCTTCGTACTGGATCTGGAAGACTTAAAATACTGAAGCAAAAAAAGAAGAGAAGCCAGCACTGCTGAAGGTCAAAACGCAATATCTAAAGTGCACATGCACATAATAAATTCTGACTGTATTTCAAATATGAGATATTTAGCAAATAATTGATCAATTCTTTGAGAGCTACCCCGCCACTTCACGGCAATCTCATAATGGGGCAGTCCTAACTCTACGTTTTTTATTTACATTGTGCCATTACGGCCTCCTAAATGTATAGAGAGTGAGAAAAAAAAAAAAAAAAAGGACAGACCACATTACATAACATAACATGACAAACTGTACCTGGAGCATTGACAGAATCACTCCCTTAGTGCCAGGAAGGCGAGCGCGGATAGAGGCCGATCAGGTCCTGTGCGGACATATCAGATCTGGCCTCCACACTGCCAAACCAACACCAAAGTTAAAGGATGAAACTGGCTGAGGCACAGCTGCCTAATTAACTAGAGCCTTAGGCAGGGCAGGGCTGCTGTGTGTGTGTGCGATTTGACCTTCAGCAGTGCTGGCTTCTCTTCTTTTTTTTGCTTCTGTATTGGTATGTGGCTGACCACCACTGTTGCCGCGCACGCTGGGTCATATGCGCCATTCTGTCTGGGTTCACTATGATTGATAGGCTGCTGTGCACACACACACAGCAGCCCTGCCCTGCCTCAGGCTCTAGTTAATTAGGCAGCTGTGCCTCAGCCAGTTTCATCCTTTAACTTTGGTGTTGGTTTGGCAGTGTGGAGGCCAGATCTGATATGTCCGCACAGGACCTGATCGGCCTCTATCCGCGCTCGCCTTCCTGGCACTAAGGGAGTGATTCTGTCAATGCTCCAGGTACAGTTTGTCATGTTATGTTATGTAATGTGGTCTGTCCTTTTTTTTTTTCTTCTCACTCTCTATACATTTAGGAGGCCGTAATGGCACAATGTAAATAAAAAACGTAGAGTTAGGACTGCCCCATTATGAGACTGCCGTGAAGTGGCGGGGTAGCTCAAAGAATTGATCAATTATTTGCTAAATATCTCATATTTGAAATACAGTCAGAATTTATTATGTGCATGTGCACTTTAGATATTGCGTTTTGACCTTCAGCAGTGCTGGCTTCTCTTCTTTTTTTGACTTAAAATACTGTCCAGAGAAGACTGACGATGGTCCCACTTGGAGAGAATTAATCTTTGCAGTGGTCTTGAATGGAACTGTGCCCATCTTACACACGGTATGCAAGCCGTCATTAGGCCAAGCACTCTCATGGTCATCCTTATTGAGACTCTACGTTCTAATAGAAGTCTGATCTGAATCTGTATTGCCTCCAGCTTGGACTCGGGTAGTAGAGATATTCTGTTTGCAGAGTCCAGACACACCCCCAGGAAGATCTTTCTGTGTTCCGGAATCAGGTCGGATTTCTGCCAGTTTATGATCCATCCCAATTGTTCCGTCACAGAGATAGTTCGGTTCCTGTGATCTGACAGAATTTCTGGTGTTCTTGCTACCAAGAGAAAGTCGTCGAGATATGGGACTATTATGATCCCTTGGTTTCTCAGGAAAGCCACAATCTCTGACACCAGCTTTGTTAATACACTAGGTGCTGAGGCAAGCCCGAACGGAAGGCACTGAAACTGGCAGTGACAGGTCCCGGACGGCAGAACTACCGCAAACCTCAGAAGCCTCTGAGATAGACGGTGGACAGGGACCTGATAATAGGCACTCTTCAGGTCGAGAGTGCACATCACAGCGTCCTGATCTATGAGGAGGATAGCTGATCGTATTGACTCCATACGGAACCTCTTGTACCTGACCCAGGCATTCAGAGGTTTCAGATTTACTATTGTGCGAGAATCGCCGGATGGTTTTGTTATGGAAAATAGGGAAGAGTAGTGTCCCTGGCCTACTTCTAGTGGTGGTACTGGGACTATGACTTCTGAGGAAAGCATATCCATTAAGTCTATCATCATGGGAGAGTCTCGCATAACCACCGTAGGTACGATGTACCTGTCTGGTGGAGGGGAGTAGAGCTTGATACTGTAGCCTTCTGACACAGTCCGAAGGACCCACTGATTTTGAGTGATTCGGCCCCAATTGCTCGCAAAATGGCGAAGCCTTCCCCCTATAAGGGTGGCGTCATTGTGTCTTAGATTTAGAGGAGGGGCTGAAGAAGAAACTTCTGTTCTTATTACCCTGGCTACGGGAACCCTTATTAAAACCTCTATTGGACCTTCCCCCTCTGAAGTCGGACTGTCTCCTGAAGGGAAACCCTCTCCGAAAGGACTGAGACCTCTTAGGCTTGTCCTCTGGAAACCCCTTTTTCTTGTCAGAAGCCGACTCTAAGATAGTATCTAGGGAAGGACCAAATACCCTTGCTCCTGAAAAGGGAATTGAACACAATTTTGACTTGGAAGCATTATCGCCAGACCAAGACCTTTCTAGCCGCATTGGATAATGAACCATTTCTAGCTGAAAATCTGACTGATTCAGTCGTCATATCAGACAGAAAAGCCGTGGCAGATCTCATTATAGGGAGAGAATTTAGAATTTCGGACCTCGGGGTCTTATTAGAGAGATGCTCCTCCAATTGACCCATCCAAAGGTACATAGACCGGGCTACCGAGGTAGCTGCAATGTTGGTCTTAATTAGAGCCGCGGAAGATTCCCCGGCCCTCTTTAGCAGTATGTCCGCTTTCCGATCCATAGGATCGCGTAAGTTTGAGTCCTCGAATGGTATAGCTGTCTTTTTGGCAACCTTTGCCACCGGGACATCTACTTTGGGTATCTCATCCCATAGTTTTACATCCTCCGGCTCGAATGGTAGACGTGCCTTGAAGTCTTTAGACAGTACCAGCCGACGTTCTGCCTCTTCCCACTCTTCGAGTACCATGGCTTTAATATGCTCACTAACTGGGAAGACAGTCTGCTGACGTGACATAAGTCCCCCAAACATCAGGTCCTGCCTGGATTGTGGCTTAGATGTCTCTTCTATCTGCATTGTGCATCGTACCGCCTGCACAAGATCATTCGTATCCTCCGCCTGGAAGAGATATTTCCTTTGGTGGTCCTGGCTCCCTGAAGGAAGCTCACCCTCTTCTTCTGAGACAAAGTCTTCAGAGTCAGACTTGTCCTCGGAGGTAAATTCCAGCTCTTTTAAGTCTCGTTCCTGTCTGGCTCTTTTGCGGCTGGGAATGGGGCTGGACTTTTCCACCATGCTAGCCAGAGAAGCCTGGACTTCTTCTCGTATTAGGGACATCATTTCAGACAATAAAGCGGGCTGCTCATCTCTCATAACCTTGGATGTACAATCTGCACATAAGGTTTTCCCATGAGTGTCCGGAAGCTTCACGCTACATATAGGGCATCTACTGGACTTTCCAGAAGCCTTGCCGGACTTCTTAGCAGGACCAGGGGGGACAGCGGGGGTTCCCTTATCCTTAAATTACATAAGATAGGGAAAGTAATGGGGCAGCTGCTCGGGCTTGCAGATAGGGGAGTTTGCGCTATGCGCACTTACCCCCTCCTCGGCTCGCATGCCTTCCATGATTGCCGAAGTAGCAGGTCCCCGCAGCTCACAGCGCCGAACAGAAGCGCTTCAGCCGCTGTGTGATGTACACTGGCGCGCACACACTTCCCCCGTACATACAGCGTTACCGGAAGTGACGGTAACGGATGCCGCGAAACCGGAAGTGACGCGGTCCCTGGGAACTTCGCCGGAAGACTCCACGCTCGGCACCACGCCGTCTGGATGCAGCTGCGAACCTCAGGAACCGCGTCCGCAGCCGAGAGCCTCCCACTGGGAGGAGCGGCTGCTGGTCTTTGGAGCAGAGGGACCCCCCTCTGGAGGGTTTCTGCCCTGAGCCTCTTGACAGGGGGAAGGGTATTGGCAAGCCGCACGATCCCCCTGAGCTCCGGTAAGCTGCGCAGCTTCTCTCGTGCGTCCCTTGCAGGGACAGGAAAAACACTGAGGATTGGGGGTGGGACCGGACCTTTTGAACTCTCGTGTGTTTCCTGTCCCAGCAAGGGGAGGAGGACGTCCTCCAGGGTGCTGTCAGGAGGGACGTCCTGGAAAAAGGCGTTACCTTTGTGGAACTGCTCTGTGAGTTGTTATATGAAAATTCCGCTAGTGGAAGTAGCTTCAGCCAATCATCCTGCAAATGACTGACGTAACAGCGTAGATATTGCTCCATGGTTTGATTGGTCCATTCAGTCTGCCCGTTGGTCTGAGGGTGGTATGCAGAAGACAAGCAAACATTAATGTGGAGCGCAGAACAAAATCCTTTCCAAAACCTGGAGGTAAATTGTATTCCCCGGTCAGAGATGATTTCATCTGGTACCCCATGCAGCCGGAAAACATTCTGGATAACCAGATCCACTGTCTCTGTAGCGGAAGGAAGACCGGTGTAAGGAATAAAATGAGCAGCCTTCGATAAACGGTCCACTACCACCAAAATAGTATTTTTACCGCCAGAGGTGGGTAACTCCACAATAAAGTCCATCGAAATAGACCCCCAAGGGCGAGATGGTACAGGTAGTGGCTTAAGAAGGCCAGTAGGTGAAACACGAGGAACCTTGTACCGGGCACAAACCTCACAAGAGCGGACATAGTCATTCACATCCTTCAAGCAGGTAGGCCACCAGAAAAAATGACTTAAAAATTCCTGCGTCTTCTGTACCCCCCGATGACCAGCCAATATGGAGTCATGGACCAATTTGAGAATTCGAAGTCTCACAGCCTCAGGGACATAAATACAGCGATCTCTAAACCATACACCATTCTGAAAGACAAGATTCACATTGTCAGGTGGGGCAGCAAGAAATACGTCACCATCATAGGCCAGCTTGATCTCCTCCCACAAGTCCCGGTCCTGGAGCACTCCTATGAAATTGGCATCAGACAAGATGGTCTTAGACGGGGTCCCAGGCACGGAGTCCATCGTGTAGATTCGGGATAGTGCATCAGCTTTCCCATTACGTGAACCTGGGCGGTACGAGATGATAAAATCAAACTGGTTCAAGAACAAAATCCACCTAGCTTGTCGAGGAGAAAGACATCTGGCGGACTTAAAGAATTCCAAATTACAGTGATCTGTGAGCACCACTACCTGTTGAGTTGCTCCCTGCAAATGGTGTCTCCATTCCTTAAAGGCGGAAATGATTGCTAAAAGTTCCTTATCTGCAATATCATAGTTCAGTTTAGCAGATGATAACCTGCGAGAAAAGAAGGCACACAGGTGAAACAAACCTTTGTCTCCGGTTCGTTGTGAGAGGATTGCTCCCAGTGCACAGTCAGAAGCATCCACCTCCACGACAAAAGGCAATGCAGGATCCGGGTGCGTCAATATCGGAGCCGTGGTAAAACAAACCTTGAGGCAATCAGGCTACGTTCACATTTGCGTTGTTGGGCGCAACGTCATCGACGCATACCGACACATGCGTCATGCGCCCCTATCTTTAACATGGGGGGCACATGGACATGCGCCGGTATGGGTTGTACTGCGTTTTACGACGCATGCGTCATATAGACGCACAAGACAGGGCGTAGGGGACGCTACTTGTAGCGTTTTCCCTGCGCTGAAAGTCCCGATCTGTAGGATCTTATGACAACGCATGCGTCGCAAAACGCTGCGTAGTGTACATGCGTTGTTGGTTGCGTCGCCGACGCTGCGCCCAACAACGCAAATGTGAACGTAGCCTTAGTGAGGAGAGTGATGGAACGGACAATTTCTGAAAAAATCCGGATAAAACGTCTATAAAAGTTAGCAAAACCAATGAATCGTTGTACCTCTTTGATGTTTCCTAGTAGCGGCCAATCCATGATCGCCTGGATCTTGCTGGACTCCATATTCAATCCCTGGGGAGAAATAACATAGCCTAAAAATTGAATCTTGGAGCAATGAAATTCACACTTTTCGAGTTTGATGTACAAATGATTATCTCTCAAACATCTGAGCACGGTCTTGACATGTTCCTGTAGTGAATCAGAGAAAATCAAGATGTCATCCAGGTAAATTACTACATAATGATCCAGTAAATCCCTGAAGATATCGTTGGCTAAGTGTTTGTAACGCTCCTGCTGCTTTCCGAGTCCGAATGGCATCACTAAATATTCAAAATGTCCATACCGACATCTGAAAGCGGTCTTCCATTCGTCTCCGGGACGTATACGGAGTAAATTATATGCCCCACGAAGATCTAATTTGGTAAATATTTTAGCTTGGCGAACTCTCTCCAACAATTCAGGAATTAGGCTAGGTTCACATTGCGTTCTTGGCGCCCGTTAGACGGACTACGTTACACCGCGGCATAACGCGGTGTAACGTAGTCCGTTAACGCCGCCATTGAATGCAATGTCTGACGCATCGCTAGAGCACGCCCACAATGGGCGTGCGCTAGCCATGTGCCGTCATTGAGTGACGTCCCCTGAGACGCGGGCTGCAGCGTTTCCGGGTCCGTCACTGCTAGCACAGATAGAGCTAGCAGATGCTCTATCTGCGCTAGCGCGATGTAACGTCGGCACTTGCGTTAACAGCACCCCGTTAGTGTATGTGCTGAACGGGCTGCTGCTAACGCAGTGTGAACCTAGCCTTAAAGGCAACAGGTACCTGTTACGAACGGTTACCTTGTTTAGCTCCCGGTAGTCAATACAAGGTCTTAGAGTGCCATCTTTCTTCTTTACAAAGAATATGGGGGCTCCCGCTGGTGAAGAGGATGGTCGGATAAACCTCTTGGCTAAATTCTCATCTATGTATTCTCGTAATGTCTTTAATTCTGGAGCTGACAACGGGTAAACATGGCCGAAAGGAATCGCTGCCCCAGGAAGCAGCTCTATAGGGCAGTCATAAGGTCTATGTGGAGGGAGTTGGTCTGCCTTCCTCTTGTCACAAATGTCCGAGAATTCCTGGTAAACCAGAGGGAGAGTAGATACCTGTTTCGTTTCCTCCAAATTCTGGGTAACTGGAACCATTACCTGTGGACTGATGGTAGGGCTACACTTCGGAAGGAAGGATATCTCCTTGGTTTCCCAATTGATGTTTGGATTCTGTGAACCAGGGAATTCCTAAAATTACAGGAAAATGAGAAGATATTAACATAAAGGAAAGTGTCTCCTGATGGTCTGGTTCCATCTTACACTTTAGAAGCACCGTCTCCTGGTCTACTGGTCCAGAAACTAATGGAGAACCATCCACCATTTCCATGGTGACTGGTGAGGCTCTTAGTCGTGTCTTAATACCATGTTCCCTGGCAAAAGAAGAATCCATGAAATTTCCACCTGCTCCAGAGTCTATCATAGCAGAACTTGGTATCCACTGTCCCTCCCACAGAATCTGAATAGGAAGAGAACAATGTGAGTATTTCTCCCCTTGATCTTTAGGGGAAGTCGGCATCACTGTTAGGGAAACCACAGCATCTATATGTAAACTGGTCTCCGAAACTTCTGACTCAGTGTCCGTATTGTCATAGTCCCCTACTGCCGCCAACACTTTGTTAGGTCGCCTGGGACATTTAGGACAATTAATGAGGAAATGATCCGATTTACCGCAGTAAAAACATAAGCGCTCACGAAACCGATATTCACGGCGTTCGTTACTCTCACGTTTTTGTAGTGAGTCCACTTATATAGGCACCTCCTCAGCTTCCCGCGGGTTCTTGCTGGTAGTTTCCCTAGACGGAAGAGTAAAATTAGTGATGCAATTTGAAGCCGCCCATTTCTCTTGTCTGCGTTCAGTTAGGTGGATATCAATACGCACACAGTGTTGTAAAAATAACTCAAACTCCTGTGGAGACTGAGCGAGCTAGCTCATCTTTGATTGTACTGGACAATCCTTTCCTAAAAATTGGTAATAAAGCATTATTATCCCAGTTGGTATCCACTACTAACCTCTTAAATTCAGTAATATACTCTATGACTGAACGTTTCCCCTGGCGTAAGGAAAGCAAGGATTTTTCAGCGGAGGCACGGCGGTTGGGATCATCAAACATTTGCGCCATAGCTG
This sequence comes from Ranitomeya variabilis, assembly GCF_051348905.1. NCBI lineage: Eukaryota > Metazoa > Chordata > Amphibia > Anura > Dendrobatidae > Ranitomeya > Ranitomeya variabilis. The sequence goes on from NC_135232.1 coordinate 738,770,008, forward strand.
CCAGAAAATCATCCAAATTATTTAGACGGACATCAGGACTTTCAACCATAGGATTTGCACAAGCCAGTGCCCGTGAAGTCAACATCATAATAATACGTAGTACCTTAGATCTATCTGACTGATAGTAGGAGGCATGTACATCAAAAAATAATATGCATTGATTAACAAACCCGCGGAATTGACTTCGGTCACCATTAAGCCGGAAAAGAGGCAATTTAGGCATACTGGTGGGTGGTGTATGATGAACAGGTGGTGTATGCTGAGCAGGTGGTGTAACCTGAGCTTCTACCAAGGTACGTAAATCTTGGAGAGCCTGACCAAGTACCTGCGCATTGTGGTTAGCTCGGGAGTCCATGTCTCTAATCTTATTTTGTATAGCTGCCACCTCCTGTTGGAAGGAGTTATATCATAGTAAACATCTTGTCTACCCGTGTCTCTGTCATTGCCCCAGCAGAATCCTTTTTTTTAGGCTGGAGTATCCTGTAATACTATTGTAGGAACTCAAGGATTCTGATAGCATGGGGCAATGAACAGACAGAGACGGGTTTCTTTAGTGCAAATAGTGTATTTGTACAACAGCAATAACACCCAAAACAATATACTGATAACCCACAGTGTCCTGAAATGAAACGAGTCCTTGAAACTTATACAGCAAATCGGCAGAGTTCTTAAGGCAGAGTCCTCAGCAAGGTGAAAGTGATAGGTGACGTGGTGCAGATCCAAACACTGTTGGCACAGAAAGAGTCAAATCCAGGTATGAAGTAAACACAGGGAAGTCCAGAACAAGACCACAAGTTCATCCCAGGTGTAGCATGAACACGGGTAAGTCCAGAAACTAGTTCACAAGTTGATCCCAGATGTGGCATAAACACGGGTAAGTTTAGAAACAGGTTCAACAAAGTATTATACTGGTGTTGTTTCCAACAGCTCCCACCGGGGGGAGTAAATGAAGGATTAAGTAGCAACACACAGTCCCGAAACAAAGTTCCAAAAACACAGTTCTTACCAGAAGGAGTGAACCGAGGGTTAAGTTGCAAGTCAGCAGACTAATGATAACATAGAGAGTGTAGATTACAAATGCAGGAAATGTCCAGAGCCAGAGGTAGATACACACTCAGAACCAGCAGCTGAGCTGAAGGAGAACAGAATCAGAATACTCCAGCAAAGAGGCTGACACGTGACCCGGGTTTTAAACAAACGAACAGGAAGTAGGGCAGACAAAAACAGCAAACTCCATCTTAACAAAGGGCAAAATCATTCACAAGGTCACTTAGAAAACCCGGAATACTGACAGCAACGTGCGTGCTGCGGCTGACATCAGCTGCCAGCCTCCGATTGGCTGGCAGCTGTTAACTATTGACGTGCGGGCACGGGCCCGCACATCAATAGCTTTGCTGTCGCAGCGCCGCTAAGGGCCCGGTTTAGCCTGCCGGTAGGGGCCTGGTGAGCAGATGAGACGGGGCCCGATGCGGGCCCCCTCTGCCCACCGGGTCCCATATGCCAGTCAGGGCAGTAATGCCCTGATGGCGGCCCTGGTTGTAGGGAGGTCATACAGGCACGTGGAGGCCACACACACTACTGAGCATCATTTCCTTTTTTTAAGGCATTTCTACTGAAGTTGGTAATTTGATTTTCCACTTTGATTTTGAGTAACTTTCTAAATTCAGACCTCCATGGGATATTCATTTTGATTTACATTGATCATTTTATGTTTTATTATTCTCAACACATTCCACTATGTAATGAATAAAGATCTGCAACTGGAATATTTCATTCAGTGATATTTAGGATGTGGGATTTTAGTGTTCCCTTTATTTTTTTGAGCTGCGAATATACAGTACATATACATACACATACTGTATACTCACACATACATGAGTGGTAAACGTGACAACTGTGAAACACAAGTAAAACGAGTTAATGCTTGTATAAGATGCAAGTATGCAGGTTATGAAACGTAAGTGATATGTGACAAAAAAAACCCAAATAATATGTGAAAAATTGTAGACAAAATCTTGATGTGAATCCTGAAGGATATGAGCCCCTTTGTACGGGCACCTATGGGGACAGTTTTTTTCTTTATTTACTTTAAAAAACAAACAAACAACATTTTTGCATGTATTTAACACATTATACAACTGAGTTTAAAGGCCCCGTCTCACATAGCGAGATCGCTAGCGATATCGCTGCTGAGTCACAAGTTTTGTGACGCAACAGCGACCTCAGTAGCGATCTCGCTATGTGTGACACGTACCAGCGACCAGGCCCCTGCTGTGAGATCGCTGGTCGTGTCGGAATGGCCTGGACCTTTTTTTGGTCGTTGAGGTCCCGCTGACATCACTGAATCGGTGTGTGTGACACCGATCCAGCGATGTCTTCACTGGTAACCAGGGTAAACATCGGGTTACTAAGCGCAGCGGTAACGTCACTGCTGTGCTGTGCTCTCACTTTACGGCCGGCGCTCACAGTCAGAGCAGGAAGCAGACGGCAAGGGACCTGACGGACATCAGATGGTGAGTATGTACGGTTTGTTTTTTTTTACATTTACGCTGGTAACCAGGGTAAACATCGGGTTACTAAGCGCGGCCCTGCGCTTAGTAACCCGATGTTTACCCTGGTTACCCGGGTGCTGCAGGGGGACTTCGGCATCGTTGAAGACAGTTTCAACGATGCCGAAGTCGTTCCCCTGATCGATGGCCGCTGGAGAGAGCTGTCTGTGTGACAGCTCCCCAGCGACCACACAACGACTTACCAACGATCACGGCCAGGTGGTATCGCTGGTCGTGATCGTTGGTAAATCGCTATGTGAGACGGGGCCTTAACACTAAATGTTTGCTTTTACAGAGTTTTGTTTCCCTGCACATTTCATGCTGCCAAATGAGTGAACTGAGAATCCTTCCGTCAGCTGACTCTAATTGGGATCTGTAACTTTTGTTTGCTTTTTACTGAGCTTCTCTCGACTGATTTATGACCACAAAGTTCAGCTCTACTTTCAAACTGTATTGTCCTAAATCAGCTGCACTGACAGAAGCCTCTTAGACCAGGTTCTGAGCATGGTCTAACAGGCTTGCCATAGCTGGATGATTTGGATATTGGCATGATGACCTCAGGTTGCCAAGGCAACAATTGGGCTCTCACAATGTTGTTGCGGGGGTGCCGATCTGAATGGAGAGGGAGCCCCCTCCCTCTTCCAGCCTTCTAAATGCCAAGATCATATGTGGGGGTAAACCACTGTTTGGGCGCATGGCAGAGCTCGGAAGGGAAGTAGCCTTCCCTTGCGCTGCAGTGTTGTAGTTCCTTACTGCCTAAGGCCAGGGCCGTATTTAGAGTTTCTGCTGCCCTAGGCACTTTTAGTGCTGCCTCCCCCATTGGTGAGTATGACACTATCGGCAGTGACTTTGGCAAGAATCGCTGTTGTGAAAATAGCCTTTTGCAGCAGATCGGGCAGTTTTTTCGCATCTGCCGCATAACGGATCACTTACAACGGATCACTTACGGCAACACTGCGTTTGGCTTGATTCATTCCCTATGGGATTTGTGGCACTTGCTGTGATCTGGCAAATGCGGTACCATACCTTCCAACTCTTGAAGGGAAAGAGGCATAAAGGTTGCGGCGCACGTAGTGCGCCGCGGCAAATTTTAGGCCACGCCTCTGACCACACCCATTTCACAACTAGTCACACCCATATCCAAGTCCCAACCACAGCCATTTAGCACTGCTGATCACAACTGTTTCATATACAATAATTATAACCAAAAAAATATGGCCACACATGATGCTCCATACTGTATAATGGCCACACAGTGCTCCATACTGTATAATGACCGCACATGATGCTCCATACTGTATAATGACTGCACATGATGCTCCATACTGTATAATAACCGCACATGATGCTCCATACTGTATAATGACCGCACATGATGCTCCATACTGTATAATGGCCACACATGATGCTCCATACTGTATAATGACTGCACATGATGCTCCATACTGTATAATGACCGCACATGATGCTCCATACTGTATAATGACCGCACATGATGCTCCATACTGTATAATGACCGCACATGATGCTCCATACTGTATAATGGCTGCACATGATGCTCCATACTGTATAATGACCACACATGATGCTCCATACTGTATAATGACCGCACATGATGCTCCATACTGTATAATGACCGCACATGATGCTCCATCTACTATATAATTGCCTAAGGGTACTTCTGTCTGTCCTTCTGTAACGGTTATTCGCTCGCTGATTGGTCTCGGCAGCTGCCTGTCATGGCTGCCGCGACCAATCAGCGACGCACACAGTCCAGAGAAAATGGCCGCTTACTCCCCGCACTCACTGCCGGCGCGCCCGCATACACAGCTCACACAGGGTTAATGCCGGCGGTAACGGACCGCGTTATGCCGCGGGTAACGCACTCCGTTACCGCTATTAACCCTGTGTGTCCCCAACTTTGTACTATTGACGCTGCCTATGCGGCATCAATAGTACAAAATGTAATGTTAAAAATAATAAATAAATAAAAAAACCTGCTATACTCACCCTCCGCCGCCTTTCTCGCTCCTCGCCACGCTCCCCGGACCGCTCCATTACAACCGTCAGCTTGCGGTTCGGTCCCGTCCCAGGGCTGGTGTGCGGCAAGGACCTGCCGTGACGTCACGGTCATGTGACCGCGACGTCTTCATAGGTCCTGCTCCCACCAGCCCTGGCACTTGCAATGGAACTCGGCTTCAGGAAAATGGCCACCGCGATCTCGATCTGCGCATGCGCGGCATCCCGCGGCCATTTTCCTGAAGCCGAGCACTACCATCTGCACAGGATCCCAGGAAGAGGAGACACGGGACGCCGAGGAGCAGCGACAAGAATGGTGAGTATGATACACTGCAAGGGGCCCTCGGATCGTTAGGTGAGTATGTTTATTTTTTATTTTTTGGCCCTGTGACATACGTGCCTCGGTAATATACTACGTCACTGGGCAATATCCTACGTGGCTCTTCTGTATACTACAAGGCTGGGCAATATACTACGTGGCTGGGCAATATACTACAAGGCTGGGCAATATACTACGTGGCTGGACAATATACTATGTGGCTCTGTGCAATATACTACGTAGCTGTGCTGTATACTATGTAGCTGGGCAATACACTACGTAAATGGCCAATATACTACGTGGACATGCATATTCTAGAATACCCGATGCGTTAGAATCGGGCCACCATCTAGTACTGTATAATGACCGCACATGATGCTCCATACTGTATAATGACCGCACATGATGCTCCATACTGTATAATGACCGCACATGATGCTCCATACTGTATAATGGCCACAAATGATGTTTAATACTGTATAATGACCACACATGATGCTCAATACTGTATAATGACCGCACATGATGCTCCATACTGTATAATGACCGCACATGATGCTCCATACTGTATAATGACCACACGTGATGCTCCATACTGTATAATGGCCACAAATGATGTTTAATACTGTATAATGACCGCACATGATGCTCCATACTGTATAATGACCGCACATGATGCTCCATACTGTATAATGACCGCACATGATGCTCCATACTGTATATTGGCCGCACATAATGCTCCATACTGTATATTGGCCACAAATGATGCTCCATACTGTATATTGGCCACAAATGATGCTCCATACTGTATAATGACCCCACATGATGCTCCATACTGTATAATGACCCCATATGATGCTCAATAGTGTATAATGCCCCCCTCCCATCTTGTATGCATGGCTCATCTTCCTCCCATCCCATATGCATGGCTCATATCCCCCGCGTATGCATGGCTCATAATTTCTCCCCCCCCCCGTATGCATGGCTCATATCCCCATATGCATGGCTCATAATTCCCCCCCACCTCCTGTATGCATGGCTCATAATTCCCCCCTGTATGCATGGCTGATATCCACCCACCCCCCCCGTATGCATGCCTCATATCCCCCTATGCATGGCTCATAATTCCCCCCCCTGTATGCATGGCTCATATCCGCCCCCCTGTATGCATGGCTCATATCCTCCTATGCATGGCTCAAAATTCCCCACCACCTCCTGTATGCATGGCTCATATCCGCCCCCCTGGCTGTATGCATGGCTCATAACCCCCCCTCTTGTATGCATGACTCATATTCCCCCTATGCATGGCTCATCTCTCCCCCCCCAAACCCCCCCCCGTATGCATGGCTCATCACTCCCCCCTCATGCATGGCTCATCACTCCCCCCCCATGCATGGCTCATCACTCCCCCCTCCCCCCCCATGCATGGCTCATCACTCCCCCCTCCCCCCCATGCATGGCTCATCACTCCCCCCTCCCCCCCATGCATGGCTCATCACTCCCCCCCATGCATGGCTCATCACTCCCCCTCCCCCCCCATGCATGGCTCATCACTCCCCCCTCCCCCCATGCATGGCTCATCACTCCCCCCTCCCCCCCCATGCATGGCTCATCACTCCCCGCTCCCCCCCATGCATGGCTCATCACTCCCCCCTCCCCCCCCCATGCATGGCTCATCACTCCCCCCCCCCACTCCTTCTCCCATGGCACGGGCGGCTTACCATCCTCCTTCAATCCCCCCTGTCCTCTGTCCCTCATACTCACCTGTCAGCTGTCTCATACCAAGCGGGCGCGCCGACGGCGACATCCCTCCGGCTCTCTGTCCCGACTCCCGGCGCACGCTCGCAGCTCCTTCTTCCTGCGTGAGCGGTCACGTGATACCGCTCTCATTAAGGCTCATGAATATGCGCATATTCATGAACCTTAATGAGCGGTACCACGTGACCGCTCACTCAGGACGCGCTACAGAAGCTGAGACCAGGCATCGCTGGAGCAAGGTGAGTATCGTCTTCAAGGAGGGCGGGGGGAGGCGGGGAGGTGGGGGGGGGCGGCGGTCGGAGGGTGGGTGGGAGGCTGGTCCCGGGGGGGGCTGGGGGGGCGGGGGTTTGGGCGGTCGGGAGGTGGGAAAAAAAAAACAAAAAAAAAACAAAAAAACACCTTGCTCGCTTGCTCAGGTGCCGCCCCCCCCGCATCGTCCCCGCCCTAGGCACGTGCCCTCGAGTGCCTAGTGGCAAATACGGCCCTGCCTAAGGCTTCACATAAGGTCCTCACAGATGTAATGTCTTTCTCTCTGTCCCCATATAGGATAGGAAAAACCCGTATGTCTGGTGGCTTGAGGCTGTTTATAGGGACTCTAGCATGCCCCGGCCTCCATGGGTTGCTACCGTGCCTCCTGGGTGTAGGGCGGACAGGTAACTTGCAATTAGCTGTCCTGCCACTCTCTGCAGCAAAGCATAAAGGTCCTTACTACCTCGGTGTTCCGGCTACCGGGCTTCTGTCTGCACCTCAGAAGGAAGCAGCCTGTATAGGGCTGGTCCCCTTCTGGTATCCTCTCCTTTGCTGCGACTCCCTTCACGCTCGCTGCAATACAGTTCTGCCTTCTGAATGTCTCTTTCTAGGAGCTGCAGCTCTGAGGGCATGCACAGCTCCGTGTCCTTTCTCCTTCGTTCACTGACAGGATCCCACCCCTGTCAGGGACCAACCAACTGAGCTCAGCTCAGTCAGCAACTAACTAACTTTCCCTACAGGCGACCAGTTTTACCTATGTGGGGAGTGACCTAATAAATAGGAGCAGAAGCTCCCCCTGGTGGCGTGGAGTGTGAAATGTGTTGCATGTTTGTGATACCTGGATGCAGTTATCATTCTTTGTCTCCAAATGTAATATCACTCTCCCCGAGAGGAAAGTAATAACACTGCGACGACCAGGACACTGGGGTGCCGCATATGCACCAGGATGGGGGCCATATACACCAGGATGGGGGATATATACCAGGATGGGGCAAATGTATACCAGGATGGGCAACATCAGGATGGGGGACATGTATACCAGGATGGAGGACATATAGAAAAGCAAAGGGCGCATTATACGAGGATGGGGCACATTATACCAGGGAAGGGGACATATAAAAAAGTGGTGTATAATCGCCGCGCTAACTGAACTGTAGTGGGGATGCACCGAAAGTGATTAGTACCGAAACTGAATTAAAATAAGGTTTGCTTAGTACTTGCTTGTATAAGTGGCATGAAAATGTGTAGGTCAATCAGGGATTTCTGCTGGCTGGTGCAACTGTTAAAAAGGTTATAGCAATTATACTGTTTCTGTGATTAACTTGAGGTATTCGTTAGTTATATCAAGTATATACGGAATACTAGGATTGTAAATGTTGAAGTGTACTTACAGTATTATAACAGTTTTATTCTTGTATATAGTGCCAGTATTATAGTAGTTATATTCTTGTACATAGGGGCAGTATTATCTATATATATAATTGTCTAAGGGGTACTTCCGTCTTTCTGTCTGTCCTTCTGTCGGCAACTTCTGTCACGGTTATTCATTCGCTGATTGGTCTCGCCAGCTGCCTGTCATGGCTGCCGCGACCAATCAGCGACGGGCACAGTCCAATTAGTCCCTCCCTACTCCCCTGCAGTCAGTGGCCGGCACCCGCTCCATACTCCCCGCAGTCACGGCTCACACAGGGTAAATGCCAGCGGTAACGGAACGCGTAATGCCTCGGGTAACTCACTCCGTTACCGCTGCTATTAACCCTGTGTGAGCAAGTTTGTACTATTGACGCTGCCTATGCAGCATCAATAGTAAAAGGATCTAATGTTAAAAATAATAAAAAAAAAGAATCATTATATACTCACCTTCCGCTGCCATTCCCGCTCCTCGCCACCCTCCGGTAACCGCTCTGTGCAAGCGGCAGGTTCCGGTACCAATGATCGTATGGCAGAAGGACCTGCCATGACGTCACGGTCATGTGACCGCGATGTCATCACAGGCCCTGCGCGCCTGCGCGAGCAGGACCTGCCATGACGTCACGGTCATGTGACCGCGACGTCATCACACCCTGGGACCGGAAGCTGCCGCCTGTACCGCGCACAGGCGACAGAACGTTTATTTTTTATTTTTTAACCTGTGACATACATGGCTGGGCAATCTACTACGTAGCTAGGCAATATACTATGTGGCTGGGCAATATAGTACGTGGCTGGGCAATATACTACGTGGCTCTGTGCTGTATACTACGTCGCTCTGCAATATACTACGTCACTGGGCAATATACTACGTGGCTCTGTGCTGTATACTACGTCACTGGGCAATATACTTCGTGGCTCTGTGCTGTATACTACGTCACTGGGCAATATACTACGTGGCTCTGTGCTGTATACTACGTGGCTCTGTGCAATATACTACGTCACTGGGCAATATACTACGTCACTGGGCAATATACTACATGGCTGGGCTATATACTACGTGGCTGGGCAATATACTACGTCACTGGGCAATATACTACGTCACTGGGCAATATACTACATCACTGGGCAATATACTACATCACTGGGCAATATACTACGTGGCTGGGCTATATACTACATGGCTGGGCTATATACTACGTGGCTGGGCAATATACTACGTGGCTGGGCAATATACTACGTCACTGGGCAATATACTACGTCACTAGGCAATATACTATGTCACTGGGCAATAAACTACGTCACTGGGCAATATACTACGTAGCTGGGCTATATACTACGTGGCTGGGCAATATACTACGTCGTTGGGCAATATACTACGTCGCTGGGCAATATACTACGTGGACATGCATATTCTAGAATACCCGATGCGTTAGAATCGGGCCACCATTTAGTAGTAGCTATATTCTTGTACATAGGGGGCAGTATTATAGTAGCTATAATCTTGTACATACTGTAGGAACAGTATTATAGTACTTATATTCTTGTACATAAGGGCAGTATTATAGTAGCTATATTCTTGTACATAGGGATCAGTATCATAGCAGTTACTGTATATTCTTGTAGATCGGAGAAGTATTATAGTAGATATATTCTTGTACATAGGAGCAGTATTATAGTAGTTATATTCTTGTACATAGGGGCAGTATTATAGTAGTTATATTCTTGTATGTCGGAGCAGTATTATAGTAGCTATATTCTTGTACATAGGAGCAGTATTATAGTAGTTATATACTTGTACATAGGGAGCAACATTATAGTAGACATATTCTTGTACATATCCAAAGGCGAAATATACACACCACACCAAAAAAATATATATAGACGAGGTGCCAGGGTATATCTAATAAGGTTCAGTGCTAATAGAATATAATAAACCAATGAGAAAAGAAGCACCAGGAGAACCAAAAGTAAAATATAGTAACAACTTTATTGAAGACAAAAATATATATAGACATATAAAACACAGAGAGAACACAGGATAAAAGACAGGGAGCGCACCATGAAGGTGGCACCATGAAAACCAGCAGGTAAACCACAGTAAGGAGCATCAGTAAACCTAAAATCTGTGCACCCAATCAAGGTAAGCATTCAAATATACAAAAAAAAATGCCTGGACAAATGCCAATAGAGAGGGGCACCATTAAGGAGTGACTAAATACTAAAGAAGACAAATAAAGATGCAAAAAGTAACAATAACGTGGAAAATACCTGTGGGACCGTGATGCCACCCACCCCAACGCCGCGTTTCGGCCACGTGCCTTCTTCCGGGGGTAAGATAAGGTTTCAGGTGACAAGGGTCTTCAGGTGGATTAAGAGTCTAATAAAATATTACAACACCCTGTGTCTTTATTTAATTAAAATACTTTGTAATAATGTGTGTGTGTTTTATTAACCATTTCGTACTATTGGATTAATAATGGATGGGTGTCATAATTGACGCCTCTCCATTATTAATCTGGCTTAATGTCACCTTACAATAGCAAGGTGACATTAACCCTTCATTACCCCATATCCCACCACTACACGGGAGGGGGAAGAGAGAGGCCAAGTGCCAGAATAGGCGCATCTTACAGATGTGCCTTTTATGGGGTGGCTGGGGGCAGATGTTTGTAGCCAGGGGGGGCCAATAACCATGGACCCTCTCTAGGCTATTAATATCTGCTCTCAGTCACTGGCTTTACCACTCTGGCGGAGAAAATTGCGCGGGAGCCCACGCCATTTTTTTCCACCATTTAACCCTTTATTTTACAAGCTACAGCGCCCAAATTTTGCACATACACACTACTAACATTAGTAGTGTGGAATATGCAAAAAAAAAAAGAGATATGAGATGGTTTACTGTATGTAAACCATGTCTCATATCATGTCGGGTTTCGGAAGGAGAATTGAAAAGCCGGCAATTGAATTACCGGCTTTTCACATATCTCGCGCTGAATTAAATATAAATACAGTATATATATATATATATATATATATATATATATATATATATATATATATATATATATGTGTGTGTCTCAATGACATATATATATATATATATATATATATATATATATATATATATATATATATACATACTGTATATATGTTTTAATGAACATTTGAGCACATAAATCCATTAGATGTCGGTTTTGCAAGCCTGCGCGAAAATATCGCAGTACGGATGCCATACGGATGTCACACGGATGTCAAAAGGATCATTTGATGCGAGGAAATTGCATCCTCGCACTGCACACGGATCACTGTTTTGGAAACATTTGTGCAATTCTCGTCCGTGAAAAACGGACCGTTTTTCTATACGTTGTGTGTGTCCCCGGCCTTATAGTAGTTATATTCTTGTACATAGGAGCAGTATTATAGTAGTTATATTCTTGTACATAGGAGGCAGTATTATAGTAGTTATATTCTTGTACATAGGGGCAGTATTATAATAGCTATATTCTTGTACATAGGGGCAGTATTATAGTATTTATATTCTTGTACATAGGGGCAGTATTATAGTAGTTATATTCTTGTACATAGGGGCAGTATTATAGTATTTATATTCTTGTACATAGGGGCAGTATTATCACAGTTATATTCTTGTACATAAGAGCAGTATTACAGCAGTTATATTCTTGTACATAGTGGCAGTATTCTAGTTGACATACTTTTTTACATATGTTATAAAAATAAATGTATCTCAAAGCTGACAATCATTGCCCGTTGTCAGAATGGTGCTGGGCAGTTTTCATTTCTCTTTTTCCACTCTTTTTTAGAATACATGATGCAGCTGGGGAAATGTTGGGCACAGAGAAAATCTCCAATAATCAGGAAGATGTGAAACCTGTGCTCCGCCCCAAGGAGCGATGTCGATCATGAGGTCATCTTGGTCACAGCTATATCCCTATTTTTGGAATAGTCTTTGCTCCACAGTAAGTGAGTACTTAAAGAGCAGACGGCAGCTTTTTACTGGACAGCCTTAACGCAATTACAAGATGTCTTCCAGGATAAATGGATCTTAGTGTTGTGTGCTTCCTGTCAGCTGAACACATGGGGATTTCTACCATTTAAAGGGACCTGCACACGTTATATTGTCAGCCTCGTGCTACAGATGATGTGATCAGATTTTTGGGAAATTACAATTTAATGATTAATAAATCTTTTATGTTCTGTACATATGATTTTCTCTCTTTGATGTCAGAGAAGTGTCTACTCCTCACAATAGAACACGTTGGACATCTAGATTTTCTTATTCTGTCTTCCTGAAGACTAGGGGGTAATCCGGACTGTTCCTTTATACTAACAGCAAGCAGAGATATTATGAGAAACATATTTCCAGGGTTACAATATGGTTTGCCTATCCTTAAGATACGTAATCAGTGTCAGATTGGTGGGGGTCCAAATGGTCGGTACCGGGTCCGGTCGCAATTAAAGGGGTGGTCACGGTGGCAGTGACCCGGTCCGTGGCCCTGGGCGCCCAAGTAAAAGGGACAGTCTTTAAAGGGTTTTTTGAAATTAGGAAAGTTTGTGATGCCACCTGTGGTATTCGGTCAGTGGGGACCGACGCTGCTTAAACGGGTCCGCTGGGGTGATGTGATGGCAGCTAGATGGTATATCTTCCCACAGGTGAAGTAGGTCCCTAGGGCTCCCGATGTATTTAGCAGGGATGGCGAATGCCGCAAATAATTTTGCAGTCTTTACCTGGTTTACTGAGATGGTATTCAGCCTCAGTCCAGGGTACCGGCAACAGGTGTAGATGGAGTCCAGGCAGCCTGAAGACAGGTAGAAATCCCCTTGACAGGTCAGTTTAGGAGCCTTCCACTGTGCGCTGGTCTGTGGTCCCTTGCTGCCTGTAGCTCTCTAACAAGGTCCTCTTTCTTCCCTGTCCAGGGACAGTATCTGCACGGCAGGCAACTTGAGCCGTCTCTTTGGGGTCTCTGTTCAAGGTGACTCTGGGCACTGATTGCTGCTGTACCTCAGTTATTATGTTGGCAAGTCCCTTTTAGTTTTCTACCCTCTGGGATCTGCCGTGGGGCTTGCAGTCCCCCTCAGCCTTGGGCTCTCGGTACCCCGTTTCTGCTTAGAGAGGCCCAGTAGCAGTCTCTCTCTAGCTCCTAAGTACCTCTGTCCTCCTTCACTGTCTGCTACCAACTGTCAACTCTCTGCTTGTCTGCCTATTAACTGCCTAGCAACTGACTCCTCCTCCCGACCAGAGAGAGCAGCTCCCCTCAAGTCTGGTGTAGAGCTTCCCCTTCTGGCCTGGAGTCAGAATGTGCTGCATGTAAGGTTACCTGCCAAAGGGATTCCTCCTGTCTCCAGGCATGGCATTACCCTCCCCGAGAGGAAGGCAATACTACTGTGGTACCTGAACTCCTGGAAGGTGAGAATAGCAGGTTTTTTGTTTTTTTATTATTTTTAACATGACATCTTTTTACTATTGATGCTGCATAGGCAGCATCAATAGTAAAAAGTTGGGGACACACAGGGTTAATAGCAGCAATAACGGAGTGCGTTACCCGCGGCATAACGCGGTCTGTTACCGCTGGCATTAACCCTGTGTGAGCGGTGACTGGAGGGGAGTATGCGGGCGCCCGGGCACTGACTGCAGGGGAGTAGGGAGGAACTAATTCTCGGGCGGACTGTGCCCGTCGCTGATTGGTCGCGGCAGCCATGACAGGCAGCTGGCGAGACCAATCAGCGACGCGGGATTTTCGTGACGGAAGTACCCCTTGGACAATTATATATATAGATATACAGCAGCGCACACTACAATAACCACACATCACAAAGCCCAAGTTTGGCGCCTTAAGCCCTACATCACTGTATAATGATCAAACAAACCAAAAATCTACAGTGTACACTGTGTTCCAAATTATTATGCAAATTGGATTTAAGTGTGATAAAGATTTAATTGTTTTGTTTTTCAAATAAACTCGTGGATGGTATTGTGTCTCAGGGCTCAATGGATCACTGAAATCAATCTTAAACACATGTGATAATTGGTTTTCCAGGTGATTCTAATTAAAGGAAAACTACTTAAAAATGATGTTCCACATTATTAAGCAGGTCACAGTTTTCAAGTAACATGGGAAAGAAAAAGGATCTCTCTGCTGCTGAAAAGCATCAAATAGTGCAATGCTTTGGTGAAGGGATGAAAACATTAGAAATTTCCCGAAAACTTAAGCGTGATCATCGTACTGTTAAGAGATTTGTGGCTGTATCTGAGCACAGATGTGTTTGTGCTGATAAAGGTATAATGAGGAAGATTTCTGCCAGGCAAGTTCATCGGATTAAGAGAACAGCTGCTAAAAAGCCATTACAAAGCCGCAAACAGATATTTGAAGCTGCTGGTGCCTCTGGAGTCCCTCGAACCTCAAGGTGTAGGCTCCTTCAAAGGCTTGCTGTGGTGCATAAACCTACTATTCGGCCACCCTTAAACAGTGTTCACAAGCAGAAACGGTTGCATTGGGCCCACACATACATGAAGACTAATTTCCAAACATTCTTGTTTACTGATAAGTGTTGAGCAACCCTGGATGGTCCAAATGGATGGAGTAGTGGATGGTTGGTGTATGGCCACCATGTCCCAACAAGGCTGCAACAACAGCAAGGAGGTGGAGGAGTCATGTTTTGGGCCGGAATCATGGAGAAACAGCTGGTAGGGCCCTTTATGGTTCCTGAAGGTGTGGAAATGACCTCTGCAAAGTATATAGAGTTTCTGACTGACAACTTTCCTCCATGGTATAAAAAGCAGAAACGTGCCTTCAGGAGCAAAATCATCTTCATGCATGACAATGCACCATCTCATGCTGCAAAGAAAACCTCTGAGTCATTGGCTGCTATGGGCATAAAAGGAGATAAACTCATGGTGTGGCCACCATCTTCCCCTGACCTCAACCCTATAGAGAACCTTTGGAGTATCATCAAGCAAAAGATCTATGAGGGTGGGAGGCAGTTCACATCAAAACAGCAGCTCTGGGAGGCTATTCTGACTTCATGCAAAGAAATACAAGCAGAAACTCAATGGATGCAAGAATTGTGAAGGTGATATCAAAGAAGGGTTCCTATGGTAACATGTGACTTTGGCCTGTTTGGATGTTTTGGAGTTAAATAGCTTTTTGTTCAGTGAATGTGACCTCCTAATGCTGCAAATGCAACAAATGAGCATTTTCAGTTCTTTAACCCCTTTGCGACATGCGCCGTACTAGTACTGCGCTGCCGGCACTGCATTTGTGCCAGCAGCAGTACTAGTACGGCGCATCGATCACCGCGGTCTCGCGCTGAGCGCCGCGGTGATTGGGTGCGGGTGTCAGCTGTATATGACAGCTGACACCCCGCAGCAATGCCCACGATCGGCGCTATTGCCGATTGCGGGCATTTAACCCCTCTGATGCCGCTGTCAATAGTGACAGCAGCATAGAGGGGGATCGCGCAGGGACGGGGGCTCCCTGCGCTCTCCCACCAGAGCAATGCGATGAAATCGCGCTGCTCCGGTGACCTGGAAGGAGTCCCCGGATCCAAGATGGCCGCGGGACTCCTTCCGGGTCATGAGATGACCTAGCTTGCCGCGCCTGCTGAGAGTTCCTAATAGCAGGCGCCGGCAAGCCTCTGCCCTTGCCTGTCACATCGGTGATCTGACAGAGTGCTGTGCACACTGTCAGATCACCGATCTGTGATGTCACCCCTTGGGACAAAGTAAAAAAGTTTAAAAAAAAAATGTCCACATGTGTAAAAAAAAAATAAAAAAAAAATTCCTAAATAAAGAAAAAAATATATATATATTCCCATAAATACATTTCTTTATCTAAATAAAAAAAAATCACACAATAAAAGTACACATATTTAGTATCGCTGCGTCTGGAACGACCCCACCTATAAAACTATATCACTAGTTAACCCCTTCAGTGAACACCGTAAAAAAAAAAAAAAAAAACGAGGCAAAAAACAACGCTTTATTCTCATACCGCCAAACAAAAAGTGGAATAACACGCGATCAAAAAGACGGATATAAATAACCATGGTACCGCTGAAAACGTCATCTTGTCCCGCAAAAAAAAAAGCTGCCATACAGCATCATCAGCAGAAAAATAAAAAAGTTATAGCTCTCAGAATAAAGCGATGCAAAAACAATTATTTTTTTATATAAAATAGTTTTTATTGTGTAAAAGCGCCAAAACATAAAAAAATTACATAATTGAGGTATCGCTGTAATCATACTGACCTGAAGAATAAAACTGCTTTATCAATTTTACCACACGTGGAATGGTATAAACGCCCCCCCTAAAAGAATTTCAGGAATTGCTGGTTTTTGTTCATTCCGCCTCCCAAAAATCGGAATAAAAAGCGATCAAAAAATGTCATGTGCCCGAAAATGGTACCAATAAAAACGTCAACTCGTCCCGCAAAAAACAAGATCTCACATGACTCTGTGGGCCAAAATATGGATAAATTATAGCTCTCAAAATGTGGTGATGCAAAAACTATTTTTTGCAATAAAAAGCGTCTTTTAGTGTGTGATGGCTGCCAACCATAAAAATCCGCCCAAAAAACGCTATAAAAGTAAATCAAATCCCCCTTCATCACCCCCTTAGTTAGGGAAAAATAATAAAATTTTAAAAAATATATTTCCATTTTCCCGTTAGGCTACTTTCACACTAGCATTGGTACGGGGCCGTCGCGCTGCGTCGGCCCGACGTACCGACGCATACTGTGCAAGCACCGCACAACGGGGGCAGCGGATGCTGTTTTTCCACCCATCCGCTGCCCCATTGTGAGGTGCGGGGAGGTGGGGCGGAGTTCCAGCCACGCATGCGCGGTCGGAAATGGTGGACCGTCGGCACAAAAAAAGTTACATGTAACGTTTTTTGCTGCCGGCGGTCCGCCACAACACGATGCAACCGTCGCACGACGGTTGCGACGTGTGTCAATACGTCGCAATGCGTCGCTAATGTTAGTCTATGGGGAAAAAACGCATCCTGCAGATGACTTTGCAGGATGCGTTTTTTCGCCAAAACGACGCATTGCGACGTATGCAAAAAAACGCTAGTGTGAAAGTAGCGCTAGGGTTAGGGCTAGGGTTGGGGTTGGGGTTAGGGCTAGGGTTAGGGCTGGGGTTAGGGTTGGGGTTAGGGTTTCAGTTAGAATTGGTGAGTTTTCACTGTTTAGGCACATCAGGGGCTCTCCAAACGCGACATGGCATCCGATCTCAATTCCAGCCAATTCTGCTTTGAAAAACTAAAACAGTGCTCCTTCCCTTCCGAGTTCTCCTGTGCGCCCAAACAGTGGTTCCCCCAACATATGGGGTATCAGCGTTCTCAGGACAAGTTGGACAACAACTTTTGGGGTCCAATTTGTCCTGTTACCCTTGGGAAAATAAAAACGTGGGGGCTAAAATATCAGTTTCGTGGAAAAAAAAATATTTTTGATTTTCACGGCTCTGCGTGATAAACTGTAGTGAAACATTTGTTGGTTCAAAGTTCTCACAACACATCTAGATAAGTTCCGTGGGGGGTCTAGTTTCCAATATGGGGTTACCTGTGGGGGGTTTCTACTGTTTAGGTACATCAGGGGCTCTGCAAATGCAACATGACACCTGCAGACCAATCCATCTAAGTCTGCATTTCAAACGGCGCTCCTTCCCTTCCGAGCTCTGCCGTGCGCCCAAACAGTGGTTCCCCCCAATGTATGGGGTATCAGCGTACTCAGGACAAATTGGACAATAACTTTTGTGGTCCAATTTCTCCTGTTACCCTTGGGAACAAAAAAATTGCAGGCTAAAACATCATTTTGTGGAAAGAAAAAATGATTTTTTAATTTTCACAGCGCTACATTCTAAACTTTAGTGAAACAATTGGGGGTTAAAAGTGCTCACCACACATCTAGATAAGTTCCTTAGGGGGTCTTCTTTCCAAAATGGTGTCACTTGTGGGGGTTTCCACTGTTTAGGCACGTCAGGGGCTCTCCAAACACGACATGGGTTCCGATCTCAATTCCAGCCAATTTTGCATTGAAAAGTCAAATGGCGCTCCTTCCCTTCCGCGCTCTGCCATGCGCTCAAACAGTCGTTTATCCCCATATATGAAGTATCAGCGTACTCAGGACAAATTGCACAACAACTTTTGTGGTCCAATTTATCCTGTTACCCTTGGGAAAATAAAAAATTTGGGGCAAAAAGATCATTTTTTGTGAAAATTAATATTAATTTGTTTTTTACGGCTCTACATTATAAACTTCTGTGAAGCACTTGGAGGTTCAAAGTGCTTACCACACATCTAGATTAGTTCCTTAGAGGGTCTACTTTCCAAAATGGTGTCACTTTTGGGGGTTTCCACTGTTTAGGCACATCAGGGGCTCTCCAATCGCGACATGGGTTCCGATCTCAATTCCAGCAAATCTTGCATTGAAAAGTCAAATGGCGCTCCTTCCCTTCCGAGCTCTGCCATGTGCCCAATCAATGGTTTACCCCAACATGTGGGGTATCGGCGTACTCAGGACAAATTGTACGACTTTTTTGGTCCAATTTCTCCTCTTACCCTTGGTAAAATAAAACAAATTGGATCTGAAGTAAAAATTTTGTGAAAAAAAGTTAAATGTTCAATTTTTTTTAAACATTCCAAAAATTCCTGTTAAGCACCTGAAGGGTTAATAAACTTTTTGAATGTGGTTTTGAGTACCTTGAGGGGTGCAGTTTTTAGAATGATGTCACTTTTGGGCATTTTCTGTCATATAGACCCCTCAAAGTCACTTCAAGTGTGAGGTGGTCCGTAAAAAAAATGGTTTTGCAAATTTTGTTGCAAAAATGAGAAATCGCTGGTCAACTTTTAACCCTTATAACTCCCTAACAAAAAAAAATTATGTTTCCAAAATTGTGCTGATGTAAAGCAGACATGTGGGAAATGTTGTTTATTAACTATATTATGAGATATAACTCTCTAATTTAAGGGCATAAAAACTAAAAGTTTGAAAATTGCTAAATTTTCATAATTTTCAACAAATTTTTTTTTTTTTTCACAAATAAATGCACGTCATATCGAAGACGTTTTACCACTATCATGAAGTACAATATGTCACGAGAAAACAATGTCAGAATCGCCAGGATCCGTTGAAGCGTTTTAGAGTTATGACTTCATAAAGTGACAGTGGTCAGAATTCTAAATTGGCCCTGTCACTTAGGTGAAAACAGGCTTCAGGGTGAAGGGGTTAAAACATATCAAATGTCTAGAAATTCTACTGTGCCTAATAATTTGGAACAGTGCTTTTTAAGTTTTTATTCATTTTGGAGATTATACTGTTATCATTGGGAGGTTTATTCAAAAACATTTGATGTATACTCTAACGGGTGATTACTTTTATTAGACTGACTGTCATTTGCACCAACCATTTAGGAAAATCAGAGAAAAATGTCATTTGCATAATAATTTGGAACATAGTGTATATCACACGGAGAAAATAGGAGTCATTAGGTATAAAAATAGTAAATTTATTTGTACTTCAAAAAAATCAACATACTAAAACATACTAAATCCATTACATCAAAAAACAAGTATCTGCAGGAAATTGAAACAGAAAAGAAGGAACCCTGCTGATTACCCCTGCCCACTCTGTGCAAAAATAGCATTAGATAAGGCATACCTCCCAACTTTTGAAGATGGGAAAGAGGAACAAAGTTTGCGGCACGCAACGCGGCAAATTTTAGGCCACGCCTCTGACCACACACATTCATAATTAGTCACACCCATATCCACGTCCCAACCACACCCATTTAGCACTGCTGATCACACTGTTTTATATACAATAATTATAAACAAAAAAAATATGGCCACACAGTGCTCCATACTGTATAATGACCCCACATGATGCTCCATACTGTAAAATGGCCACACACAGTGCTCCATACTGTATAATGGCCACACAGTGCTCCATACTGTATAATGGCCACACATGATGCTCAATACTGTATAATGGCCACACATGATGCTCCATAGTGTATAATGGCTGCACATGATGCTCAATACTGTATAATGGCCACACATGATGCTCCATAGTGTATAATGGCTACACATGATGCTCCATACTGTATAATGGCCACACATGATGCTTAATACTGTATAATGGCCACACATG
Organism: Ranitomeya variabilis; assembly: GCF_051348905.1. Taxonomy (NCBI): domain Eukaryota; kingdom Metazoa; phylum Chordata; class Amphibia; order Anura; family Dendrobatidae; genus Ranitomeya; species Ranitomeya variabilis. The sequence goes on from NC_135232.1 coordinate 738,790,483, forward strand.
ATGCTCCATAGTGTATAATGGCCACACATGATGCTCCATAATGTATAATGGTCACACAGTGCTCCATACTGTATAATGGCCACACAGTGCTCCATACTGTATAATGGTCACACATAGTGCTCCATACTGTATAACGGCCACACACAGTTCTCCATACTGCATAATGATCCCACATGATGCTCAATAATGTATAATGGCCACACTGTTATGACCCCAATGGCAGAGGGTCTCAGAAGTACATACCAAGTCTGCAAACATAAAAAAACAGCTCATAGGGCAGTGGTAACTGGGCTAACCGTATATCTGATCCTAGCACCACAAATAGCAGCAGCCGGGGAACGTGCCTACGTTGGTTCTAGACGTCTCGCGCCAGCCGGAGAACTAACTAACCCTAGAAGGGAAAAGATAGACCTTTCTTGCCTCCAGAGAAAAGACCCCAAAAGTTGGATACAAGCCCCCAACAAATAAAAACGGTGAGGTAAGGAGAAAAGACAAACGTAAGAATGAACTAGATATTTAGCAAAGAGAGGCCCACTAGCTAATAGCAGAATATAGTAAGATAACTTATACGGTCAGCAAAAACCCTATCAAAATTTCCACGCTGGATATTCAAGAACCCCCGAACCGTCTAACGGCCGGGGGGAGATCACCAGCCCCCTAGAGCTTCCAGCAAAATCAGGAATCACATTTAGTACAAGCTGGACAAAAATAAGAGCAATGCAAAATAACCAAAAAACAAAGAAGCAGGACTTAGCTTAATTTTGCAAGAACCAAGACCAGCAGACAGGAGCAAACAGAAAGGATCTGAATACAACGATGCCAGGCACTGGACTAAGGATCCAGGAAGTTTATATAGCAACACCCCTGGACTAACGACCCAGGTGGGTGCCAAACTGAGGAAATACAATCCCAGAGTCATATCACTAGTGACCACAAGAGGGAGCCAAAAAGTCTAATTCACAACAGTACCCCCCCCTTAAGGAGGGGTCACCGAACCCTCACCAAGACCACCAGGGTGATCAGGATGAGCAGCGTGAAAGGCACGAACTAAATCGGCCGCATGCACATCAGAGGCAACCACCCAGGAATTATCCTCCTGACCATAGCCCTTCCACTTGACCAGATACTGAAGCCTCCACCTGGAGAGACGAGAATCCAAGATATTCTCCACCACGTACTCCAACTCGCCCTCAACCAACACTGGAGCAGGAGGCTCAAGAGAAGGAACCACAGGTACAACGTACCGCCGCAACAAAGACCTATGGAACACGTTGTGAATGGCAAACGACACCGGAAGATCCAAGCGAAAGGACACAGGATTAAGGATTTCCAATATCTTGTAAGGACCGATGAAGCGAGGCTTAAATTTAGGAGAGGAGACCTTCATAGGAACAAATCGAGAAGACAGCCATACCAAATCCCCAACACGAAGTCGGGGACCCACACCGCGGCGGCGGTTGGCAAAACGCTGAGCCTTCTCCTGTGACAACTTTAAGTTGTCCACCACATGATTCCAGATCTGCTGCAACCTATCCACCACAGAATCTACCCCAGGACAGTCAGAAGACTCCACATGTCCCGAGGAAAAACGAGGATGGAAACCAGAGTTGCAGAAAAATGGCGAAACCAAAGTAGCGGAACTAGCCCGATTATTAAGGGCAAACTCAGCCAATGGCAAGAAGGTCACCCAATCATCCTGATCTGGAGAAACAAAACACCTCAAATAAGCCTCCAGAGTCTGATTAGTTCGCTCCGTTTGTCCATTAGTTTGAGGATGAAAGGCAGATGAAAACGACAAATCAATGCCCATCTTAGCACAAAAGGATCGCCAGAACCTGGAAACAAACTGGGATCCCCTGTCAGACACGATATTCTCAGGAATGCCGTGTAAACGAACCACATTCTGAAAGAACAAGGGAACCAGATCGGAAGAGGAAGGCAATTTAGGCAAAGATACCAAATGGACCATCTTGGAAAAGCGATCACATACCACCCAGATGACAGACATTCCTTGAGACACCGGAAGATCAGAAATGAAATCCATGGAAATGTGTGTCCAAGGCCTCTTCGGGACAGGCAAGGGCAAGAGCAAGCCGCTGGCACGAGAACAGCAAGGCTTAGCTCGAGCACAAGTCCCACAGGACTGCACAAATGACCGCACATCCCGTGACAAGGAAGGCCACCAAAAGGATCTAGCCACCAAATCTCTGGTGCCAAAAATTCCCGGATGCCCTGCCAACACCGAGGAATGAACCTCGGAAATGACTCTGTTGGTCCACTTATCAGGAACAAACAGTCTGTCAGGTGGACAAGAGTCAGGTCTACCGGCCTGAAATCTTTGCAACACACGTCGCAAATCCGGAGAAATGGCTGACAAGATTACTCCCTCTTTAAGAATACCAACTGGTTCTGTGACTCCAGGAGAGTCAGGCACAAAGCTCCTTGAAAGAGCATCAGCCTTCACATTCTTTGAACCTGGTAAATACGAGACCACAAAGTCAAAACGGGAGAAAAACAATGACCAACGGTTCTGTCTAGGATTCAGGCGCTTAGCAGACTCAAGATACATCAGATTCTTGTGATCAGTCAAGACCACCACACGATGCTTAGCACCCTCGAGCCAATGACCCCACTCCTCAAATGCCCACTTCATGGCCAGCAACTCCCGATTGCCAACATCATAATTCCGCTCAGCAGGCGAAAACTTCCTAGAGAAGAAAGCACATGGTCTCATTACAGAGCAACCAGGGCCTCTCTGCGACAAAACGGCCCCTGCCCCAATCTCAGAAGCATCCACTTCAACCTGAAAGGGAAGTGAGACATCAGGCTGGCACAAAACAGGCGCCGAAGTAAACCGGCGCTTCAACTCTTGAAAAGCCTCCACGGCTGCAGGGGCCCAGTTAGCAACATCAGAACCTTTCTTGGTCATATCCGTCAAAGGTTTAACAACGCTAGAAAAATTAGCGATAAAACGACGGTAGAAGTTAGCAAAACCCAAGAACTTCTGAAGACTCTTAACTGACGTGGGTTGAGTCCAATCATGAATAGCTCGGACCTTGACTGGGTCCATCTCCACCGCAGAAGGGGAAAAAATAAAACCCAAAAAGGGAACCTTCTGTACACCAGAGAGACACTTTGAGCCCTTAACAAACAAAGCATTTTCACGCAAAACCTGAAACACCATCCTGACCTGCTCTACATGCGAGTCCCAATCATCAGAGAAAACCAGAATATCATCCAGATAAACAATCATAAATTTATCCAGATACTTCCGGAAAATATCATGCATAAAGGACTGAAACACTGAAGGAGCATTAGAGAGCCCAAAAGGCATCACCAAGTACTCAAAATGACCTTCGGGCGTATTAAATGCGGTTTTCCATTCATCTCCTTTCTTAATGCGCACAAGGTTGTACGCACCACGAAGATCTATCTTGGTGAACCACTTGGCACCCTTAATCCGGGCAAACAAGTCCGACAACAGAGGCAAAGGATACTGAAATTTAACAGTGATTTTATTCAGAAGCCGATAGTCAATACAAGGTCTCAAAGATCCGTCCTTCTTGGCCACAAAAAAAAATCCCGCACCAAGAGGGGAAGAGGATGGACGGATATGCCCCTTCTCCAGAGACTCCTTGATATACGAACGCATTGCGGTATGCTCAGGTACAGACAGATTAAATAGTCTTCCCTTAGGAAATTTACTACCTGGAATCAAATCTATGGCGCAGTCACAGTCCCTATGAGGAGGCAGAGCACTGGACCTGGACTCGCTGAATACATCCTGATAATCAGACAAATACTCAGGAACTTCCGAAGGCGTAGAGGAAGCAATAGACACCGGTGGGGAATCACCATGAATTCCCTGACAGCCCCAACTTGACACAGACATTGCCTTCCAATCCAAGACTGGATTATGGGTCTGTAACCGTGGCAAACCCAAAACGACCAAATCATGCATTTTATGCAGAACAAGAAAACGAATCACCTCCCGATGTTCAGGAGTCATGCACATGGTTACCTGTGTCCAAAACTGCGGTTTATTTTCCGCCAATGGCGTAGCATCAATACCTCTAAGAGGAATAGGATTTACCAATGGCTCAAGAACAAAACCACAGCGCTTGGCAAATGACAGATCCATAAGACTCAGGGCAGCACCTGAATTCACAAACGCCATAGCAGGGTAGGAGGACAGTGAGCAAATTAAAGTCACAGACAAAATAAATTTAGGTTGCAAATTACCAATGGTGACAGGACTAACAACCCTAGTTAGGCGTTTAGAGCATGCTGATATAACATGTGTAGAATCACCACAGTAAAAACACAACCCATTCTGATGTCTATGATTTTTCCGTTCATTTCTAGTCTGAATTCTACCACATTGCATTAAATTAGGTGTTTGTTCAGACAACACCACCAGAGGACTCGCGGCTTTGCGCTCCCGCAAACGCCAGTCAATTTGAATAGCCAGCGCCATGGAATCATTCAGACTTGTAGGAATGGGGAACCCCACCATCACATTTTTAATGGCTTCAGAAAGGCCATTTCTGAAATTTGCGGCCAGAGCACACTCATTCCACTGAGTAAGCACGGACCATTTCCGAAATTTTTGGCAATACACTTCAGCTTCATCCTGACCCTGAGAAATAGCCAGCAAGGCTTTTTCTGCCTGAATTTCAAGATTGGGTTCCTCGTAAAGCAATCCAAGCGCCAGAAAAAACGCATCAATATTTGCCAATGCGGGATCTCCTGGCGCTAGCGAGAAGGCCCAATCCTGAGGGTCGCCCCGTAAGAAAGAGATAACAATTTTAACTTGCTGAGCTGAGTCTCCAGATGAACGGGGTCTCAGAGATAGAAGCAATTTACAATTATTCCTGAAATTCCTAAACTTAAATCGGTCTCCAGAGAACAATTCAGGAATAGGTATTTTAGGTTCAGACATAGGACTCCTAGTAACAAAGTCTTGTATACCCTGCACACGAGCAGCAAGCTGGTCCACACTTGTAATCAAAGTCTGGACATTCATGTCTGCAGCAAGCACAAGCCACTCAGAGGTAAAAGGGAGGAACAAAGAGAGGAGAAAAAAAAAAAAAAAACCCTCAGAATTTCCTTTCTTATAATCCCACTTCTGCAATGCATTAAACATTCAATTTGGGCCTGGCATACTGTTATGACCCCAATGGCAGAGGGTCTCAGAAGTACATACCAAGTCTGCAAACATAAAAAACCAGCTCATAGGGCAGTGGTAACTGGGCTAACCGTATATCTGATCCTAGCACCACAAATAGTAGCAGCCGGGGAACGTGCCTACGTTGGTTCTAGACGTCTCGCGCCAGCCGGAGAACTAACTAACCCTAGAAGGGAAAAGATAGACCTTTCTTGCCTCCAGAGAAAAGACCCCAAAAGTTGGATACAAGCCCCCAACAAATAAAAACGGTGAGGTAAGGAGAAAAGACAAACGTAAGAATTAACTAGATATTTAGCAAAGAGAGGCCCACTAGCTAATAGCAGAATATAGTAAGATGACTTATAAGGTCAGCAAAAACCCTATCAAAATTTCCACGCTGGATATTCAAGAACCCCCGAACCGTCTAACGGCCGGGGGGAGATCACCAGCCCCCTAGAGCTTCCAGCAAAATCAGGAATCACATTTAGTACAAGCTGGACAAAAATAAGAGCAATGCAAAATAACCAAAAAACAAAGAAGCAGGACTTAGCTTAATTTTGCAAGAACCAAGACCAGCAGACAGGAGCAAACAGAAAGGATCTGAATACAACGAGCGTCCCATGCTGGACAGCGGGGCGAAGCAACAAAACCGGGACATTCCTGCACAATGAGGGACGGTTGGGAGCTATGGATAAGGTGCAAGTGCAGTAATATATTGCACATAGAAGGTAAGCAAAAAAAAAAAAAAAAGCCAGCCAGGATTCTAAGATCACTCTATCAGTATATCGGCCAAAGAGTAACAAAATGCTTACCAAAGGCAGGGAGGTTCCAAACCCGGGCGTGGATGCCCCAAAAAACCCCGACGCACGTTTCGCGTGTCTATAACACCGCTTTCTCGGTGATAGAGTGATCTTAGAATCCTGGCTGGCTTTTTTTTTTTGCTTACCTTCTATGTGCAATATATTACTGCACTTGCACCTTATCTAATACGATTTTTGCACAGAGTGGGCAGGGGTAATCAGCAGGGTTCCTTCTTTTCTGTTTCAATTTCCTGCAGATACTTGTTTTTTTATGTAATGGATTTAGTATGTTGATTTTTTTGAAGTACAAATAAATTTACTATTTTTATATCTAATGACTCCTATTTTCTCCGTGTGATATATATATATTTTGGAGTTGGTTTGCTTTGCTGTTTCTTTTGTTTTGGAATGGGCTATTTTTAGGCCCTATTGTAATGATTACAATATGTTATTGAGGTTTTTGTTTCTAAAAATCTACAGTGTCAGCAGCAGCCCACCTCTAGGAAAGGAGATTACCAGACTAGGGCACACTAAAAGAAAAGCCCCTCCAGAGGAGAGCGGCCCTCTGTGTGCCCAGTCTCTCATACTCCAGAGAGCGCACCTTCACCAGGTCACCGAGTATGATCCTAAACACATCGTCCACTGGGAGGATTTTTCGTTTCATTGATACTAAGCACCATGCGCTCCACGTGTGATACCTAACCACTGCGCTAACTAGAAATAAGGTGCAGCGGTCCCGACCACCAAAGTCTCCGAATGCTCCATAGGCCCATTCTGCATAAGAAAGATCGGCCAGCCGAGACCAGCCAATGGAGGCGAATGAGAGAAAAAGCATCACTACAAATATGCACACCACATACACAAAAATAAGAGACACGATAATAAATCATATATAAAAAAAACAAGATTTTTATTGACACAGCCAATGGAGGCGCCCACCCTGTTGTACACCTCTGTGTTGAAGGGACAATGAATCAGGAAGTGGTCCATGTGCAGCGCCCCAGAGTCCTGGTCGTTGCAGTACTGTGGCTCCGCCACTATGGGGAGCCATGGTGCGTCCGATGGCACTGAAGGAGTTCATCTGATCAGGTATCACAGACACCAATACATTTCACAGCTGGGCCTCCGGGGGGAGCTAAGGGTTCTATTTATTAGGCCACTCCCCACCATAGTGGGTAAACTGGGGGTCAGGCAGGAAGTTAGTAGAGAAAGCTGACTGGATTGAACGAAGCAACACCTGGTGGCAGAGGGTGTTGTGGAGGAAGAGACAGTAGGGTCTCTGTCAGGGGTGGGATCCTGACAGAGGCTTGGCATTGAAAAGAACGTAACGGGTCCGCGCCAGCTCCGGGAAGCGGCGGGACCCAAGAAAGGACTAGAAGCGAGATAGATTGTGCTGAGTGAGAAACGAGATCAAGCAATAGGAGAATACCAGTAGGGGTCGTGCTGTAAGACCGGAGCAACATCCTACTGAGGCGCACTACCGGCGGCCGGAACGCCGAGGGAGTATTTCATTAGACAGCTTCAAGCAATACTCTAAACAGCGGCAGGACAGTCAGTCTCAGGCGGGCTGTCTCACCTAAATCACCTATGAAGTCTTGGGAGGCAATTGCGGGAGAGGGGCGTCTCTAGGGTCCCGGAAGAACTCCAGGCCTACCCGACAAACGGGTGCCGTTCTAACTGTAACATCAGGAAGGGACGGAAGATTAGCAGAAGATCAGTTAATCGAGTTGTGAGGGAACACGAGAAACAGACACAACAGTTGTGGGGTACTTTCCGTAAGCATAGCAGGGAAGGACTACAACACATAGCGCTAAGAAGGAAGGCACCGATTTCCACCTGTGAAGTGAACTCTGGAGGTGCCATTGGACCGGCCGGACTTGCGCAGCCTGGTGAACCATATTCTGGACTGAGGACTCAGAGATCTCCAGTAAAGAGGTAAAGAGACTGCAACCTGGTGTCCTCGTTATTTACCGCGACCTGCACCCCACAACTGCACCACCAACATCCACACCTAGCATTCACTGTGCGCCCCACGGCAGGGTCACGGACCGGGGCCTAGCCGCCGTGACAACCCCAGAAGCAGAGACTCAGAGGCCCGGTACCGGGTACCCCTCGGCCCTGCGGCGGTGGGGGCGCTACAATTTGGCATCACGAACAGGATCTACTTAAGCCTGAAGAATCGGGTCATGTGTGCCTTGGAATTGTGATTTATTTTGCTTGAACTGTGACTTATTGCAAAGACTGTGGATTGCCACTTGCCGCCAAAAGTTCCCGCCAAAACCGCCGCCATTGCAGCGCCACAGGGAGCGCAGAGGGAGAAGAAGGGCGTGCCATGGGAGGAGACTACCAAAGCGGCGCCAGAAGTAGCGACCGCCCCCTCCGACTCCTGCTGCGAGAGAACGACCTGCCCAGCAGCGGAGGAGAACCGCCTCCTGATCTGCAACGGCGGGAACGAGGTGAAGAAGGAGCCCGGCCCTGGAGAAATGGCGGAGTTAGGTGCATGCACTGCCACCGACTATCAGGCAGCGATGACGAACAGCAAGTGCCTGAACGAGGAAGGAGCGATTCCGGCTTGCCTTCCTTCACCAGAGGCGCACCTATGTCCACTGCAGCGGAAGGATCTGAATTCTTTGGAACCGGCCGCGGAGCTGAGCTTACCCATCCCGTCCTCGGAGTCAGCGGAGGAGGAACCCTGGTGGGCGGAGCCGCATCCAGGGACCCCATTGGAGGGGCCGCGGTCCGGGCTGCGGCCGACTCCAGCGTTCTCGTTAATGGACCGGAGCGACATCGGTGGAACCACATCAGGCGCAGGTATGGAAGACGCCCCTGCTCCCTTGCTCGATCCCGCTCCCGCGACCGGCCCTCGCCCCAGTAAAAGTCATCTACTATCGGCAGAGCTAGTGGTGCTACCCCCCGATGCAATGGGGAAGCTGGTGCCACCGCTGCCGACTAGGATGGGGGAACCCGTAGACGTGGGCCCAGACGGGGTGACCCTCCAGTGGGACACCCCCCGGGTTGGGCCAGATGGAGTTCGGGAAGAAGGATTCACCCTTGCTGTGCTTACCTGGGAGCAATACAAACAATGCTTGATCCTACATTGGAAAAGGCAGAAAGAGGCAGAGCTGACTGCCCCACTGAGGGTACGACAACCACCTCCTGCAGGTGATGACCGGGACGTGGTGAGGCGGGGCACTGTGTTGGCCTTCCACCCGAAGAGAGGATGGGGCTCCATACAGGAACCGGGGCTACCAACTGACGTCTTCGTTGCCAGCTGCAACGTGAAGGCTCCCTGCTGTGGCCGAAGTGGTAATCCGCTACAAAGGGGAGATCCGGTGACTTACACCCGTCATCGGAATGCATACGGGTGGTATGCCCGGGACGTGCGCCGTTGTGAGCTTGGGGGAGCGTCATCTGGTACTTCAACCATGATGGAACCAGACATCACAGATCTTACCAACATTGCTGCCGTACGTCTCATTGCAGCGACTGAGCTGGCGGCTAGAGTCCGCCTTCGGGTCCAGACATCGGGTGGTCTGACTGCACCAGGGAAATCCATCGGTGATACTGGTGCGGCATCAGCTGCTGACCTAAGATCAAAGTCTGCACAGTCGGAAGGTGCCCACTTTCGGCTGATGTCTTGTGATTTACTATGAAGATAAACCTCGATACCATGAATCTGTAAATAGTTACTGTTTCCTGTTGGCTGCTAAACCCGTTCAGGGTAAACTTTTAAGGGGATCCCTCTATGGACCCGGGATCCCTATTGTTTTTGGTTACTTTTCTATTTTTTCTATGTTATTCAAAAACTGCTGAAATCATGAACAGTGCATGATCCGAACTTCTTGTAAATAGTTGCACCTTATTAAAGGCGCTCCCTACTGGTTTTACTTAAAGACTCTTTGCGAAGATACCGCACTGGAACCTTTGCTGAGTATGGACTGGTAGCTTGAGAAAATACGCTACCTCACAGAGACTTGGTCCTCTCTTAAAGGGGATGTTCATTTGTCGCGTTTCGATAGTAATATTGCTTAAGACAAGTAGCAATAATGATGATGAGAGAAAAGTGATGATAATGTTTGTACAAGAAAGTTATATGTGTTTAATTAGTTAAATGTGAAGAAATACTGATGATGTGCTCTGAGAATTAGAAGGTGAAAGATAGAAGAAAGATGCAGTGGGCCCGTAGAGATAGATGTGGTGTCCAGCATGCAAGAAAGGAAGAAAGATAATGAGAAGGCTTAATGTTCGATAGACAATGTTTAGATAATGCTGATAGAAAGTTAGGATAGAAGGTAAACCCTGAGTCCTGATAGGAGTCATGTAGAGATGACTCAGTGCTCTTAAACTGAAAGTAATGTTATGTTCTATACTGTGTATAGTAGTTGAAAAGGCAGTAGGCCCTGGCTGAACGGGGCGGTCCTGTAACAGAAAGGAGAGGCAGTAGGTCTGGTGCCGATAGGACAGGCGGTCCTGGAGATTTAAAGAAGGCGAGTGGGAAAGTTAAAATACCTTATAATGTGATTATAGGAAGGTCTTTAGTGGATTTAGAGTGTGAGTCCTTAAAGGCAATGTTAAATTATTGTTCAACAATTTTGTACTTAGTAGAATACCCGGTTGGGTAACAGGAGTTATTTATAGCCTGTAATTTATAATGTTAACCATGTTTGTAACGTTCAAGTGTCCTCACCTCCCATAAAGGGAAGCCTGTTCAAGTATACTTATTGTTATTACACTCAATGAAACTGTGTGTCTTTTTGCTAACTTGTATTGTTGTTTTCTTCCCAGTCCCGGAGTACTGTGTTTAACCAGGGGGGAGTGCAGCTCCCCAGAGTCCTGGTCGTTGCAGTACTGTGGCTCCGCCACTATGGGGAGCCATGGTGCGTCCGATGGCACTGAAGGAGTCCATCTGATCAGGTATCACAGACACCAATACATTTCACAGCTGGGCCTCCGGGGGGAGCTAAGGGTTCTATTCATTAGGCCACTCCCCACCATAGTGGGTAAACTGGGGGTCAGGCAGGAAGTTAGTAGAGAAAGCTGACTGGATTGAACGAAGCAACACCTGGTGGCAGAGGGTGTTGTGGAGGAAGAGACAGTAGGGTCTCTGTCAGGGGTGGGATCCTGACAGAGGCTTGGCATTGAAAAGAACGTAACGGGTCCACGCCAGCTCCGGGAAGCGGCGGGACCCAAGAAAGGACTAGAAGCGAGATAGATTGTGCTGAGTGAGAAACGAGATCAAGCAATAGGAGAATACCAGTAGGGGTCGTGCTGTAAGACCGGAGCAACATCCTACTGAGGCGCACTACCGGCGGCCGGAACGCCGAGGGAGTATTTCATTAGACAGCTTCAAGCAATACTCTAAACAGCGGCAGGACAGTCAGTCTCAGGCGGGCTGTCTCACCTAAATCACCTATGAAGTCTTGGGACGCAATTGCGGGAGAGGGGCGTCTCTAGGGTCCCGGAAGAACTCCAGGCCTACCCGACAAACGGGTGCCGTTCTAACTGTAACATCAGGAAGGGACGGAAGATTAGCAGAAGATCAGTTAATCGAGTTGTGAGGGAACACGAGAAACAGACACAACAGTTGTGGGGTACTTTCCGTAAGCATAGCAGGGAAGGACTACAACACATAGCGCTAAGAAGGAAGGCACCGATTTCCACCTGTGAAGTGAACTCTGGAGGTGCCATTGGACCGGCCGGACTTGCGCAGCCTGGTGAACCATATTCTGGACTGAGGACTCAGAGATCTCCAGTAAAGAGGTAAAGAGACTGCAACCTGGTGTCCTCGTTATTTACCGCGACCTGCACCCCACAACTGCACCACCAACATCCACACCTAGCATTCACTGTGCGCCCCACGGCAGGGTCACGGACCGGGGCCTAGCCGCCGTGACAACCCCAGAAGCAGAGACTCAGAGGCCCGGTACCGGGTACCCCTCGGCCCTGCGGCGGTGGGGGCGCTACACATGCTTTCCAGCACGGTACCACAATGCTCCCGGGGACAGTTCCTGTCTTCAGAGCTCCTACACTTCGGATTGTCCCTCACACACAGTTTCCCATTGAAGCAGCGCCAAGCCAAGTCCCAAAACTTCGAGGGGATTCTGATAGAATTCAAAGGATGCAAACCCACCCCAAGATCCCGACTTGGGCAATCTCTGAGCTCCAGAGGCCTCTGGAAATGGGTCAACAGAACCCTATTGTCAAGGAGTTTCCTTGGCAGAGTCCTGATCTCCCACATTCCCAGACCCCACCGATGAATTACCTTCAGAACCAAGGTAGCCTAAGCCGGAAAATGTCCATGCGGTGTGCGAAGATCCTTCACTTGCCCTCCTGCCTCCCATTCGTGGAAGAAAGGCTGAAACTATCCCCTACAGGAGAATACCCTTGGAGGAGCCCTCTCTTTCCAGAGGTTTACAATATTGATCTTAATGAAGGTATCCACAAGGAATACCACAGGGTTGACCATACCCAACCCTCCTAGTCTCTCGTACGGTAAGTAACCTCCCTCTTGACCAGGTTCAGTCTATTCCCCCATAACAGTTGGAAGAACAAACTGTAGAACCGAGTCCAGAGAGATTCCGGCAAGATGCACACTCTGCCCAGATAAATAAGTAAAGGGAGCATGTAAATTTTGATCAGGATCTCCTTCCAGCTAGAGACTCTCACACTTATCCCGGTTGATCTTGGACCCGGATGCCTCCGAGTAGCGATCTACCTCTGACATCAGCCACCCTGCCTCCTCGTGAAAGGAACCAAAAACAGTGACATCATCGGCATACGCCACCACCCTCTGAGTGGCTTCCGGTGCTGCCCGGTCCATCCTGATCCCGGCCAATGGTCCACGCTCCACCCTCTTAAGAAGTGGGTCAATCGCAAACATGTACAGCAGTGGGCTCAAGGGACAACCCTGGCGAACACCAGACCCAACCTCAAAAGAGCTGCCAATCCAACCATTCACAAGCGGGAAACTCTCTGCCCCACTGTACAAGGTCATAAACCAATCAACAAACCCCCCCGTCAGGCCATATCTCAGAAGGACGGACCAGAGGTACTCGTGATTAACCCGATCAAACGCTTTTGCCTGGTCCAGTGACAGCATGTACCCCTTTCAGTGACCAGCTCTACCCTGCTCCACTGCCTCTCGGACACAGAGCACAGCACTAAATGTGCTGCGGCCTGGAACAGAGCAATGCTGGGCCCCCAAAAGGAGTTGGGGGTGCAAATTTCACCAGCTGATTAAACAGCACCTTTGCCAGAGCCTTCCTGTCTGCATTGAGAAGTGCTATGGGACGCCAATTCTTGATGCAAGATCGGTCCTTACCCTTTGCAAAGATGATCAGGGCAGACCTCCTCATTGGCTTCGGCAGAGTGCCCAAGGAAGGACACTAATTGAATACCTCAGTCAAGAGGGGAAGCAAAACGTCCTTAAAGGTCTTTTATAATTCAGATGTTAAGCCATCTGGACCAGGCGATGTTTTTTTTTGGGGGGGGGCAAGCCCTTCAATCGACAACTTATCTTCCTCTGATCATTTCTGTCAAAACATCAAGAGAGGGGTCTACCCCTGGTTCAGGGATGGCTTCAGCCAGGAAAGCCGACATCTCATCCCAATCAAGATCCCTCTTCCCCAAGAAGTGTGAGTAGAAGGATCTGACATCCTCCAGGATCCCTGAACATCTCCCACCACTCTGACTTACTACTACAAAGATCCAGTAATGGTACCTGGCTCTGAAGAAAATCCTCAAAGGACTGTCTTATCTCCGCTTCTTCCAAGAGAGACGAATTGAGCCTCCAAAAGCCTCTTCCCATCCAGAGGGTCTCTGTAACATTCAGAGAAAACAAAATTAAACAGTGGTCGGAGAACTCCACCTCAACAACAGACACTGCTGAAGAGACAGCTTCCTCCTTTAAATAAAATCTATCTATCCTAGACCTACAATTACCTCTATGATAGGTGAACCCCTCGTGGTCTGGGGTGTGCTGAATGAGGACATCCACCAGGCGAGCCTCACTAGCTATACTATTAAGGGTGACGCTATCATAAGTCAGCTTGTCTCTGGAACCTCCCCTATCTCGGGGCCTCGCGACAGCATTGAAGTCCCCTCCAAAGACAACCTGCCAACTTGTAAAAAGGTAGGGCTTGATCCTCAGAAAGAGACACTGCCGGTCCCACTTAGATTGGGGACCATAGATGTTAATGAGCCGGAGCTCTTGTCCCTTCATGAGGACATCTAAGATCAGGCACCTCCCCATTTCTAACTCAATAACCAGTCAGCATTCCACCTTTGCGGTAAAAACACTATACAGCTCGGCAGCAAGAGACCAATAGGAGGGCCAGAGTCTCCACTCCCTCTTAGCTTTAAAGGGAACCTGTCACCCCCCCCCCCCCCCAGGCGTTTGAAACTAAAAGAGCCAGCTTGTGCAGCAGTAATGCTGCATTCTGACAAGGTGGCTCTTTTAGTTCTGGGTGCTGTAACTGCAGAAATAATCAGTTTTGTAATTTGTCAGAAAATACCTTTCTTCAGTCAAGAAGGCAGGCCTTTTACCCCTGCTGCAGACGCCACACAGCCGTCACTCAAGTCTTCTTGGCGCCGGGCGCTGCCTCCTCAGCACTGTTTTGAAATGAGCCGGCGCCTGCGCTCTTTTCTCCTGCCTTGGGCAGGCACAGTGAGCGCTGCCCGTCCTCATATGCAGTCTAGCTGACTGCGCCTGTGCGGCCGCCCTGCCTGTGAATCCCAGCCCCGCAGTGTCTTCTGATTTATTCACAGAGAAAAGAGCGCAGGCGCCGGCTCATTGCAAAACAGCGCTGAGGAGGCGGCGCCCGGCGCCAAGAAGACTTGAGTGATGGCTGTGTGGCGTCTGCAGCAGGGGGGGAAAGGCCTGCCTCCTTGACTGAAGAAAGGTATTTTCTGACAAATTACAAAATGGATTATTTCTGCAGTTACAGCACCCAGAACTAAAAGAGCCACCTTGTCAAAACGCAGCATTACTGATGCACAAGGTGGCTCTTTTAGTTTCAAACGCCTGGGGGGGTGACAGGTTCCCTTTAAACACGTCTGCCATGTTTGGCAGCCTGGTCTCTTGCAAAAAGAAAATGTCAGCTTCAACCCGGCTGAGAAAATCAAAGGCCGCAAATCTAGCTGTATTTGACTTTATGCTGGCGTCATTAATGGACGCCAGCGTCAACGGAGTGGGTACCGCCATCACTGGTGATTGAGTTAGATGGCTTTCTTCTTCCAACTCCCCTTATCCTCTACCTCAGAGGAGGAATCCTTCCCCCTCTTTAAGGACATAGAGGTATCCATTTACACGTGTTTTTTCTGTTTATCGTCTTCGTCTCCGGACTCTGGGCCAGTCTCTCCCTCCAAGGACCTTACATTCCCAGAAGAAGGAGACTCAACGCCCCCTGTAAGCCCTGCCGAAGCCAGAACCTCACCCTCAGCTTCCTCCTCAGAGAAAGAGATGTTCTCAAGGGCTTGGAACCGGTTAGAAAGACCAACCAGAGGGGAGTCAGTTTTTCCTTCCTTAGGTACCTTGGTCAGAGCGGGAGATGATGTTTTATCTCCCTTCTTTTTGGGGCCGAGCTTACACTTGTCCTGTAGCCACTGCCTATTATCCTGATCCATACTTTCATAATGGGAGGATTCAGAGACAGTGGCACTTTCCTCCCTGTGGATCCTCCTAACCTCCTTATCCAACTCATCATCCCTCGGGGCCTCAGCAGCAAGACTGGTGTCCAGGACAGGGGCCGCCCCAGTAGCCTGGGGCTCGCCCAGCTCCCTATCCTGTCTGCACCTGTCTAGACACCTCAGCTGGGCAGACGTCTTTTTATTGCCTTTCTCCTTGGCCCCTCAGCTCCCTCACCTCTGCTAGTCCCTTCCCCAGCAGAATCAGCCTCATGGCTTTCTCCCACCGGGGTCACGACTGCATTAGCAAATGAGCGAGGACAACGGCTGACCTAATTCACCACACAGGTGGTACCTAATCTACACACAAGATGCAGCAAGATGGCCGATATCCCCACACAATGCACATTTCTGTACAGTGCTGTTTGCACTGAAGTGTGTGGGGTCGCCGCACCTGTGACAGAGCTTCGGTTGCCCCTGGTAGAAGACCAAGATACGATCCCTACCCAGGAAGGCAGATTATGGTATGTGGGCAACCGTACCACCTGAACGCTTAAGTTTTACCATAAACGTCCAGGCCCCTGACCAGATACCAAACTCGTCACGGTTTTTCTTTGGCATCTCCACTACCTCTCCATACCGGCCAAGCAACGTCATGATGTCATACAAAGAAAGCGACTCGTTACATGCCATCACGGTCACTTTCTTGACTTAATTTTGGCGAGACACTGTCTGAATGGCAAAGTCTTGCCAGCCGGACTCATTTTTTGCCAACTCATAGTTCGACCAGAAGAGCTCAAGCCCCTCCGGCCGAACAAATCTGACATCAAACTCAAGCGTGGAATAGGGATGTATGAAGGTGTAGATGTCAAGCGCCTTGAAGCCCATCCTCAGCAGGAGCTCCACAACCTTTGACCTTGGAGGACATGCATCACTGCCCCTCCACCGAAGACGGTCCACATTCCTACGCACACTACTCGGCCCGGCTGTTGGGAGGGACCACACTGTATCCCCCTTCTTTGTTCTTGGAAGGCCCCGAGGCCATGCCTCTCTATCCAGAAGGATAGATCAACCTCTCGACCCTTTACCATTAGCGATCTCTCCCCCTTCTTTAGAGCTTCCTGGAGACGCCGCTGCAACATGCCGTCCCCAGACCCCGGAGATGAGGACGATGCCCTATTTCCTCCAGAGGTGACAGCGGCATAACTCCTGACATGTGCTGCCACCACCGAGGTGGCAACCGAACCAGTGACCACATCCACACCAACAGCATCACTATTACCCACCTCCATAACCCCCTCACCCTCCTCCAAACCAGGAACCACACCATTAGACAAAGAATTTTCCCCATCCATACCCACCACCACATTCACTTCTGATGGACCAGTGACAACAGGGGGTGGCATTTTGACCTCCGCATCATCAGGCACAAGGGGCTGAATCTCCCCATACAACTGTGGGCGACCTCACCCCTGGTTTTGTGTGTGCCCTCCGCATCATCAGTTGATATTTTCCCCCGCTTCATGGTGGCTACCAGGCGCCGTTGATCCTTAGCTGATGTGAAGCACTGCTGATCCTTAGTATCAGGATCATATTGACCAGCGGCCCCAACACAAAATATGACTTTGGTGGGAGGACCGGAACTCCCAGCCCCGGTAACCCCCTCATACTGCCGCCGCTTCTCAACTAAGTGATCAGTGGCAACAGCAGTCAGGGGTACTGAGGTTACCGGAGCTGCCCCTGACACTGGGCCGCTCCCCCCTCCCACTGAGGAGCGCACCACAGCATCGTGCCCTGACCGTATGCCCACCACCGAGCCGCCCTCACTGTCCAGCCTCTCGGCCGATGCACCTGCTGCTATGTCCCCGCTACTACAAGCAGAGACGGAGCTCTGCGCCTCATTACGTTGCTTTGTAATCTCCCCGTGCCTTTGCACCAGATCCACAACAGGACCCGGGCTGGGCTGGGCAACGGGGCTTATACAGCGTGCTGACCCTACAGCTGACTCAAGGGGTACAGGGAGGGGGGATACACGTAGCTTACCACTTCCTGCAACTTTGGCTAGTTGGTTTTCTTTGTCTTTTTCTTCTGGCCCCCAGGTGCCTCCTCTGGTAAATCATCACCAAGGTGGAAGTTCTGAAGGCACACTGGGGACTCCAGGAGCTTGATCTCCGCCATTAGCACCCCTCCCTGGCCGCTGTTGTCACTGTCCTCCCCAGAGCCAGCAGAACTGCAACCAGATGTCAATGTCGCCTGTCCTACAGGAAGCTTGCTGCACGTGGCCTGCGGGCGACTTTGCAGGCTGCCAGGTGGGGCTTTCTGCTGGTCATCATTCTCCTTATCATCGTCCACCTGGCTCTCAGGCTGCAGCCCCATCTGCCTTTGCTCTCTATTTTCAGCCATTTCTCTGAATCTGTCCTCATTCATAAGCTTTTCTTTAAATGGACCACTTTTTTTCTGATGAAAGCTTTTCTGACTTCAAGCTCATTGAATTCAACTTTCAGTCTTCTTACCGCCGCCTGGAGCCGATTCTTCCTCGGTTTGGAGGCACCTACAACTTTAGCGCTTGTGCAGCGCAGCTCCTCCCGGAGCCTCCTCGGGGTCTTACTCTCCTCTTCATACTCACGGAGGTGGCTCATGACCCGGGAAGCATAGGTCATAGGACCCGGTAGGCATTACATGACTGATCTTGAGTTACATACATTACATTACTGATCTTGTACTGATCCTGAGTTACATCCTGTATTAAACTCCAGAGCTCGCACTCACTATTCAGCTGGTGCAGTCACTGTGTACATACATTACTGATCCTGTGTTACATCCTGTATTAGGGTATGTGTCCATGTTCAGGAAACGCTGCGTTTTTGACGCAGTATTGAGCAGCATGCATAAAAAACGCAGCGTCCAGATGTTACAGCATAGTGGAGGGGATTTCATGAAATCCTGTCTCCACTAAGCAGTAAAAGACGCATGCGGCACACCCGAGAAAACTCACATGCGGCGCGTCTTTTAAGAACGCAGCATGTCCTTACATTGCAGAAAAAACTCAAGGACAACGCAGGTGACCTGCCAGTGACCTCAGGTGCAGATTTGGTCAGGATTTTACCTGCATAAAATCCTGACCAAATCCTGAAGCAATCCTGAACGTGGACACATACCCCTATACTCCAGAGCTGCACTCACTATTCTGCTGGTGCAGTCACTGTGTACATACATTACTGATCCTGAGTTACATCCTGTATTATTCTCCAGAGCTGCCTTCATTATTCTGCTGGTGCAGTTACTGCATTTAAATTGGATTGCACTCATGACTAGTGTTAGGGTACCGTTACACAAAACGATTTACCAACGATCACGACCAGCGATACGACCTGGCCGTGATCGTTGGTAAGTCGTTGTGTGGTCGCTGGAGAGCTGTCACACAGACAGCTCTCCAGCGACCAACGATGCCGAAGTCCCCGGGTAACCAGGGTAAACATCGGGTTACTAAGCGCAGGGCCGCGCTTAGTAACCCGATGTTTACCCTGGTTACCAGCGTAAACGCAAAATAAAAAAAACACATACTCACATTCCGGTGCCTGCGTCTGCTTCCCTGCACTCCTCCTGCATCCTGTGTAAGCGCCGGCCAAAGCAGAGCGGTGACGTCACCGCTGTGCTCTGCTTTCACTTTACGGCCGGCGCTCACAGTCAGTGCAGGGAAGCAGACGGCCAGGGACC
Organism: Ranitomeya variabilis; assembly: GCF_051348905.1. Lineage (NCBI taxonomy): Eukaryota > Metazoa > Chordata > Amphibia > Anura > Dendrobatidae > Ranitomeya > Ranitomeya variabilis. The sequence goes on from NC_135232.1 coordinate 738,809,791, forward strand.
TGACGGACACCGGAATGTAAGTATGTACTGTTTGTTTTTTTTTACATTTACGATGGTAACCAGGGTAAACATCGGGTTACTAAGCGCGGCCCTGCGCTTAGTAACCCGATGTTTACCCTGGTTACAAGAGAACGCATCGCTGGATCGGTGTCACACACACCAATGCAGCGATGACAGCGGGAGATCCAGCGACGAAATAAAGTTTCAAACGATCTGCTACGACGTACGATTCTCAGCGGGGTCCCTGATCGCCGCTGCGTGTCAGACACAGCGATATCGTATGGATATCGCTGGAACGTCACGGATCGTGCCGTCGTAGCGATCAAAGTGCCAATGTGAGACGGTACCCTTAGTCAATGATTCTGTGCTCATCTGCAATTTTTTTTTCTCAGCTCTGAGTGAGTGGTCTTGTATGTCGGACGAGAGTCACCAATGAAAATTTAACGGGTGCGAGAAAAAAAACAATTGCACGGCACACAGACCATGCATATGTAGTGCGATTTTTTTTATGCACCCATTGCAGCGTGAACCATCAGATTAGAATACATATTGTAGTGCAGCGGTATCCACACTGTGAAGTGATGAATGAGGCAGTGACCCTGCAAAGTTCAAAACAAAACGTGTTTGAATGTCCAACTCGTATAAATACACAGCACACGATATCCTCCGGATTGCAGCTGAGAACAAGACAGTCCACCTCCGAGATCGGTTGCCATGGGCGACCGCACCGCTGTGCACGCTGAGGGGTGCCAGGCCTTTTGGCTCCGCTTGGCTGTGTTACCTCACACAGGTTGAGCTCTCTCTCTAGAGCATTCTGCTCTGCACGCTTGCAAGACCAAACTGACACATCCAACCATCTGCTTCAGGGGTTTTACAAGGAACCTGTGGCCATAGGTCACATGGAAAACCCAGCCGGGAAGGAAATGGACAGCCCCACTACTATCCTGTAGTCCATTTCAAAAATAAAAGCCCAAAGCAGGTGTTCTCAAATCTGCCTTGGACAAATGGCTTTCCCAAGACCAACTTACTTTTATTTTGCATTGCAATCACAGCTATGCCTGTGACTGCAATGCACTCCCTGGGCCTCCATATGCCTCTGTGCGCAACCTGGGGGGGGACACATAGCGACCCTCACATGAGACACCAGTCACTGCCTCACAATATATAGATAGAGGTCATTCAGATATGTAATCAGTGCAGAGCGTGTGTAGCTTGCTGTGCATGTATTTAGCAAACAAAGAAAACAATGATGTGGAGGCCCTTTTTTATTAACCAGCTGAGGGAAAGCCAACAGCTGGTCTTAATAGTCTGGGAAAAGAGCAATAAACATAGAGCTTCCCAGCCTATTAACACCTTCAAGTCGCGGCCCTTTTTTGTTTTTGCGTTTTCGTTTTTCACTTCCCCCCTTCCCAGAGCCATAACTTTTTTATTTTTCCGTCAATATGGTCATGTGAGGGCTTATTTTTTGCGGGACGAGTTGTACTTTTGAACGACACCATTGGTTTTACCATGTCTTTTACTAGAAAACGGGAAAAAAATTCCAAGTGCGGTGAAATTGAAAAAAAAAGTGCAATCCCACACTTGTTTTTTGTTTGTCTTTTTTGCTAGGTTCACTAAATGCTAAAACTAACCTGCCATTGTGATTCTCTAGGTCATTACGAGTTCATAGACACCTAACATGTCTAGGTTATTTTTTATCCAAGTGGTGAAAAAAAATTCAAAACTTTGCTTAAAAAAAAAAAAGTGCCATTTTCCGATACCCGAAGCGTCTCTATTTTTCGTGATCTGGGGTCGGGTGAGGGCTTATTTTTTTATCTGCACCGAAATGGTATCATTAAACACGAGCTGGCGTGTTTAATGATACCATTTCGGTGCAGATACGTTCTTTTGATCGCCCGTTATTGCATTTTAACCCCTTAATCCCATCTGACGTACTATCCCGTCAAGGTGACCTGGGACTTAATTTCCAGTGACGGGATAGTACGTCATACGCGATCGGCCGCGCTCACGGGGGGAGCGCAGCCGATCGCGGCCGGGTGTCAGCTGCCTATCGCAGCTGACATCCGGCACTATGTGCCAGGAGCGGTCACGGACCGCCCCCGGCACATTAACCCCCGGCACACCGCGATCAAACATGATCGCAGTGTACCGGCGGTATAGGGAAGCATCGCGCAGGGAGGGGGCTCCCTGCGTGCTTCCCTGAGACCCCCGGAGCAACGCGATGTGATCGCGTTGCTCCGAGGGTCTCCTACCTCCTTCCTCGCTGCAGGTCCCGGATCCAAGATGGCCGCGGCATCCGGGTCCTGCAGGGAAGGAGGTGGCTTACAGAGTGCCTGCTCAGTGCAGACGCTGGTAAGCCTGCAGCCCTGTCAGTGAGATCGGTGATCTGATAGAGTGCTGTGCACACTATCAGATCATCGATCTGTGATGTCACCCCCTGGGACAAAGTAAAAAAGTAAAAAAAAAAAATTTCCACATGTGTAAAAAAAAATAAAAAAAATTCCTAAATAAATAATAATAAAAAAAAAATATTATTCCCATAAATACATTTCTTTATCTAAATAAAAAAAACAAAACAGTAAAAGTACACATATTTAGTATCGCCGCGTCTGTAACGACCCAACCTATAAAACTGCCCCAATAGTTAACCCCTTCAGTAAACACCGTAAGAAAAAAAAAAAAAAACCGAGGCAAAAAACAACGCTTTATTACCATACCGCCGAACAAAAAGTGGAATAACACGCGATCAAAAAGACGGATATAAATAACCATGGTACCGCTGAAAACGTCATCTTGTACCGCAAAAAACGAGCCGCCATACAGAATCATCAGCAAAAAAATAAAAAAGTTATAGTCCTGAGAATAAAGCGATACCAAAATAATAATTTTTTCTATAAAATAGTTTTTATCGTATAAAAGCGCCAAAACATAAAAAAATGATATAAATGAGGTATTGCTGTAATCGTACTGACCCGTCGAATAAAACTGCTTTATCAATTTTACCAAACGCGGAACAGTATAAACGCCTCCCCCAAAAGAAATTCATGAATAGCTGGTTTTTGGTCATTCTGCCTCACAAAAATCGGAATAAAAAGTGATCATAAACGGTCATGTGTCCGAAAATGTTACCAATAAAAACGTCAACTCGTCCCGCAAAAAACAAGACCTCACATGACTCTGTGGACCAACATGTGGAAAAATTATAGGTCTCAAAATGTGGAGACGCAAAAACTTTTTTGCTATAAAAAGCGTCTTTTAGTGTGTGACAGCTGCCAATCATAAAAATCCGATATAAAAAACGCTATAAAAGTAAATCAAACCCCCCTTCATCACCCCCTTAGTTAGGGAAAAATAATAAAATTAAAAAAATGTATTTATTTCCATTTTCCCATTAGGGCTAGGGTTAGGGCTAGGGTTAGGGCTAGGGTTGGGGCTAAAGTTAGGGTTAGGGTTAGGGTTGGAGGTAAAGTTAGGGTTAGGGTTGGGGCTAAAGTTAGGGTTAGGGTTGGGGCTAAAGTTAGGGTTAGGGTTTGGATTACATTTACGGTTGGGATTAGGGTTGGGATTAGAATTATGGGTGTGTCAGGGCTAGGGGTGTGGTTAGGGTTACCGTTGGGAATAGGGTTAGGGGTGTGTTTGGGTTAGGGTTTCAGGTAGAATTGGGGAGTTTCCACTGTTCAGGCACATCAGGGGCTCTCCAAACGCGACATGGCGTCCGATCTCAATTCCAGCCAATTCTGCGTTGAAAAAGTAAAACAGTGCTCCTTCCCTTCCGAGCTCTCCCGTGCGCCCAAAAAGGGGTTTACCCCAACATATGGGTTATCAGCGTACTCAGGACAAATTGAACAACAACTTCTGGGGTCCAAGTTCTCTTGTTACCCTTGGGAAAATAAAAATTTGGGGGGCTAAAAATCATTTTTGTGGGAAAAAAAAAGATGTTTTATTTTCACGGCTCTGCGTTGTAAACTGTAGTGAAACACTTGGGGGTTCAAAGTTCTCACAACACACCTAGATAAGTTCCTTGGGAGGTCTAGTTTCCAATATGGGGTCACTTGTGGGGGGTTTGTACTGTTTGGGTACATCAGGGGCTCTGCAAATGCAACGTGACGCCTGCAGACCAATCCATTTAAGTCTGCATTCCAAATGGCGCTCCTTCCCTTCCGAGCTCTGTCATGCGCCCAAACAGTGGTTCCCCCCCACATATGGGGTATCAGCGTACTCAGGACAAATTGGACAACAACTTTTGTTGTCTAATTTATCCTGTTACCCTTGTGAAAATACAAAACTGGGGGCTAAAAAATCATTTTTGTGAAAAAAAAAAAGAATTTTTATTTTCACGGCTTTGCGTTATAAACTGTAGTGAAACACTTGGGGGTTCAAAGTTCTCACAACACATCTAGATAAGTTCCTTGGGAGGTCTAGTTTCCAATATGGGGTCACTTGTGGGGGGTTTGTACTGTTTGGGTACATCAGGGGCTCTGCAAATGCAACTTGACGCCTGCAGACCAATCCATTTAAGTCTGCATTCCAAATGGCGCTCCTTCCCTTCCGAGCTCTGTCATGCGCCCAAACAGTGGTTCCCCCCCACATATGGGGTATCAGCGTACTCAGGACAAATTGGACAACAACTTTTGGGGTCTAATTTATCCTGTTACCCTTGTGAAAATACAAAACTGGGGGCTAAAAAATCATTTCTGTGAAAAAAAAAAAAGAATTTTTATTTTCACGGCTTTGCGTTATAAACTGTAGTGAAACACTTGGGGGTTCAAAGTTCTCGCAACACATCTAGACAAGTTCCTTGGGAGGTCTAGTTTCCAATATGGGGTCACTTGTGGGGGGTTTGTACTGTTTGGGTACATCAGGGGCTCTGCAAATGCAACGTGACGCCTGCAGACCAATCCATTTAAGTCTTCATTCCAAATGGCGCTCCTTCCTTTTCGAGCTCTGTCATGCGCCCAAACAGTGGTTCCCCCCCACATATGGGGTATCAGCGTACTCAGGACAAATTGGACAACAACTTTTAGGGTCTAATTTATCCTGTTACCCTTGTGAAAATACAAAACTGGGGGCTAAAAAATCATTTTTGTGAAAAAAAAAGAATTTTTATTTTCATGGCTCTGCGTTATAATCTGTAGTGAAACACTTGGTGGTTCAAAGCTCTCAAAACACATCTAGATAAGTTCCTTAGGGGGTCTACTTTCCAAAATGGTGTCACTTGTGGGGGGTTTCAATGTTTAGGCACATCAGGGGCTCTCCAAACGCAACATGGCGTCCCATCTCAATTCCAGTCAATTTTGCATTGAAAAGTCAAATGGCGCTCCTTCCCTTCCAAGCTCTGCCATGCGCCCAAACAATGGTTTACACCCACATATGGGGTATCAGCGTACTCAGGACAAATTGTACAACAACTTTGGGGGTCCATTTTCTCCTGTTACCCTTGGTAAAATAAAACAAATTGGAGCTGAAATAAATTTTGTGTGAAAAAAAGTTAAATGTTCATTTTTATTTAAACATTCCAAAAATTCCTGTGAAACACCTGAAGGGTTAATAAACTTCTTGAATGTGGTTTTGAGCACCTTGAGGGGTGCATTTTTTAGAATGGTGTCACACTTGGGTATTATCTATCATATAGACCCCTCAAAATGACTTCAAATGAGATGTGGTCCCTAAAAAAAAATGGTGTTGTAAAAATGAGAAATTTCTGGTCAACTTTTAACCCTTATAACTCCCTAAGAAAAAAAAATTTTGGTTCCAAAATTGTGCTGATGTAAAGTAGACATGTGGGAAATGTTACTTATTATGTATTTTGTGTGACATATCTCTGTGATTTAAGGGCATAAAAATTCAAATTTGGAAAATTGCAAAATTTTCAAAATTTTCGCCAAATTTCCATTTTTTTTACAAATAAACGCAAGTTATATCGAATAAATTTTACCACTATCATGAAGTAGAATATGTCACGAGAAAACAATGTCAGAATCGCCAAGATCCGTTAAAGCGTTCCAGAGTTATAACCTCATAAAGGGACAGTGGTCAGAATTGTAAAAATTGGCCCGGTCATTAACGTGCAAACCACCCTCGGGGCTTAAGGGGTTAATGCAATGTCGCGGCGACCAAAAAAACTTAATTCTGGCGTTTCGGATTTTTTTCTCACTACGCTGTTTAGCGATCAGGTTAATGCTTTTTTTTATTGATAGATCGGGCGATTCTGAACGCGGCGATACCAAATACGTGTAGGTTTGATTTTTTTTTTTTATTGTTTTATTTAGGATGGGGCGAAAGGGGGGTGATTTAAACTTTTATATTTTTTATATTTTTTTCATATTTTTAAAAACATTTTTTTTTACTTGTGCCATGCTTCAATAGCCTCCATGGGAGGCTAGAAGCTGGCACAACCCGACTGGCTCTGCTACATAGCAGCGATCATCAGATCGCTGCTATGTAGCTGAAATGCAGGTGTGCTGTGAGCGCCGACCACAGCCGGGTGAATAGCGATTTCACCCTCCGCTATTGCGCGCACATGTCAGCTGTACAAAACAGCTGACATGTCGCGACTTTGATGTGGGATCACCGCCGGAGCCCACATCAAAGGGGGAGACACGACATGCGCCGTACTATTACTGCCATTAGACTATGTGTGCACGTTGCGGATTTTGATGTATTTCCACGGTGTTTTTGGCAGCACGGATTCGCATCAAATCCGCAGTGTAGTGCACAGCCAATGTTAGTCTATGTGAAATTGACATTTGTTCTGCACATGCTGCGGAAAAAAACGCACGGAATGGTGGCTTTTTCCCGCACGTCAATTCTTTTGGCGGATCTGCAGCGTTTCTGCACCCATTGACTTCCATTGAGTCAGGCACATCCGCTGCAAACCCGCAGATGTAAAAAAAGATCTGTGGTTTTGCTGCGGATGAAACACTGCAGATCGGGAAGAGGGAGTGTGTAGGCGGAGTTTCGGTGGAGCTATGTGCGTGTATAGTGTGTGCGTGGGTCTGCGTGTATGTGTCCCTGTGTGTGGGCCTGGGTGTGTGTCCCTGTGTGTGTGTGTGTGTGTCACTGTGAGTCCCTGAGTGTGTGCGTGTCTGTGTAAGCAGCCATTGTCTGATGGGATTACTGCTCCCATCCAGCAATGAATGCTCACAGTGACAGCATTGCCGATGATGGGAAAGTAGTCCCATCAGACAATGGCTGTGTTCAGTAGTAAAAAAAAACAAACAAAAACATACAGAACATACAACATATAACATACATGACACACACATAACATACAACGCATAACATAGAGTACATACTTAACAATCACCTAGTCCCCAAGCCCTCGATTCTCCTGTAATAAAAATCACATAATAAACCAACTTATACTTACCTTTCCGCCGTAGTCCAGTTAATAACGAGTGTCCCCCGACGATCTCCCGTGTAGAACAGTGACATCGGGCGATGTCAGCGCTCTACAGGGGCCCCGCGATGAACTGACAGCGGAGGTAATCCTCCACGATGTACAGTACAGACCAAACATTTGGACACGCCTTCTCATTTAAAGATTTTTCTGTATTTTCATGACTATGAAAATTTTACATTCACACTGAAGGCATCAAAACTATGAATGAACACATGTGGAATTATACAGTCATGGCCAAAAGTATTGACACCCCTGCAATTCTGTCAGATAATACTCAGTTTCTTCCTGAAAATGATTGCAAACACAAATTCTTTGGTATTATTATCTTCATTTAATTTGTCTTAAATGAAAAAACACAAAAGAGAATGAAGCAAAAAGCAAAACATTGATCATTTCACACAAAACTCCAAAAATGGGCCAGACAAAAGTATTGGCAGCCTCAGCCTAATACTTGGTTGCACAACCTTTAGCCAAAATAACTGCGACCAACCGCTTCCGGTAACCATCAATGAGTTTCTTACAATGCTCTGCTGGAATTTTAGACCATTCTTCTTTGGCAAACTGCTCCAGGTCCCTGATATTTGAAGGGTGCCTTCTCCAAACTGCCATTTTTAGATCTCTCCACAGGTGTTCTATGGGATTCAGGTCTGGACTCATTGCTGGCCACCTTAGAAGTCTCCAGTGCTTTCTCTCAAACCATTTTCTAGTGCTTTTTGAAGTGTGTTTTGGGTCATTGTCCTGCTGGAAGACCCATGACCTCTGAGGGAGACCCAGCTTTCTCACACTGGGCCCTACATTATGCTGCAAAATTTGTTGGTAGTCTTCAGACTTCATAATGCCATGCACACGGTCAAGCAGTCCAGTGCCAGAGGCAGCAAAGCAACCCCAAAACATCAGGGAACCTCCGCCATGTTTGACTGTAGGGACCGTGTTCTTTTCTTTGAATGCCTCTTTTTTTCTCCTGTAAACTCTATGTTGATGCCTTTGCCCAAAAAGCTCTACTTTTGTCTCATCTGACCAGAAAACATTCTTCCAAAACGTTTTAGGCTTTTTCAGGTGAGTTTTGGCAAACTGCAGCCTGGCTTTTTAATGTCACGAGGTAAGAAGTGGGGTCTTCCTGGGTCTCCTACCATACAATCCCTTTTCATTCAGATGCCGACGGATAGTAAGGGTTGACAATGTTGTACCCTCGGATTGCAGGGCAGCTTGGACTTGTTTGGATGTTAGTCGAGGTTCTTTATCCAACATCCGCACAATCTTGCGTTGAAATCTCTTGTCAATTTTTCTTTTCCGTCCACATCTAGGGAGGTTAGCCACAGTGACATGGGCTTTAAACTTCTTGATGACACTGCGCACGGTAGACACAGGAACATTCAGGTCTTTGAAGATGGACTTGTAGCCTTGAGATTGCTCATGCTTCCTCACAATTTGGTTTCTCAAGTCCTCAGACAGTTCTTTGGTCTTCTTTCTTTTCTCCATGCTCAATGTGGTACACACAAGGACACAGGACAGGGGTTAAGTCAACTTTAATCCATGTCAACTGGCTTCAAGTGTGATTTAGTTATTGCCAACACCTGTTAGGTGCCACAGGTAAGTTACAGGTGCTGTTAATTACACAAATTAGAGAAGCATTACATGATTTTTTGAACAGTGCCAATACTTTTGTCCACCCCCTTTTATATGTTTGGTGTGGAATTATATCCAATTTGGCTTTAGAACAATTCTTTTTGTGTTTTTTTATTTAAAGGGAACCTGTCACCTGAATTTGGCGGGACCAGTTTTGGGTCATATGGGCGGGGTTTTCGGGTGTTTGATTCACCCTTTCCTTACCCGCTGGCTGCATGCTGTCCGCAATATTAGATTGAAGTTCATTCTCTGTCCTCCGGAGTACACGCCTGCGCAAGGCAATATTGCCTTGCGCTGGCGTGTACTCCGGAGGACAGAGAATGAACTTCGATCCAATATTGCGGCCAGCATGCAGCCAGTGGGTAAGGAAAGGGTGAATCAAACACCCGAAAACCCCGCCCATATGACCCAAAACTGGTCCCGCCAAATTCAGGTGACAGGTTCCCTTTAAGACAAATTAAATGAAGATAATAATACCAAAGAATTTGTGCTTGCAATCATTTTCAGGAAGAAACTGAGTATTATCTGACAGAATTGCAGGGGTGTGAATACTTTTGGCCATGACTGTATACTTAATAAAAAAGTGTGAAATAACTGAAAATATATATTATATTCTAGGTTCTTCAAAGTAGCCACCTTTTGCTTTGATGACTGCTTTGCATACTCTTGGCATTCTCTTGATGAGCTTTAATAGGTAGTCACCGGGAATGGTTTTCACGTCACAGGTGTGCCCTGTCAGGTTTAATAAGTGTGATTTCTTGCCTTATAAATGGGGTTGGGACCATCAGTTGTGTTGTGCAGAAGTCTGGTGGATACACAGCTGATAGTCCTACTGAATAGACTGTTAGAATTTGTATTATGGCAAGAAAAAAGCAGCTAAGTAAAGAAAAACGAGTGGCCAGCATTACTTTAAGAAATGAAGGTCAGTCAGTCCGAAAAATTGGGAAAACTTTGAAAGTGTCCCTAAGTGCAGTGGCAAAAACCATCAAGCGCTACAAAGAAACTGGCTCACATGAGGACCGCCCCAGGAAAGGAAGACCAAGAGTCACCTCTGCTTCTGAGGATGTTTATCTGAGTCACCAGCCTCAGAAATCGCAGGTTAACAACAGCTCAGATTAGAGACCAGGTCAATGCCACACAGAGTTCTAGCAGCAGACACATCTCTACAACAACTGTTCAGAGGAGACTTTGTGCAGCAGGCCTTTATGGTAAAATAGCTGCTAGGAAACCACTGCTAAGGACAGGCAACAAGCAGAAGAAACTTGTTTGGGCTAAAGAACACAAGGAATGGACATTAGACCAGTGAAAATCTGTGCTTTGATCTGATGAGTCCAAATTTGAGATCTTTGGTTCCAACCACCGTGTCTTTGTGCGACGCAGAAAAGGTGAACAGATGGACTCTACATGCCTGGTCCCCACCGTGAAGCATGGAGGAGGAGGTGTGATGGTGTGGGGGTGCTTTGTGGTGACAGTGTTGGGGATTTATTCAAAATTGAAGGCATACTGAACCAGCATAGCTACCACAGCATCTTGCAGCGGCATGCTATTCCATCTAGTTTGCACTTAGTTGGACCATCATTTACTGTATTTTTCAACAGGACAATGACCCAAACACACCTCCAGGCTGTGTAAGGGCTATTTAACCAAGAAGGAGAGTGATGGGGTGCTACGCCAGATGACCTGGCCTCCACAGTCACCAGACCTGAACCCAATCGAGATGGTTTGGGGTGAGCTGGACCACATAGTGAAGGCAAAAGGGCCAACAAGTGCTAAGCATCTCTAGGAACTCCTTCAAGATTGTTGGAAGACCATTCCCGGTGACTACCTCTTGAAGCTCATCAAGAGAATGCCAAGAGTGTGCAAAGCAGTCATCAAAGCAAAAGGTGGCTACTTTGAAGAACATTGACTATAAGACATATTTTCAGTTGTTTCACACTTTTTTGCTAAGTATATAATTCCACATGTGTTAATTCATAGTTTTGATGCCTTCAGTGTGAATGTAAAATTTTCACAGTCATGAAAATGCAGAAAAATCTTTAAATGAGAAGGTGTGTCCAAACTTTTGGTCTGTACTGTATATCTCTCCGCCGCTGCCGGGAGAAAGGTCACTTAAGTTCATTTTCTCGCTGGCAACGCTGTGTGAGAAAATTCCCACGCAGCATTGCCGTAAAGCTAGACAATGAACTCAGGTAACCTCTTCAGCGATGCACTGCAGGAGCCATTATCTCCTGTCAGTGCATCACAGGAGGCCCTATAGAGCAGTGACATCACCCGATGTCACTGTTCTATAGGGGAGATCATCGTGGGACTCGTTACTAATTGGACTACGTCGGACAGGGAGTATACGGTTGGTTTATTATTTTTTTTTTTTTGCAGGTGCTCGATGGGTTCGGGTAATTAGGTGTGGTTGTAAGTATGGTGAAATTAAGAATATTAAAATACTTTTTTCTGGCTGTCTTTTTTTAACTCTTTCACTACTATAGGATTAGTAATCGGCACTCCAGTTGCTGGCTTTCCCACTCTGGACTTGAAAATTGCGCAGGAGCCCATGATTTTTTTTTTCATTATTTTTAAACTAAACAGATATTGCGTTTAAGGCTGGGGTCACACTTGCGAGAAACTTGCACGAGTCTCGCACCTCAATACCCGACACTGCCACTTGGGACTGGAGTGTGCGGCTGTATGTATTTCTATGCAGCTGAACGTTCCAGTCCGAGTGCTGCATACTGAGGTGTGAGACTCGTACTTGGACCGGAGATAGAGTACAGAGGGACGAAGGGAAGGTGAGACTGGGGGAGAGCGAATGTCTGGGGTAGAAGGACAGGCGGAGACTAAAGGGGCTGAGGGCCGGAGAGCGAGGGGATGGACCAGTGGGCTGTGGCAAATATTCTTGGGGGTGACTGGCAGCAGCGCCAGGGGAAAGTGTTTTTTAGGGTGAAGGGCAGCGCCGCTCTCAGTGCGATGTTTGGTGGGGTGACGGGCAGTACTACGCTTGGGAGTGACAGGGGGATCTGCTTTCCAACATAGTACATGGGACCGCTGGGGGTCTCCAGCATACCTCCCAACCGTCCCGATTTCAGCGGGACAGTCCCGCTTTGGCACCGGGGTCCCGCTGTCCCGCTTCGGGCATTTAAAATCCCGAATTTGCGGCCGCCGGTGAAGCCCCGCCCACTTCCGGGACGTAGAGAGAGCCAGCCTGTTTTTTTTTTTTTTTTTTTTATAAAAGCTGCCTCCTGACCGCCCGCGCAACACCCCCCCCCCCCCTCCCGCCCCCTGTGCGGCGCTGCCACGCTGAAGGAGAGAGCCTGCAGCAATCAAGAAGAAAGGTCAGCGATTCACTACCTCTGGCTGTGTGTGCACGGAGCTCCGGCTTCTGCTCTTAGCTGCTATCCCGGCAGAGAAGGAGAGACGGGGGAGGTGCCGGGATAGTGCAGAGCTGTGAGCAGGAGACTGAAGACTTCAGCAGAGAGCTGCACATGGACATCAGCCGCCCCTGCATCACAGAGGAGATTGTGTGTGTGTGATGTGTGTGATGGCTGCGTGTGTGTGTGTGATGGCTGCGTGTGTGTGTGTGATGGCTGCGTGTGTGTGTGTGATGGCTGCGTGTGTGTGATGGCTGCGTGTGTGTGTGTGTGATGGCTGCGTGTGTGTGTGTGATGGCTGGGTGTGTGTGTGTGATGGCTGCGTGTGTGTGTGTGATGGCTGCGTGTGTGTGTGTGATGGCTGCGTGTGTGTGTGTGTGATGGCTGCGTGTGTGTGTGATGGCTGCGTGTGTGATGGCTGCATGTGTGATGGCTGCGCGTGTGTGTGTGTGTGTGATGGCTGCGTGTGTGTGTGTGTGATGGCTGTGTGTGTGTGATGGCTGCGTGTGTGTGTGTGTGTGTGTGATGGCTGCGTGTGTGTGATGGCTGCGTGTGTGTGATGGCTGTGTGTGTGTGATGGCTGTGTGTGTGTGATGGCTGTGTGTGTGTGTGTGATGGCTGTGTGTGTGTGTGTGATGGCTGTGTGTGTGTGATGGCTGTGTGTGTGTGATGGCTGTGTGTGTGTGATGGCTGCGTGTGTGTGTGTGTGTGATGGCTGCGTGTGTGTGATGGCTGCGTGTGTGTGATGGCTGTGTGTGTGTGATGGCTGTGTGTGTGTGTGTGATGGCTGTGTGTGTGTGTGTGTGTGATGGCTGTGTGTGTGTGATGGCTGTGTGTGTGTGATGGCTGTGTGTGTGTGATGGCTGCGTGTGTGTGTGTGTGTGTGAATGATGGCTGCGTGTGTGTGTGTGTGTGTGTGATGTCTGCGTGTGTGTGATGGCTGCGTGTGTGTGTGTGTGTGTGATGGCTGCGTGTGTGTGTGTGTGTGTGTGTGATGGCTGCGTGTGTGTGTGTGTGTGTGTGTGATGGCTGCGTGTGTGTGTGTGATGGCTGCGTGTGTGTGTGTGATGGCTGCGTGTGTGTGTGATGGCTGCGTGTGTGTGTGATGGCTGCGTGTGTGATGCATTTGTGTCAAAGCTGCATGTGTTTGTGAGCTGCGTGCGTGTGAGCTGCGTGCCTGTGTGTGAGCTGCGTGCCTGTATGTCATTATACAGTCTGGAGCATCATGTGCGGTCATTATACAGTCTGGAGCATCATGTGCGGTCATTATACAGTCTGGAGCATCATGTGCGGTCATTATACAGTCTGGAGCATCATGTGCGGTCATTATACAGTCTGGAGCATCATGTGCGGTCATTATACAGTATGGAGCATCATTTGCGGTCATACAGTATGGAGCATCATGTGCGGTCATTATACAGTATGGAGCATCATGTGCGGTCATACAGTATGGAGCATCATTTGCGGTCATACAGTATGGAGCATCATGTGCGGTCATTATACAGTGTGGAGCATCATGTGCGGTCATTATACAGTATGGAGCATCATGTGGGGTCATTATACAGTATGGAGCATCATGTGCGGTCATTATACAGTCTGGAGCATCATGTGCGGTCATTATACAGTATGGAGCATCATTTGCGGTCATACAGTATGGAGCATCATGTGCGGTCATTATACAGTATGGAGCATCATGTGCGGCCATTATACAGTATGGAGCATCATGTGCGGTCATTATACAGTATGGAGCATCATGTGCGGTCATTATACAGTCTGGAGCATCATGTGCGGTCATACAGTATGGAGCATCATTTGCGGTCATACAGTATGGAGCATCATGTGCGGTCATTATACAGTATGGAGCATCATGTGCGGCCATTATACAGTATGGAGCATCATGTGCGGTCATTATACAGTATGGAGCATCATGTGCGGTCATTATACAGTATGGAGCATCATGTGCGGTCATTATACAGTATGGAGCATCATGTGCGGTCATTATACAGTATGGAGCATCATGTGGGGTCATTATACAGTATGGAGCATCATGTGCGGTCATTATACAGTCTGGAGCATCATGTGCGGTCATTATACAGTATGGAGCATCATTTGCGGTCATACAGTATGGAGCATCATGTGCGGTCATTATACAGTATGGAGCATCATGTGCGGCCATTATACAGTATGGAGCATCATGTAGGGTCATTATACAGTATGGAGCATCATGTGCGGTCATTATACAGTATGGAGCATCATGTGTGGCCATTATACAGTATGGGGCACTGTGTGGCCATATTTTTTTGTTTATAATTATTGTATATGAAACAGTGTGATCGGCAGTGCTAAATGGGTGTGGTTGGGATGTGGATATGGGTGTGACTAATTATGAATGGGTGTGGTCAGAGGCGTGGCCTAAAATTTGCCGCGGCGCGCAAAGCGCGCCGCAAACTTTGTCCCTCTTTCCCATCTTCAAAAGTTGGGAGGTATGGTCTCCAGTGAACTGGCTAGAATTAGATACAACTTACCAGATGGTACCGCACATGATAGGATCACATACCCCATGCAAGACGGGATTAGATATAGCTCAGTATCGCACATAGCATGAGATACAGCTCTATATTGGACATCATAGGAGTAGCTAAGGTGCAGCATCAGATACATGATAAAATGAGACACAGCTCAGTATCGCACAGGGCAGGATTAGATACATAAGATTAGATACAGCTCAGTATCGCACAGGGCAGGATTAGATACATAAGATTAGATACAGCTCAGTATCGCACAGGGCACTATTAAGCAGAACGCCGGGGGACAGACACCGGAATGTGAGTATGTACTGTTTGTTTTTTTTTACTTTTACGCTGGTAACCAGGGTAAACATCGGGTTACTAAGCGCGGCCCTGCGCTTAGTAACCCGATGTTTACCCTGGTTACAAGCGAACGCATCGCGAAAAAACGAAAGAAAGTTCCAAACGATCTGCTACGACGTACGATTCTCAGCAGGGTCCCTGATCGCTGCTGCGTGTCAGACACAGCGATATCGTATGGACAGGGGCGTAACTACCGCGGTCGCAGAGGTCGCCATTGCGACCGGGCCCGGCAGGTCAGGGGCCCAGGCAGTGGCGTATCCAGGGGGGGCAGCCGGCAGGGGGGCGCAGTCGGGCCGCCTAATTCGGCGGTCCGCAGTGTCTCCCCCGGCGGCTGCATTCTGCCGCCCCCGGTCTAGGAGTCGGCTGTTCTCTGTGCCGACTGTCAAGCTGACAGCCGGCACAGAGAAGCTGCAGAGCGCCGACTCCCAAAATGTGTGGACGTACCGCATATGGGCCCGGAGGTGGAGGGGGGCCCCTGCATGGTGGCTGCGGCTGGCAGGAAGAAATCCCTGCAGATCCGCTGCCTACAAGAGAAAATAGCTGCGGAGCTGCAGCGATCTGTATTCCTGCTTCCTGCCCGCGCTTCCTCTCACACAGACAGCGCCGCTGGATGACGTCATCATTCAGCGGCCGGCTGTGTCAGAGGAAGATGCTGCAGCAGAGCGCGAGGAGAGGTGAGAGGGCTGGTGTGTGTGTGTGTGTGTGTGTGTGTGTGTGTGTGTGTGTGTGTGTGTGTGTGTTATCTGTAGTATGTGTGTGTGTGTTATCTGTAGTATGTGTGTGTGTGTGTGTGTGTGTGTGTGTGTGTGTGTGTGTGTGTGTGTGATATCTGTAGTATGTGTGTGTGTGTGTGATATCTGCAGTATGTGTGTGTGTGTGTGTGTGTTATCTGTAGTATGTGTGTGTGTGTGTTATCTGTAGTGTGTGTGTGTGTTATCTGTAGTATGTGTGTGTGTGTGTGTGTGTGTGTGTGTGTGTGTGTGATATCTGTAGTATGTGTGTGTGTGTGTGATATCTGCAGTATGTGTGTGTGTGTGTGTGTGTGTGTGATATCTGTAGTGTGTGTGTGTGTGATATCTGTAGTGTGTGTGTGTGTGTGTGATATCTGTAGTATGTGTGTGTGTGTGTGTGTGTGTGTGATATCTGTAGTATGTGTGTGTGTGTGTGTGTGTGTGTGTGTGTGATATCTGTAGTGTGTGTGTGCGTGTGCGTGTGTGTGTGTGTGTGTGTGAGGCAGGGGCGTAATTACCACAGTCGTATGTAGCCAAGATATGCAATTCTGTTCATGCTGATCTTAATGAACATGAAAAAATACTAGTTATAATCATTTACTTGGACAGGAGAGATTTTGGTAGGGGGTAAATAAAATAAATGTACACATTTCGTGGCGATCCCAAAAACTAAAAGACAGATAATGCTACAGCAGTTCTCCTGCACAGTGGCGCTCCTAACCATCCTGTGTGTGTGTGTGCCCTGCACATCAGGTGGCCGAAACATTGATGCGTACAATAAATTTATAAAGTGGCCGGAATGTTAAAGGGGAGGTTAATGTCTGGTGACTAGGGGCACCACTACTGGCTCCGACCGATCACTAGACTGGGGATCATGAGCTCCTTATTCCTCATCACTGCACAATTGCAGTGCTCTTCCCTCTCAGGGGACGCTTAATTTCTTGACTGTCTCTGAGGCCGCTTCAGTCCTCATCCGTCTCTGTGGATGCTTCCTTCCTTGTCCCTGTCTGGGGATGCTTCCTTCCTTGTCCCTCTCTGGAGGCTCTTCCTTTCTTGTCCCTCTCTGGGGGTGCTTCCATCATTGTCCCTCTCTGGGGGTGCTTCCTTCCTTGTCCCTCTCTGGGGGTGCTTCCATCCTTGTCCCTCTCTGGGGGCCCTTCCTTCCTTGTCCCTCTCTGGGGGCCCTTCCTTCTTTGTCCCTCTCTGGGGGCCCTTCCTTCCTTGTCCCTCTCTATATGTGTGTGTGTGATATCGTAGTGTGTGTGAGGCAGGGGCGTAATTACCACAGTCGCAGCAGTCGCCGCTGCGAGCGGCTCTGGCAGGTCAGGGGCCCGTGTGTCCCCTTGAGCCTGTCTCCCTTGTCCCCTTATGCTTGTGTCCCTTGTCCCCATGTGCCAGTCTCCCTTGCCCATTAGTCCCTGTGTGTCCCCATGTGCCTGTCTCCTTTGTCCCCTTGTACCAGTCTCTCTTGCCCACTAGTCCCTGTGTGTCAGTCTCACTTTCCCACTTGTCCCTGTGTCCCCTTGTGCTTGTATCCCTTGTCCACTAGTCCCCGTGTGCCCCTTGTGTCAGTCGCCTTTGCCCACTTGTCCCTGTGTGCCCCTTGTGTCAGGCTCCCTTGCCCACTAGTCCCCTTGTGTCAGTCTCTCTTGTTCCCTTGTGTCAGTCTCCCTTGCCCACTAGTCCCCTTGTAACCTTCTCCCCTGCCTCCTAGCCCCCATGTGTCCCCTTGTGCCTGTCTTCATTGCTCCCTAGCCCCCCTATGTTACCCTTGCGCCTGTCTCCCCTAGCCCCCTTGTGCCCTCTCCCCTGCCCCCTCGTCACCATTTGCTCGTGTCTTTCTCACTGCCCCTGTATGGAGGGGCTGCATTATACTATGAGGGGGGCTGCGTTGTATTCTATGGGGGTTGCATTGAGTTGTATGGCAGGGCTGCAGGGGGGGGCCCCATTTGGAAGTTCGCACCGGGGCCCATAACTTTGTAGTTACGCCACTGCGTATGGATATCGCTGGAACGTCACGGATCGTACCGTCGTAGCGACAAAAGTGCCACTGTGTGACGGTACCCTCAGATACAGCTCATTATCGGACAGGATTAGATACAGCTCAGTATCGCACAGGGCAGGATTAGATACATAAGATTAGATACAGCTCAGTATCGCACAGGGCACTATTAGATACAGCTCATTATCGGACAGGATTAGATACAGCTCAGTATCGCACAGGGCACTATTAGATACAGCTCATTATCGGACAGGATTAGATACAGCTCAGTATCGCACAGGACTGCTCAGTCAGGACTCATGATTCTGCCCACGGTGAGGTCCGCGGTTCGCCCTCTTCTGTCCCTCGCCGCTCCCCGTCCTCCCCTCTTCCCTTGGGAGCTGCAGTGCCGCCAGTGGCCGCTGGAGGCTCTCGCGGTGACGTCGCTCCTCCCTCCCTTTCCGGTGGGCGGGCTGTGCTCTCCCGGTCTGCTCCGTGATCCCGAATCCCAGGGACAGGGAGGGACGGCGCCGGCCATGTTCCCGGGCAGTGCAGGGCGGGCAGCGAGCCGGGTCATGGCCTGAGAGCCGGGAGGTCACACCGCGCCTCCGACCTTCGTGTGGGGATTACTCCCGGATTATTCTCCTCTTCTCAGATATTTTCTCGGATTTGTCGCACAACATGTCGGCCCGGGTGCGGCTGAAGAAGCTGGAGCAGCTGCTGCTGGACGGACCGCAGAGGAACGAGGCCGCGCTGAGTGTGGAGACGCTGCTGGACGTGCTGCTGTGTCTGGTCACCGAGTGCGGCGGCTCCACACTGCGCCGCGACAAGTACGTCAGCGAGTTCCTGGAGTGGGGTGAGTGTCCGGGGGAGAACAGGGAGGTGGACCGGGGGAGGGAGAGGAACTGGGGGAGAAGGACAGGCGGAGACTAAAGGGGCTGAGGGACCGAGGGCTGGAAACGGAGTGGATGGACCAGTTGGCTCGGGCAAATGGGCTGACTGGCAATGTTGCTAGGGGATGACATGCAACACCACTCTGTGTGATGTTTGGGGGTGATGGGCAGCGCCGCTCTGTGTGATGTTTGGGGGTGATGGGCAGCGCCGCTCTGTGATGTTTGGGGGTGAAGGGCAGCGCCGCTCTGTGTGATGTTTGGGGGTGATGGGCAGCGCCGCTCTGTGTGATGTTTGGGGGTGATGGGCAGCGCCGCTCTGTGTGATGTTTGGGGGTGAAGGGCAGCGCCGCTCTGTGTGATGTTTGGGGGTGACGGGCAGCGCCGCTCTGTGTGATGTTTGGGGGTGACGGGCAGCGCCGCTCTGTGTGATGTTTGGGGGTGACGGGCAGCGCCGCTCTGTGTGATGTTTGGGGGTGATGGGCAGCGCCGCTCTGTGATGTTTGGGGGTGAAGGGCAGCGCCGCTCTGTGTGATGTTTGGGGGTGATGGGCAGCGCCGCTCTGTGTGATGTTTGGGGGTGATGGGCAGCGCCGCTCTGTGTGATGTTTGGGGGTGAAGGGCAGCGCCGCTCTGTGTGATGTTTGGGGGTGACGGGCAGCGCCGCTCTGTGTGATGTTTGGGGGTGACGGACAGCGCCGCTCTCAGTGCGATGTTTGGGGGATGATGGGAAGCGCCGCTCTGTGTGATTTTTGGGGGATCACGGGCAGCGCCGCTCTCAGTGCGATGTTTGGGGGGTGATGGGAAGCGCTGCTCTGTGATTTTGGGGGGATGACAGGCAGTGCCGCTCCGTGATCTTTGGGGGGTGACGTGCAGCGCCGCTCTCAGTGTGATGTTTGGGGGGTGACGGGAGGCACCGCTCTGTGTGATGTTTTGGAGGTGACGGGCAGCGCTTCTCTCAGTGTAATGTCTGGGGGATGACAGTGCCGCGCTGAGGGTGACATTTGTGGGTGACGTACAGCGCTGCCCTCAGTGCGATGTTTGGGGGCATGATGGGCAGCGCCATGCTTGGGGTGACATTTGGAAGGTGACAGGCAGCGCCACTCTGTGTGATGTTTGGGGAATGACAGTGACGCGCTCAGGGTGACATTTGTGGGTGACGTGCCGTGCCGTCCTCAGTGCAATGTCTGGGGGCATGATGGGCAGCGCCGTGCTTGGGGTGACATTTGGAAGGTGACAGGCAGCGCCACTCTGTGTGATGTTTGGGGGATGACAGTGCCGCATTCAGGATGTTTGGGGGTGATGGGCAGCGCTACGCTTGGAGGCTCAGGAGACAGGACTGGTGTAGGGTCGTGTATCTGGCACCATATGGGCACAAATGTATATTCTTTGGCTTCTGTTCTTTGTTTGGCGTTGCGGGTGCCGTACACACAGCTCCAGGGTCGGGTATCTGGAGGGGCACAGTTTGGGCATCGCACAAGGCTCCTTTTGCTGGCTCATGTATAATGGATGTGGCGATCTTCCGATGTCCCTGTGCCAATGAGTGCATCTGTCCGGAGTCCTATAACAAGGGCACATATATGTATATAACGGTTATGACCACCCTCTTGGCACAGGAGACATTGGCGTATTGCCATCGGTGCATGTATCCACAGTTGGGTGGTCTGGGCATTGCACAGGGTACATCGATATGTATTTCTCAGGCTGGTACAGTGGTTTGTTAGGAATTGGGACCATTTCCCGGAGGAGCAGAGATGCTACAAGACTTCCAATGACGTCCCCTTGGGGTTGGTATAGTATATAACGGGCATAGGTCCGGACACCTATATGGGTGTAGTAATGGGACATGAGACTGGTTATTCGGACATTGTCCTCGCAGGGGTGCAGCGTGCCAGCATTGCACTGCATTGTGCACAGATCGTACCCTTCAACTGTGGGTGATATGTGTACAGCATTGTATGCAGAGTGGTACGGTGAAACGGGTATTATGCCAGGAACATTGCCTGGGCACATCCAGTTTGTAGTGAGAACTGAGACCTCGGTGATACGCTGGACCATGGGGTTCACATTATGCCTGTGGGCATGGGCGGCATCCTGCTGTCTGGTGTACAGGGCATCATCCTGTGATAGGTCACTGGTTACTTTCAGAGGGGGCACAGACTTTATGCAGGACTTACAATATGGGCACCAGTGACATTGGTAGTGTTATAACATTTTGAGGGTGGTATATTATGTGTTGGATTTGCATTTGCTGACCCTGTCACAGCTGGCAATGCAGCCGCCACTGCAGTGATACATTTTCAGGAGAGCATGTTCAGATTCTTGGGTGAGATTATTCAGGCAAGGAGTAAATTTTGCCTCACCTGCCATGCCCGTTCATTGCAAAGGGCACTGCCAGGAGTGTAATGATGTCAGGTACACATGGCGGGACATTGCAGAGGCTGATTATAAGGGGCATAGGTGACAGGCGGTGTTGACAATAGTGCCGGGATATTACGGAGGTGGCATCTAACAGGGTGAACCTAGAGTGTCTTCTAGGGTGATACCGCTGGAGGGAAGCACTCAGGGTAGCAGAGTAGACTCCAGATTAGGATGCGTGTTGCCCGGGGCGTAGTCGTCGGTTGGCAGAGCTGCATTGGACTGACACAATTTGTGTCTCTCTGGCTGCGGCGAAGCTACAACTCTCATCAGACTGTCAGGTCAGCAGTGTGCGGGTGATCACTCTCTTTACAGTTTAGTGGATTCTGAAATGAAATCTTGTAGGTTATAATCCACCTAGTGATCCCATCTGGGCGAGTGAGTTCCAGAGAAACTACAACTCCCAGCAGACCACTTTCTAGGTGTCAGGTCTCATCTGCTGGGAGTTATAGTTTCTCCATAGCTTTGGGACCATGATGCAGGTGACACATTGTACGCATCCGGATCCCGGGTCTAGTCTGAGGTTTTAACTTCCTGTTTTTTGTGGTTGACTATTGGACAATTGCATCCACAGCAATTCCCTAATTTACATGTATTAGCAGAATTGCTTCCTGTAAGCGCCAGGCAGTAGGATAAGAAGCCAAGGTAAACACCAGGATGTCGCCACCGTCCTGCATCCTGGCACAGGCATCGGCTGGAGGACTGGCAGGGAGTGGTGCCCCGTTACCAGAATGAGGCAATCCCCTGATCCTGTCTGCAACCATGCCGACTGCGCAATTACCTAAGAAGCAGATGCCTCGGTGATGAGATGGTTAATGTAGCGGTCACTATGATAATATATTGAAGTATTGGTTATATAGCAGTAGCTCATCTATTTTTTTTCTCTCATTTTACTTGGTGGTCCCATTGAACTAAAGGAAGTGGTGCCAGTGCCCCTGGTCTTTGGAGGGTGGGGGGATGCTGTCACTCTTCATTTTAACTGTAACACAATAAAAACTTTTACAACTTTTCAATATTTACTCATTTTAATGTCTCACCAAGATCACTGCTTGCTGGGAGTGGATAAGAACTATTTTGTTGTTCACCATCCTGAAGGCAAACTCACCCAGACCCAATCCTTCCTTCAGCTGAGGATTTGCTTCAGTTGTATCCAGACAGTCCCCTGTGAGAAGCAAGTGTTACCTGCGCTGATACGCTGTACCAAAGAGGACAGAAAAAAGATCAGGAGCCCCAGGATCTGCTTCACTGGGTATAAATGTAACAGCCTCTCAGCTGTCAGCTGGAACCTAGAGGTCTGCTTACATCTTGTGATGTGAAGCTGAATGTTTCCATTCACTGGCAGAAAGCAGAGGACTGGAAATATGAAGAATTAACAGTGTAGTAGAAAGAAGCAGAACTTCTTGGGAGGTAAAGCAGGCAGCCGCTTTATGCCTTACATGGCTGAACCCAGGTAAACACTGACTTAGAGGATATTCTTGTGTAGTCAGGTCGATGCACTTCCTGCTGCCGCCCATCCCTGATCTGGAGAACGTCTGTGGTGTGGAATGTGCGGCCGCTGTATACAGATTCCAGGAGCCTTGGGTTAGGAATGGTGCAACGGCGCTTCCTTCGTCCGTCAGGGCGACGCACGGCGCTTCCTTCGTCCGTCAGGGCGACGCACGGCGCTTCGTCCGTCAGGGCGACGCACGGCGCTTCCTTCGTCCGTCAGAGCGACGCACGCCCCTTCCTTCGTCCGTCAGGGCGACGCACGGCGCTTCCTTCGTCTGTCAGGGCGACGCACGGCGCTTCTTTCGTCCGTCAGGGCGACGCACGGCGCTTCCTTCGTCCGTCAGGGCGACGCACGGCGCTTCCTTCGTCCGTCAGGGCGACGCACGGCGCTTCCTTCGTCCGTCAGGGCGACGCACGGCGCTTCCTTCGTCCGTCAGGGCGACGCACGGCGCTTCCTTCGGCCGTCAGGGCGACGCACGGCGCTTTTTTCGGCCGTCAGGGCGACGCACGGCGCTTTTTTCGGCCGTCAGGGCGACGCACGGCGCTTTTTTCGGCCGTCAGGGCGACGCACGGCGCTTTTTTCGGCCGTCAGGGCGACGCACGGCGCTTTTTTCGGCCGTCAGGGCGACGCACGGCGCTTTTTTCGGCCGTCAGGGCGACGCACGGCGCTTTTTTCGGCCGTCAGGGCGACGCACGGCGCTTTTTTCGGCCGTCAGGGCGACGCACGGCGCTTTTTTCGGCCGTCAGGGCGACGCACGGCGCTTTTTTCGGCCGTCAGGGCGACGCACGGCGCTTTTTTCGGCCGTCAGGGCGACGCACGGCGCTTTTTTCGGCCGTCAGGGCGACGCACGGCGCTTTTTTCGGCCGTCAGGGCGACGCACGGCGCTTTTTTCGGCCGTCAGGGCGACGCACGGCGCTTTTTTCGGCCGTCAGGGCGACGCACGGCGCTTTTTTCGGCCGTCAGGGCGACGCACGGCGCTTTTTTCGGCCGTCAGGGCGACGCACGGCGCTTTTTTCGGCCGTCAGGGCGACGCACGGCGCTTTTTTCGGCCGTCAGGGCGACGCACGGCGCTTTTTTCGGCCGTCAGGGCGACGCACGGCGCTTTTTTCGGCCGTCAGGGCGACGCACGGCGCTTTTTTCGGCCGTCAGGGCGACGCACGGCGCTTTTTTCGGCCGTCAGGGCGACGCACGGCGCTTTTTTCGGCCGTCAGGGCGACGCACGGCGCTTCCTTCGTCCGTCAGGGCGACGCACGGCGCTGCCTTTGTCCGGCCAGGAGACGCACAGCGCTGCCCTCATCCGCTCTGTTTTTAGGCTTCTAATATTCACAGGCGATCAAATGAGTTACCCCCCCTCCAAATAGAGAAGTGTATCTACTTATGAAAGCAATATCACCCCCATTTCCTCACCCTGTCCTTAATTTAATGTCAGGTTCAGTTGTTTTTCTGGCAGCGTCTTCCGCGGGTGCAAGGCAGGAAACTTTATTTCCTGTTTATAGGACTAGGAATAACAGCGCTGCTGGAGCCGCCTGCGGAGGGGAAGGTGTCAGTCCGATTCAGGGACGCCTCCTGTCAACTTGTGAAAGTGCGGAGAAGGAGGTCTGTGGATTCTCCACCTGTTCTGAAACTACCTCTCCCAGCCTGGCCACATTATGGCCTGTAGTTTTAGGCTTTGCACTACATCTCTCAATATGTCTTGACAGCTATGTTTAAACTGGCTCTTAAGTTATTTTGCAACTACAACTCCCAGTTTGCTTTATGAAACATATATAGGCCTGGTATTGTTTAGTTGTTGTGCAAATACAACTCCTGGCATGCTCTTTATTTCCATTCATCTTGTATTAAAACTACAATTCCTGATCACAATCTGTATCTAGGGGCTCTCTTGGCCGTAAAACTACAACTCTCAGCATGCCCAAGTGGCTAGTTGTAAATGTAGTCTTTCCAGCTGCTCTTAAACTACAACTCCCAACATGCTGAGTCAGGCATGTGCCACCAATTCTCCAGCTGTCATAAGACTATAACTCCCAGCATGTTTTGTCAGCGATTGTTATCTTGGTACTGTCCAGCTGTTGTAAAACTACAACTCCCAGCATGCAGTGGCCATAGGAGCTCCGCGTTGCTGACCAGTGTGGCATGTCCTTGCTGGGTGAGGGGTCCAGCTGACAGATGGGGCCACTATTATATTGTAGGAAATGACATTTGAGAATCTCTGAGGAGGCAGGAAAAATCCTGTAGGAGTGGAGAATCCTTTCCTGTGATGGGGGAGCTGTGTCCTGACAACTGGCTGCCAATTTACTGAGCTCAGGAAATTGCTTAAAGAGCGCTTACTTAGATGAATTTCAAGCCCTGACAGTCAGTTGACAGATGCCTGCGGGCGGCCATATCGCTGGTCACCCAGCTTTCCTGGAAGCGAGAGGCCGTCTGTTCTGCGTAATTGCACTCAATGATTGCTCGCTAATATTTAATGAGCTGTAATGGCCGGCTCTGCAGATGACCGTTTCCTGTGCAGCCTCCCTCCAGGCTTCACTTAATGCATGAAGCACCCTGGTGTTAGGAAGGTCTCCTTTAATTAAAGGCGTTGTGCATTAGTAATGCTGACACAGCTTTAGCTGAGCTTCCTTGTCTATTGCAGCCTGAGGTTGTATGAAATAAACCTCCTGTTATAGGCTCAGGGCACAGTTCTGTCCCTTTCCCATTCTTTACATTTCAGCGCTTCTCTTCAGTGGCTCCTGCCTGGGCTTCATTGTCTATTGGCGTTTGTAGTAATCTGAAATCCAAGTCCTGCGTTATCAGAGGCTCAAATTCTTGTCCTGTATGTGCACATGTTGCGGAATGGGGTGCAGAACTTTCTGCACAAAATCCACATCTCCTGGCAGAAACCGCAGGTGCAGATTTGCTGCGGATTTTGTGCGTTTTTTAGGCGGAATTGATGCTTATTTTGTGCGGTTTTTACCACTGCGGATTTCTATAATGGAAGGGTGCAGAAACACTGCAGATCCGCACAAAAGAAGTGACATGCGCTTCTTTTAAATCCGCAGCGTTTCCGCTCTGATTTTTCCACACCATTAGCACAGCTTTTTTTTTTTTTTTTCTACTATTGATTTACATTGTACTGTAAATCACAGGGTGGATCTGCAGCGTGTCTGCACGGAAAAATCCACTGCGGATCCGCACCAAATCCGCATCGTGTGCGCATAGCCTCACACTGCAGCCGTTCTGTTTAAGATCAGCTTAGCTGCATTGTCTATTGGAGTCTGAGGTTATTTGAAATCTTCCTTCTGTCTCATCAGAGGTTCAGACAGCTGTTCTGGCCTTCCCCCATCCTTTACCCTTCAGCTCAGCTCTTTAGTGCACAGCTATGACCAAAGTAAAAAAGCCTCCGGTCTGATCAGAATCTGAGAGCTGTCCTTTCCAATCCTTCCACTGTGCTTTACACTGCTATAGTTTCCTCCAGCTGAGCTGCATTGTCTGTTGGAGTCTGAGGTAGTCTGAAATTTGCCTTCTGATTCATCAGAGCTCCTCGCGGTCACTTTCTCCCTCTCGCTCGTTTTACACCATGAACATTATGCTTTACTCTGCAGCTCTGATTGAATTGACTGCTGCACCTTGTTTTTAATCTTAACTCTCTGTACTTTATAGTGCACCACTGCTTACTCAAATTAATTCACACCTTGTCTTATTCACTCACTGTCCTTTACACTTCAGCTTCGTTCATTCAGATTGGCTCCTGTGTCTTGTTTTTTATTTTAGCCCTTTGTATTTTACACTGCAGCACTTCACACATCAGTTTTTTGCCGTCAGGCACAATCCGGCGAATGTTGAAAAAAAAACGGACCAGTGCAAATTGTGAAAAATGGATCAGTGTTTTTTTTTTTTGCTGGATCCGTTTTTGTTTGTTTTTTTTTAACATGGGAGGAGAGAGAGATGGAAAATGCATCGCCGGATTCCATCATTTCACCTCAAGTTTCATACGTTTTTAGCTGGAAAGAAAAAACGTTCCTATGTTTGTTTTCTCCGGCCGCTGGAAAACGAATTTTCGAAGGATCCGGCAAAAAACGGATGAAACATGTGGACATCCGTCGCAATCCAGCGCTAATACAAGTCTCCTTGTCTTTTGATCTTAGTTCGCTATGCTTTACACTGCAGCTTTTCTCATTCATGTTTATGATCTTGACACGACTGTCCGCTTTGCATCGACTTGCACATGGAAACACGGAATTTATCTGCTCATAACTGTAAGGGTACGTGCACATTCTGCGGGTTTTGCTGCGGATCCGCATGAGTTTACAGTACAATGTAAACCTATGGGAAAGCAAATCCGCAGTGCACATGCTGCGGAAACGCAGCGGTTTATTTTCCGCAGCATGTCAATTCTTTGTGCGGATTCCGCTGCGGGTTTGCACCTGCTCCAATAGAAATCTGCAGATGAAAACCCACAGAGGAAACCGCAAAAGAAACCGCTGTAAATCTGCAGTAAAAAACGCAGCGGTTTTTCACTGCAGATTTTGCAAATCCGCTGCGGAAAACTCCGCAATGGAATCCGCAGCGTGTGCACATGGCCTTAGGCTATGTGCACACGTTGCAGAATTGCCGCGGCAAGTATTGGCATGCATATTCCCACTAAACACTAGCCTTTTGCAAGCGTAATTAGCTTGCAGAATGCTAGCGTTTTCCATGCGATCTATAGCATCGCTTGGAAAACTGATTGACAGGTTGGTCACACTTGTCAAACATAGTGTTTGACAAGTGTGACCAACTTCTTACTATTGATGCTGCCTATGCAGAATCAATAGTAAAAAGATATAATGTTAAAAATAATAATAATAAAAAATTGTGATATTCTCACCTTCTGGCGTGTCCCCCGCAGCCTTCTCGCTCCTTGCGATGCTCCGGTCCCGGTAATGCCTCGTGGCAATGACCCCAGATGACGTAGCATCACGCGAGACTGCACGTCATCACAGGTCATTGTCGCAATGCATTACTGGGAACGGGAGCATCGCGAGGAGCGTGATGTCTGCGGGGGCAGCCGGAAGGTGAGAATATCACGATTTTGTATTTCAATTCTTTTTTTTTTTTTTTTTTTTTTTACAAGTATATGGTTCCCAGGGCCTGGAGGAGAGTCTCCTCTCCTCCACCCTGGGTACCAACTGCACATGATCCGCTTACTTCCCGCATGGTGGACCTAGCCACTTGCGGGAAGTAAGCAGATCAATGCATTCCTATGTATGCGGAATCGCCGCGATTCCTCACAAAAAATGAATATGCTGCTTTTTTCCGGAATGCGATTCCGCCGTGGAAAAAAAACGCAGCATGTGCATAAAACATGCGGAATGCATTAAAAATGATGGGATGCTTATGTAAGCTGTTTTTTTGTTTAGCGTTTTTTTTTTCCGGCTGAAAGCGGCCCAAAAAAAGCTGAAAAAAGGTAAATATCCTGAACGTGTGCACATAGTCTAAAGACGGAACATTCCAAGGTTTTAGATTTTTGTAAATTTTCTTCACTACAGAAAAAGTTTCTGCCGTAGTATTTTCACTGCTATCCATTTAGCCTCGTTTTCATGAACTCTGCATGCGGTCAGTGGAAAGGAGTGTGCAGTGGGTTGAGATCTGCCCTCATCAACCTCCTGGTCAGGACTCATTACAATGTATCGGTGCAGGAGATGATCAGGACTTTCTTACTTCCTCTAGATTTTTTATATTAAACACGGTCTTATAAAAAGAAATTATTTGCAAAACGTCAAAAAACTGTAATAAATACACACTACTGCTTAAATACTGAGTAGAAAGACGAAACAGCAGAAATAATTAAAATGTTAATTTTATTGAAAGATAATTAAAACATGTAAAAAACCAAAATTAAGCTATAAGAACCACACATAACAGAGCACACAAAAAGGGGACTTCTGAAAAAAAAAATATATATATATACACATGTACCAAGCCAGGTATGCTTTAAAGAATTAATGCCTAATAGGAAGCATATAAATAAATAAATATGATTGACTGTACTGTTAATTATATGTTACACTTCATTATATGTGCAAAAATGCTGCATAAAGTGCTAATAAATAAATGTTCTATTAATTATATATACAAAGAATAATAATTAAATAATAAAATGTGACCTTATAGATGACCTAAAGTGTCTTAGTATGGATTGCATGTATATATAACTAGATAATCATAAAGTGCTGGATGCTCAGTGCAAGTGAATGTGCCATTACAAAATTACAACAGAAAAAAATCCAGCATGAAGTGCTAAATGTTCAGTGCAAGGACATAATGTCCACAGGTCTCGCATAAAATACAAAGTGTCCAATGAAAAACACCTGCTATGCATGTATGTCATTACCGAGTAACCACAGTATGGATCCAATCTAAGGTGCTGAGTGCTTAGTGCAAATATATAACGCACAAATGTGCTATTACAAAGTTATATCAGCAAGGATCCAGCTCACCCGTAAACATGATATGACAAAAACATGTAATCATACCTGGCTATGAATAAGCACGGTCCCAAATTCGGCGTGTGCCCTCACCCCGACAGCGCCGTTTCGCCCCCATAGAGGAAGCATTAGCGAAACGGCGCTGTCGGGGTGAGGGCACACGCCGAATTTGGGACCGTGCTTATTCATAGCCAGGTATGATTACATGTTTTTGTCATATCATGTTTACGGGTGAGCTGGATCCTTGCTGATATAACTTTGTAATAGCACATTTGTGCGTTATATATTTGCACTAAGCACTCAGCACCTTAGATTGGATCCATACTGTGGTTACTCGGTAATGACATACATGCATAGCAGGTGTTTTTCATTGGACACTTTGTATTTTATGCGAGACCTGTGGACATTATGTCCTTGCACTGAACATTTAGCACTTCATGCTGGATTTTTTTCTGTTGTAATTTTGTAATGGCACATTCACTTGCACTGAGCATCCAGCACTTTATGATTATCTAGTTATATATACATGCAATCCATACTAAGACACTTTAGGTCATCTATAAGGTCACATTTTATTATTTAATTATTATTCTTTGTATATATAATTAATAGAACATTTATTTATTAGCACTTTATGCAGCATTTTTGCACATATAATGAAGTGTAACATATAATTAACAGTACAGTCAATCATATTTATTTATTTATATGCTTCCTATTAGGCATTAATTCTTTAAAGCATACCTGGCTTGGTACATGTGTATATATATATATTTTTTTTTTCAGAAGTCCCCTTTTTGTGTGCTCTGTTATGTGTGGTTCTTATAGCTTAATTTTGGTTTTTTACATGTTTTAATTATCTTTCAATAAAATTAACATTTTAATTATTTCTGCTGTTTCGTCTTTCTACTCAGTATTTAAGCAGTAGTGTGTATTTATTCCTCTAGATTTTCCATTCCACGAAAAGCAAGCAGAGATCTTGCACATGGTGAGAAATAGGGGCTGCATGATTTAAATTTACATTTTTGGGGTTATGGGTGAGATGAGATCCGTCAGCAGCCGCTTGTTGACAGTTTTCAGGCAGCAGCAAAGCAAGTGCTGATGACCCCAGTGTTTTTGAAGCTGCGTCCCTTTAAATCTTCACCCCAGCAAAGCGTCAGGCCGCAGTGTGTGCCAGCCCTCACCTGGTGCAGGGTAGGTGCGGTGTGCTCCACTTTCCACCACTTATTGGGTGGTTTATAGCAGTTTACCTTACACTTAACAGCGCGGTTATATACCAGCTGGGTCATAAACCTTTAGAGGAAGTCACGTAGGGGGCCGCATGTAGCTACACTCCGTGTAAAATGGTGCACGTATGCCAGCGTTTGGAATGATGCATTTATTTTCTTTCTTTTATTCCCTTTTTGTTCTGTATCTGACTTGGAATCATTAGAATAAAGTTCTATTTAAAATAATAATAAAAAAAAAAAAAAATCTATTTCCCAAGCTTTTGGCCGGCGGGCCCCATAAAAGGTTGATTTGTTGCCAGGTGACATGGCTGACAGCTGGCGTGACTTCATGGATTACAGCGATTGGCCGAGTAGTCAGAGCTGTCGGCCGGACGTCCCAATGGGGACATTACTCCCTATAAATATTTAATGACCCCCATCTTAGTTAAAGTGAAAAAAAAAATTATTTCCCCCCCCCCCCCCCCCCAGTCTGTGAGGGATTAACCGTCACTTCCCAGGAAGTAGATGGAACAGGAAAGGGAAGCAATCACTTCAGCAGCTGACAACCTCTCACCTCCATTGTTTAACAGGCGGCAGAGGCCACATCTGCAGCCATGATCGGCAGGCTATCTGTGCTCATCTCATCTGGGGACTTAGAAATGGTTTTAAAAGTTGATTTTTTTTCTAACTTTAAAAGAATAGGAAATCATTTTTTTTTAATAATGTAAATTCAATTCCTCTGAACAGGTTTTAAAGGGTTCGTCCAGAATTAGAAAAATACCTACTTTCTTCCAGAAACAGCACCTCACCAGGTGGCATGTGGTATTGCAGCTCAGCCCCATTGACATGTTTAGACATGAGATGTGATGCCGGACACAACCTGTACACAGAGTTGGCACCGTTTTTGGAGGAAGTCAGATATGTTTTGTTTGGCATCTAACAAGTTGTGATAAAGAAGCTAATCTGTACTGGTATAAAGAGATTGTTTTTACCCCCATTGGTGCTTTCCATATTTCCTGTTTGGTGACAGTCTTAACTGTAGTATTGGCATTAGATTCATGACCTGCAAAGCTTGAGATGGTTTGTGTTATTTTGGCCGTATACTTAGAAAGAAAATTGTGGTTTTTCCATAAGGGTCATGGTGCAAGAGTGTCTGGGGTATGCTAATAAATGGGGAAATGGGTTTCTTAAAGGGAGGTGGTCAAAACGAACATTTGCTAGCATCATGTTATAGAGCAAGAGGATTGATATATAAGTTTGTGGGGAAAAAATATAATTTGTAATTTATTTATTTGACCTTATTCTGCAGTTAGGAGTCCATTGGGCGGGTCATAATCAGTGATGGACACACATCTCAACTTAAACTAAATTTATTCTTACAAACCTATATCTAAAATTACTCAGCTCCTCCAGCTCTGTAGCATGCTTGTCAGCATCTCCATGCTGACAGGTTCCCTTTAATTATTGTGTGCTTTATAACAGGAGCTATTCCTTTAGGACAGCTCCTATCCGTGGGCTCTGATGTAGCCTCTGGATGTCATTGGCAGCTCTTAGGCTATGTGCACACAGTGCAGATTATTTGCGGTTTTTTAGCGTTTTTGCGCTATAAAAACGCTATAAAACCGCAAATAATCTGCATACATTAAGCATCCTATCATTTTTAATGAAATCCGCACTTTCTGTGCACATGATGTGCGTTTTTCCGCATGAAAAACGCATTGCAGTAAAAAACCGGACATGCTCATTAATTTTGCGGTTTTTTCGCGGTTTTCCCACTGTCTAATGCATTGGGAAATGTTTGGGAAAAACCGCGTCAAAAACGCGTCAAAACCGCGTCAAAAACGCGCAAAAAACGCGCAAAAAAACGCATGCGGTTTTTATGCGGAAATCTGGCAGAAATGTCCGGATTTTCACAGGAATTTTCTGCATCAATTCCTGAACGTGTGTATGGGGCCTTAGGGTATGTGCACACGTCAGGACTTCTTGCAGAAATTTTCCTGACAAAATCCTGACATTTCTGCCAGAAATCCGCATGCGTTTTTTACGCGTTTTTTGTGCGTTTTTTATGCGGATTTTTTTGCGTTTTTTTTTCCTGACACTCCAATTTAATGGGAAATCCGCAAAAAATCCGCAAAAATAATGAACATGTTGCTTCTTTTTCCGGAATGCGTTTTTTGTGCGGAAAAAAAAAGCAACATTTGCACAAAAAATGCGGAATGCATTCTAAATGATAGGATGCATAATGTATGCGTTTTTTATTGGGGAAATCCGCAAAAAAACCCGCAAAAAATCCTGAAGAAACCCTGACGTGTGCACATACCCTTAAAGTTTGTATGCAAAAACAAATTTCTCTTGCTACCAGGAAACCATCAACAAGATGCTGTTGACAGATCTACTATTCTTATGTCTGTGTTGTTCTGCCAGGAATGAGATGAGCATCTCATTGTTTCTGCAGTCGGGATAATTAACCCCTGGATCTCCAGAGCAAATCAGTCTTAGGTTACTGTGGTATCGACTCTCAGATATTCGTGCACTTAGTATTTTCTTTATATTTTTTTCCCATTTTTGTACTCATTTATAGAACCTTGTGCTTTGCTTGGTCATCACCCTGGAGGACAACATTCATCAGATTTCCGTCATTGATACGGATCTTCTTATGGAAAGTGGTTGCTTTATGGGGGGAGATAGACTGTGCAGATCCATAATGGTGGAGAAGGCCTGAGATCATCAGGTGGTGCCATAGAGTGGATAAAAGGAAGCCTCAAGGCTACAGGCGAATGCAGCAGAACTAGCTACATGGCAGAAGCTTAGCCTGGCACCGCCACCAGCAGGCATTGAGCATTTCATCTAGAGGGGAACATGGGATCCCGAAGAGGAAATTCCTGACCTGCGGCTCTGTGCCGAGGCATAATGGTCAGGATGCAGAGAGGAAGCGAGGACCTCCACGAAACCCAACATGCAGCTGCGGCCCAGGGAGCAAACAGGATACTGACCTGTTATATGGAAGTGGCCGTATATCTCTCTCCACAAGATGCATCAGAGAAGGCTCCTAATGGACCGAGGATTTGGAGTGAACTCTTTACCTACTGGAAAAAGGCCTTTTTTTAGTTGCCCTATCATTAATTTTGGGGGTGCACCATACATTGATTGAGTTAGCACACGATCTTGATATTTTTTCCCCATATGGTTCTGGTGTCAGCGACTCATAACTCTAATTCTCGTTGACCTGCGTCGATGGCGTGTTGTTACAGCCGGGGGCGGCCTCATCTCTTGTTACCTGCGCAGAGCTTTCAGTAAACCCGTCTGACATGAGCCTGTGCACAATACAAGCTCGCCACCCTGATTGTAGCTCCTCTGTACCCCAGCTGGGTGTGTATCCAGGGCCAGGCATGTCATATATTGACATTTAAAGAGCGGATTGACCAGCTGGAGCAGGCACGCCCTGACTGCCGGGACGCCCGGATCTGCCATTGTCACCACTCCTCCCGAAACGCCGAGGCTGAATCTTTCATCGCTGTTCCATGTTTGTTTTCTATAAATGATACTTTCAAATACACTTTTTTTTTTTTTAATGTCTGCTTGCTTAAAGTGAAAGAAAAGGGATCATGTCTATAAGGAACCATCAGACTGTAAACATCGTCCGACGAACTCAGAATCTGGTCTGTCAGGTGCTGCGCTGTTCGGCCAGTGAAGAACGAGGGGACACAACTGCAGCAAACCCTCTGCTGTCATGAGTGGACTTTCCAGGCCTCAGAGCCTCCTCCGCAGATGTGAGCACATGAGGATGGAAACCCATCCTGACATTATCACAGCAGAGCGCTTGCTTCAGTGGTATATAGCAGAGACCATCCTCTGTGATCTAAACCTGGCATGATGGTTCGCTACAATGTATCATTACAGGAAAGCTCACATCCACTCAGGATTGTCAAGACTGTAACAAAGTGACATCATACATTCAGGTTTCCAACCCTGCATGGTAGAGGAGGGTTTGGAAAGAGAAGCTTTTTTTGATAATTCTTGAAAAAAGGAGGTGCTGTTTTGTCTTTTTTCAGCTACAGTAATCTGCTCGTGACCTGCTCGTCTGTTTTTACTCTTGTATTAAACCTTTCAAACAATATCTAAGCCCAGATACAATATATTCTTATAGACTCCAGCTATATGACACAGTAGAAAGAAGCCTAAATCAGGTGTCCGTCATTGGATGCTTCACTTAAAAGGCCAGGTCTTGTGTACTGTTCTCTGTTATCAGCCATTTTAAGAGGTGGAGCAAAACTTTTATCAAAGACTGATGAATTTCAGAGTGCAGATTTTCACAGAAGGTTTTCATCATCGCACTTGTTGTATTTGTACATATCTGTCTGGATATGTACACAGGTGTTAGCACCTGGTCCCACAGCCAGAACCTTAGGTGAAATACGCCTTTAAGAGGTAAGCTAAGGCTCTGAGTCTCTGCGATGACGGGCGGAGCTGTACTTTATTACCTGCGCTGAGTCACTCGGCAAATATGAGAGAGAAAATTGTTTATGATCCTGTTAGAACAGGTAAATGTGCCGATCAGACAGCCGACAGTATCCAAGGGTCTGCAGCCTAGGGGGGAGCCGGGGACCCCAATAACCACAAGAGAGTAGCTACATGATCGTAAATCTCATATCAGAAACTGTTCATATGAAGCTGGAAATGGGGGAAGACTGAGGGGGTTAACAAGAAATACCTGGAGAGAAAAAAGTATATTGGGGTGGGGGGGATTAAAATCTGCAGTGTTGCCAGATAAAGGATTATCATCCCTGACAGCAGTGTACTATAAATTAAGTGATAACATATGTGAAACAGTCCAGTTCCTCTATTATAGGAAGCTGACACGTCACGTGAGCGTCACTACAAATCCCACAACCACCAATTCATCCTATATATGACATTGAGTGATAGTTCTTATCTATGTCTGCAGTCACAGCGCAGCCGCCACTCATCATAGGCTTATCTTAAGGTACCTTCACACTAAACGATATCGCTAGCGATCCGTGACGTTGCAGCGTCCTGGCTAGCGATATCGTTTAGTTTGACACGCAGCAGCGATCAGGATCCTGCTGTGATATCGCTGGTCGTTGAACAAAGTTCAGAACTTTATTTGGTCGTCAGACCGGCGTGTATTGTCGTGTTTGACACCAAAAGCAACGATACCAGCGATGTTTTACACTGGTAACCAGGGTAAACATCGGGTTACTAAGCGCAGGGCCGCGCTTAGTAACCCGATGTTTACCCTGGTTACCAGCGTAAAATGTAAAAAAAACAAACAGTACATACTTACATTCGCGTCCCCCGGCGTCCGCTTCCCACACTGACTGAGCGCCGTAAAGTGAAAGTGAAAGTACAGCACAGCGGTGACGTCACCGCTCTGCTGTTAGGGCCGTCGCTCAGTCAGTGCAGGAAGCGGACGCCGGGGGACGCGAAGGTGAGTATGTACTGTTTGTTTTTTTTACATTTCACGCTGGTAACCAGGGTAAACATCGGGTTACTAAGCGCGGCCCTGCGCTTAGTAACCCGATGTTTACCCTGGTTACCCGGGGACCTCGGCATCGTTGGTCGCTGGAGAGCTGTCTGTGTGACAGCTCTCCAGCGACCAAACAGCGACGCTGCAGCGATCGGCATCGTTGTCGCTATCGCTGCAGCGATCGGCATCGTTGTCGCTATCGCTGCAGC
Source organism: Ranitomeya variabilis (assembly GCF_051348905.1). Classification (NCBI taxonomy): domain Eukaryota; kingdom Metazoa; phylum Chordata; class Amphibia; order Anura; family Dendrobatidae; genus Ranitomeya; species Ranitomeya variabilis. The sequence continues at coordinate 738,845,910 of NC_135232.1, forward strand.
GTCGCTTAATGTGAAGGTACCTTTAGTACAAGAATATAACTACTATATTACTGTCCGTATTTACAAGAATATACAGTGCCTACAAGTAGTATTCAACCCCCTGCAGATTTAGCAGGTTTACACATTTGGAATTAACTTGGCATTGTGACATTTGGACTGTAGATCAGCCTGGAAGTGTGAAATGCACTGCAGAAAAAAAGAATGTTATTTCTTTGTTTATTTTTTTTTTAAATTGTGAAAAGTTTTATCAGAGGGTCATTTATTATTCAACCCCTCAACCCCCCAGAATTCTGTTTGGTTCCCCTAAAGTATTAAGAAGTAGTTCAGGCACAAAGAACAATGCGCTTCACATGTTTGGATTAATTATCTCTTTTTCCAGCCTTTTCTGACTATTTAAAGGCCCCGTCTCACATAGCGCGATCGCTAGCGAGATCGCTGCTGAGTCACAAGTTTTGTGACGCAACAGCGACCTCAGTAGCGATCTCGCTATGTTTGACACGTACCAGCGACCCGGCCCCTGCTGTGAGATCGCTGGTCGTGTCGGAATGGCCTGGACCTTTTTTTGGTCGTTGAGGTCCCGCTGACATCGCTGAATCGGTGTGTGTGACACGGATTCAGCGATGTCTTCACTGGTAACCAGGGTAAACATCGGGTTACTAAGCGCAGGGCCGCGCTTAGTAACCCGATGTTTACCCTTGTTACCATCGTAAATGTAAAAAAAAAAAAACAGTACATACACACATTCCGGTGTCCGTCAGGTCCCTTGCCGTCTGCTTCCCGCACTGACTGACTGCCGGCCGGAAAGTGAAACCACAGCACAGCGGTGACGTCACCGCTCTGCTGTTGGGGCCGGCGCTCAGTCAGTGCAGGAAGCGGACGCCGGGGGACGCGAAGGTGAGTATGTAGTGTTTGTTATTTTACATTTTACACTGGTAACCAGGGTAAACATCGGGTTACTAAGCGCGGCCCTGCGCTTAGCAACCCGATGTTTACCCTGGTTACCCGGGGACCTCGGCATCGTTGGTCGCTGGAGAGCGGTCTGTGGGACAGCTCTCCAGCGACCACACAGCGACTAAACAGCGACGCTGCAGCGATCGGCATCGTTGTCTGTATCGCTGCAGCGTCGCTATGTGTGACGGGGCCTTAAGACCCTCCCCAAACTTGTGAACAGCACTCAAACATGGTCAACATGGGAAAGACAAAGGAGCATTCCAAGGCCATCAGAGACAAGATCGTGGAGGGTCACAAGGCTGGCAAGGGGTACAAAACCTTTTCCAAGGAGTTGGGCCTACCTGTCTCCACTGTTGGGAGCATCATCCGGAAGTGGAAGGCTTATGGAACTACTGTTAGCCTTCCACGGCCTGGACAGCCTTTGAAAGTTTCCTCCCGTGCCGAGGCCAGGATTGTCCGAAGAGTCAAGGCTAACCCAAGGACAAAAAGGAAGGAGCTCCGGGAAGATCTCATGGCAGTGGGGTCATTGGTTTCAGTCAATACCATAAGTAACGTACTCCACCGCAATGGTCTCCGTTCCAGACGAGCCCATAAGGTACCTTTACTTTCAAAGCGTCATGTCAAGGCTCGTCTACAGTTTGCTCATGATCACTTGGAGGACTCTGAGACTGACTGGTTCAAGGTTCTCTGGTCTGATGAGACCAAGATCAAGATCTTTGGTGCCAACCACACACGTGACGTTTGGAGACTGGATGGCACTGCATACGACCCCAAGAATACCATCCCTACAGTCAAGCATGGTGGTGGCAGCATCATGCTGTGGGGCTGTTTCTCAGCCAAGGGGCCTGGCCATCTGGTCCGCATCCATGGGAAGATGGATAGCATGGCCTACCTGGAGATTTTGGCCAAGAACCTCCGCTCCTCCATCAAGGATCTTAAGATGGGTCGTCATTTCATCTTCCAACAAGACAACGACCCAAAGCACACAGCCAAGAAAACCAAGGCCTGGTTCAAGAGGCAAAAAATCAAGGTGTTGCAGTGGCCTAGTCAGTCTCCTGACCTTAACCCAATTGAAAACTTGTGGAAGGAGCTCAAGATTAAAGTCCACATGAGACACCCAAAGAACCTAGATAATTTGGAGAAGATCTGCATGGAGGAGTGGGCCAAGATAACTCCAGAGACCTGTGCCGGCCTGATCAGGTCTTATAAAAGACGATTATTAGCTGTAATTGCAAACAAAGGTTATTCCACAAAATATTAAACCTAGGGGTTGAATAATAATTGACCCACACTTTTATGTTTAAAATTTATAAAAATTTAACTGAGCAACAAAACTTTTTGGTTTGTAAGATTTATGCATCTGTTAATAAATCCTGCTCTTGTTTGAAGTCTCTAACTTATTTGCATCTTATTAAACCTGCTAAATCTGCAGGGGGTTGAATACTACTTGTAGGCACTGTAACTGCTATAATACTGCCCCTAAGTTCAAGAATATAACTACTATAATACTGCCCCTATGTACAAGAATATAACTACTATAATACTGCCTCTATGTACAAGAATATAACTACTATAATACTGCCCCTATGTACAAGAATATAACTACTATATTACTGCTCCTATGTACAAGAATATAACTACTATAATACTGCCTCTATGTACAAGAATATAACTACTATAATACTGCCCCCTATGTACAAGAATATAACTACTATAATACTGCCCCCTATGTACAAGAATATAACTACTATAATACTGCCCCTATGTACAAGAATATAACTACTATAATACTGCTCCTATGTACAAGAATATAACTACTATAATACTGCCCCTATGTACAAGAATATAACTACTATAATACTGTCTATATGTACAAGAATATAACTACTATAACACTGCCCCTATGTACAAGAATATAACTACTATAATACTGCCCCTATGTACAAGAATATAACTACTATATTACTGCTCCTATGTACAAGAATATAACTACTATAATGCTGCCCCCTATGTACAAGAATATAACTACTATAATACTGCCCCCTATGTACAAGAATATAACTACTGTAATATTGCCTCTATGTACAAGAATATAACTACTATAATACTGCTTCAGCACAGCTGTGTGCTGATATTCATAGCCTAGAGAGGGGCCATGGGTATTACCGCCTTCCCAAGCTACAAATATTGGCCCCCAGCTGTCGGCTTTCCCCCTCTGGCGCAGAAAATTGCGCGGGAGCCCACGCCATTTTGTTTTTCAAATTTTTTTTTTTCTAAATTAACCCCTTCCCGACATGTGACGGAATAGTACGTCACATGTCGGGACCCCCGCTTTGATGTGCGCTCCGGCGGTGAGCGCACATCAAAGTCGCGACATGTCAGCTGTTTTTTACAGCTGACATGTGCGCGCAATAGCGGCGGGTGAAATCGCGATCACCCGCCGCTATTAACTAGTTAAATGCCGCTGTCAAACGCAGACAGCGGCATTTAACTACCGCATCCGGCCGTGCGGCCGGATATGAGCGCATCGCCGACCCCCGTCACATGATCGGGGGTCGGCGATGCTCCTCCATTGTAACCATAGAGGTCCTTGAGACCTCTATGGTTACTGATTGCCGGTGGCTGTGAGCGCCCCCCTGTGGTCGGCGCTCACAGCACACCTGCATTTTAGCTACATAACAGCGATCATCAGATCGCTGTTATGTAGCAGAGCCGATCGGGCTGTGCCTGCTTCTAGCCTCCCATGGAGGCTATTGAAGCATGGCAAAAGTAAAAAAAAAAAGTTTTTAAAAATGTGAAGAAAATAAAAAAAATATAAAAGTTTAAATCACCCCTCTTTCGCCCCAATCAAAATAAATCAATAAAAAAAAACCCCAACCTACACATATTTGGTATCGCCGCGTTCAGAATCGCCCGATCTATCAATAAAAAAAAAGCATTAATCTGATCGCTAAATGGCGTAATGAGAAAAAAATTCGAAACGCCAGATTTACGTTTTTTTGGTCACCACGACATTGCATTAAAATGCAATAACGGGCGATCAAAAGAACGTATCTACACCAAAATGCTATCATTAAAAACGCCAGCTCGGCACGCAAAAAATAAGCCCTCACCTGACCCCAGATCACGAAAAATGGAGACGCTACGAGTATCGGAAAATGGCGCAATTTTGTTTTGTTTTTTGCAAAGTTTGGAATTTTTTTTCACCACTTAGGTGAAAAATAACCTAGTCATGTTAGGTGTCTATGAACTCGTAGTGACCTGGAGAATCATAATGGCAGGTCAGTTTTAGCATTTAGTGAACCTAGCAAAATAGGCAAGCAAAAAACAAGTGTGGGATTGCACTTTTTTTGCAATTTCACTGCACTTGGAATTTTTTTCCCGTTTTCTAGTACACGACATGCTAAAACCAATGATGTCGTTCAAAAGTACAACTCGTCCCACAAAAAATAAGCCCTCACATGGCCAAATTGACGGAAAAATAAAAAAGTTATGGCTCTGGGAAGGAGGGGAGCGAAAAACGGAAAAACGGAAAAAGCTCCGGGGGTGAAGGGGTTAAACATTGCATTTAAGGCTGGCATCAATACCTGGCACTGCCGCGGCCACTCGGGACCGGAGCGTTCAGCTGCATAGAAATACATGCAGCCACACACTCCACCCCCCGAGTGACGGTGGCAGTGCCGGGTATTGAAGCGACAAACTTGTGTGAGTTTCTCGCGAGTGTGACCCCGGCCTAACGCAGATTTCGTGTGTGTGTCTTCATTTAAGGCCGGGATCACACATGCGAGAAACTCGGATGAGTCTCGCATCTTAATACCCGACACTGGCGCCGGCACTCGGGAGTGGAGCGTGCAGCTGCATAGAAATACATGCAGCTGCACGCTCCGCTCCCAAGTGCTGGCAACAGTGCCGGGTATTAGGCCATGTTCACACTTTGCGGGTTTTACCGCGGATCCGCAGCGTTTCTGCAGCTGCGGGTCCGCAGCAGTTTCCATTGCGTTTACATTTACATGTAAACCCTATGGAAACCGCAATCCGCTGTGCACATGCTGCGGGGAAAACTGGGCCGAAACGCAGCGGTTTACATTCCGCAGCATGTCACTTCTTTGTGCAGAATCGCTGCGATTCTGCACACATAGGAATGCATTGATCCGCTAACTTCCCGCATGGGGCTGTGCCCACGATGCGGGAAGTAAGCGGATCATGTGCAGATGGTACCCGGGGTGGAGGAAAGGAGACTCTCCTCCAGGCCCTGGGAACCATATTTGTGTAAAAAAAAAAGAAATAAAATAAAAAAATAATGATCTACTCACCTCTCAGCGCTGCACGTGGCTGTCCAGTCGCAGGGTTGCTGCGAGAGCAGGACCTGCGGTGACGTCGCGGTCACATGACCGTGACGTCACGAAGGTCCTTCTCGCACAGCATCTTTGGAACCAGACCGCCGCGTGCAGCGCCGAGGAGATCGGGACGTCAGAGGGTGAGTATAAACCATTTTTTAAATTATTTTTAACATTACTATTGATGCTGCATATGCAGCATCAATAGTATAGGAGTAAACCCGCAGCGGAAACCGCAAAACAAACCGCGATAAATCTGCAGGGATAACCGCAGCGGTTTTGCCCTTCAGATTTATCAAATCCGCTGCGGGAGAACCCGCAGAGGACCCCGCAGAGGACCCCGCAAAGTGTGCACATAGCCTTAAGATGCGAGACTTGTCCGAGTTTCTCGCTTGTGTGATCCATCTATCATATCTACCTATCGTATCCATCTATCTATTGTATCTATCAATCATCTGTTTATCTATTACCTATCTATTGTATCTATCTATTTATTATCTATCGATATATCTATTTATCAATATATCTATCAATATATCTATATATAGATAGATATATCGATAGATGGATACAATAGATAGATAGATATGATAATATCCATTTTATCCATCCATCGTATCCATCCATCGTATCCATCCATCGTATCCATCCATCGTATTTATCTATTATCTATCTATCAATATATCTATCTATCGATATAGCTATAGATAGATATATTTATAGATAGATATATCGGTAGATACCATAGATAAATACGGTAGATAGATCCAGAGATAGATAGATACGATACATAGACAGATACGATCGATATGTATCATATCTATCTATTGTATCCATCGAACGTATCTATCTATCTAGCTGTGTGTGTATATTCCTCAATGGAGTATGTAAATGAAGAGGTTGGACAAGAAATAACATCACAATTCTTTTTTTTTTTTTTTTGTATATCTTTATTGAGCTTACAAAAACACACACAAATCCGCATGAAAAACGTGTCAAAAAACGCAGGTGACCTGCCAGTGACCTCAGGTGCAGATTTGGTGCAGATTTTACCTGCGTCAAATCCTGATGCAATCCTGAACGTGGACACATACCCTAATACTGCCTCTATGTACAAGAATGTAACTGCTATAATACTGCTCCTATGTATAAGAATATAACTGATACTGTCCCCTATGTACAAGAATAGAACTACTATAATACTGCCCCTATGTACAAGAATAGAACTACTATAATACTGTTCCTATGTACAACAATATAACTACTATAATACTGCTCCTATGTACAAGAATATAACTACTATAATACTGCTCCTATGTACAAGAATATAACTACTATAATACTGCTCCTATGTGCAAGAATATAACTACTATAATACTGCTCCTATGTACAACAATATAACTACTATAATACTGCTCCTATGTACAAGAATATAACTACTATAATACTGCTCCTATGTACAACAATATAACTACTATAATACTGCTCCTATGTACAAGAATATAACTACTATAATACTGCTCCTATGTACAACAATATAACTACTATCATACTGCTCCTATGTACAAGAATATAACTACTATAATACTGCTCCTATGTACAACAATATAACTACTATAATACTGCTCCTATGTACAAGAATATAGCTACTATACTGTCCCCTATGTAGTATACACAGAGCGGTGTAACTGGCTTTGGTGGATGTAGTTACTGATTTTTGCATGGACATTTGGAGTTTGTTTTGCTCGGTCTCTTCCATTTCCTCGTCCTTGTTTAGTGCCTGTGTTTTTTTTTTTTAACTGATCGATGCGGTTTAATATTTGTCGATGATTACCTGCATTGGATATCGAGTGGCCACTTAACTTGTAATTCACATCAGTGTCTTTCTTCGTCCACACAAATTATATGACTGTATTTTACTTGTCGGCTGGGGTATGCTGTGAATTGTGGTCCCAAAAAGCCTTGGAGAGCAGGGAACTAAATAATGAGTCCGTGTATTTTTGGGGCGGCGATCACCGTTCTGCACTCAGTACTGGTTATGTGACTTTCTCCCCCTAACGTGTTCACCTTTTCATTATCTCTGCTTCTTGTCACTGTGAGGAGACATATTTACATTCAACATACCTGTCAAAATCAAGACTGTATCTATTCATTGACAGCCAGCACATATTGCGTCTGCCTAAAGCCGATGTACCACTATACATTGTGTCGCTTGGATTAGACCCTCATGATTTTTTTTTCTTTTTCTCACAGCAAAACCGTTCACACAGCTACTGAAGGGAATGCAGCTACGACGCGAGGACTTCGAAATTATAAAGGTTATCGGCCGAGGAGCGTTCGGGGAGGTAAGTGTATGGGTCAAGCACTGTATATTGGCACGCTCGTACTGCTGTGGTACTCCAGTGTCGGTGAATGCCGAGTATGACCTTACATCTCATTTGCCAGGAGTAAGGCTCATAGATTGGGTTGCCTTGTCTTGGCGGATATTCCTGACCAAGAATCTAGCATTTCCCTCCTGTGAAGGACCAGTCCTGGAATGTGCAGGTCGGGTGGCCAATCCTCTGATGAGGACAGGCCCTGATTTCCACATACCTGAAGTAGTAATGTTCTGTGCCCACGTCTTATCATCTAGCTCCACAATACAGAGTATAATCATATTTCCTGCCAGACGTCCAGAGTATCGTGTCTCTCAAGGACAAGTGATCTGTATATTTAAAGGGCTTGTCCTCCTCTTATACAACTTCCTACAGTTTACAGAAGTGAAGCTGTACAAGAAATGTAACACTGCACATATTACATTACTGGTCCTGAGTTACATCCTGTATTCTACTCCAGAGCTGCACTCACTATTCTGCTGGTGCAGTCACTGTGTACATACATTACATTACTGATCCAGTACTGATCCTGAGTTACATCCTGTATTATACTCCAAAGCTGCACTCACTATTCTGCTGGTGCAGTCATTGTGTACATACATTACATTACTGATCCTGAGTTACATCCTGTATTATACTCCAAAGCTGCACTCACTATTCTGCTGGTGGAGTCATTGTGTACATACATTACATTACTGATCCTGAGTTACATCCTGTATTATACTCCAAAGCTGCACTCACTATTCTGCTGGTGGAGTCACTGTGTACATACATTACATTACTGACCCTGTACTGATCCTGAGTTACATCCTGTATTATACTCCAGAGCTGCACTCACTATTCTGCTGGTGCAGTCATTGTGTACATACATTACATTACTGATCCTGAGTTACATCCTGTATTATACCCCAGAGCTACACTCACTATTCTGCTGCTGCAGTCACCGTGTACATATATTACATTACTGATCCTGAGTTACATCCTGTATTCTACTCCAGAGCTGCACTCACTATTCTGCTGGTGCAGTCATTGTGTACATACATTACATTACTGATCCTGAGTTACATCCTGTATTATACCCCAGAGCTGCACTCACTATTCTGCTGGTGTAGTCACTGTGTACACACATGACATTAAATTATTGATCCTGTACTGATTTTTTTCTTATCTGAGCAGAGATCTCAGCTTCTGCTCCTCTCTTCTCGAAGCAGAGCACTCGCTGCTGCTCCTTTCTTCTCGGTGCTGAGCTCTCGGCCACTGCTCCTCTCTTCTTGGTGTGGCGCTCTCGGCCACTGCTCCTCTCTTCTCAGTGTGGCGCTCTCGGCTGCTGCTCCTTTCTTCTTGATGCGGAGCTCTTGGCCGCTGCTCGTCTCTTCTTGGTGCGGTGCTCTTGGCCGCTACTCCTCTCTTCTCGGTGCGGAGCTCTCAGCTTCTGCTCCTTTCTTCTCGAAGCAGAGCACTCGCTGCTGCTTCTCTCTTCTCGGTGCAGAGCTCTGGCCGCTGCTCCTCTCTTCTCGGTGCGTAGCTCTCAGCCGCTGCTCCTCTCTTCTCGGTGTGGAGCTCTCACCGCTTCTCTTCTTGGTTCGGAGTTCTCAGCTGCTGCTCCTCCACTCTTCTCGGTGCGGAGCTCTGGCCGCTGCTCCTCTCTTCTCGGTGCGGAGCTCTTGGCCGCTACTCCTCTCTTCTCGGTGCGGAGCTCTCAGCTTCTGCTCCTTTCTTCTCGAAGCAGAGCACTCGCTGCTGCTTCTCTCTTCTCGGTGCAGAGCTCTGGCCGCTGCTCCTCTCTTCTCGGTGCGGAGCTCTCACCGCTTCTCTTCTCGCTGCGGAGATCTCAGCCGCTGCTCCTCCACTCTTCTCGGTGCGGAGCTCTGGCCGCTGCTCCCCTCTTCTCGGTGCGGAGCTCTCAGCCGCTGCTCCTCTCTTCTCGGTGCGGAGCTCTCAGCCGCTGCTCCTCTCTTCTCGGTGCGTAGCTCTCAGCCGCTGCTCCTCTCTTCTCGGTACGGAGCTCTCACCGCTGCTCCTCTCTTCTCGGTGCGGAGCTCTCACCGCTGCTCCTCTCTTCTCGGTGCGGAGCTCTCAGCCGCTGCTCCTCTCTTCTCGGTGGGGAGCTCTGGTTGCTGCTCCTCTCTTCTCGGTGCGGGGCTCTCACTGCTGCTCCCCTCTTCTCAGTGTGGAGCTCTCACTGCTGCTCCCCTCTTCTCAGTGTGCAGCTCTCACTGCTGCTCCCCTCTTCTCAGTGTGGAGCTCTCACTGCTGCTCCCCTCTTCTCAGTGTGCAGCTCTCACTGCTGCTCCCCTCTTCTCAGTGTGGAGCTCTCACCGCTGCTCCTCTCTTCTCGGTGCGGAGCTCTCACCGCTGCTCCTGTCTTCTCGGTGCGGAGCTCTCACCACTGCTCCTGTCTTCTCGGTGCGGAGCTCTCACCACTGCTCCTGTCTTCTCGGTGCGGAGCTCTCACCACTGCTCCTGTCTTCTCGGTGCGGAGCTCTCACCGCTGCTCCTCTCTTCTCGGTGTGGAGCTCTCACTGCTGCTCCTCTCTTCTCAGTGTGCAGCTCTCACCGCTGCTCCTGTCTTCTCAGTGCTGAGCTCTCACCGCTGCTCCCCTCTTCTCAGTGTGGAGCTCTCACCGCTGCTCCTTTCTTCTCGGTGTGGAGCTCTCACCGCTGCTCCTCTCTTCTTGGTGCGGAACTCTCACTGCTGCTCCTCTCTTCTCGGTGCGGAGCTCTGGCAGCTGCTTCTCTTTTCTCGGTGCGGAGCTCTCACCGCTGCTCCCCTCTTCTCGGTGTGGAGCTCTCACCGCTGCTCCTGTCTTCTCAGTGCGGAGCTCTCACCGCTGCTCCCCTGTTCTCGGTGCGGAGCTCTCACCACTGCTCCTGTCTTCTCTGTGCGGAGCTCTCACCGCTGCTCCTCTCTTTTCGGTACAGAGCTCACTGCTGCTCCTCTCTTCTCGGTGCGGCGCTCACTGCTGCTCCTCTCTTCTCGGTGCGGCGCTCACTGCTGCTCCTCTCTTCTCGGTGCGGCGCTCACTGCTGCTCCTCTCTTCTCGGTGTGGAGCTCTCACCGCTGCTCCTCTCTTCTCGGTGCGGAGCTCTCACCGCTGCTCCTCTCTTCTCGGTGCGGAGCTCTCACCGCTGCTCCTCTCTTCTCGGTGCGGAGCTCTCACTGCTGCTCCTCTCTTCTCGGTGCGGAGCTCTCACCGCTGCTCCTCTCTTCTCGGTGCGGAGCTCTCACTGCTGCTCCTCTCTTCTCGGTGCGGAGCTCTCACTGCTGCTCCTCTCTTCTCGGTGTGGAGCTGCTCTTGCCTGCCAATCGCTCAGTCTTATGTTTGTTTCCTCAGGTTGCTGTGGTGCGAATGAAGAGCACAGAGCGCATTTATGCCATGAAAATCCTCAACAAATGGGAGATGCTGAAAAGAGCAGAAGTAAGTGCCCCTTGTTTGTGGTTCGCTGTTCAGGGCTCTATATCCGGGTGTCCCCTTGTCCATGTATTTGTCCTGTACTGTGTGCTGCTGGACAAACGTCTGATTTTTCACTCTTGGCTTTCCTTCCATTTGCAGACCGCCTGCTTTCGGGAAGAGAGGAACGTGCTGGTCTATGGGGACTGTCAGTGGATCACCACGTTACACTTCGCCTTTCAGGATGAGAATTATTTGGTAATGTTTTGATTGTGAATTGCATATTTCCTTTTAATCAATCAAAAGATACAATGTAGTATGGGGTATTCAACCCTCTGTTCTCTGCAGCCCGCATGCTCCTGAAAAGGTTAGGAGTAATATCACATGGGTAACCAAGATTTTTCAAGGAGGGGGTCGTGCAGCACATTGTTGAATTGCTCGCTTTTTTTTTGCAAAAAGCTGATCTAAGTCACTGAGGAATCAGATCACAGCTGCCTACTGATGTCTATGAGGAGAGGAGGAGTAGAGCGAGTGACAAAGGCACAAACACACAGACGATCCTGCTGTTTTCAGCTGATGTTCTGATTTGCGCGTCTTACAGTCTGGGTGCGGACTCATATTAAACAAGGGTCAACTGACCTGAACTTACTGCTTCATAAGTAAATATAGACTGTAAGTTTGGACAAAGATCTGCTGTCAGTAGTTGCGTGCGCTCCTTAAATAGCCATAAGAGCCTTGGCGGCCTTTTTGTAAGTTTTGTTTCACGCCAGAACTGGATTCCCATCTACATTGCTTAGTGCAGATGTATAATGTGCTCCTTGCTGCTGCTTTCTGGTTGTTTGTCTCTCTCTAGATCAGTTCTCACAGCTACACCAGCCAGTACTGCTGTACAATATTCTCAATGCTGCTGCTCACCCAACAGTTGGATTCACAGCTGCACTGCTCAATACTGCTATGTAATGTCCTACATGTTACTGTCCCATTCTAGTAAGTCTTTTTCCTGACCCCCAGAGCTGGATTCACATCTACACGGCTCAGAACTGCTGTGTTTATGTGCTCCCTGCTGCTGCTTTAGAGCATGTGCTACATAGAGACAGGAGTAGAGCATGTGCTACATAGAGACAGGAGAGCAGGAATCCCTCATGTCTGTGTGCTGCATATGGAAGACATCTTTCCAGGTAGCCTCCATCCTCGTCTAGGATTTTGGACCATGTTTCATTGCTTCTTATTCACATAATTGGTAGCTCTGTCAGCAGAACTTGCGCCATCTTGCCCCTCTGTGCTTCTCATGTAGGGGGGGTATTACAGCTGTGCCATGATTTATGGTTCCTGCACAGTCTGGTGTCCCCCTGACTTACATCGTGATTCTGGGTGATTGCGGGTGCTGGTGACACTCGTCTGTGCTTTGTTGCAGTATTTAGTCATGGATTACTACGTAGGAGGAGACCTTCTAACTCTTCTCAGTAAATTCGAGGATCGCCTCCCCGAGGACATGGCCAAGTTTTATCTGGCAGAGATGGTGCTCGCCATACACTCCATCCATCAGCTGCATTATGTGCACAGGTAAAAACCTTTGATTCTAAGTATTTATTAGAAACAGTCCGCAAGCTTGTCTCGTCAGATAGCGTCAAACTAACAGGGAGGGAATGCTGGGAAAGTAATTTTTTTATTTTGTCAATTAGCACTTTTCTGAGAAGTATCTTCCACTTTAAGAGGGTTCTCCATTGTAATGACGCATGCACAGTGGTCAGTGAGCGATGCTGGAGAGCCCCTTTAATTCCTCATCCATCACATCAGGATACTTAGCGTCAGGAGTCTTATAAGGCTCCTCAGGAAAGTTGCGTTTTTCTTTCCTGTGGTACTTGGGTCTTACCGGAGACCCTCACACCATAAGGATTATATAGGAGGGTGATGGTGGGGTAAGGGGGTTAGCGACCCTTTTCCCCTGGTATGTTGCTCCTTCCCCCCTGCCTGCAGTTAGTTTATTGACTCCTTCCTCCATGGGCCTGGTATATTGAGTAGAGGGTCTTCACTGATTCATTGTAGCCCCCATCACAGTCTCTTCGCATACACTTCAGGTTAACTTACCAGCGTGCCTTATGGTGCCCGTGGTTGCCTCCAGGCCGGGTGGTTGCAACGAGGCTTTATCGGTCTCTTCTTCAATCTGTCCTCTAGGGATATCAAGCCAGATAACATCCTCCTGGACATGAATGGCCACATCAGACTGGCAGACTTTGGGTCGTGTCTGAAGATGAACGATGATGGCACCGTGAGTTATCCTCAATTCTACACCTAAACTGTGGACCCTGCGCTGCTCCTGAGAATAATGGGGCTGCAGCGCTGCAGACCTTTCCTTGGATGTCACTGCGCAGCGGTGCGATGAGCTGCCACCGGCTCCATCTACTTCAGGGACCATGCTCTGCAGCGGGAGTCTGTGACCATCCCTGAGAAAGGGATGCAGCACTGTGGCCCTTTCCTCTGGGGCCACCACTGATCTATATACCAGCACTTGGGGGGACACTGGAATACCTTTTTAATAAATGTAGTATTTGGTGTTTCAGTTCCCCAGCATTCTTTATATTTCTACTTGCTGTCAGTGAATGGCACTGGCAACCTGTGCTAATATCTCTCCTGCCCTGATAGTTTCTTACACTGTCATGTAACAGAGGATTTTTTGGCCATATACCCTTGTTTTTTAGTTTGCCCAGTGTCATTATTCACTGACAGCAAACAGATATTATACATGGTAAGGTATTGCTTCCCCTGTAGTACTACATTGCTTATCATCTGTTGACACCTCTTATCCTGCTTTATAGGTGCAGTCTTCGGTGGCGGTGGGGACCCCAGATTACATCTCCCCAGAAATCTTACAAGCTATGGAGGACGGGATGGGGAAATACGGGCCCGAGTGCGACTGGTGGTCTCTAGGGGTCTGCATGTACGAAATGTTATATGGAGAAACCCCCTTCTACGCAGAGTCTCTGGTGGAAACCTATGGGAAGATCATGAACCATGAGGTGAGCTCTGATCCCAAGGATCTGATCAAGAGGCAGCGTAGGACCCCCAGCGGTTGTAATATACATCTCTCAACAAGTTAGGATGGAGGAGGTGAGCTGTGACCTCGCCCATTTTCGATCCGGTGTTGTCTACTGTATACAGAGGTGTTGTCAGTCATTGTACAGGAGGGGAAGACTGTGAGCTGTGACATCCGCTATTGTGAATGGTGGATCCTGTCTTCTGTAAACAGAGGTGTTATCAATCATTGTACAGGAGGAGGAGGTGAGCTGTGACATCCCCTATTGTGAATGGTGGATCCTTTGTTATCTACTGTATATAGAGGTGTTATCAGTCATTGTACAGGAGGAGGAGGGGGTGAGCTGTGACATCCCCTATTGTGAATGGTAGATCCTGTTATCTACTGTATATAGAGGTGTTATCAGTCATTGTACAGGAGGAGGTGGTGAGCTCTGACATCACCTATTGTGAATGGTGGATCCTATGTTATCATTCTGAATGGTGCGCTGAGGAGCACTTACCTAAGCGAGTGTATGACATGATGAACGGAGCGATCACCTATGCGAGCATTCAACATGCTGAAAGGTGCGCTGAGGAGTGCTGACCTCGGCGAGCGTGCAACATGCTGAATGGAGCGCTGACCTAGGCTAGCGTGCAACTTACTCAGCAGTGCACTGAGGAGGGCTCAACTGTACGAGCATGCGACATGCTTTATACTGAGGTGAACACTCACTTCAGCATGCGACATGGTTAAGGGTGCACTGAAGAGCGCTCACGTAGGTGAGCATGTGACATGCTGAACGGAGCGCTGACCTAGGAGAGCACGCGACTTGCTGAGTGGTGCACTGAGGAGGGCTCACATAGGCAAGCAAACATGCTGAGCGGCGCTTTGAGGAGCGCTGACCTATGCGAGCGTACAGCAGGCTGAGCGGTGCGTTAAGCACTGACCTAGGTGAGCGAGCGACATGCTGAATGGTTCACTAGTATGTGCAGTGCTCAGCATGTCACATGCTCGCCCACGTGAGAGCTCCTCAGTGAACCGCTCAGCATGTCGCACGCTCACCTAGGCGAGTGTGCGTCATGCTGAGCAGTGCTCTGAGGAGCGCTCACCTAGGCGAGCGTGCGTCATGCTGAGCAGTGCTCTGAGGAGCGCACACCTAGGAGAGCGTGCGTCATGCTGAGCGGTGCGCTGAGGAGCGCACACCTAGGCGAGCATGCGACATGCTGAGCGGTGCACTGAGGAGCGCACACCTAGGCGAGCATGCGACATGCTGAGCAGTGCTCTGAGGAACGCACACCTAGGCGAGCATGCGACATGCTGAGCAGTGCGCTGAGGAGCTCACACCTAGGAGAGCGTGCGTCATGCTGAGCAGTGCTCTGAGGAGCTCTCACCTAGGCGAGCATGCGTCATGCTGAGCAGTGCGCTGAGGAGCTCACACCAAGGCGAGCGTGCGACACGCTGAGCGGTGCACTGAGGAGCGCTCATTAGGCAATATAAGTTTTCTGCACAATTAAAGGGAAGTCTATATGGCAGGTGTGAGTTTTAAAAGCCTTCCCTATAGCACTGTATAAATGGCTCACATCTCGTTTTGGGGTGACGGACCCCCTTATAATTGTGGTGATTTTATGTTTAATGCTCATTCAAAACAGTGAAGAAAAAAACACATTTAACATAAAAACCTGATGGGCCCGTGTCCAATTCCCTCTGACATGCCCCTCTGGACAGCTTTTATTTGATCCGTCTCGCGTTCCTCTTATCTATGTAGTGATTGTTTTATTTAACCCCTTTCCGACATTTGACGTACTATCCCGTCGAGGTGGGGTGGGCCCGTATGACCGCCGACGGGATAGTACGTCATACGCGATCGGCCGCGCTCACGGGGGGAGCGCGGCCGATCGCGGCCGGGTGTCAGCTGCATATCGCAGCTGACATCCGGCACTATGTGCCAGGAGCGGTCACGGACCGCCCCCGGCACATTAACCCCCGGCACACCGCGATCAAACATGATCGCGATGTGCCGGCGGTGCAGGGAAGCATCGCGCAGGGAGGGGGCTCCCTGCGGGCTTCCCTGAGACCCCAGGAGCAACGCGATGTGATCGCGTTGCTGCGAGGGTCTTACCTCCCTCCCTGCCTGCTCCAGACCCGGATCCAAGATGGCCGCGGATCCGGGTCCTGCAGGGAGGGAGGTGGCTTCACAGAAGCCTGCTCAGAGCAGGCACTGTGAAGCAGCCTGCACTTCTCGCAGATCGGTGATCTGTCAGAGTGCTATGCAAACTGGCAGATCACCGATCTGTATTGTCCCCCCCTGGGGCAAAGTAAAAAAGTAAAAAAAAAAATTTCCAAATGTGTAAAAAAAAATAAAAAAAAATATTCCAAAATAATGAAAAAAAAAAATATATATTATTCCCATAAATACATTTCTTTATCTAAATATAAAAAAAAAAACAATAAAAGTACACATATTTAGTATCGCCGCGTCCGTAACGACCCGACCTATAAAACTGGCCCACTAGTTAACCCCTTCAGTAAACACCGTAAGAAAAAAAAAAAAAAAAACGAGGCAAAAAACAACGCTTTATCATACCGCCGAACAAAAAGTGGAATAACACGCGATCAAAAAGACAGATATAAATAACCATGGTACCGCTGAAAGCGTCATCTTGTCCCGCAAATAACGAGCCGCCATACAGCATGATCAGCAAAAAAATAAAAAAGTTATAGTCCTGAGAATAAAGCGATGCAAAAATAATTATTTTTTCAATAAAATAGTTTTTATCGTATAAAAGCGCCAAAACATAAAAAAATGAGATAAATGAGGTATCGCTGTAATCGTACTGACCCGAAGAATAAAACTGCTTTATCAATTTTACCAAACGCGGAACGGTATAAACGCCTCCCCCAAAAGAAATTCATGAATAGCTGGTTTTTGGTCATTCTGCCTCACAAAAATCGGAATAAAAAGCGATCAAAAAATGTGACATGCCCAAAAATGTTACCAATAAAAACGTCAACTCGTCCCGCAAAAAACAAGACCTCACATGACTGTGGACCAAAATATGGAAAATTTATAGCTCTCAAAATGTGGTAACGCAAAAAATATTTTTTGCAATAAAAAGCGTCTTTCAGTGTGTGACGGCTGCCAATCATAAAAATCCGCTAAAAAACCCGCTATAAAAGTAAATCAAACACCCCTTCATCACCCCCTTAGTTAGGGAAAAATAAAAAAAAAGTATTTATTTCCATTTTCCCATTAGGGCTAGGGTTGGGGCTAGGGTTAAGGCTACAGTTAGGGTTGGGGCTAAAGTTAGGGTTAGGGTTTGGATTACATTTACGGTTGGGAATAGGGTTGGGATTAGGGTTAGGGGTGTGTCAGGGTTAGAGGTGTGGTTAGGGTTACTGTTGGGATTAGGGTTAGGGGTGTGTTTGGATTAGGGTTTCAGTTATAATTGGGGGGTTTCCACTGTTTCGGCACATCAGGGGCTCTCCAAACGCGACATGGCGTCCGATCTCAATTCCAGCCAATTCTGCGTTGAAAAAGTAAAACAGTGCTCCTTCCCTTCCGAGCTCTCCCGTGTGCCCAAACAGGGGTTTACCCCAACATATGGGGTATCAGCGTACTCAGGACAAATAGGACAACAACCTTTGGGGTCCAATTTCTATTGTTACCCCTGGGAAAATACAAAACTGGGGGCTAAAAAATAATTTTTGTGGGAAAAACAAAGATTTTTTATTTTCACGGCTCTGCGTTATAAACTGTAGTGAAACACTTGGGGGTTCAAAGTTCTTACAACACATCTAGATAAGTTCCTTGGGGGGTCTAGTTTCCAAAATGGGGTCACTTGTGTGGGGCTTCTACTGTTTAGGTACATTAGGGGCTCTGCAAACGCAATGTGACGCCTGCAGACCATTCCATCTAAGTCTGCATTCCAAATGGCGCTCCTTCACTTCCGAGCCCTTCCATGCGTCCAAACGGTGGTTCCCCCCCACATATGGGGTATCAGCGCACTCAGGACAAATTGGACAACAACATTTGGGGTCCAATTTCTCCTGTTACCCTCGGGAAAATACAAAACTGGGGGCTAAAAAATAATTTTTGTGGGAAAAAATTTTTGTTTTATTTTTATGGCTCTGCATTATAAACTTCTGTGAAGCCCTTGGTGGGTCAAAGTGCTCACCACACATCTAGATAAGTTCCTTAGGGGGTCTACTTTCCAACATGGTGTCACTTGTGGGGGGTTTCTACTGTTTAGGTACATTAGGGGCTCTGCAAACGCAATGTGACGCCTGCAGACCATTCCATCTACGTCTGCATTCCAAATGGCGCTCCTTCCTTTCCGAGCCCTCCCATGCGCCCAAACAGTGGCTCTCCCCACATATGGTGTATCATCGCACTCAGGACAACTTGGACAACAAATTTTGGGGTCCAATTTCTCCTGCTACCCTCGGGAAAATACAAAACTGGGGGCTAAAAAAATAATTTTGTGGGAAAAAAATTTTGTTTTATTTTTACGGCTCTGCATTATTAACTTCTGTGAAGCCCTTGGTGGGTCAAAGCGCTCAAAACACATCTAGATAAGTTCCTTAGGGGGTCTACTTTCCAAAATGGTGTCACTTGTGGGGGGTTTCAATGTTTAGGCACATCAGTGGCTCTCCAAACGCAACATGGCGTCCCATCTCAATTCCTGTCAATTTTGCATTGAAAAGTCAAACGGTGCTACTTCCTTTCCGAGCTCTCCCATGCGCCCAAACAGTGGTTTACCCCCACATATGGGGTATCAGCGTACTCAGGACAAATTGTACAACAACTTTTGGGGTCCAATTTCTCCTGCTACCCTTGGAAAAATACAAAACTGGGGGCCAAAAAATAAGTTTTGTGGGAAAAAAAAGATTTTTTATTTTCACGGCTCTGCGTTGTAAACTGTAGTGAAACACTTGGGGGTTCAAAGTTCTCACAACACATCTAGATAAGTTCCTTGGGGGGTCTAGTTTCCGATATCAGGGGCTCTGCAAATGCAACGTGACGCCTGCAGACCAATCCATTTAAGTCTGCATTCCAAATGGCGCTCCTTCCCTTCCGAGCTCTGTCATGCGCCCAAACAGTGGTTCCCCCCCCACATATGGGGTATCAGCATACTCAGGACAAATTGGACAACAACTTTTGGGGTCCAATTTATCCTGATACCCTTGTAAAAATACAAAACTGGGGGCTAAAAAATCATTTTTGTGAGAAAAAAAAAAGAATTTTTATTTTCACGGCTCTGCGTTATAAACTGTAGTGAAACACTTGGGGGTTCAAAGTTCTCACAACACATCTAGATAAGTTCCTTGGGGGGTCTAGTTTCCAATATGGGGTCACTTGTGGGGGGTTTGTACTGTTTGGGTACATCAGGGGCTCTGCAAATGCAACGTGACGCCTGCAGACCAATCCATTTAAGTCTGCATTCCAAATGGCGCTCCTTCCCTTCTGAGCTCTGTCATGCGCCCAAACAGTGGTTCCCCCCCACATATGGGGTATCAGCATACTCAGGACAAATTGGGCAACAACTTTTGAGGTCCAATTTATCCTGATACCCTTGTGAAAATACAAAACTGGGGGCTAAAAAATCATTTTTGTGAAAAAAAAAAAGAATTTTTATTTTTACGGCTCTGCATTATAAACTTCTGTGAAGCACTTGTTGGGTCAAAGTGCTCACCACACATCTAGATAAGTTCCTTAGGGGGTCTACTTTCCAAAATGGTGTCACTTGTGGGGGGTTTCAATGTTTAGGCACATCAGGGGCTCTCCAAATGCAACATGGCGTCCCATCTCAATTCCAGTCAATTTTGCATTGAAAAGTCAAATGGCGCTCCTTCCCTTCCGAGCTCTGCCCAGCGCCCAAACAATGGTTTACACCCACATATGGGGTATCAGCGTACTCAGGACAAATTGCACAGCAATTTTTGAGGTCCAATTTCTTCTCTTACCCTTGGGAAAATAAAAAATTGGGGGCGAAAAGATCATTTTTGTGAAAAAATATGATTTTTTATTTTTACCGCTCTGCATTATAAACTTCTGTGAAGCACTTGTTGGGTCAAAGTGCTCACCACACATCTAGATAAGTTCCTTAGGGGGTCTACTTTCCAAAATGGTGTCACTTGTGGGGGCTTTCAATGTTTAGGCACATCTGGGGCTCTCCAAATGCAACTTGGCGTCCCATCTCAATTCCAGTCAATTTTGCATTGAAAAGTCAAATGGCGCTCCTTTCCTTCCGAGCTCTGCCATGCGCCCAAACAGTGGATTACCCCCACATATGGGGTATCAGCGTACTCAGGACAAATTGTACGACAAATTTTGGGGTCTATTTTCTCCTGTTACCCTTGGTAAAATAAAACAAATTGGATCTGAAATAAATTTTGTGTGAAAAAAAGTTAAATGTTCATTTTTATTTAAACATTCCAAAAATTCCTGTGAAACACCTGAAGGGTTAATAAACTTCTTGAAAGTGGTTTTGAGTACCTTGAGGGGTGCAGTTTTTAGAATGGTGTCACACTTGGGTATTTTCTATCATATAGACCCCTCAAAATGACTTCAAATGAGATGTGGTCCCTAAAAAAAAATGGTGTTGTAAAAATGAGAAATTGCTGGTCAACTTTTAACCCTTATAACTCCGTCACAAAAAAAAATTTTGGTTCCAAAATTGTGCTGATGTAAAGTAGACATGTGGGAAATGTTACTTATTAAGTATTTTGCGTGACATATGTCTGTGATTTAAGGGCATAAAAATTAAAAGTTGGAAAATTGCGAAATTTTCAAAATTTTCGCCAAATATTCGTTTTTTTCACAAATAAACGCAAGTTATATCGAAGAAATTTTACCACTATCATGAAGTACAATATGTCACGAGAAAACAATGTCAGAATCGCCAAGATCCGTTGAAGCGTTCCAGAGTTATAACCTCATAAAGGGACAGTGGTCAGAATTGTAAAAATTGTCCCGGTCATTAACGTGCAAACCACCCTTGGTGGTGAAGGGGTTAAAGGGGTATTCCAGCATGGAGCAGTGGTATCGTGTCCTCTTTCTGGTCGGCTCGGTGCTATTTCTGCTTTATAATAAGACAAGTAGCAGTTTTATTGTCCTCCCACTGAATGTCTGGACACGTGCTTTAGTTTCAATAGATTTTTATTTTCTCAAATAAAATTTAACAGCAATTTTCCCTCGCAGGGGATCATTGTTCAATTGTAAATCATGTAACATAAGAACATAAGAACATGAGTCGTATAAAAGGAACGACTAAACTTATATAAAGTAAACATTTAAAACAGTAAGACATAGACAAAGAAGGAAAACACATAGGGATGGGGGGGGGGGATTAAATAGCCCTTGAGCATTATGCAACAGGAATGATTGTAAATAGAATTAGAACCATCACAAGGATAATAACAAGGTCTGCTCCAGGTTATTATTAACATCCAAGTCCATCCAGGGACGCCAAGTCTGGTAGAAAATATCCCATGTATCATTTCTTGTGGCCTGAATACGTTCATAAAGAAGTATGGTGTTCATTTTGTCCAAAACCGACATCATTGAGAGCGAAGGAGTCTTCCATCTTGACGCAATGTGTAGCTTTGCTGCCATGCAGAGCTGGGCAACCAAATTGTGAAACTTATTAGAAAAACCCGGCACCTTAGTCCCCAGAAGAAACACCGTAGGGTTTAATAGAACTCTCCCACCGAACATTCTCTCCACCACGGACCGCACCTCCCTCCACAGTGTCGAAACCACTGGGCATCCCCACCAGATATGCTCTAGGTCGCCCCGCGCTCCACATCCCCGAAAACAACTGTCCAATGTGTTAGGGTATATGGCATGTAATTTACTTGGAACTAGGTAGGTTCTGTGCAAAAGCTTAATAGATGTCTCAATTAACGAAGTTTGACAACTTCCCTTGGTAAGTGTAGTACAACTCCTACGCCAATCCTCCAAGGACATTGATACATTCAGATCTGTTTCCCACTGCTCCATGAATGTTAATTTTTCATCACCCTGGGTGTCGTTTAAGGATGAGTAAATGAGAGAAATGGTTCCTCCTCCCAAGGGATCTACCATACATCTTTGTTCATACCCAGTAGGGCGCGGAGGGACCCTATACTGCATGATCTGGTTAGCGAAATGGAATATTTGACACATGCGTAATGCCTCTCTTGCTGGTGGGGTAAATTTTTGAGTGAATTCTTGTCGGGTAAGTAACGTGTGGAAAGGGGTGCAAAGCTGCCTCAAGGTGGAAATGCCATTGGAGATCCACCACGAGAAAGGGCGGGGGTCCAGCCCCAGCAGGCAGTCCGGATTATGGAAGAGGTGCGTCAACAGGGAGGATTTAGATTGGAGATTATGCTTAAACCTCTCTTTTCGCCAAATGATTAAGGAATGGAAGGTGAATGGTGCTGTTATGTGTAGACCTTTTGGGAGTTTCTGCTTAGTCCTAAAAAGGAGGATTCTAAACCAATCCACCTAGGTTGGGTGTCTTTATCAGCACAAGATGAAGTTAACTGGGCTAGTTGGGCTGATTTGTAATACAACATAAAATTGGGTAAAGACAATCCACCCAACCCCCTGTGTCTAAATAGGGTCTTTTGTCTGATCCGGGGTCTTTTTCCCAGCCAAAGGAATTTTGAGATCATGGTATGGATCTCATGCAATGTCTTAGACGGTATCGGGATAGGTAGGGACCGGAAGAGGTATGAAAATTTTGGGAGGGACTGGACACGTGCTTTAAGGTACCGTCACACTCAGCGACGCTGTGGCGATATAGACAACGAGCCAACCTAAACTAGATCGCTTGAGCGTCGCTGTTTAGGTCGCTGTAGAGACTTCAAACACAGCAACTCCAGAACGATGCAGGAGCGATCCAGTGACATAGCGGTGACTCGCTTATCGTTCTCACAGGTCGTTAGCTCCATGTAAAACATCGCTGGCATAGTTGCTTTTGCTGTCAAACATGACGATACACGCCGACCTGACGACCAAATAAAGTTCTGGACTTCTAGCTCCGACCAGCGATGGCACAGCGGTATCCTGATTGCTGCTGCGTGTCAAACACAAAGAGATCGCTATCCAGGACGCTGCAACGTCACGGACTGTTGTCGTTCTCTTTGCAAAGTTGCTGAGTGTGACGGTACCTTTAGTTGTTGGACTCCCCTCCTGGCCCAGCCACCTTCCAGACTATACTAGTCTGCATTGTCTCGTCCTGAGGGGGGTAATTAGTTTGTCATGTCTGTAATGAAGTGGCTGTGATCTTCCATTAGATGCACCCGTACTGCTGACGGCTCTCTACGCCTCATGGCAGCGCTCCAGATCGATGCCGCCGCCGGTATCACAAACTAAACAAGTAGCCCTTTTAAGTTTTTATTGGCGTCAATACATTGTAACCAAGTATGAGTACAAGAGAAATTGTTGCCACTTTGTGTAGGTGCTGTACAAATGTACTAAACCCTCATCAGTGGCAAGTATTAGGCCAGGACTGGTGCAAAGGATAATGTTTGTATTTACTGAAAGCAAGCAGAGACCTTAAAGGGTGAATAATGGAAACGTAAAGTATATTAGTAAGTTGCAGAACTGTTTGCATTGATCTGTAATGCCCGTGTGATCAGATCTGACGTTTCCCGTCTCTTCCAGGAGAGATTCCAGTTCCCGTCTCACATCGCCGACGTGTCGGAAACTGCCAAGGATCTGATCCAGAGGCTGATCTGCAGCCGAGAGCGCCGACTGGGACAGAACGGCATTGACGACTTCAAGGCGCACCCCTTCTTCGAGGGTATCGCCTGGGAGAATATCCGAAACATGGAGGCCCCCTACATCCCCGATGTCAGCAGCCCCTCCGACACGTCCAACTTTGATGTGGATGATGACATCCTGCGGAATCCAGTAAGCGGTGGAAGATGGGAGTGATGTGTCCAGGCCCTTTTGGGAATTATTTTAAAGGGGATGTTCAGAACTGGACTGCCCCTTTTAAGGCATATTTAGCTAATAGAGCAGTGTGGAGCGCTGTTATATATTATCTAATATAATAGATGCATTCATTACAAGTGGAGGCTTTGTGCTTGTTCATCCAGCCAGACCCTCCAGACCTTTGGTCACTCTTGACCATTTGCCTTTCTGCAGTCTGTACCTTTTGTGTCTCACAAATACAAATATCAATTTACCCGTAGTTACTGTAATAATCATTCTGTTCGTAATGGAAATTGGCTCCCATGTTCAATTTTTGCAACTAATCTGTATAAGTAGGGCTGCAGTATAAAGCGTGGGGGAAGATAGAGCGGTAGCCCGTGATGAGACAGGTGGTGGATTTTTCTTTTAAGAGATAAACCAAACTATCTTCACATATTTTTTTATTTCTATTACAGGAAATGGTTCCCCCGAGTACTCACAGTGGATTTTCGGGGTTCCACCTCCCGTTTGTGGGATTTACATACACAACTGACAGGTAAACCTTATGATGGGTGTGGGAAGTAGATGATGGAGGATGCGCGGCCTTATTGCTATCATGTGGTTACGGTCACACACTTCCTACCTAATTCTTGTATCCTTAGTCATGATTTCTTTGTTTCATAGCTGTTTTTCCGACCGAGGCTCCTTGAAGGACACCATCCACCCAAACGCCGTGACCAAAGACGAGGATGTGCAGCGCGGGCTAGAGAACAGCCTGCAGATTGATGCCTACGAGCGCCGGATACGACGACTGGAGCAGGAAAAGCTGGAGCTGAACAGGAAGTTGCAGGGTGAGATCCTCAGCCCTCAGTGTAACCATTGGGGGTCCAAGTACTGGGAATAGGTCCCGCATCCTCCAACTTAGAGGAGAACAAAGAGCAGAAGACACGCGTCCTATAGATTTATGATCTAGATGAGAAACCCTCAGAGTGTAAAGTCAGTCGTATGCATCAGAAGTCAGATTTAAGGTTCCCTTGCAGCCCTTTGCCACCTTACGCTCCGTGTCGGTGCTTCATCCACCTTCAGCCAACCTTCTGACAATTCTGTGCTTCCAGCTTCCATCCATGACACTGCTTCCATGCTTGCATCTTCTGTTCTTCCACGTTTCGCCCCCTGCTGCCACTTCTGTGCTTCCACCTTTTGCCCCCTGCTGCCACTTCTGTGCTTCCATTTTTTGCCCCCTACTGCCACTTCTGTGCTTCCATCTTTTGCCCCCTGCTGCCACTTCTGTGCTTCCACCTTTCGCCCCCTGCTGTCACTTCCGTACTTCCACCTCCCCCTGCTGCCACCTCTGTGCTTCCCCCTTCTGCCCCTTGCCGCCACTTCCATGCTTCCACCTCCCTCTGCTGCCTCTCCTGTGCTTCCACCTTTTCACCCCCGCTGCCACTTCCGTGCTTCCACCTTTGGCCCCCACTGCCACGCCTGTGCTGCCATCTTTCTCCCTGTGTCGGTGCTTCCTCATGTATTTGCACAAGAACGCAGAGGCCAGCGATTGTCTGCAGCTGGCATGTGAGCAGCTGTATGGACGCTGTTTGTGTGCTGAACATTAGTCAGTGTGTCCGACAAGGCACAGGTGGGTATGCATGCTCAGGCCTGTTTTTCTTTCACTCTCATCATCTCTGCGTCCAGGTCTCCACCGTTAGTCATCAGAACCAGTGATGCATCCAGGCTTATGGATCTCTTCAGTACATCTTTATTGTTGCTCTCGTGTACCCCCTCCAGAGTCCACACAGGCCGTGCAGTCCCTCCAGGGCTCCAGTCGGTCGATGGGGACCCTAAATCGGGACAAGGAGATTCGGAAGCTGAACGAGGAAATCGAGCGTCTGAAGAACAAAATATCAGGTATCTCAGGGCAGTTTGGGCCAGTGATGGGGAAGGGACGCAACCATTTGTTTTCGTTCTATCATGTTTACCATTTTTATTTCAGATTCTAACCGGATAGAGCGTCAGCTGGAGGATGCCGTCGCTTTACGCCAGCAGCTGGAGGAGGCTGTCAACAAGATCAAAAGCCTTGAGAAACAGCAGAGGATCCTGAAGCAGGAGCGAGATGATCTGCAGAAGGTGGGTTGTGTGAGGAGACTCTCCGGCTGTTCAGGATTTGATAATGCAGCACTTCAGCCCCAGAGTGCCGGATTATTGGAATCATTGAAGAAAAGTGATGTCTGTGGAGGTAAAGCTCTAAAATCGAGAGTTTCCTGAGAGGAAAATGATGTGACTGCCAACCTTGCGTAAGCTTCACATCTGTCCTCCAGGCCTGTGCTGAGCCTGCGGGGAAGAAAAAAGGTGAAATTAATTCAGGAAAACCCTTTTAAAAGTCTCCTAGAAAATGGGACAGACGAGTTTAATTATTAGAGGGCCTTAAATTATCAACATTGCTGGACTTAGAGCTTCTGCAGGAGGTAAGAACATTTGGATCGCTGTGCCACATCTTAATACAAACTTATCAGAGTGGTTCCAGTGCCCTGCCTTTATGTGAATGAGCTGCAGTACCACATGTGGCCTCTGGATAGGAGTGGTGCTGAATGCTGATCTCGGACTATCTGGCATTATACACACAATGTCAGGTGATCCTTATTGATGACGGATTTCTGTGCTCCACACTAACTCACCACGTAGTAAACGTCCGCCTTTGTTATACCCATCTGACCACAAATATGTGCTCATTGTCAGATTTTACAATTCCTTGTGCCTTTGTTCTCACTCCTTGGTGCAGTTCGTTGATTTTACGACTAGAAGAAATGTGGTGGGCGTTCAACTGGAATTTGTCATAGATTTCTGCAGCTGCAAAGCCCAATGTATTTTTTGCCTGGTCCGATGAATCTGCAGATAATAGCAGCGTTGGTGCGGAGTGTAGGGCTTTGCACGCAGACTGTGGCTTTTGCAGCAGATCTGCTACATGCTGAGTATGCTTATGTGTCCACTGCTTGTGTAGGGAGTTTTCGGGGCCCCCTCCACATGTACTGTCCTGCTTGGGGTGAAAGATCCCCTGTCGGCCTTTTTTTTGGAGTAAGAATAATATATTCTAACTTCTTGGATACAGCCAGCAGTGTAAAGAATGGTGTCTTATTCACAGTTGCTCGATCATGATCTTATATTGAGCAGAGCGGGATTTCCTGGTGATGGGTGCGTTATCCAAGTGTAAACCTCTATTTTTCCCATTGGCAGCAACACCTAGAGGCGCAGGAGCGGCTCAAGGCTCAGACCAAGGAGCTGAAGGATGCGCACCAGCAGAGGAAGTTCGCCCTGCAAGAGTTCTCTGAGCTCAACGACGAGATGGCGACCCTCCGCTCTCAGAAGCAGAAGCTTACCCGCCAGCTTCGGGACAAGGAGGAAGAACTGGAAGCCGTTATGCAAAAACTGGACTCTGTGCGGCAGGAACTGCGCAAATCTGAGAAGGCGAGAAAAGAGGTGAGGGGGCTGCGAATGGGCCTGAGGGGGCTGCTGAGGGGGCTGCGGATGGGCCTGAGGGGGCTGCGAATGGGGCTGAGATGCGGATTTGGCTGAGATGCGGATGAAGCTGCGGATGGTCCTGGGGGGGCTGCGGATGGGGTTGAGATGCGGATGGTCCTGGGGGGGCTGCAGATGGGGCAGAATTGCGGATGGGGCTGAGATGCGGATGAAGATGCAGATGGTCCTGGGGGGGGCTGCGGATGGGGCTGAGATGCGGATGGGGCTGAGATGCGGCACTTGGTGGTTCTGGTGAGGGAGGAGGACTCATCTTTTACATATATTGTCCCTATAATTTTTCAGCTGGAGGCCCAACTTGAAGACACCAGCGCCGAGGCCTCGAAGGAACGCAAATTGCGGGAACACAGTGACAACTTTTCCAAGCAATTGGAGAGTGAACTGGAGGCTCTGAAGGTAGCGGATTAGTTATGTCGGTAGCTTTAAAGTGAATGTCCTCTAGATATTGATGAACTATGCTTAGAATGGGTCATCGATATCAGATTAATGGGATCTGGCATCTGACACCCCTAATGATCCGGAGCAACAATGATTGGGACTGAGTCGGCGCAGTCTGTGCATCTAGTAGTGGCCGTTCTGGGTACTGCAGCTCAGATCACATTCACTATAATAGGAGCTAAGCTGCAGAGCGGTGATGTCTCGCCTCTGTACACATCCAGCCGCCGCGGGACCTGCAAACGGCTGAAATCTGGGGGTGCCGAGTGTCAGACCCCAATGATCTGATGGTGGTGAGTCTTGGACCGCACCCTTACATGCAGAGGCTGAAAACCCCATGCAGAACTAGTATTTTTGACAGTTGTACCTAGGCTAGAAATAAAGCATGTGAGCCGACAGTGCTACAGCACAAAACTCTCCTGATGGTTTGTTACTATGTATCAGTTCTGGTAATGCGAGTCTGGAGTCTAGAGGAAGGCATAGCTGCCACTGTAACAAATCCTCCGCTGTGAGACGCAGGGCTTTCTATTCACATCATGGGTTTGACTCTGCAATCTCTTGTGTTCAGTTGAAGCAGGGAGGACGCCCCCCGGGGGCGACACTGGAGCACCAGCAGGAGCTGACCAAAGTCAAGTCCGAGCTGGAGAAGAAGATCCTGTACTACGAGGAGGAGTTGCTGCGGCGGGAGAACTCGCACTCCTTAGAATTAAAGAACGTGAAGAAAGGGATCCACGACTCCGAGAGCCAGCAGCTCGCCCTGCAGAAGGAGATCCTCATGCTTAGGGACAAGCTGGAGAAAGCAAAGCGCGAGAGGTGGGCACTGTGAGTGTGGGGCGGGGATAGCGAGTCTGCGCACGGCATTTGTGGTCCCGGGGGGAAGGGGGTGGGCACCGCGAGTGTTGTGCCAGGAGTTGGCCTCTGATGCAGCATTGGTGCCCATCATCTTCATGCGCTGCTCTCCTCCTTGGACCCCTTTAATGATCGGCTCAGCCAGCAGTTGTTAGATGTCTCTGACGCACTTGCCCCTGGTGGGCCGGTGATTTGTGGCTTTTCCAGCTTTGGCCGTTGAAATCATTGCTCCGTTCCTTCTTAACTTTCCAGACACATGGAGATGGAAGAAGCCGTAGGAACAGTGAAGGAAAAGTATGAACGAGAACGAAGCATCCTACTGGAGGAGAACAAGAAGCTTTCTACCGAGACCGAGCGGGTAAGGCAGCCCGGACACCGATGAAAGGGTTAACACATTTTCAAAGAGAATTTGGGGTAATTAGGAGCTTGAGGATGGGGCTTTGTATATATGTCTATCAGCTGTTACAAAGATACACTACAGGGCCCAGCATGTCCGGCACTCTTGATTAAAATGAGAACTGTGTACTACCGCATTCCTCCTGTGGTGACGCTGCAGTTCTTGTTACTGGATTCCACTTTAGATTAACACTATGTTTACATAGGGAGTCTCTTATATCGGGTTTAACCCAGTCTGCTCACCCCACTTTGCTCCCATTTTCCAGCTTTGCTCCTTTGTGGATAAACTATCGGCACAAAACCGACAAATGGAGGACGAACTGCAAGACCTGACGAATAAGAAGGAGTCCGTTGCTCACTGGGAAGCTCAGATCTCAGAGATCATCCAGTGGTAGGTGACCCGGGAGAGGAAGTGACTCTCCCTGCACCTCGTCTGCCTGCAGTGTCGGTCACAGGAAGTAGCTAACTTCTCTGTAGAGCTGATGGTGACATGTAGTGGTTTTGTTTCCCAGGGTCAGCGATGAGAAGGACGCCCGCGGTTACCTGCAGGCATTGGCGTCTAAGATGACGGAGGAGCTAGAGACGCTGCGGAGCTCCAGTCTGGGGTCTAGAACACTGGTAAGTGCCGGCAGAGAAGTGTGGCCATCGGATATGCAGCTGCTTTTCCTTTTAGAAATCGGCAGTATGAGAGATTTAAAGGGGGCTGACCTCAGACGCCCCACCCATCCTGAAAAGAAAGGGGCCATAGTGGCAAATTGATAATTGCAAGATAAGCCATGGGATTGATCACAGCAGCACAGATTATTTCAGGAGAGGATCGTGGCTTACTTTACCGGATGAGAAGCTTCATAATGATGGTGGGATGGTATGACGGGGTCAGTGAGTTGTATAGCGACCGTAGAGTGGTCTTCAGCAGCACAGAGTATTTCAGGATAGGTGTGAGCTATTGTCCCTGTATAAGGAGCAGAGTGCCACAGCAGCACGTTATTCCAGGATATTATTATAATGTGTGGGGGGTGGAAATGTAGTGAACTGCAGGGACCCCAGCAGCACAGAGTATTTCAGGAGAGGATCGTGGCTTACGTTACCGGATGAGAAGCTTCATAATGAGGGTGGGATGGTGTGACGGGGTCGTTGAGTTATATAGCGACCGTAGAGTGGTCTTCAGCAGCACAGAGTATTTCAGGATAGGCGTGAGCTGTTGTCCCTGTATAAGGAGCCACAGCAGCACGTTATTCTAGGATATTATTATAATGTGTGGGGGGGTGGAATTGTAGTGAACCTCAGGGACCCCAGCCGCACAGAGTATTTCAGTATCGTCATGTAAGACGTAGTTTTCCTTTGGTTTCCGGTAACCCTTTGTGTTCTGATTGTTGCTTTAGCCTGAGATGTCATTCTCGCAGGGCCTGGCGCCATACAGTGCCGACAGGCTGGTGAGTGCTGTGGTCGTCCCTGCTCTGGTGACAAATGGTGGTGGGATTCATGGCGCCTCCCTGCATGTGTCATCACTTCTTCTGTCGTCGCCATCTATTTCTCTGTTGCTCAAACTTTTCAAGAAACTTTTTTGATGAATGTGACTCCAGATCACACAAAGGATCCTGAGTCATCTGTGCAGCAGCAATAAACGCTGTGTGATCCCCAGGAACTGGGGTGTCTCCGGTACCCTTGATTACCTGAGATTTGTGATTATTTGCGATAAGGATTAATACTTTTCTTCCTCAGGATCTGTTTCCCTAATTTCTGGTGTTGGGACTGACCTAAATCGGTGGATGTGTTGTCCTAATTCTGAACTTTTCCATAAACCTGCTGTCTGGCCCCTCTGGCACTGCCCAGTCCCCCCCCCCCACAGGCAAATGTCAACAATGGTAGCTGCGGATGGGAGTTGTAGTCCTCTAATTAACCCCTTGCTGGGTGTTGGGTTTGTGTCTTGGTGGCATTAATCGGTCGCCTCTTCTCTGCAGGATCCTCTCTGGAAGGTGCGGCGTAGCCAGAAGCTGGACATGTCCGCCCGGCTGGAGCTGCAGTCTGCTCTCGACGCCGAACTGCGTGCCAAACAGATGGTGATGGAGGAGCTGCGGAAAGCAAAGGACTCCAACATCTCGTTCGAGAAGTAAGGAATATTCGTAGAAATAACAACCTCCTCTGTGAAGGAGCAAACTACACCTGTTAGTCTACTTTTACACATCAGGTTTTTTGTTTCAGGCAGAATCCGGCTAATGTTCCAAAAAACGGATCCGTTGCAAATAGTGAAAAAACTGATGTAACAGATCCGTTTTTCTGCCGGATCCGGGTTTTTATTTTTAACATGGAGTTATAGTGACTTCCTGGAGGGGAGTGACTTCCGGGAAAAGAGAGAGAGAGAGACCCCAGTACGGAAAATCTGCATGATTTTAATGGAAAATGCTTGGAAACCGGATCCGGAGGCCGGATTCATTGTTTCACATCTCCGTTTCATACGTTTTTGGCCGGCTCCGTCACTGTGCGCTTTTTTCGCTGCACAAAAAAACATTCCTCTGGACGTTTTCTCTGTCTGCCGGAAACTACTATTTGGACGGATCCGGAAAAAAACAGATGAAACGTGTAGCCCTCAGGCGCAATCTGGCGCTAATACAACTCTATGAGAAATAAAACGGATCCACTTTTTTCCAAACTTGCCGGATTGTGCCTGAAACAAAAAACCTGATGTGTGAAAGTAGCCTTAGGCTACTTTCACACTTGCGTCGGTACGGGTCCGTCGCTATGCGTCGGGCCGACGCACGTTGTAAAATTTGTGCACGACGTGGGCAGCAGATGCAGTTTTTCAACGCATCCGCTGCCCATTCTGAAGTCTGGGGACGAGGGGGCGGAGTTCCAGCCGCGCATGCGCAGTAGAAAATGGCAGACGCAACGGACAAAAAAAGTTCACTTGAACGTTTTTTGTGCCGACGGTCCGCTAAAACACGACTGATGCGTTGCACGACAGACACGACGTGTGGCCACCCGTCACGATCCGTCGCTAATACAAGTCTATGGGCAAAAAACGCATCCTGCGAGCACATTTGCAGGATCCGTTTTTTGCCCAAAACGATGGATTGCGACGGATTCAAAAACGCTAGTGAGAGTAGCCTAACCTGTGCTCATTGTGTCAACCAGCTCGCTGACTGTTTCCAAAATAATTTTATTGATACTAATATTTTTATAATTTTTTGTTTCTTTTTAGTAAACTGAAAGAGGCTGAAGCTAAAAATAAGGAGCTCCTGGAAGAAACGCAGAGTCTAAAGAAGAAGCTGGAGGAGAAGATGAGAGATGATGGTGGTCAGTGCTTCTCCTGCCTGAGGATCTATAAGAGGGATGTCGGCTTTTCTGCTTCTAATTTTGTGGTTTGTCTTTGTATTTCAGGTCTTAAACTCCCAGACTTCCAGGAATCAATCTTCGAATACTTCAACACCTCTCCCCTGCCCCACGACCTGAGGGTAAGTAGATGTGTCCGTCTGTTCAAACCTACATTTACCATGACTGACATATTTCTTAAGACCTGTGCTTGCTGTCAGTGAATGGAAGCCCTCTTCTTTAGAGATGGGGAGACACCTGGGTGTTCTGGTATGGTGGGTTTGGTGAAGTTATTCAAAGTTTGGGTTCAGGTACCAGAACAGTACCCCAACCCCATTCACTTGAATGGGGGGCCCAAACATCCATTGTTTGCCACGCTGTCATGTGCAAACACTGCTTCAAATCAACTGAGAAATCATCCCCGCCGGTCAGAGAGCAGCTGTTCCCACGCTATCAAAAGACAGCTTGCGCGCTCAGCCGTGATCGGAGGTATAAAGTTTACCTCCGGTCACTGGCATCAGTGGATGGGACTACTGCTCCCATCATCCGACACCTGCTGCCGCTAATAACAGCGAGAGCAGGAGCAGCTGATGTGAGTATTCATTAGCCTCTCCTGCGCTGTAGTATTTTTAAATTGTTTAGATAATTTAAAAAAAGAACAACGTGGGGTACTCCCCATTTTTGACAGCCAGCCTTGCTAAAGCAGACACTTGAGGGCTGGTATTCTTAGGCTGGTAAGGGGCCATGGATATTGGCTCCCCCTGCCTAAAAATAGCTGCCCGCAAGCCGCCCAGAAAAGGCACATCTATTAGATGTGCCAATTCTGGCGCTTTGCCCGCCTCTTCCCACTTGCCCTGTAGCCGTAGCAAGTGGGATTAATATTTGTGGGGTTGATGTCACCTTTGTATTGTTAGGTGACATCAAGCACACGGATTAGTAATGGAGAGGCGTCTATAAGACAGCTATCCATTACTAATCCTATAGTGGTATGGTAAATAAAGACACAGCCAGAAATAAAACAAAACACCGTTTCCCTTTTTTTAATTTAAAAATAACAAACAGTTATACTCACCAAACGCCTAATTCCACCTAAGCCCTTGTTCTCCTGTAATAAAACTAAAATAAAAAATAACAATATACCATACCTGTCTTTCGTTCTGTCCCACGCCGTAATCCATGTCTGGGGGATAAACCGTTTTCAACCTGAACTGTGCCATGATTCGACCGTCAAAGCTGCGTGCCACTGATGATTGAACTGCTGTGAGCACAGCCTCAGTGACCGGTGGTGACGTCATGGAGGTTACCTCTGGTCACTGATGCTGCGTTCCCAGCTGGTCTGAACTGCAGTGACCTCTTTGAGATCCCCGCTAACAGCATGAGAGTTTTTCTTACGCTCGCAGCAGCTTATTTCCCAGTGGTTCTCAGCCTGGACGGTCGCATCTTGGCACTGTCCAGGTTGAAAACGGTTTATGAATTACAGCGTGGGACAGAACGACAGACAGGTATGGTACATTGTTGTTTTTTATTTTAGTTTTATTACAGGAGAACGAGGACTTTGGTGAAATTAGGAGTTAGGTGAGTATCATTGCGTTTGTTATTTTTAAATAAAAAAGTAAGTGTGTTTTGTTTTATTTCTAAGAAAGGACTTTATTCTGGCTGTTGAATACAAATTTCAAAAAACTGACCGTCACATCCAAACATAGATCAAGTGTGAACAGGTGCTGAACCTAGAGTCACCAACTCGTACACAGTCAAAAAAGGCAGCTCACTGTAGCGCTAAAACATGCAAACATGAAAGTTGAACTGCATTACTGCACTAGAAATATGAAAAAATGAGAGCGTTTAGCGCATAAATTGTCCAATTTATGTGTACCTGGTAGCCACATTAGGGCATCTCTCATGTACCAGGTCCTACGCTTTCCTTTCCTCGCTGAGAATAAACGTCTTCATCTGAATGGGTACCTGTGAAACCTTTTCTTAAGACTAAATTTCTCTCTCTCTGTGGAGGGGTAATGGACCTGCTGCGATTAAAACACCTGTGGCTAAGAGGCAGAGTGCTCGGTCAGAAGGCTAGTGAATACAAATTTCAAAAAACTGACCGTCACATCCAAACATAGATCAAGTGTGAACAGGTGCTGAACCTAGAGTCACCAACTTGTAGATAGTCAAATAAATAAGGCAACACACTGTAGTGCTAAAACATGCAAACATGAAAGTTGAACTGCATTACTGCACTAGAAATATGAAAAAATTAGAGCGTTTAGCGCATAAATTGGCCAATTTATGTGTACCTGGTAGCGCTACAGTGTGCTGTATTTTGTAAATTGGCCAATTTATGCGCTAAACACTCTCATTTTTTTCATATTTCTAGTGCAGTAATGCAGTTCAACTTTCATGTTTGCATGTTTTAGCGCTACAGTGTGCTGCCTTATTTATTTGTTTGGTTTTATTCTGGCTGTGTCTTTATTTACCATACCACTATTGGATTAGTACTGGATAGTTTTCTCATAGATGCCTCTCCATTACTAATCCGTGGGCTTGATGTCACCGGACAATACAAAGGTGACATCAACCCCACAAATATTAACCCCACTTGCCAGTGCTACAGGGCAAGTGGGAAGAGCCAGGCAGAGCGCCAGAATTGGTGCATCTAATAGATGTGACTTTTCTGGGCGGCTGCTATTTTTAGGCTGGGGGGATGCAATATCCATGGCCCCTTACCAGCCTGAGAATACCAGCCCCCAGCTGTCTGCTTTAGCAAGTCTGGTTGTCAAAAACAGGGGGACCCCGCTTCGTTCCTTTTTTAATTATTTATTATTATTTATATAATTAAAAAATACATTGTGGGGACCCCTCTATTCTTGATAACCAGCCTTGCTGACCGCTTAGGGTTGCAGCCCCCAGCTGTGGGTTTTGCCTGGCTGGTTATCAAAAATATAAGAGAACCTGCTCCGTTTTTTTTGTTTTGTTTTTAAATTATTTATTTACAGCGCAGGAGTCAGCTAATGAATAAACCAATCAGCCGCTCCTTTGCTCTCTGTTATTAGCAGCAGCAAGTGTTGGATGATGGGAGCTGTAGTCCCATCTGCTGACACCAGTGACCGGAGGTAAACTTTATACCTCCGATCACAGCTGAGCGCTCACTTTGTCATTTGACAGCGTGGGAACCGTGGCTCTCTGACCGGCGGGGATGATTTCACCACCGATCAGAAGTGGTGTTTGCTGTGCTGTCATGCACATGACAGCGCGACAAACACCCGCTATTCAGGCAGCCGAACCTGAACAGTAACACGGACTTCCTGGTGAAGTCGGTGTCCATGCCCGAACAGTAGGTGTTTAGTACGGACGCTGAACTTTACTGTTCGGGTTTTCCCATCTCTACTCTTGTTCTCATTCTGAGGCTCAAACCCTCTTTGACCTTCCTGCACAGCTGTAGTTTGTTACAATGTATCAGCCTAAAGAGAAGAATAGCGCTGCACGCAGCCAACAGGTCCCACGGTCAGGGTGGTCTGTCTCTGGATGTAAAGTACATTGTTCTCATTCAATAACAGCCAGCAGAAATATTGAGGATGGCGCTTTATTAAAGCATAAAGTACCCGATTCATTATCGCATTTCTTCCCTTTTAGTTTAGTAATTTTTTAGTTTAGTAATTTTTGTTGTTTTGGCACAAAACAAAAACCGGCTAAAATTTGTCATTTTTATGTTTTTGGTTTTTGTTTTTTTTTTACATATGCCTGTTAATTTTTTTTTTTCTGTTTTCCAATATGGGCGAGATGTTTGCAACCGATTACGGTAATTAATTGCAACTTATTAAAAGTTTCCGTACGCCTGAAAATTTGCTCACATTTGGCAACATTTTAACGTAACGTGCAACTTTTTGCCAGGAAAATTCTTGAAGCGATGGCAAAAGCAAAAATAAGCTTTGTGTTTTTTGCACAAAGTTCATGAATTGTGTGCGCTATCTTGTATGTTGATGAGTTTGCTTCAAACAAAAGTCAACAAATGGCAAATAAACTATGGAATAGCTTTAAAAAAAAGTAAATGATGAATCTGGCCCAAAAATTTAAAAAAAAATGACAAATTTTGAGAACTTCTGAGAACTCTGCTGCCTTTTGCGTATCTGCTGTGATCCCCGGACTGCAGGGTACATGGTACTGATGTGATGTCCCTCATAGGCTCCAGTATCTACCTCCTCCACGTCCTCACTTCTTGCCTATTGGGAAGACGTAAGTCCGATCACAGCCATGAACCCCAGTAACCCCAGGCCAACTGCCATTGTAATGACCTTTACCTTTTTGTAGACCAAGGCGCCTTCACTAATGCATAGACACATATAATTTAACCATCCAGCGCCTGCTCTTTTTTGCGCCATGTTATCTCATGTAATATTTGTTTAACCCTTCATTGCTCAGAGCTCGTGGCACCGACCAGCAGAAGGTTACAATTTTGGATTTCATAAGATGAATTTGATCCTTTCTTTTTCTTCCAAAAAATGCAGTATGTTGTTCAAACTTACTTTTGTAGCAATGGCAATTTTTGTACTTTAAATTTTCTATAATATATATTTAAAACATAAAAAATATCTTTTTTCATATTTATACATTTTTTTTTACATCTTATGAAACACATTTTTTTTATTCTGGAGGGTGAGCCGATGAAATACTACATTCAGTGATTGACAGTTACTTCTGAATGGTTAATCAGGAGGGATTATAGCTCCGCTCTATTCGCTGCTGCTGCAGGCGGGTGTCAGCTGTGTAATGCAGCGGCCATCTGCCGAGTTTGGTGCAGCCTGAGCCTTTGCAAATGTAGGATGTATTATTCTGTCCAGAAGGTTTTTGGGTTTTTTTCTACTTTTTTTCTTCTACGATTTTGCAAAGTGTTTGCATTTTCTTTCATAGAACTAAAATCAGAATTAACTAAAACCATCTATTATTTCGATATATTCGTGGCCGTCTCTGAGCTCCTCAGATCGCGCTCCCCATGGTCCATGTAACAGATGTTGTCTTATTCCACAGTCCAGTATGATCAGCGAGCCGGAGATCAGCGCCCCCAAACTGGACGTCTCCCCCTCACTTCTAGTTCCTTCCAGTCAGGAGCAGCAGCCGGAGGTGAGAATGGGCGCCGCTGTTCTGCGTGTTGTTGGATTTGGTGCTTTCATTTACATCATATACAGCACCGCATATCATCACTTATATTAATGTCTCTTCCTGCAGGAGGTTATAAGATCTCAGCCGCGGACACCACCCGCTCCGTCCCCAACGTTTACTCCATTGTCCAGCTCTGCTCCAAAGGTGCGTCTGCAAAATACCAAAATGTAGACCTGTAATGCGCTGCAGTCTGGGAGACATGCTGAAGACCCTACATGCTCAAATGTGGACCTTCCCTTTAATGTCTGCCTTCTCTCCCAGCTGTCTTACCGCCACAGACCATTACGTTTTAGGGTGCACACTCGTCCTAGTGTCGGTCGCAGCGAAAACCATTAGGTATTAGGGTGCACGCTCGTCCTGGTGTCAGTCCCGCCGCAGACCATTAGGTATTGGGGTGCACGCTCGTCCTGGTGTCGGTCAAACTGCAGATGGTTAGGTATTAGGGTGTACGCTTGTTCTGGTGTCGATCCTGCCGCAGACCATTAGGTATTAGGGTGCACGCTCGTCCTGGTGTCAGTCCTGGCGCCGGGACTATTAGGCTAGGGTCACATTGCGTTAGGGCAATCCGCTAAGCGCATAGCGCTAGCGGGTTGCGCTAACGCAATGCTTCCCTAGGGTCCGCGTTCGGTGTCCCCGCTAGCGCAGATCCCCGATCTGCACTAGCGAGGAACGGACCTCGGGCGCGCCGCGGACGCTGCAAGCAGCGTCCGAGGTCCGTCACTCAAATGACGCGACATCGCTAGCGCCCGCCCAATGTGGGCGGGCGCTAGCGACGCGCTCACCATTACAGGCTATGGCGGCGTTAACGGACTACGTTAACACCGCGTTATGCCGCGGTGTAACGTAGTCCGTTAAACGCGGTCACATAACGCAATGTGACCCTAGCCTAAGGGTGCTCTCTCGTCCTGGTGTCGGTCCTGCCGCAGACAATTAGGTATTAGGGTGCATGCTCGTCCTGGTGTCAGTCCCGGCGCAGACTATTAGGGTGCACGCTCGTCCTGGTGTCAGTCCCGGCGCAGACTATTAGGGTGCACTCGCTCGTCCTGGTGTAGGTCCCGC
Organism: Ranitomeya variabilis; assembly: GCF_051348905.1. Taxonomy (NCBI): domain Eukaryota; kingdom Metazoa; phylum Chordata; class Amphibia; order Anura; family Dendrobatidae; genus Ranitomeya; species Ranitomeya variabilis. Next base: position 738,884,609 of record NC_135232.1, read on the forward strand.
CGCAGACCATTAGGTATTAGGGTGCACGCTTGTCCTGGTGTCGGTCCTGCCGCAGACAATTAGGTATTAGGGTGCACGCTTGTCCTGGTGTCGGCTCCGCCGCAGACCATTAGGTATTAGGGTGCACGCTCGTCCTGGTGTCGGTCCCGCCCCAGACCATTAGGTATTAGGGTGCACGCTTGTCCTGGTGTCGGCTCCGCCGCAGACCATTAGGTATTAGGGTGCACGCTCGTCCTGGCGTCGGTCCTGGCGCTCGCTCCTGATACTATATCAGCTGACTGCACAGTTCTTCCTCTGCTGACAGTGTTCTCGCCCAATATCAGGGGAGCGATATAGTGTGACGGGGAGGGCTGTGCCTTCCTGCCTTCTGTAGTCAGCACGGTCTCTGGCAGGATGTGATCTATAAATGTGTCCATCGGGCGGCCACTCTTCCTCTGCCTCCCATCATTATTATATAACCTTTGCAGCCATCAGTGTAAGGCTGGATGTGTAAGGCTAGATTCACACACACTGATTTACAGCAGTTTTTGGGAGCTTAGGGGTGGCTTTGGGAGCACGGCAGCTCTCTATGGGAGCCTGCTGGCGCTGCGGGTCTCTTTGGGAGCCTGCTGGCTCTGCTGGTCTCTTTGGGAGCCTGCAGGTGCTGCTGGTCTCTTTGGGAGCCTGTGGGCACCTCGGGTCTCTTTGGGAGCCTGTGGGCACCTCGGGTCTCTTTGGGAGCCTGCGGGAGCCTCGGGTCTCTTTGGGAGCCTGCGGGCTCCTCGGGTCTCTTTGGGAGCCTGCGGGAGCCTGCTGACTACTAACAGCTCACTGTAGTTTGGATATCCTGCTAAACAATGCAGTAAGAATTCTATCGGACTAACAGATCAGTCAGCAGCAGCTTTTAATGTAAAGTGTCTTTGTCTCTGTGTCGTCTGCAGCCCAAGGCTCATCAGCTCAGCGTGAAGTCCTTCACCAACCCCACACAGTGTTCCCACTGCACGTCCATCATGGTGGGTCTCGTACGCCAAGGCTTCTCCTGTGAAGGTGGGTGCCGTCATCAACTGTACATCATCTTTACACAATTAGACACATACAGTATCTGCCTCCCTGCATGAACAGCGCCACTCTGTACCCAAGCTGTGTCAGGTATAGTAGCTTAGCCCCATTTGCTTCCATGAAGCTAAGGAGCAATACCAGACACAACCTGTGCACAGGGGTGGGGCTGTTCATGCAGTTCTGGAGCATAATGGTATTTCTTTCCGTGCACAGTGTGTCCGTTCGCATGTCACGTGTTGTGTAAGGACCTCTCACCACAAGTGTGTCCGATCCCGGCTGAGCAGTCTAAGCGGCCTCTGGGGGTGGACGTGCAGCGTGGTATTGGGACAGCTTACAAGGGCTACGTCAGGGTCAGTGCTCACATAAACTTGTATTTTGATTATTTTTCTATGATTTTGTAATGTTTCCGTACAGATCCGTTCCTGCCATATTGTGCGGTTGCTCCTTTTGTTGCTTTAATTTTAGTGCGATTCGAACTACGATGTCCGGAAATTAATGTTGCCTTTCTTGACAGATTCCAAAGCCGACGGGTGTGAAGAAAGGTTGGCAGCGGGCGTACGCCGTGGTGTGCGACTGTAAACTCTTCCTGTATGACATACCGGAAGGAAAGTCTACCCAGCCGGGAGTGGTGGCGAGCCAAGTGGTGGACCTCAGGTGTGTGAGCTGCCAGTTCTCCTCTGTGGCTGATAACAGCGAGTAATTGCACACAAGACTCTTGTGTCTGAATAATGTGCATGCACCGTCTGTCACCCCCAGAATGCTCTGAGATACAAGTGTGGCTGCCAGAGCATGCTGGGAATTTCTGTATGAGGCGTATTAACCCCTGACTTGATCCTCAGGCTCCTTATTGTTTTGTTTTTTCCCTTCATCAGAGACGAGGAGTTTTCCGTGAGTTCAGTGTTGGCGTCGGATGTGATTCACGCCACCCGCAAAGACATTCCCTGCATATTTCGGGTAGGTGTCACCCCGATAACACGTGCATGAAGAATCCAACACCTTTAATGACATTAGTTCTGCTGTTCGCCGACAGGAGGGATCGGGCCGGGGGTGCTCTGGATTTTTGTAGGTATTACTGGTGGGTAATAATGGAAGCCCTAGTGGGACAAAGGGGTCTCCAGCATCAGTGGGGGACGGACCAGGAGGAAGGAATTGATGTCCAGTTCTTAGGATCGGCGACAGATATCACCAGGTCGTACAGAGGCGGAAGAGCACAGCCGTTCTGTACCGCAGCTTCAGTCACATTCACTTCTATGGGAGCCAAGCTGCAGAAGCAAGAACCGCTGCTTTAATACTTGGGAAGCAGTTGGCTTGGGAGCCATCTCTTACCGCATCACAAGTGCAGATTAAACGCTTAAACTGGATAGGACACAACCCTTTAAAGGTTTGAAGTCTTTTATTTATTTTACTTCCTGCAGCTGCCACAAGAGGGTGCCCATGATATGTCTGCAGGGAGCTCCCTCTAGTGGTGGCTGCAGGCAAGCCAGAATGCTGTCACTTCTGTTATGTCTATGCAGGGAGGTTTGGTGCTCTGTATCGGAGGAGTACACAAGCTCCGATATCTCTAATAATGTATCAGCAAAATGATTTTGGACCCAAGTGACTTTGTTTTAAAAGGTGGAGAATCCCTATTTACATAGGAGTAAGTGCAAGACATCTGCGAATGCAACTCTGAATTGTATAAAGCTGCCGTTACCCTGGAGCAGATGAGCGCTGTCCTGCTTACAGCTGAGTGCTTGCTACAGTTGTATCCTGGCTCAATAGTAAAGTGTATCAGGTCGGAGTAGAGTGGATACGACTGCAGCAGACCCTCAGCTCTGAGATATAGCAGGCGTTAAACTTCTTGACATTTTTATTCTACAGATAACGGCCTCTCTCCTTGGTGCTCCGTCCAAAACGACGACTTCCCTGCTCATCCTCACGGAAAACGAGACGGAGAAGAGGAAGTGGGTTGGGATCCTGGAGGGGCTGCAGTCCATCTTACAGAAGAACAACCTGAGGAACAAGGTGGTCCACTGCCCGCAGGAGGCGTACGACAGCACGCTGCCCCTCATTAAAACCATAGTGGCGGCAGCGATCATAGGTAGGTGCCAGGACAGGTTTGTACGACGCCCGCAGGCGGCATGTGGCTTTTCCAGTTGGGCAAACATGGAGGCTGACAATGATGTTTCACTTGCTCAGATCGGGACCGTATCGCCGTTGGCACGGAAGAAGGACTCTACGTCATAGAGGTCACCAGGGACGGTAAGTGGTCTGTCCTCCATCATTAGAAACAACATTCAGAGCTGCACTCACTCATTCTGCAAGCTTCAGAGCTGACATCCCCCAGCATGCCTTGCTTGTTAAGTGCCTTTATTGCCATTTTAAGGAAGTGTAATTTTTACAGCAGACTCTGTAAATGCTCAGCCTGGTTGTGTACCAACTTAACTGACTGTTTCCAATTACAACTACCAGAATTGGGCATGCAGCTCCAACACTAATATATTTGACCCTTTATAAAAGATTCCCCCAACGTGTCCTGCTGTTAGGAGCCATACTAATTTATTTTGGAATCTGCAGCAAGTGCATTTCCATATAGCGCCCCCACTGGTGAAAAAAAGCATTGCAGCGTTCCTATTGGCATCAGGGTCTTTATAGATCCCCACAGCTATTAGATGAGGGTGGTATTGCAGAATATTTTGGTGCCCCCTCGTAACACCGCGTCCTCTCCTTGCAGTGATCGTCCGAGCCGCAGACTGCAAGAAGGTCTATCAGATCGAACCGGCTCCAAAGGAAAAGATGGTCATCCTGGTGTGTGGCCGGAACCACCACGTCCACCTGGTGCCATGGGCGTCCCTGGACGGCTCGGAGGGCAGCCTGGACATCAAGCTACCGGAGAGCAAAGGCTGCCAGTTCATCACCACCGGAAGCCTGAAGAAGTCGTCCACGTCTTGCTTGTTCGTCGCCGTCAAACGTCAGGTCCTTTGTTACGAAATCCATAGGACTAAACCATTTCATAAGAAGTTCAACGAGGTGTCGGCCCCGGGGAATGTGCAGTGGATGGCGGTGTTCAAGGACAAGCTCTGTGTGGGGTACCAGTCAGGATTCTCCCTATTAAACATCCACGGAGACGGGCCCCTCATAAACCTGGTCAGCCCCGTGGACCCCTCCCTGGCATTCCTGTCCCAGCAGCCGGTAGATGCCCTGTGTGCGGTGGACCTTGGCAACGACGAATACTTGCTATGCTTCAGCCAGATGGGAGTGTACGTGGATTCACAGGGCCGGAGGACGCGGATGCAAGAGCTGATGTGGCCAGCCAGTCCCGTCGCCTGCAGTAAGTGGAGCCAAGCTAAACTGCCAGACATATAGGGAGAGCCGGCGAGCACACACCGCTCACACCGACGCTCCCCCTAGTGGTGGTTGCAGGTATCGCTTCATATCTATTCTCTTGTGGTCAGCTCTGTACAGTCCATTTTTTGTTTTTTAACTTTGGTTTTAGTAGTAATCGGATTCTCCAGGTCTGTACAGTTGTAGCCAAACCCGACTTGGGCTGAATGTTCACATTCAGTGTTGTTGCTGTGGGGTTGTTTTTATTCGAATTAAAAGCTCCACTTTTCCTGACTGAATTTGAGAACTGCAACATTTTTTACTTTTGCAGAATGTCAATTCTTTCAATGTTTTTTTTTTTTTTTCCTGCACTTTTTTCATCCAGAGAAAATGACGAGAAAGTGACAAAATGCTGCCGAAATCACAATTCACGGTTTTCACAGGTTTTCATCTTTTAAACATTATTAAATAAGAGTAACTTTATTAAAGCACTCGTATAATCTGTATCCTAAAAATGACAAAAATGCAACGAAAACCCTGTGTGTACGCATAGGTGTATGATTGATAGATGCATATATAGCAGTGCTCCAATGGAGATCGGTGAAATCATGGATACATGTCACCTTTCAGCTCATTTGGAGCCTTTGTGTATAAATAGTGTTTAGGAGCAATCTTTACCTGATTATTGTATGTAAGTACTTAATGTAACTCTAGTAGTAGTATTAATATATATATTATAATAACCTGCGGGAAAGAAGGAAGGATGATTATCTATAAGCGGAGTTCTTGGTTATGGGGCAGGAGGAAAGGGAAGAAAACATAAGGAAGGAAACTTTAAAAAATGAGGGGTTACAATAGTGATAGAATAGTTTACAGCAACATCAGCTAAGTGTCCAAAATTCCAAACCACAAATATAATTATAGTATTAATAATCCGTCAGTAAGAATGATGTTCTAAGAAGGCTAACCACGGTTCCCATTTATATAAATATTTTTTCCAAGAATTATTGACAGTTGTTAATCTTTGCTCATAAGAGATATGAAAGCAGATCTTTTCTAGAATACCCTGCAGATTACAGTTTTTTCCCAGTGTGAAGCAATAGCATTTTTAGCCACTAAAAATATATGTACCAAAATGGATTTACAATCTGGCTTAATATTTTCTATTTTTAGGGAGAGAAGAGCTAAATGTGAGGTCACCGTAATATTTCCACCAGTAATTTTGCTAACAAAGTTAGATTTTTCCCTCCAGAAACTGTGAATTTTCAGGCAATACCAGAAAGTATTAATTAAATCAGCCTTATATCCACAAAATTAGAATATCATCAAAAAGTTTATTCCAGTTCTTCAATACAAAAAGTGAAACTCATCATTACAAACAGAGCGATGTATTTCATGTGTATTTCTGTTAATGTTGTTGATTATGGCTTACAGCCAATGAAAACCCAAAAGTCATTTTCAGTAAATTAGAATAATTAGCAAAAACCACCTGTAAAGGCTTCCTAAGCACTTATAAAGGTCCCTTAGTCTGTTTCAGTAGGTCCACAATCATGGGGAAGACTGCTGACTTGACACATGTCCAGAAGGTAGTCATTAGAACAACAACACTGTGAGCACTACTTAAAGGGAACCTGCCCCCCCAACCAGCAGCACTGAGGCTGCATTCTATGAAGGTGGCTCTTATGTTTATTATCCCTAGGAACGCTGAAATAATGATTTTTTCAAATTTCCCGCCATACCTCTATTGAGTCAGGGAGGTATGTTTTCTCCCCCTGACTCAACCGCCTTTCAGCCGTCCGTCATCCAGCTCTGTCGTCCGTGTGCCGCCTCTTCTCTTTCTACTGACCAGCACAATCTGATCTCTATGCCACTTAATACAAGCCAGGCTCGGACTGGCCCACAGGGTAACAGGGGAATCCCCCGGTGGGCCCCGTGTAGATCTTGGCCCCCAATCCCACTGTATGGGCAGTACTTGGCATAATTCACTTTATTCACTCTGTACAGAAGAAAGCAGCATCTCATCATTCATTAACCACACTACCCAGTTTATTATTATATAGAGAGATAGGTAAATTTGTGAACGAAGGTAGTATAATATTTACATGCAGGTGAAAAATTGGCCCCCACAAAGTCAATGTTACTGGTGGGCCCTTGTCACCCCAGTCCAACACTGATACAAGCTACCAGTGTCCTCTGGCTACCACCCATGTAGTAATTGGTAACTGATGAAGGTCAGGTGTGACCGAAAAGTTGTTTACTACATTTTGGGCGACATTACATTCATTTCGTGTATCACAAAGTTGAGTGTCGAGTTTCTTATGTATTGATCAGAAGTCAGTCATTGACACACTCCACAAGGAGGGTAAGCCACAAAAGGTCATTGCGAAAGAAGCTGGCTGTTCCAAGCATATTAGTGGAAAGTTGAGTGGAAGGAAAAAGTGTGGTAGAAAAAGTTGCACAAGCAACCGGGACAACTGCAGCCTTGAAATGATTGTTAAGAAAAGGTCATTCAAAAAAGTGGGGGAAATAGTAATAATAATAATTTTATTTATATAGAGCCAACATATTCGGCAGCGCTTTACAACTTATAGAGGGGACTTGTACAGACAATAGACATAATAGCATAACAGAAATCACAGTTCAAAACAGATACCAAGAGGAATGAGGGCCCTGCTCGCAAGCTTACAAACTATGAGGAAAAGGGAGACATGAGAGTTGGATGGTAAAAATTGGTTTCGTTGTTCGGACCAGCCACAGTGTAAGGCTCGGGTGTTCATGTAAAGCTGCATGAACCAGTTCACTGCCTAAGTGTGTAGCAGTACAGACACAGAGGGCTATTAACTGCATGAAGTGTATGAGAACATGATGTGAGGAACCTTATTAAGGTTTAAGGCCATGTTCACACAGTGCGTTTTTTACTGCAGAACCGCAGCGGTTTTGCCGCTGCGGTTCCGCAGCTGTTTTCCATGCAGGGTACATTACAATGTACCCCTATGGAAAACAGGAACCACTGTGCACACAGTCCTGAATTTCCCTTAAAAAGCCGCGATGAATCGGTGCGGGAAAAAAGGAGCATGTCACTTCTTTCCCCGAAACTGCAGCGGTTCTGCACCCATAGACCTCCATTGTGAGGTCAAACCCGCAGTAAAACCCGCAGATCAAAAATATATCTGTGGGTTTTATTGCGGTTTGTGGTGCAGAACCGCTGCAGCCGGAAGTGCGGGGAAGCGGCCGGAAGTGCGTCGGCGGAAGTGCTTGGGCGGAGAGACATGGAGGCGTACCGTCGCATGGGGATCGTGTCGGCCGTTTGATTGAATTGGTATGTATGTGTGTGTGTCTGTCTGTGTGGTGTGTGTGTGTATATGTGTGTGTGTGTATGCGTGTGTGTGTGTCCCCATGCGACGCTAGTGCCACCATTGTGCTAAGTCGCCGTATGGGACTACGACTCCCATCCGGTATTAGGATGGGAAAGTTGTCCCTGTGTCCGGCGACTTAGCACAATTGTAAAGTTACACAAAACACCTACACACAATACACATAATAAATAATAATAATAATTTTATTTATATAGCGCCAACATATTCCGCAGCGCTTTACAACTTATAGAGGGGACTTATACAGACAACAGACATTACAGCATAACAGAAATCACAGTTCAAAACAGATACCAGGAGGAATGAGGGCCCTGCTGCTCGCAAGCTTACAATCTATGAGGAAAAGGGGAGACACGAGAGGTGGATGGTAACAATTGCTTTAGTTATTTGGACCAGCCATAGTGTAAGGCTCGGGTGTTCATGTAAAGCTGCATGAACCAGTTAACTGCCTAAGTATGTAACAGTACAGACACAGAGGCTATTAACTGCATAAAGTGTATGAGAACATGATGGAGGAACGTGATTATGTTGTTGTTTTTTATTAATAGGCCACACAGGGATAATTAGGTTAATGCATTGAGGCGGTAGGCCAATCTGAACAAATGAGTTTTTAGTGCACGCTTAAAACTGTGGGGATTGGGGATTAATTGTATTAACCTAGGTAGTGCATTCCAAAGAATCAGCGCATCACGTGTAAAGTCTTGGAGACGGGAGTGGGAGGTTCTGATTATTGAGGATGCTAACCTGAGGTCATTAGCAGAGCGGAGGGCATACACATACATGACACACAGTACAGTACATACAACACAGAGTATATACTCACCAACAGCACACTTGTAGGCGAAGCCCTCGATCCTCCAGGAAAAAATCACAAAATAAAAAATCAAATCCATACTCCCTGTCCGCAGAATCCATAAAACGAGTGTCCCACGCCGATCGGCTGCTCTCCGGCGATACACTGCCAGGAGCGAAGCTCCTAGCAGTGTATCGCGTACTGTTCCGGAGTTCAATGACTCCGGCGTCTCGGTTAACAGCAGTACAGCTGTGTTTAACTTTCCCACGCAGCACTGCCGTTAAGCGAGAGTGCCGGGGTCAATGACCGCCGGTAAACTCGCTCGCGCATGAAAAGTGACACACCGACAGGAACTATGGCTCCTGTCAGTGTGTTGCTGCAGCCGTGGAGAGCAGACATGTCTCTGGATGTGTCTGTTCTCCATGGAAAATCTTCGTGGGATACGTGGCACTTAAATACGTGGCAATTAAATACGTGACACGTGGCACTTAAATACGTGATACGTGGCACTGAAATACGTGATACGTGGCACTGAAATACGTGGCACTGAAATACGTGGCACTTAAATACGTGGCACTGAAATACGTGATACGTGGCACTGAAATACGTGGCACTGAAATACGTGGCACTTAAATACGTGGCACTTAAATACGTGGCACGTGGCACTGAAATACGTGATACGTGGCACTGAAATACGTGATACGTGGCACTGAAATACGTGGCACTGAAATACGTGGCACTGAAATACGTGGCACTGAAATACGTGGCACTGAAATACGTGGCACTAAATACGTGGCACTGAAATACGTGGTACTGAAATACGTGGCACTTAAATACGTGGCACTGAAATACGTGGCACTGAAATACGTGGCACTGACATACGTGATACGTGGCACTTAAATACGTGGCACTTAGGCTATGTTCACATTTGCGTTGTGCGCCGCAACACACAACGCAAACAAAAACGCAGCAAAACGCATGCACAACGCTGCGTTTTGCGCCGCATGCGTCCTTTTTTTGATTGATTTTGGACGCAGCAAAAATGCAACTTGCTGCGTCCTCTGCGCCCGGATGCGTGCGCTGCAGTGACGCATGCGGCGCAAAACGCAAGTGCGACGCATGTCCATGCGCCCCCATGTTAAATATAGGGGCGCATGACGCATAGCTGGATCCGCGGGCTGTGATCTGGCCTACGCTCCGCACTCGGCGGAGCGCTGTCATTCAAAACACGTCCACTCATTTTGGTGTTTAGTCCCAAAATGGAGGATGGAAGAAGAAAAGGGTTGGACAAGGAAATGACATCATTTCTTTTTTTTTTTCCCCCCACTGCAGTTAAAGCTTTATTTGTGTCAAACACAGACAATCTGCAGAGAAAACTGCATAAAAAACCGCACTAAAAACCGCATCAAAAACCGCATCAAAAACGCATCAAAAACGCACCAAAAACGCACCTGCGTTTTCTGCCAAGAGCTGCGGTTTTTGTCCTGAAAAAAAAAGGATTGAAATCAGGATCGTGTGAACATACCCTAAGGGGTTTTTTTTGTTCTTTTTTTGAGTGGGCCACACAGGAATAGTTAGGTTAATGCGTTTAGGCGGTAGGCCCGTCTGAACAAATGCTGTGTTTTTAGGTCACGCTTAAAACTGTGGGGATTAATCTTATTAACCTGGGTAGTACATTCCAAAGAATTGGCGAAGCACGTGAAAGAGTCTTGAAACGGGAGATTCACAAGGAGTGGACTGCTGCTGGAGTCATTGCTTCAAGAACCACCACACACAGACGCATCCAGGACATGGGCTACAAGTGTCTCATTCCTTGTGTCAAGCCACTCATGACCAATAGACAACGCCAGACGCAGAAGCATCTTACCTGTGCCAAAGAGAAAAAGAACTGGACTGTTGCTCAGTGGTCCAAGATGTTGTTTTTAGATGAAAGTAAATTCTGCAGTTCATTTGGAAATTGAGGTCCCAGAGTCTGGAAGAGTGAAGAGTGGAGAGGCCACAATCCAAGCTGCTCGAGGTCTAGTGTGAAGTTTCCACCATCAGTGATGGCTTGGGGAGCCATGTCATCTGCTGGTGTAGGTCCACTGGGTTTTATCAAGACCAAAGTCAGCGCAGCCGTCTACCAGAAAATTTTAGCGCACTTCATGCTTCCCTCTGCCGACAAGCTTCTTGGAGATGGAAATTTAATTCTCCAGCAGGACTTGGCACCTGTCCACACTGCCAAAAGTACCAATACCTGGTTTACAAACAACAGTATTACGTGCGTGATTGGCCAGCAAACTCACCTGACCTTAACCCCATAGAGAATCTATAGGGTATTGTCAAAAGGAAGATGAGAGACACCAGATCCAACAATGCAGACGAGCTGAAGACTGCTATCAAAGCAACCTGGGCTTCCATAACACCTCAGCAGTGCCACAGGCTGATTGCCTCCATGCCACGCCGTATTAATGCAGTAATTGATGCAAAAGGAGCCCTGACCAAGTATTGAGGGCATTTACTGAACATACATTCCAGTAGGCCAATATTTTGGATTTTAAAATCCTTTTTCAAGCCAGGTTTTCATTGGATGTAAGCCATAATCATCAACATTAACAGAAATATACACGTGAAATAGATCACTCTGTTGGTAATGACTCTCTATAATGAGTTTCACTTTTTGTATTGACGAACTGAAATAAATTAACTTTTTGATTATCTAATTTAGTGAGAATTACCTGTATTAGGCGTAAGGTACCATCTACAGTTGAAACCAGAAGTTTCTATCCACTATATAAAAAGACACATCTGCAGGTTTTTCCTCAACATCTGACATGAAATCAGAATAACCCTTTACCGTTTTAGGTCATTTAGGATTACCATAATTATTAATATTTGATAAATGCCAGAATAATGAGAGAATGTTTTAATGCATTTTTATTACTTACTGCAAAGTTAAAGGAAAGGTGCCGCATTTTATTTTTTGTATTAAAAATAATTGTTTATATAAACAATAATTTTTCATACAAACTTCCTTTTTTTAACTTTAACATTTTTTTTATTATTATTTTTTTTTTCAGCCACTGGGCGCCGCCATTTTGCTTTGCAGGAGTGTAAGTGAAGCTGCACGTCACTTACACTCTGCATTTACGGCAGCCCAGGGCATAGAGATCTGCAGTCGGGAGGCGACTCTATTCCTAGCATTATAATCTGCTCCCTGCTCTGGTCTGGCCACGCCCCCTGAGCCGTCCACAGCACGGCAGAGGCAGGAGATCAGAGCCATCTTCCTGGAGCTCACACTGCAGCTGTGAGCTCCAGGCCAGCTTCCCAGGATGATCGCAGGAGCCCTGCAGTCATAGGAGGAGGAGGAGACCATGGACGGGAGGGGGAAGCACTCAGCAGGCAGCCGTGAGTATCAGTGGGGAGGGGGAGAGGGAATCTAATCCTCTCCTTTGTGGTGCTGACTCTGAGCAATTATCTCCTCCCATGTGTGTTACTGAGCTGTGTATCTACTCCTCTCCTGTGTGATACTGTCTGCTTAGCCATGCATCTAATCATCTCCTGTGTGTTACTAACTGAGCTGTGTACCTAATCCTCTACTGTGTGCTGAGCCATGCATCTAATCCTATACTGTGTGATACTATGCTGAGCCATGCATCTAATCCTATACTGTGTGATACTTTGCTGAGCTGTGTACCTAATCCTATCCTGTGTGATACTGTGTGCTGAGCCATGCATCTAATCCTATACTGTGTGATACTATGCTGAGCCGTGTATCTAATCCTATCCTGTGTGATACTGTCTGCTGCGCCGTGTATCTAATCCTATCCTGTGTGATACTGTGTGCTGAGCCATGCATCTAATCCTATACTGTGTGATACTATGCTGAGCCGTGTATCTAATCCTATACTGTGTGATACTATGCTGAGCCATGCATCTAATCCTATACTGTGTGATACTATGCTGAGCCATGCATCTAATCCTATACTGTGTGATACTTTGCTGAGCTGTGTACCTAATCCTATCCTGTGTGATACTGTGTGCTGAGCCATGCATCTAATCCTATACTGTGTGATACTATGCTGAGCCATGCATCTAATCCTATACTGTGATACTATGCTGAGCCGTGTATCTAATCCTATACTGTGTGATACTATGCTGAGCCATGCATCTAATCCTATACTGTGTGATACTATGCTGAGCCATGCATCTAATCCTATACTGTGTGATACTATGCTGAGCCATGCATCTAATCCTATACTGTGTGATACTTTGCTGAGCTGTGTACCTAATCCTATACTGTTTGATACTGTGTGCTGAGCCATGCATCTAATACTATACTGTGTGATACTATGCTGAGCCATGCATCTAATCCTCTCGTGTGATACTAACTGAGCTGTGTATCTAATCCTATCCTGTATGATACTGTCTGCTGCGCCGTGTATCTAATCCTCTCCTGTGTGATACTATGTTGAGCCGTGTATCTAATCCTATCCTGTATGATACTGTTTGCTGAGCCGTGTATCTAATCCTGTCCTGTGTGATACTGACTGCTGAGCTGTGTATCTAATCCTCTCCTGTGTGATACTGTGCTGAGCCGTGTATCTAATCCTATACTGTGTGATACTGTATGCTGACCTGTGTATCTAATCCTATACTGTGCTGACCTGTGTATCTAATCCTCCTGTGGAATACTGACTGCTGAGCCGTGTATCTAATCTGCTCCTGTGTGATACTCTCTGCTGAGCCGTGTATCTTATCCTATCCTGTGTGATACTATGCTGAGCCGTGTATCTAATCCTAACCTGTATGATACTGGCTGCTGAGCCGTGTATCTAATCCTATCCTGTGTGATACTGTCTGGTGAACAGTGTATCTAATCCTCTCCTATGCATTCCTTTCCCCCCTGCATGTCTTTCCCCATTGCACACACAACTCTATGCGTGCGATAACAGGAGCTGCAGGGGTCATGCTGTATTATGGCATTATGTGAGATCTATATGACGGTATTATGTGATCTGTATGGTGGTATTATGCTTGATCAGAATTGTGAGAATTATATGGTGGTATTGTGTGTGATCTATATGGCGTTATTATGTGAGATCTATATGGCGGCATTGTGAGAAGTATGTGGCGGTATTGTGTGATCTATATGGCGGTATGCGAGAACACTGGCGGTATGTGTGATCTATATGGTGGTATTATGTGAACTGTATGACAGTATTGTGTGATCTATTTGATAGTATTGTGTGTGATCTATATGGCGGTATTATGTGTGATCTATATGGCGGTATTCTGTGAGAACACTATGGCAGTATTATCTTCAGAAAGCGGACCCATTCTATGGTGGTTCTGGCTGAGCACCTGCACGCGGGTCTGGGGTAATAGAGGGGGCAGCATGACCTCCAGTTAGGTGCAGTCAGGGCTGGTGAGGCAGCTTTAGAGAGGGGTCTCATTTTTATCGTTACTATATGGCTACATTTCCCCCCAGCGTCACCCCAGACTGCGCCTGTCGTCTCACTTTCACACATCGCCAAGACAGGATCTGAGGAGCCCGACGTACCGACGCATGCTGTGAAAGAAATGCCCGACGTGGGCAGCGGAAGCAGTCTTACAACGCTTCCGCTGCCCCATTGTAAGGTCTGGGTAGGAGGGGGCGGAGTTTCGGCCGTGCATGCGCAGTCGAAAATGGTGGGACTCGACAAACAAAAAAAGTTACATGTAACGTTTTTTGTGGCGGCGGTCGCACGACGGTTGCGACGTGTGGCAATACATCGCAATGCGTCGGTAATGTTAGTCTATGGGGAAAAAAACGCATCCTGCAGACAACTTTGCAGGATGCGTTTTTTCTCCTAAACGACGCATTGCGACGTATTGCAAACAACGCTAGTGTGAAAGTAGCCTAAGGCTGCCGTCACACTAGCAGTATTTGGTCAGTATTTTACCTCAGTATTTGTAAGCCAAAACCAGGAGTGGCTGATAACTGCAGAAGTGGTGCATATGTTTCTATTATACTTCTCTAAGTGTTCCACTCCTGGTTTTGGCTTACAAATACTGAGGTAAAATAGTGACCAAATACTGATAGTGTGACGGCAGCCTTACTCTGCAGTCACCAACAAAATGGCTGCTCACTGGGTTCCTGAATATCATCCTCTTATCCCTTAGCAAACGCCCAGAAGGGAAGGAGAGGAGACATCACACACATCAGCAGACTCCGCCCATAATTACTGCAGTGCTGGAATGTGAGCTAGTTGTACCATACCTCCCAACTTTTGAAGATGGGAAAGAGGGACAAATTTTAGGCCACGCCTCTGACCACACCCATTCATAATTAGTCACACCCATATCCACATCCCAACCACACCCATTTAGCACTGCCGATCACACTGTTTCATATACAATAATTATAAACAAAAAAATATGGCCACACAGTGCCCCATACTGTATAATGGCCACACATGATGCTCCATACTGTATAATGACCGCACATGATGCTCCATACTGTATAATGACCCTACATGATGCTCCATACTGTATAATGGCCGCACATGATGCTCCATACTGTATAATGACCGCACATGATGCTCCATACTGTATGACCGCAAATGATGCTCCATACTGTATAATGACCGCACATGATGCTCCAGACTGTATAATGACCGCACATGATGCTCCATACTGTATAATGACCCCACATGATGCTCCATACTGTATAATGACCGCACATGATGCTCCATACTGTATAATGACCGCACATGATGCTCCATACTGTATAATGACCGCACATGATGCTCCATACTGTATAATGACCGCACATGATGCTCCATACTGTATAATGGCCGCACATGATGCTCCATACTGTATAATGACCGCACATGATGCTCCATACTGTATGACCGCAAATGATGCTCCATACTGTATAATGACCGCACATGATGCTCCAGACTGTATAATGACCGCACATGATGCTCCATACTGTATAATGACCGCACATGATGCTCCATACTGTATAATGGCCGCACATGATGCTCCATACTGTATAATGACCGCACATGATGCTCCATACTGTATGACCGCAAATGATGCTCCATACTGTATAATGACCGCACATGATGCTCCAGACTGTATAATGACCGCACATGATGCTCCATACTGTATAATGACCCCACATGATGCTCCATACTGTATAATGACCGCACATGATGCTCCATACTGTATAATGACCGCACATGATGCTCCGTACTGTATGACCGCAAATGATGCTCCATACTGTATGACCGCACATGATGCTCCATACTGTATAATGACCGCACATGATGCTCCATACTGTATGACCGCAAATGATGCTCCATACTGTATAATGACCGCACATGATGCTCCAGACTGTATAATGACCGCACATGATGCTCCAGACTGTATAATGACCGCACATGATGCTCCAGACTGTATAATGACCGCACATGATGCTCCAGACTGTATAATGACCGCACATGATGCTCCAGACTGTATAATGACATACAGGCACGCAGCTCACACACAGGCACGCAGCTCACACGCACGCAGCTCACAAACACATGCAGCTTTGACACAAATGCATCACACACGCAGCCATCACACACACACGCAGCCATCACACACACACACGCAGCCATCACACACACACACAGCCATCACACACACACACGCAGCCATCACACACACACACACACACGCAGCCATCACACACACACACACACACGCAGCCATCACACACACACACACACACGCAGCCATCACACACACGCAGACATCACACACACACACACACACGCAGCCATCATTCACACACACACACACACACGCAGCCATCACACACACACAGCCATCACACACACACAGCCATCACACACACACAGCCATCACACACACACACACAGCCATCACACACACACACACAGCCATCACACACACACAGCCATCACACACACGCAGCCATCACACACACGCAGCCATCACACACACACACACACACAGCCATCACACACACACAGCCATCACACACACACAGCCATCACACACACACACACAGCCATCACACACACACACAGCCATCACACACACACAGCCATCACACACACACAGCCATCACACACACGCAGCCATCACACACACGCAGCCATCACACACACACACACGCAGCCATCACACACACACAGCCATCACACACACACACGCAGCCATCACACACACACACACACGCGCAGCCATCACACATGCAGCCATCACACACGCAGCCATCACACACACACGCAGCCATCACACACACACACACGCAGCCATCACACACACACACGCAGCCATCACACACACACACGCAGCCATCACACACACACACCCAGCCATCACACACACACACGCAGCCATCACACACACACACACGCAGCCATCACACACACGCAGCCATCACACACACACACGCAGCCATCACACACACGCAGCCATCACACACACACACGCAGCCATCACACACATCACACACACACAATCTCCTCTGTGATGCAGGGGCGGCTGATGTCCATGTGCAGCTCTCTGCTGAAGTCTTCAGTCTCCTGCTCACAGCTCTGCACTATCCCGGCACCTCCCCCGTCTCTCCTTCTCTGCCGGGATAGCAGCTAAGAGCAGAAGCCGGAGCTCCGTGCACACACAGCCAGAGGTAGTGAATCGCTGACCTTTCTTCTTGATTGCTGCAGGCTCTCTCCTTCAGCGTGGCAGCGCCGCACAGGGGGCGGGAGGGGGGGGGGGGTGTTGCGCGGGCGGTCAGGAGGCAGCTTTTATAAAAAAAAAAAAAAAAAAACAGGCTGGCTCTCTCTACGTCCCGGAAGTGGGCGGGGCTTCACCGGCGGCCGCAAATTCGGGATTTTAAATGCCCGAAGCGGGACAGCGGGACCCCGGTGCCAAAGCGGGACTGTCCCGCTGAAATCGGGACGGTTGGGAGGTATGGTTGTACACTAGGTTTTTCTGAAATTTCAGCAGCTGCTCCCCCTAGTGTTTAAAAGTGGAAATTCCAAAACTTTTCAAATTATTTTTCAAATTTTACTAAATTATAAACAAATGATAATATTTTTTAAGAAAATGTAAACATTAATTGTTTACATTTTTACAATTGCTGTAAAAAAAAATTTTTTGATGGCACCTTCCCTTTAAGTTTCCAATCCATTTCATAAGTATTTGGTACCATTGCCCTTACATTGAATGACTTGGGTCACACGTTTGGGATCACCTTCCACAAGCTTCTCACAATAGTTGGTCGGAATTTGGGCCCATTCCTCCTGACAAAACGGGTGTAACTGATCCCGGTGTGTAGGTCGCTTTGCTCGCACCAGCCTTTTCAGCTTTTCCCATACATTTTTACTAGGATTGTGATCGGGGATTTGTGATGGCCGCTCCAAAACATTGATTTTGTTCTCCTGAAGCCACTTTGTTACCATTTTGGCAGTATGCTTCAGGTCATTATCCATTTGGAAGACCCATTTCGGCTCAAGCTTTAACTTCCTGGCTGATGTGTTGAGTATTGCCACATAGTCTTCTTTTCTCATGATGCCATCTATTTTGTGAAGTGCACCCATCCCTCCTGCAGCAAACAACCCCACAACATGATGTTGCCACCCGCCCCCCCTTGTGTTTCACACTGGGGATGGTGTTCCCTTTTTCCTACAAACGTAACGATGGTCATTATGCCCAAAAAGTTCAGTTTTAGTTTCATCAGACCACAGGACGTCTCCAAAAATTGTGTTTTCTGTTCCTGTGTGCATTTGCAAACATTACTCTGGCTTTTTAATGTTTCTTTTGGAGTACTGGCTTCTTCCTGTCAGAGTGGCCTTTCAGCTCATGTTGATACAGTACTCGTTTCACTGTGGATATTGAGACAGTTACCAGCTTCCACCATCATCTATACAAGGTCTCTTGCTTTTGTCCTTTGATTGATGTGCACATGCACCAAGAAGTAGAAGTAAAGCGCAAATAGAGTCTTAACTGGTTAAGAACATGGGGTGCATCGGCGAGAGGTATGCTCAGCTTGTTTTGTTGCAACTAAGCAACATGTAAAAAGCATGGATCAGCTGCTGCAGGACACTGGTCCAGAGACCGAGGATAATGGTGAAACCGGGTGTATGTATCCAAATATGTGCTGCTGATAAAGATGGATGGCAGACGATATTCTTCAAAGCTTTATTTCTAACAGGTTTTGAGGTCAACCAGAACCTCTTCCTCAGGATAAAACCTTACAAAAACAAGGTATTTTCAGGTTTCTTGAAGTTGTACCCAAGGATGAGCCAGACTTGAGCAAGTCCTCAGTTGTCTTCCAAATATCTTGACTTTTTTTTTGAGACTTTCCAATGATGCTACACAAAGAAGCAGTGTGTTTCAGGTGTGCGTTTAAAATACATCCACAGGTGTGTCTCTTAATTAACTCAGATGTTGCCAAATAAGCCATCGCAAGCTTCCAAACGCATATCATCATCATATGGGCAGTCCAGATTAAAGGCATAGTGATCTTAAGGTACCGTCACACTCAGCGACGCTGCAGCGATATAGACAACGAGCCGATCGCTGCAGCGTCGCTGTTTAGGTCGCTGGGGAGCTGTCACACAGACAGCTCTCTCCAGCGACCAACGATCAGGGGAACGACTTCGGCATCGTTGAAACTGTCTTCAACGATGCCGAAGTCCCCGGGTAACCAGGGTAAACATTGGGTTACTAAGTGCAGGGCCGTGCTTAGTAACCCGATATTTACCCTAGTTACCATTGTAAAAGTAAAAAAAAAAACAGTACATACTCACCTTCTGATGTCTGTCACGTCCCCCGGCGTCCACAGGGTTACGCGCTGCTGCTCAGAGCTTCCTGCACTGACTGAATGTGTCAGCGCCGGCAGTAAAGCAGAGCACAGCGGTGACGTCACCGCTGTGCTCTGCTGCCGGCGCTGACACAGTCAGTGCAGAAAGCTCTCGGCAGCAGCGCGTAACCCTGTGGACGCCGGGGGACGTGACAGACATCAGAAGGTGAGTATGTACTGTTTTTTTTTGTTTGTTTGTTTTTTTAGCAAATTTTGGTAATTTTTTTCACCACTTAGGTAAAAAATAACCTAGTCATGTTTGGTGTCTATGAACTCGTAATGACCTGGGGAATCATAATGGCAGGTCAGTTTTAGCATTTAGTGAACCTATCAAAAAAGCCAAGCAAAAAACAAGTGTGGGATTGCACTTTTTTTGCAATTTCACCGCACTTGGAATTTTTTTCCCGTTTTCTAGTACACGTCATGGTAAAACCAATGATGTCGTTCAAAAGTACAACTCGTCCCGCAAAAAATAAGCCCTCACATGGCCAAATTGACGGAAAAATAAAAAAGTTATGGCTCTGGGAAGGAGGGGAGTGAAAAACGAACACGGAAAAACGAAAAATCCCACGGTCATTACATAGTTACATAGTTAAGGTTGAAGGAAGACTGTAAGTCCATTTAGTTCAACCCATAGCCTAACCTAACATGCCCTAACATGTTGATCCAGAGGAAGGCAAAAAAAACCCATGTGGCAAAGAGTAACTCCACCATGGGGAAAAAAATTTCTTCCCGACTCCACATACGGCAATCAGACTAGTTCCCTGGATCAACGCCTTATCAAGGAATCTAGTGTATATATACCCTGTAACATTATACTTTTCCAGAAAGGCATCCAGTCCCCTCTTAAATTTAATTAATGAATCACTCATTACAACATCATACGGCAGAGAGTTCCATAGTCTCACTGCTCTTACAGTAAAGAATCCGCGTCTGTTATTATGCTTAAACCTTCTTTCCTCCAGATGTAAAGGATGCCCCCTTGTCCCTGTCTCAGGTCTATGATTAAAAAGATCATCAGAAAGGTCTTTGTACTGTCCCCTCATATATTAATACATTAAAATAAGATCACCCCTTAGTCTTCGTTTTTCCAAACTAAATAGCCCCAAGTGTAATAACCTATCTTGGTATTGCAGACCCCTCAGTCCTCTAATAACCTTGGTCGCTCTTCTCTGCACCCGCTCCAGTTCAGCTATATCTTTCTTATACACCGGAGACCAGAACTGTGCACAGTATTCTAAGTGTGGTCGCACTAGTGACTTGTATAGAGGTAAAATTATGTTCTCCTCATGAGCATCTATGCCTCTTTTAATACATCCCATTATTTTATTTGCCTTTGTAGCAGCTGCCTGACACTGGCCACTGAATATGAGTTTGACATCCACCCATACTCCCAGGTCTTTTCATTGATGGTTTTGCCCAGAGTTTTAGAATTAAGCACATAGTTATACATCTTATTACTTCTACCCAAGTGCATGACCTTACGGTCATGAAGGGGTTAAAAAAAATCCATACATTTGATTGAATATGTTATAAATCTTTTTTTTGTTTCAGGAATTTTCATTGTCAGGGTTACAAATTAACTTCCCAATGTATTCTGGTGAAGAACGTTCAGAATCCAGCAGGCCCGTACTAGGTTTTCTCGGTACAATATAATAATATGACTTTGGTCGGTTTCAGGAATTTTATATTTTAATTTAAGCTGAATAAATGGAACAAAGTTCTCATCATGAACTGTTTTAACCAATTTTAGTCCAACCTTCTTCCAGGATAACAAAATGTTTTGATTAGTTCTAAGGTTTATTTAAGGAATATTTATATTTTTTATTTGCTCAAATTTAGAACTATTTCTTTGGTAGAACTGAAAATGTTTACTAAGCGGACAGAAAAGCAAAGGTAGTCTGAGGGTCTGGTAAATGCGTGTTAGGATTTAGTTAAAAGGTTAGTAAAAGAATGTAGCCGGGATTTTATGCTTAAGGAAGATTCACAATCTACCCAAGCCGAGGAATCCGTATTTGTAAACCAATTCTGGCTTTAACCCCTTAACGACCGCCGATACGTCTTTTAACGGCGGCCGCTAAGGGTACTTAAACCACAGCGCCGTTAATTAACGGCGCTGTGGAAAAAGTGAATAGCGCCCCCCAGAGTCGGATTTTCTCTGGGGTCTCGGTTGCCGAGGGTAGCCGAGACCCCAGAGAACATGATTCGGGGGTTTTTTACCGACCCCCGAGTTGCGATCGCCGGTAATTAACCGTTTACCGGCGGTCGCAACAAAGAAAAAAAACGCGATTTGCCATTTAATTTCTCTGTCCTCCGATGTGATCGCACATCGGAGGACAGAGAAATAGGGCCCCCGATAGCCCCCCAATACTCACCTATCTCCCCCGGTGCTCCTCGTGGCTCCCGATGGGCGCCGCCATCTTTTTCCAGGGAAAAAATGGCGGGCGCAAGCGCAGTGCGCCTGCCGCCCGGCCCCCGGAAGATCTTTGGGGTCTCGGCTGCCGGGGGTAGCCGGGACCCCAAAGAACATGATCGGGGTCGGTTTTTACCGACCCCTGTTTTGCGATCGCCGGTAATTAACGGTTTACCGGCGACCGCAAAAAAAAAAAAAAAAAAAAAGCGATCTGTAATTCTCTGTCCTCTGATGTGATCGCACATCAGAGGACCGAGAAATAGGGGGATTCTGGGACCCTATCATACTTACCGGTGTCCCTGGGTCCTCCTGCGTCTCCTCTGCCGGCCGGCTTCTTCCTCGGGAAGGAGAGACGAGTTGGGGCTAAAATTAGGGCTAGAGTTAGGGTTGGGGCTAAATTTAGGGTTAGGGTTGGGGCTAAATTTAAGGTTAGGGCTAGGGTTAGGCTACTTTCACACTAGCGTTTTTTGGCTTCCGTCGCAATGCGCCGTTTTGGAGAAAAAACGCATCCTGCAAAAGTGCTTGCAGGATGCGTTTTTTCTCCATTGACTTGCATTAGCGACACATTGCGACGGATTGCCACACGTCGCATCCGTCGTGCGACGGATGCGTCGTGCTTTAGCGGACCGTCGGCACAAAAAACGCTACATGTAACTTTTTTTGTGCGACGTGTCCGCCATCCCCGCCTCCCCGCACCTCACAATGGGGCAGCGGATGCGTTGAAAAACAGCATCCGCTGCACCCGTTGTGCGGCGCTTACAACGCTAGCGTCGGTACGTCGGCCCGACACACTGCGACGGGCCGAGTATGATGCTAGTGTGAAAGTAGCCTTGGGCTTCTTTCACACTTGCGTCGGTACGGGGCGGTCGCAATGCGTCGGCCCGACGTACCGACGCACGTTGTGAAAATTGTGCACAACGTGGGCAGCGGATGCAGTTTTTCAACGCATCCGCTGCCCAGTCTATGTCCTGGGGAGGAGGGGGCAGAGTTACGGCCACGCATGCGCGGAAATGGCGGACGCGACGTACACAAAAAAGGTTACATTGAACTTTTTTTGTGACGACGGTCCGCCAAAACACAACGGATCCAGTGCACGATGGACGCGACGTGTGGCCATCCGTCGGCAATACAAGTCTATGGGCAAAAAAGGCATCCTGTGGGCACATTTGCTGGATCCGTTTTTTGTCCAAAACAACGGATTGCGACGGATGCCACACGACGCAAGTGTGAAAGTAGCCTTAGGGTTGGGGCTAAAGTTAGGGCTAGGGTTAGGGTTAAATTTAGGGTTAGGGTTGGGGCTAAATTTAGGGTTAGGGTTGGGGCTAAATTTAGGGTTAGGGCTAAAGTTAGGGTTGGGGCTAAAATTAGGGTTGGGGCTAAAATTAGGGTTGGGGCTAAAATTAGGGTTGGGGCTAAAGTTAGGGTTGGGGCTAAAGTTAGGGTTAGGGTTGGGGCTAAAGTTAGGGTTAGAGTTGGGATTAGGGTTAGGGTTTGGATTAGGGTTGGTATTAGGGTTACGTTTGGGATTAGGGTTGGGATTAGGGTTACGTTTGGGATTAGGGTTGGGATTAGGGTTAGGGTTGGGATTAGGGTTAAGGTTGGGGTTAGGGTTAAGGTTAGGGTTGGGATTAGGGTTAGGGGTGTATTGGGATTAGGGTTAGGTTTGAGGTTAGGGTTGAGATTAGGATTAGGGGTGTGTTGGATTTAGGGTTTTGATTAGGGTTATGGTTAGGGTTGAGATTAGGGCTGTTTTGGGGTTAGGGTTGTGATTATTGTTAGGGTTGTGATTAGGATTATGGATTGGGTTGAGGTTAGGGGTGTGTTGGGGTTAGGGTTGGAGTTAGAATTGGGGGGTTTCCACTGTTTAGGTACATCAGGGGGTCTCCAAACATGACAGCCAATTTCGCGCTAAAAAAGTCAAATGGTGCTCCCTCCCTTCTGAGCTCTACCATGCGCCCAAACAGTGGTTTACCCCCACATATGGGGCATCAGCGTACTCGGGATAAATTGGACAACAACTTATGGGGTCCAATTTCTCCTGTTACCCTTGTGAAAATAAAAACTTGGGGGCTAAAAATCTTTTGTGGAAATTTTTTTTTTAATTTTCACTACTCTGCATTATAAACTTCTGTGAAGCACTTGAGCATTCAAAGTTCTTACCACATATCTAGATAAGTTCCTTAGGGGGTCTAGTTTCCAAAATTTGGTCACTTGTGGGGGGTTTCAACTGTTTAGGTACATCAGGGGCTCTGCAAACGCAACATAACACCCACAGACAATTCTATCAAAGTCTGCATTCCAAAATGGCGCTCCTTCTCTTCCGAGCTCTGCTGTGTGCCCAAACAGTGGTTCTGAAGTAAAATGTTTGCAAAAAAAAGTTAAATGTTCATTTTTTTTTTCCACATTGTTTCAGTTCCTGTGAAGCACGTAAAGGGTTAATAAACTTCTTGAATGTGGTTTTGAGCAGCTTGAGGGGTGCAGTTTTTAGAATGGTGTCACACTTGGTTATTTTCTATCATATAGACCCCTCAAAATGACTTCAAAGGTGATGTGGTCCCTAAAAAAAAGATGGTGTTGTAAAAATGAGAAATTGCTGGTTAACTTTTAACCCTTATAACTCCCTAACAAAAAAAAATTTTGTTTCCAAAATTGTGCTGATGTAAAGTAGACATGTGGGAAATGTTATTTATAAACTATTTTTCGTGACATATCTCTGATTTAAGGGCATAAAAATAAAAAATTTGAAAATTGCAAAATTGTAAAAAAAATTTCCATATTTCAATTTTTTTCATAAATAATCGTAAGTAATATCGAAGAAATGTTACCACTAACTTGAAGTACAATATGTCACGAAAAAACAGTCTCAGAATCAGCGGGATCCGATAAAGCGTTCCAGAGTTATAACCTCTTAAAGTGACACTGGTCAGAATTGTAAAAATAGGCTCGGTCATTAAGTACCAAATTGGCTCTGTCACTAAGTGGTTAAGTAGGTTGGTGTAATAATATGCAGCCAAATTGTGACGTCCGAATCCCCCAGAAGACCTTCTGCTTCTCCAGGTTACATTTGTTTAACAAATCCTGAAGGTTTTGAATGTATTTTAATGGGAAAAATAAAGGAACCACTCATAAGATATCTCATGTTTGGGGAAGTGCACACATCTTAACCCCTTTACCCCCAAGGGTGGTTTGAACGTTAATGACCGGGCCAATTTTTACAATTCTGACCACTGTCCTTTTATGAGGTTATAACTCTGGAACGCTTCAACGGATCCTGATGATTCTGTCATTTTTCTCGTGACATATTGTACTTCATGATAGTGGTAAAAAAATGTTGATATTACCTGCGTTTATTTGTGAAAAAAATAGAAATTTGGCGAAAATTTTTAAAATTTAGCAATTTTCCAACTTTAAATTTTTATGCCCTTAAATTACAGAGATATGTTACACAAAATACTTAAGTAACATTTCCCACATGTCTACTTTACATCAGCACTATTTTGGAACCAACCAACATTTTTTTTTTTGTTAGGGATTTATAAGGGTTAAAAGTTGACCAGCAATTTGTCGTTTTTACAACGCCATTTTTTTTTAGGGACCACATCACATTTGAAGTCATTTTGTGGGGTCTATATGATAGAAAATAACCAAGTGTGACACCATTCTAAAAACTGAACCCCTCAAGGTGCTCAAAACCACATTCAAGAAGTTTATTAACCCTTCAGGTGTTTCACAGGAATTTTTGGAATGTTTAAAAAAAAAAAATGAACATTTAACTTTTTTTTCACAAAAAATTTAATTCATCTCCAATTTGTTTTATTCTACCAAGGGTAACAGGAGAAAATGGACCCCAAAAGTTGTTGTGCAATTTGTCCTGAGTACGCTGATACCCGATATGTGGGGGTAAACCACTGTTTGGGCGCATGGCAGAGCTCAGAAGGGAAGGAGCGCCATTTGACTTTTCAAAATTGACTGGAATTGAGATGGGACGCCATGTTGCGTTTGGGGAGCCCCTGATGTGCCTAAACATTGAACACCACAAGTGACACCATTTTGGAAAGTAGACCCCCTAAGGAACTTATCTAGATTTGTTGTGAGAGCTTTGAACCCCCAAGTGTTTCACTACAGTTTATAACACAGAGCCGTGAAAATAAAAAATAATTTTTATTTTTTATTTTTATAGCAGGTTTTTTAGCGGATTTTTATGATTGGCAGCTGTCGCACACTAAAAGACACTTTTTATTGCAAAAAAATAGTTTTTGCGTCTCCACATTTTGAGAGCTATAATTTCTCCATACTTTGGTCCACAGAGTCATGTGAGGTCTTGGTTTTTGCGGGACGAGTTGCCGTTTTTATTGGTAACATTTTCGGGCACCTGACATTTTTTGATCACTTTTTATTTCGATGTTTGTGAGGCAGAATTACCAAAAACCAGCTATTCATGAATTTATTTTTTGGGGGGGGCGTTTATACTGTTCTGCGTTTTGTAAAATTGATAAAGCAGTATTATTCTTCGGGTCAGTACGATTACAGCGATAACTCATTTTTTTTATGTTTTGGCTCTTTTATACGATAAAAACTATTTTATATAAAAAATAATTATTTTTGCATCGCTTTATTCTGAGACCTATAACTTTTTTATTTTTTGCACTGATGATGCTGTATGGCGGCTCGTTTTTCGCAGGACAAGATGACGTTTTCAGCGGTATCTTTTTGATAGCGTGTTATTCCACTTTGGCGGTATGATAAAGCGTTGTTGTTTGCCTCGTTTTTGGGGGGTTTTTTTACGTTGTTCACTGAAGGGGTTAACTAGTGGGACAGTTTTATAGGTCGGGTCGTTACGGACGCAGCGATACTTAATATGTGTACTTTTATTGTTTTTTTATTTAAAGAAATGTATTTATGGGAACAATATTTTTTTTTTTCTTTATTTAGGATTTTTTTTTAATTTTTTTACACATCTGAATATTTTTTTCTGACACTTTGCACAGCACTCTGTCAGATCAGCGATCTGACAGGCAGGGCTGCAGGCTTACCAGCGCTTGCTCTGAGCAGGCGCTGGTAAGCCACCTCCCTGCAGGACCCGGAAGCAGCCCCATGGCCATTTTGGATCCAGGGCCTGCAGGGAGAAGGAGGTAGGAGACCCTCGGAGCAACGCAATCACGTTGCTCCGAGGGTCTCAGGGAAGGATGCAGGGAGCCCCCTCCCTGCGCGATGCTTCCCTATACCGCCGGAACGCTGCGATCATCTTTGATCGCGGTGTGCCCGGGGTTAATGTGCCAGGAGTGGTCCGTGACCGCTCCTGGCACATAGTGCCGGATGTCAGCTGCGATAGTCAGCTGACACTGGGCCGTGCTCCCCCCGTGAGCACGGCCGATCGCATATGACGTACTATCCCGTCAGTGGACATACGGGCCCACCCCACCTCGACGGGATAGTACGTCTAATGTCAGAAAGGGGTTAAAGATCATTAACTTTCCCATCCATGAAAAGTCAACTTTTAAAAAATTCTTCAAAACTTCCTGAATAATCTTGAGTGAGATTTTTAATATCATGTTTTTTATTTTAGTGGGATCTACATAAGACAAGTCCTACATAATTGATAGAATCATTTTCCCAAAAAAGAGGATATATTTTGTGTGAGTTGGTTTGGACATCAGTTAAAAAAGGGATGAATTTTGTATTTATTTTTGTTGACTTTGTAGTATGAAACGCAAATTTCTTGTGTAAGAACTTCTTTGATTGAAATAAGAGGGTGGCCTAGAGACAGAATTATGTCGTCATCGTAAAGACAGATTTTATTGCTATTATTAATGTTATTTTTTTCCGCTAATGGTTCCCTGGCAAATAATAAAGGGGAAAGCAGACAGCATTGATGTGTTTTGTTGGTATTGGAGAAGGCGCTCGACAGATAGCCACTAGCCAAAAGTTGGCATTTGGACCGGCATGAAGAGCCTTAACCCCTTTCTGACATTAGGCATACTATCCCGTCGAGGTGGGGTGGGCCCGTATGACCACCGACGGGATAGTACGTCATATGCGAGTGTCAGCTGACTATCACAGCTGACATCCAGCACTATGTGCCAGGAGCGGTCACGGACCGCCCCTGGCACATTAACCCCCGGAACACTGCGATCAAACATGATCGCAGCGTTTCGGCGGCATAGGGAAGCATTGCGCAGGGAGGGGGCTCCTACCTCCTCCTCCCTGCAGGCCCCAGATCCAAATGGCCACGAGGTTGCTTCCGGGTCCTGCAGGGAGGTGGCTTACAAGCGCCTGCTCAGAGCAAGCGCTGGTAAGCCAGGAGCAGTGCACGTCAGATCGCTGATCTGGCACAGTGCTGTGCAAAGTGTCAGATCAGCTATCGGACACTTTAGTGTGATGTCCCCCCTGGGGCAATTTAAAAAAGAAAAAAAAAATCCTAAATAAAGAATAATATATATATATTGTTCCAATAAATACATTTCTTTATCTAAATAAAAAAACAATAAGAGTACACATATTTAGTATCGCCGCGTCCGTAACGACCCGACCTATAAAACTGTCTCACTAGTTAACCCCTTCAGTGAACACCGTCACAAAAAAAAGAGGCAAAAAACGACGCTTTATTATCATACCGCCGAACAAAAAGTGGAATAACACGCGATCAAAAAAAGGATATAAATATCCATGGTACCGCTGAAAACGTCATCTTCTCCCGCAAAAAACGAGCCGCCATACAGCGTCATGAGCAAAAAATAAAAAAGTTATAGTACTCAGAATAAAACGATGCAAAAATAATTATTTTTGATATAAAATAGTTTTTATTGTATAAAAGCGCCAAAACATAAAAATAAATTATATAAATGAGGTATCGCTGTAATCGTACTAACCCGAAGAATAAAACTGCTTTATCCATTTTACCAAACGCGGAACGGTATAAACGTCTCCCCCAAAAGAAATTCATGAATAGCTGGTTTTTGGTCATTCTGCCTCACGGAATAAAAAGCGATCAAAAAATGTCACATGCCCTAAAATGGTTCCAATAAAAAGTCAACTCGTCCGTCCCGCAAAAAAGAAGACCTCACATGACACAGTGGACAAAAATCTGGAAAAATTATAGCTCTCAAAATGTGGAGACACAAAAACTATTTTTTGCAATAAAAAGCGTTTTTTATGTGTGACAGCTGCCAATCATAAAAATCCGCTAAAAAAACCCGCTATAAAAGTAAATCAAACCCTCCTTTATCACCCCCTTAGTTAGGGGAAAATAATAAAATTTAAAAAATGTATTTATTTCCATTTTCCCGTTAGGGCTAGGGCTTGGGGTAAAGTTAGGGTTGGGGCTTGGGTTAGGGTTGGGGCTGGCTAGGGTTGGGGTTAGGGTTGGGGCTAAAGTTAGGGTTAGGGTTGGGGCTAAAGTTAAAGCCAGGGTTTGGATTACATTTACGGTTGGGATTAGGGTTAGGGGCGTGTTTGGATTAGGGTTTCAGTTAGAATTGGGGGGTTTCCACTGTTTAGGCACATCAGGGGCTTTCCAAACGCGACATGGCGTCCGATCTAATTCCAGCCAATTCTGCATTGAAAAAGTAAAACAGTGCTCCTTCCCTTCCGAGCTCTCCCGTGCGCCCAAACATATGGGGTATCAGTGTACTCAGGACAAATTGCACAACAACTTTTGGGGTCCAATTTCTCCTGTTACCCTTGGTAAAAAACAAAAACAAATTGGAGCTGAAGTAAATTTTTTGTGAAAAAAAATTAAATGTTCATTATTATTTTTATTTTTTTTAAACATTCCAAAAATTCCTGTGAAACACCTGAAGGGTTAATAATCTTCTTGAATGTGGTTTTGAGCACCTTGAGGGGTGCAGTTTTTAGAATGGTGTCACACTTGGGTATTTTCTATCATATAGACCCCTCAAAGTGACTTCAATTGTGATGTGGTCCCTAAAAAAAAAATGGTGTTGTAAAAATGAGAAATTGCTGGTCAACTTTTAACCCTTATAACTCCCTAACAAAAAAAGTTGGTTCCAAAATTGTGCTGATGTAAAGTAGACATGTGGGAAATGTTACTTATTAAGTATTTTGTGTGACATATCTCTGTGATTTAAGGGCATAAAAATTCAAAGTTGGAAAATTGCGAAATTTTCAAAATTTTCGCCAAATATTCGTTTTTTTCACAAATAAACGCAAGTTATATCGAAGAAATTTTACCACTATCATGAAGTACAATATGTCACGAGAAAACAATGTCAGAATCGCCAAGATCCGTTGAAGCGTTCCAGAGTTATAACCTCATAAAGGGACAGTGGTCAGAATTGTAAAAATTGGCCCGGTCATTAACGTGCAAACCACCATTGGGGCTTAAGGGGTTAATATTTTTTACTGCTTGTTTCTTAAGGGTATGTGCACACGTCAGGATTTCTAGCAGAAATTTTCCTGACAAAAACCGGACATTTCTGCCAGAAATCCGCATGCGTTTTTTTCGCGGTTTTCATGTGTTTTTGACGCGTTTTTTGTGCGTTTTTTACAAATGCATAGAATTGCGGGAAAAACGCGGAAAATCCGCAAAATTAATGAACATGCTGCTTTTTTTACTGCGATGCTTTTTTTCGCGGAAAAAAAACGCACCATGTGCACAAAACATGCAGAATGCATTCTAAATGATAGGATGCATAATGTATGCGTTTTTAATGAGTTTTTATAGCGTTTTTATCGCGGAAAAAACCTGATCGTGTGCACATAGCTTTATAAAAGCCAGATTTTTCCAATGTTTTCCTCAAATATAACCAATTGATTCTGTGGAAGGCCTTCGCCTCATGTAGTGTAAGTAAAAGTGAAGGGATTTTCTTTTTATCTAGAAATTCTGTTAAATTATGAGATCTACTCGTTCCATCCGATGCTCGTCATCCTTTTATGAAGCCCAACTGATCCGAATTTCTTATATGGGGGACTATATGGTTTAATCTGTCGGAGGAGATCTTGATATCCGTATTAAGTAATGAAATGGGTCTGAAACTCGTGACTTAAACTGGATTGTTTTGTATTGCCTTTTTCAAAAAAGTTTTCTATAGCACTCAAATTTGGTTTGGGAATCAATGAATTTTCTGCTAAGTTACATCAGTTACTATAGTGTTTGGCAAATTTGTGCACTATTTCTTTAGGATGGGTACAAAAGGAACACTCTTGTTTTTTAAACAATTAATTCTACTTTTAATTCTCTGGTTTTTTTACCCTTAAAGCCATACGTTTAGAGGGTTTATTCACTGCAAAGTAGAAATTGGACCGAACTGTTTAATTCTGTTTCTTAGTTCTATTCTTAGTTTAAGAATTTCAGAGAAAATTTTGAGCAGGGAATAAGCAATTTTGTTGAGATTTTTCTTTATTTCTTATTTCAACTTGAAGTTGTTTTGTTTTTCTTCTCTGGATTGTTTTTTTGACTCTAGAAGAGATTTCAAACACAAAAGAGAACCACAGTATAAAGTGCCAATATAGCATAGATTTTATTACACAATTTATAAAAGAACAAAAAGTACCCAAGGTAACTGCTTAAAAAGCAGGGACGGCTACTACTAATATATACAACAAGTTGTGCCAAAACAGTGCCTGCATATAAATAGTTAATGCTAATCCAAGTCACAAGCACATCAACTACATAGTGTAGTGGTATTGCGCCCTGTCAGAATCAATGATGGCAATGTAATAAGATTATAGTTAGCAAAGTACTGCAGTGCTCAGGTGCTGGGAAAGGTCAGAGAGGCCCAGCTCCTACACACAGCAGTACTTTGCTCTGCCCTCAAAAGGGCAGACAAAGTACGCCTGCGCAGGCGCTGGGCCTCTCTGACCTTTCCCAGCACCTGAGCACTGCAGTACTTTGCTCTGCCCTCAACAGGGCAGATAATGTACGCCTGCATCGGAGCCGCAGCGTGAAGAAAAGAGGACGTCATCCTATGAAGATGGGAGGCCCCGGACCGCGACACCCATCGGACCGCCCCCCCCAGGTGAGTATAACCTAACCTCTTTTTCTCATCTTTCAGGATACATCGGGGGCTTATCTATATCATTACAGAATGCTGTAGCTAAGCCCCTGATGCCGGTGGGCTTAGCTCACCTTCGATTTTGGGGGCAACCGGTTCCCTTTAAGATTTTGGAGATTGGATAATCGAGGCGTTGCATTTCCTTTTGAAGCCTTTAGCGTTGAGTAAGGCTTCAAATGAGGAGCTGAAACGTTGCATGTATCTGTGTGAATAAAGTCCACTTTTTTCACTGCTTTCCATTGGAGTGCTGCTTCCAGTCTATTTTTCCTACAGTTGGAGCCTTTTTGGTGGGTTGTTTGCACCGACAACATTAGGGCCCTGCTGCTATTTCTCCTTATTATTAAATATATCTCTTATCATATTTCCCTGAAAATAAGCCCCAGCATGATTTCCCTGGATTTTTGAAGTATAAGCAATAGTTACAGTCTCAGCCGTTGTTGGCTGGGTAGAAAACCGGGCAATTGCCCAGTGCCCCCAGCATCTGAAGGGCCAAAACATTCCTATTCCAAGGTTGTCTGCTTATGGACCTTTGGTGACATAGGTCATGTGACCATGATGTCACCCAAGGTCCTTTGACAACAGGAGTCTAGAGGACACAGGCTGGTATGTATGTGCAGTGTGTATATACCTGTGTATGTGCAGTGTGTATATGCCTGTGTCTGCATATACGTACAGGTGTGTGCGCAGTGTCTGCATATACACGTGTGTGTTTGCGCAGTGCCTGCATATACACGTGTGTGTGTGCGCGCAGTGTCTGCATATACACGTGTGTGTGCGCAGTGTCTGCATATACACGTGTGTGTGCGCAGTGTCTGCATATACACGTGTGTGTGCGCAGTGTCTGCATATACACGTGTGTGTGCGCAGTGTCTGCATATACACGTGTGTGTGCGCAGTGTCTGCATATACACGTGTGTGTGCGCAGTGTCTGCATATACACGTGTGTGTGCGCAGTGTCTCCATATACACATGTGTGTGTGCGCAGTGTCTGCATATACACGTGTGTGTGCGCAGTGTCTGCATATACACGTGTGTGTGTGTGCAGTGTCTGCATATACACGTGTGTGTGCGCATTGTCTGCATATACACGTGTGTGCGCGCGCGCGCAGTGTCTGCATATACACGTGTGTGCGCGCAGTGTCTGCATATACACGTGTGTGTGCGCAGTGTCTGCATATACACGTGTGTGTGCGCAGTGTCTGCATATATACGTGTGTGTGCGCAGTGTCTGCATATACACGTGTGTGTGTGCGCAGTGTCTACATATACACGTGTGTGCGCGCGCAGTGTCTGCATATACACGTGTGTGCGCGCGCAGTGTCTGCATATACACGTGTGTGTGTGTGCGCAGTGTCTGCATATACACGTGTGTGTGTGTGCGCAATGTCTGCATATACACGTGTGTGTGCGCAGTGTCTGCATATACACATGTGTGCGCGCAGTGTCTGCATATACACGTGTGTGCGCACAGTGTCTGCATATACACGTGTGTGTGCGCGCGCGCAGTGTCTGCATATACACGTGTGTGTGCGCGCGCGCAGTGTCTGCATATACACGTGTGTGTGCGCGCGCAATGTCTGCATATACACGTGTGTGTGTGCGCAGTGTCTGCAAATACACGTGTGTGCGCGCAGTGTCTGCATATACACGTGTGTGCGCGCAGTGTCTGCATATACACGTGTGTGCGCGCAGTGTCTGCATATACACGTGTGTGCGCGCAGTGTCTGCATATACACGTGTGTGCGCGCAGTGTCTGCATATACACGTGTGTGCGCGCAGTGTCTGCATATACACGTGTGCGCGCAGTGTCTGCATATACACGTGTGTGCGCGCAGTGTCTGCATATACACGTGTGTGCGCGCAGTGTCTGCATATACACGTGTGTGCGCGCAGTGTCTGCATATACACGTGTGTGCGCGCGCAGCGTCTGCATATACACGTGTGTGTGCGCGCGCAGCGTCTGCATATACACGTGTGTGTGCGCGCGCAGCGTCTGCATATACACGTGTGTGTGCGCGCGCAGGGTCTGCATATACACGTGTGTGTGCGTGCGCAGTGTCTGCATATACACGTGTGTGTGTGCGTGCGCAATGTCTGCATATACACGTGTGTGCGCGCAGTGTCTGCATATACACGTGTGTGCGCGCAGTGTCTGCATATACACGTGTGTGCGCGCAGTGTCTGCATATACACGTGTGCGCGCGCAGTGTCTGCATATACACGTGTGCGCGCGCAGTGTCTGCATATACACGTGTGTGTGCGCGCAGTGTCTGCATATACACGTGTGTGCGCGCGCAGTGTCTGCATATACACGTGTGTGCGCGCGCAGTGTCTGCATATACACGTGTGTGCGCGCGCAGTGTCTGCATATACACGTGTGTGCGCGCGCAGTGTCTGCATATACACGTGTGTGCGCGCGCAGTGTCTGCATATACACGTGTGTGCGCAGTGTCTGCATATACACGTGTGTGTGTGTGCAATGTCTGCATATACACTTGTGTGTGTGCGCAGTGTCTGCATATACACGTGTGTGCGCGCGCAGTGTCTGCATATACACGTGTGTGCGCGCGCAGTGTCTGCATATACACGTGTGTGTGCGCGCAGTGTCTGCATATACACGTGTGTGTGCGTGCAGTGTCTGCATATATACGTGTGTGCGCAGTGTCTGCATATACACGTGTGCGTATACACGTGTGTGCGCAGTGTGCGTATATACAAATGTGTATGTGCAGTGTTCGTATATACACGTGTGTGTGCGTATATACACATGTGTATGTGCAGTGTGTGCGTATATACACATGTGTATGTGCAGTGTGTGCGTGCGTATATACACGTGTATGTGCAGTGTGTGCGTATATACACGTGTATGTGCAGTGTGTGCGTATATACACGTGTATGTGCAGTGTGTGCGTATATACACGTGTATGTGCAGTGTGTTTGTATATACACGTGTATGTGCAGTGTCTGTGTGTGTGTGTACACGTGTATGTGCAGTGTGTGTGTATACTTTCTTGGTCCAGAATAAATGTGGATCGTTGTTCATGGCAACAAAAATAAGTATACCTGACCTCCCCTGAATATAAGCCCTCACCACAGAGCACAGAATAATATCAGCCTCTGTGTTTTTATTCTGGGAAATATTTATGTGGACTTTTTGGGGGGTAAGAGGCCACAATATAAAAACAGAACATGAAAGTGAGATCCCTGAGCGTGCCATGTCACGGGCAGTAGCAGCATATTTAATGGTGGGAAGAGGTTGGACCGTGATGGATGTATGCAGGCACTCCCTAGCCCTCCTGACTGAGAGCGGTCACCACCAAGTCTTGCCCACGTTGGTGCTGGCACTGCGCTCACCCCCTGATCGGGGAACGGTCGATTATTGACCAACAGTCATATTGTCACCATGTGCATGCAATGCAAGAAGCGGCAGGGGACTTGGCGGGCTGCAATGGTGGTCTTCATAAAGGTCCCCTGCAGTGATGGTCATAGGGAACCCCCCATCTTGGATGCTTAACCCTTTAAGTCTTGTGTATAGCAGGTAAAGCAAAAAGTACTTGGCTTCTTTTCTGTTTATATGGGGCTTATAGACCTCTATATAGGATGCTACATTGTAATCACTTCCCCCTAAACAAGTAAACTGATTGATAGTTATATATATATATATTGTTTGCCCCCCAGGTTGTAGTCCTTCCTATGTGACAATCTACAGTGAATACGGAATTGATGTGTTTGACGTCCACTCTATGGAATGGGTGCAGACCATAGGACTGAGGAGGGTGAGTCGGACCCCCAGTGACTTACGCGCCCCCTATATGTTGCATATATGTATATACTGGATATTTGCTTCTTTGGCAGATCAAGCCATTAAATGTAGAAGGGACCCTCAACCTGTTGAACTCGGAGCCTCCGCGCCTCCTGTATCTGAAGAGCACATATTCAGGTTGGTTTATGTTCACCCATGTGCACTCACAGTACTTATAGGGTTATCCCGGCTCTGCTCGCTGCCCTATCTGGGGGTAAGTGGGGCCGGTGAAGTCACGTCTACTGCTACCTGATGGGGGCTCATTCTGCAAATTACCAGCCGGCCATCTCTCTAACAGCAGGGCCCCATTCTCCAAAATAAGTGGTAGCAAAGCTGCAGAGACGCTCTCCTTACTGTGTCATGGTCTCCTTCGATGGCCTCTAAATGGACCTGTGACTCTGTCGGCAGCTTTGGGCAATGGCCACTGCAGCGGTCACAGGTCCACAATGAGATGCTATCGGCGGAGGAGGAGCGGTAAGACAAACTCTGCCTAGATTATGGGAATGTTGTAAAGTCCTAACCTGTCAGCAGCTTCTAATCCTATTTTTTGATGGTTTGTAGAAATGTCTGTCTCCAATGTCTTCTAGAAGGGGCCGTCCTCACAGTCCCCGAGACGTCCGATAACAGCAAGAAGCAGATGGTGAGAACCAGGAGTAAGCGAAGATTCGTCTTTAAAGTCCCGGAAGAAGAACGATTACAGCAGCGCAGGTATCGGCGGCGTATATGGCGGCTTTTATCATTTACCGGTAACGTAGATGTAGACTCACCTAAAACTCGCCCTCTTCTTGTAGGGAAATGCTCCGAGATCCCGAGCTGCGCTCGAAGATGATCTCCAACCCCACCAATTTCAACCACGTGGCGCACATGGGTCCTGGAGACGGGATGCAAGTGCTGATGGATCTCCCTCTGGTAAAATATCAGCGGCTCATCGCGTCTCGTATACTCCAGTCACATCCAGAGCTGCATATCATGGCGTGTCGGATACTCCAGTCATATCCAGAGCTGCATATCACAGCGTCTCGTATACTCCAGTCACATCCAGAGCTGCTTTCAAACATCTGCAGAGACTGTTATGCGCAGATACTGAGCTAGCAGGGGGCTGAGATGATGAAGCTGAACTCTGAATGCAGCTCTGGAGTAAACAGCCGAGCTCTTATAAGACACTGCTCTTCTCCTGTCCTCAGAGTGAAAGTCCTCACGCACCGCGCTCTCCAAACTCTCCTGATCTTGCCTTCTTCAAACTTTGAGTCTATCACATGAACCCTGTCTCTGCCAACAACTATCTGCAGCACAAGCCGAGCTCTCGGCCCTCTTCCTCCTCTGCTCCCTCTTTACCAAGGGTAGGAGTATAGCGAAACGGTAGCAGGAATCCACCCCAATCCCTGCAGGCCTGAAACGCAGCAACTAACCAGCAGCATGACGGGAGAAATCCGGAGCAGATCACAGGGTTATAAATGCATGGCTGGTTTCTTCCATGAACAGCTCCATCCCTCTGCACAGGTCGCGTCCAGTATTGCAGCCACATTCAGGTCAGCAGAGCTGCAGTACTGCATGCAGCCACCGTAGTCTGGGGTGGCGCTGCCATGTTTTTCTAATCATGTTGAACGCCTGCTCTCTGTGGCTTGCAGTGTTGTCTCCACCGCTTCATGCTCAGAATATACCGTATACCTGTCATGCAGCTTTTTGGAATATTTTTGGATTTTGAGGCTTATAACCCACTTTGCTGTAACTTTCTGCTTTAGTAAAGTTCCTTTAATTCAATGTGACTGGATTATGGGATGTTTTGGATTATCAGACTTAAACAGAAGTGTACAGAACCTCTGTGGTGATAATAATGTGCCGAGTGATTTATTATTTCCGCTCAGCCTTCAGATGGACCTCTTTCCTACTATCAGATGTTTGCTTGAAGGAAATTTACAGTGTAAAATTAACCACTTTCCTGCTGGCCTAATCTTGCAGAGTTGGATGAGTAGAGGTTCTATATCCAGCACTTCTTGCTTTGCCCTGATGATCGGGTGTTTGAGTCCGTCCGCTGCACCCAGTATAAAGGACATTGCCCGTTAACACTGTGTAAATATTGTAATAACAGTAGCACTAAAATCTTGGTTTCTCCTCCATAGACTGTCATGCCATCGGCCCAAGACGAAAACCCCCGAGAAAAGTCACGTCCACCCTCCACCACCAACCTGGCCCGACAGCAGCAGCTCAGAAGCAGGTCCTACATTTCCTGGCCATCCTCAGGTAAGGGGCTAGCCCCACATGGGTTCCTCTGCTTCTATCCCTAAACTGCCACAGCGTGGTATTAGCCAATTTATTTTCCATTCTGGAGACACCTGGCGCAGCTTATCTCCAGCGTTCCTTTAAGGGAAGATCATTGAGAACTATTGGCGTTTTCGCTATATATTCAATTTTCACCTCAATCAATATGTCCACGTCCGGAGGTCACTAATGTGAAACACTTGTTCCCTTCAGGTACAGGTGATTCATCAAGAAGTATATCAGACATTGATCAAGACATAGAAAAAGAGGTAATCTCCTTTCCCATCCTGTCATAATTTCTGTATTCCTTACAGCACTGCATTTTTTTTTAAATTAAAATGGTGGTTGAGTTAAAAAAAATAAATAAATAAATAAAAATTATTGCATTCACATACATCTGTATGCATTTAGCTCTTTCCTGGTGGTGGCTGTATATATCTTTGTAAAGTGGGCTCCCCCTAGTGGTGGCTGTATATACCTGTGTGTAGTGAGCTCCCCCTAGTGGTGGCTGTATATACCTGTGTGTAGTGAGCTCCCCCTAGTGGGGGCTGTATATACCTTTGTGTAGTGAGCTCCCTCTGGTAGTGGCTGTGTGTAGTGAGCTCCCCCTAGTGGTGGCTGTATATATCTGTGTGTAGTGAGCTCCCTCTGGTGGCTGTGTGTAGTGAGCTCCCTCCGGTAGTGGCTGTGTCGAGAGCTCCCCCTTGTGGTGGCTGTGTATATTTATGTGTAGTGAGCTCCTTCTGATAGTGTCTGTGTGTAGTGAGCTTTCCCTTGTGGTGTATGTAATATGCTTTTGTCTCTGTTTTCATCCTGCAGCCGGATTCAGACTCCACAAAACATTCCACTCCCTCAAACAGCTCCAACCCAAGCAGCCCACCGAGCCCCAACTCCCCACATAGGAACCAACTGACGCTGGACGGCCTGGATCAGTCCGCCTGTGACGCATAGCGGGTGCTGCTGGCGCTCACTCTCCAGAGATGTCATCTTTGTAGTGTGTCAGTCCCATGCAATAGTGCCAAGATGTGTTGCACGGACATCCCCTACCTCTCTCCCCCAACACACAGCACCCCCCACCCCATTATTGTAGATACAACGTAAAGAAAAATCAAGGTTTAATATATGTGATGGAGCTTTTATATGCAAATGAGTTGACCGTTTCTAATATCCGTTCCACTGATAGGAGGTTTTTATTTTGTAAAAAAATTTTATATGATTATCTCCCTTTTTGTACGATGCTGCTAGATTCTGGGAAACAACGAAAGCTGCTGCCACAGGTATCGGTGACGGGCGGAGGAGGAAACGCCAGCAAACTAGGAACATGATTGAGTTTTTTGTCTAGGAACGTGTAGCTTGTTATTGGGATCTCTCTAATGATCCCTGCAAATAGAAGAGGAAGAGACACTAACTCTGTGAGGACCACTCCCATCATGCTCTGACAGCCTGGGGAGTTGTCCCACACAGTCAGCAGCCCACTGGGCCTGAAATAATGTTCTCCTAAATCAGTATTTAAAGCCTAACTATTTCTAATGAAATTGCGCCATAATTCTGCAAACTACTCCAGGAAGTTTATTCTAATTATTTTGTTATTACGTGTAGAGTTGTACATTCCTCAACCGCAAAAGCTCCACGGTACCAGGCGCTCTGTTGCTCAAGCCTTCGTGAGATCGCCGCCCTCGTGTGCCGGGGTGAGATCGCCGCCCTCGTGTGCCGGGGTGAGATCGCCGCCCTCGTGTGCCGGGGTGAGATCGCCGCCCTCGTGTGCCGGGGTGAGATCGCCGCCCTCGTGTGCCGGGGTGAGATCGCCGCCCTCGTGTGCCGGGGTGAGATCGCCGCCCTCGTGTGCCGGGGTGAGATCGCCGCCCTCGTGTGCCGGGGTGAGATCGCCGCCCTCGTGTGCCGGGGTGAGATCGCCGCCCTCGTGTGCCGGGGTGAGATCGCCGCCCTCGTGTGCCGGGGTGAGATCGCCGCCCTCGTGTGCCGGGGTGAGATCGCCGCCCTCGTGTGCCGGGGTGAGATCGCCGCCCTCGTGTGCCGGGGTGAGATCGCCGCCCTCGTGTGCCGGGGTGAGATCGCCGCCCTCGTGTGCCGGGGTGAGATCGCCGCCCTCGTGTGCCGGGGTGAGATCGCCGCCCTCGTGTGCCGGGGTCAGATCGCCGCCCTCGTGTGCCGGGGTGAGATCGCCGCCCTCGTGTGCCGGGGTGAGATCGCCGCCCTCGTGTGTCGGGGTCAGATCGCCGCCCTCGTGTGCCGGGGTGAGATCGCCGCCCTCGTGTGCCGGGGTGAGATCGCCGCCCTCGTGTGCCGGGGTGAGACCGCCGCGCTCGTGTGCCGGGGTTAGATCGCCGCGCTCGTGTGCCGGGGTGAGATCGCCGCCCTCGTGTGCCGGGGTGAGATCGCCGCCCTCGTGTGCCGGGGTGAGATCGCCGCCCTCGTGTGCCGGGGTGAGATCGCCGCCCTCGTGTGCCGGGGTGAGATCGCCGCCCTCGTGTGCCGGGGTGAGATCGCCGCCCTTGTGTGCCGGGGTGAGATCGCCGCCCTCGTGTGCCGGGGTGAGATCGCCGCCCTCGTGTGCCGGGGTGAGATCGCCGCCCTCGTGTGCCGGGGTGAGATCGCCGCCCTCGTGTGCCGGGGTGAGATCGCCGCCCTCGTGTGCTGGGGTCAGATCGCCGCCCTCGTGTGCCGGGGTCAGATCGCCGCCCTCGTGTGCCGGGGTCAGATCGCCGCCCTCGTGTGCCGGGGTCAGATCGCCGCCCTCGTGTGCCGGGGTCAGATCGCCGCCCTCGTGTGCCGGGGTGAGATCGCCGCCCTCGTGTGCCGGGGTGAGATCGCCGCCCTCGTGTGCCGGGGTGAGATCGCCGCCCTCGTGTGTCGGGGTCAGATCGCCGCCCTCGTGTGCCGGGGTCAGATCGCCGCCCTCGTGTGCCGGGGTCAGATTGCCGCCCTCGTGTGCCGGGGTCAGATCGCCGCCCTCGTGTGCCGGGGTGAGATCGCCGCCCTCGTGTGTCGGGGTGAGATCGCCGCCCTCGTGTGTCGGGGTGAGATCGCCGCCCTCGTGTGTCGGGGTGAGATCGCCGCCC
Organism: Ranitomeya variabilis; assembly: GCF_051348905.1. NCBI lineage: Eukaryota > Metazoa > Chordata > Amphibia > Anura > Dendrobatidae > Ranitomeya > Ranitomeya variabilis. The sequence continues at coordinate 738,925,533 of NC_135232.1, forward strand.
TCGTGTGCCGGGGTGAGATCGCCGCCCTCGTGTGCCGGGGTGAGATCGCCGCCCTCGTGTGCCGGGGTGAGACCGCCGCGCTCGTGTGCCGGGGTTAGATCGCCGCGCTCGTGTGCCGGGGTGAGACCGCCGCCCTCGTGTGCCCGGGCGAGATGCAGAATTGTAAACTCTTGTCTTAAAGGAACATGTATTCACAGTGGCCTCCGAGGTTAATCATGTATGGGGGGCTTTCTAGTGTGGCCGATGGTATTGTCAGGTTGGAAATGTTTCTCCTGAACACCTGCTCTACTCCAGTCACATCCAAAGCTGCATCCAAACATCTGGTTCTTGCTTGTACTAAATGCGTTCTGCTACTTTCACAGTGTGGACGAGACGAGGAGCAGAATGCTGCAGCTCTGCATGTGAGCGGAGTAGGCATTTCCCAATCATCCGCACATTTCCAACCTGAGAAATCATTAAGTTACTGAAGATCCAGATAAATGTGTTTCTAAGTTAATTAATAATAGTATTCTGTTTTTTTTTTGTTTTTTTTTGTAAATAACGTGTAAAAGTGCCCTCATGCACCGCTCTGTTCCACTTCCTGACACTTTTTTTCAACTTTTTCAAATTCATCCCATCTATGAATTAGCCGGTGACGACACTACAGAAATAAATACATATATATGTATTATTATTTTTTTAATTGCGTTTTCCAACTTTTAAGAAGAACTCGCGTAGGATTGAACATTTTTTTTGCTGCAGTCCATAATATTTTTTCACTGCCATTTGGTTGTTCCGGTTTTTATTTGCAGCAAATTATATTTGGTATGTTTTTTTATTATTATGAATTGTGGCGACCACAAAACATAGTGATTTCCTTTTTTTTTTTTTTTTTGCCAGCACAGAGCAGTGAGTCTCTAACCTGCATGAGGCCACGTGATTGACAGTAGGTTTCCACGCCCCATGTATACGTTGCTTCGGTGGCGCTTCCCCCCCCATGTGTATATTTACTCTTCTTGCTTCCTTGTATAATACATTTTATTACCCACGAGCCGCGGCCACGCTCCTTGACGAGCTTGTAGTTATGCTCATGGCGCCCCCGTGTCGTCGCTGTCATTACTAGCGTGCCTTTCGTGCCAATTCTGACAGTCGGATTGTCATTAGGTTACATTTCCTTGGTTCCTTTGGGCTAATGATGATTTTTCTGATACACTGTATAGGACTTGCACTTATTTTTAAGTTTTTAAAACAAAAAAGTGAGGTCTCTGAGGACTTCTGTTGCGTGATCGGTCGCCCCCCATGTGCTTCAGGCTGAGGGAGGCCACCCACACACTACTGCTTATGGAGGGGCCTGGTTTTTACTTTTATGTAATTTTTGTTTGTTTCTGTAATTATAAATTGTAAGATTTGTTTTTGTTTGTTTTTTTTAACATGAGACCTGTTAATAAATCCGCAGTGAGCAGTCAAATCCTGGTCTGTCGTGACATTTTACGTGTCCTTTTTGTTATGTTTTTCTTTTGTATATATCTGGCAATGAGGGTGCGGAGACCTGGAGGAATCACAGTGGGGTCTGGAGCCGTTTATAAAATTAAACAAAAATCACCGATCGCTGATTTAAAACAAAACAAAAAAGTGCAAAAAAAATCCCGTCTAAGAGGAAATGTATTCTGGATTTTCATATGTTGTCTAAAATTTAATGTAACTTATTAATAAAAAAAAATCTAGTTACATTTTGTGGTTTAGTTCTGATGTCCTTCCTCTTTGATTGCTTTACACTTGTGTCTCGGCTGCCACTTTTACGGTTTGTGTGCAGCCCAGGTGGGCCGGGGGTCTCCCGACTAACACTCCACAACCTTATATACAACATATCAGATGTTGTACACTTCTGCTCAAGAGACCCCCAGCCACAACGTGCGAGAGCGAGACCAGTGCAAGTGACGGACCAGACACTTTATCCAGACTTTTTTACATATATGAGGAGGGGGTGTCACAATTCCTAATGTTGGAGAGCCAATGGCCATGGGGATTGGTAGGTTCCACTAAGTCTTGTAGCGACTTTCGATTTGTCTGATATGTTGGAGAATCAATCATGTAATCATCATCTGTGACAATCTCATGGACAGTGTCATTCAATTCCACCCATGAAAATATATATATATATAATATTTTTATTTTATTTTTTATTTTTTTTATGTATATTAAAGAGATTGTCCAGGCTGAGGGGAAGTTGATCACCAGCTCCATACACTGTGTGGTGGCCATTCTTGGTACTGCAGCTTACCTCCCATAGAAGTGGATCCAGTCTGAGTGGCAGTTTTGTGTACAGAGCTGTGCTGTTTGGGGTCCGTGTGACCGCTTATCAGCTGAGTAATGCAAGTCTGAGACCCCCACTTATTCTGGGATTCAGAGGAATAAAACAACAGTTACTCTAAAGAAATCTTTTACCTGTGAATTTTGAGAGATCAGTCCTAGGTGAGAAGGAAACGCATTTCTCTTGACAATGAGGTACTGTGTAATATCATTTTAAGGGCAATGTTTTAGGGTTGTACTGGTCACATACAATGGGAGGATCTGTACAAAGAGGACGAACATCACCGCAAACCACAAATGTCAGAACTCCCTCCCTGATAGAGGAGAGAAAGCGATGCAGCCATGTTGTCTCCTGTGCGACACTGTTCAGCGGGAAGGTTCATAAAAGAGTCGAAAGTTATAACTCTCAGGAACATGAGAGATCAGCACAGCCCGGATTTATCAGGGGGGAAAGTGACAAAGTGTTCAGCTTCTTAGAAATATGACTCCGAGAATGTCATCAGAAAGGGACATTGTATACATCTTATGTTTGTAAATTGCCATTAGCTTTTGCACAATAGTCTGTTAATTAACAAATGATCACTTTTCTCACACATACAGGACCCATTGTGATGATAATGCCCCATTATGTCCAGGGCAATTGTCTGCGGTCAATAAAAGCGTAAAGATCTAATGGCAAATTTTCTATTTTTGTTCCTAAAAATTGTAAAAAAAAAAGAAACATTCAAAACCATAAATATTTTTTGGATGACACATTACTAAATCCCATTTATTTTTTCACAACCCAAAGAATTGTACAAATTATAGATTAAAATCAAATGCGGGATTAGAGAATTCCGTTTTGTGCCATGTGACTTCTGGCAAATCGTCTTTACTGCAGTCTGAACCCTGTGGAGCAAGAAAAAGGAAAGGTTGTTTATTAGCGATGAGCGAATGTGTTCGGATAAGGTAATACCGGGGCGCTCCGGTGCTAGTGGGTCTTTGGTGTGTATGTAAAAGAAGGGATTGCCTAACAGGCGCTAGACACGCAGGGATTGCCTAACAGGCGCGAGACACGCAGGGATTGCCTAACAGGCGCGAGACACGCAGGGATTGCCTAACAGGCGCGAGACACGCAGGGATTGCCTAACAGGCGCGAGACACGCAGGGATTGCCTAACAGGCGCGAGACACAGGGATTGTCTAACAGCCGCGAGACACACAGGGATTGCCTAACAGGCGCGAGACACGCAGGGATTGTCTAACAGGCGCGAGACACGCAGGGATTGCCTAACAGGCGCGAGACACGCAGGGATTGCCTAACAGGCGCGAGACACGCAGGGATTGCCTAACAGGCGCGAGACACGCAGGGATTGCCTAACAGGCGCGAGACGCAGGGATTGTCTAACAGCCGCGAGACACACAGGGATTGCCTAACAGGCGCGAGACACGCAGGGATTGTCTAACAGGCGCGAGACACGCAGGGATTGCCTAACAGGCGCGAGACACGCAGGGATTGCCTAACAGGCGCGAGACACGCAGGGATTGCCTAACAGGCGCGAGACACGCAGGGATTGCCTAACAGGCGCGAGACACGCAGGGATTGCCTAACAGCCGCGAGACATGTAGCTGCGGGGACTTGTATCTGAGCTCACTGAAGTCTCTCTGTGGCCCCTGAGCATGTGCCAATAATACCTTATCCCGGCACGCTCGCTCATCACTATTTCTGTCCTGTATGAAGTGCGTGGGAACATCAGCTCAGTGGTTTGCGCTGTGGACTCGGCTCTACATCTCCTAGATGTCCTGATGTATAGACGCCATGTTCTGTTGTACTCTGTGTATATCCTGCCCCTTGCATTCTATATATATATATATATATATATACTGGGTGCTCAATTTGTAGTGTGAGGCTGGGGCCGTAGAGCTTCGCAGTGGTGCTCGCAGTTCTGAAGTCCTGAGTAGAAATCCCATGAACAAGGGAAGTAAATTGGAGAGTGTGTAGACAGGGACATACTTAGAAATCATGGGGTCACATAGGCGAAGTTCTAATGGCCCCTTGTGCCACAAAAAAAATATAATATTGTTTGGGGTCACACAAGAGCGTGTGCCTTTACAAAGTCAATTTTCCTCTTTCATTCCATAAAGTACGATGCCAGCAAAAGTGCCCCCCAAACACAGTATGATCCCCCCACATGCACAGTATGAGGACACTACTGTACCCCACTTCACTTCAACTCCACTGACAGTACGGTGACCCTAGTGGGCGTCATGTAGTGTAGTCATTGTGCTTGTTCTGCTGAGGAGTCTGCTGGTGATGGAGGACGACATGTCAGCTGATTATCTTTGTCATCATTACTTTCTATTGTATCAGCATTTTGATGCGGTTAACGTTTGTGTTTGATTATGGGGAGCTGTGGGCTGCGCTTGCACTGGGTTCCCTTGGATCATGGTCCTTATAGCCGCCATTGTGCTATGCCATGGAGTGTCTGGTGTGTGATGGGGGTCTGTGGGCTCTGCTGGCACTGGGTTGCCTTGGCTCTTGGTCCCCATAGCTGCCATTGTAGTATGCCATGGAGTGTCCGATGTGTGATGATGGGGGGCTGTGGGCTGTGTTGGTACTGGGTCCCCTTGGCTCATGGTTTCCATAGCTGCCATTGGTGGTTTGCCATTGAGTTTCCAGAGTGTTCTGTAGATTGTGCTGATCATGTCTGATGTGTTGATAGTTGTTTAGGTTGAAGGTTGACTCCAGTCCATTGCGTTGACCCTATAGGACAGAGTTTCTGACCTCCAGACCCTCCAACAGGTGATATTTTCTGGATTTCCTTAGTATTGCACAGTGAAAGAATTAATGCTTGAGCAAGTGATGAAATTATCATCAATACTAAGGAAAACCTGAAAACATGACCCTTTGGTGGGTCTAGAGGACTGGAGGTCAGTGACATTGCACTAGGCTGAGCTGGTGATCCAGAAGAGGCAAAAACCTCTAGAGGCCGATGCTAATAGCCCCAGGGTAATTGTACATTTCTTTTCCAACTTCACATATTACAGTCGCACTAGTTTCCTGATCACAAAATGTGGTTCTCATAACGTGTACGATTATCTTTTGTAAAGGAGGCGTCGTGTCCCCGTGTGAGCGGTTGGAGTGAATCCACCATCATGTGAATGTGTGATCAATGTCCTTGGTCTGGAGTGTGAGGGCCGTGTCCCCAAATCTCCTGCACCTCGGCTGCTGTTGTGACGCCCCAGGGTCCTGGCCGTCACAGTGGCATTGCTTTCCCCTTGGGGAGAGTGGTGTCACGCTTGGAAGCGATGAAGGATATCTTCCACCAGGTAAACACTACATACAACATGTTCATACTCCAGGCCAGAAGGGGGAGCTGCCCTGATATATTCTGGCTGGAGGGGAAGTTAGTGAGCAGTGAGTGTCTGACAGCGAACTGGAGCTGTACAGTCTGAGGTGCTGCAGCTCCAGGATTAAGAGAACTAGAAAGAACGAACAGCTTGTAAGAAGAGTGCAGGAGGGAGAAAGCGCAGGAGAATAACACCAGTAGAGCAGAGCTGAGAAGTGGCTACCTCCCTGGCTAGTGCAGATTCTGGTAGCCTGAAGACCGTGGCATAGCTGAAACCGGCAGGACAGCTGGATTGTACATCACCTGTCCGCATTGATACCCAGGAGACACAGTGATATCTATAGGGCCCGGGTCATGATAGAGTCCCTGTAAAAAGGCCCAGTTCACCTGTCATACGGGTTGTGTCCTTACCTTTATGGGGGACAGAGCGGAACTGTGAGGACCTTATTGGAAGCCTTAGGGTATGTGTCCACGTTCAGGATTGCTTCAGGCTTTGGTCAGGATTTTATGCAGGTAAAATCCTGACCAAAACTGCACCTGATGTCACTGGCAGGTCACCTGCGGTGTTCCTGCGTGTTTTGCTCATTGTAGCAACATGCTGCGTTTTGAAAAAACGCACCGCATGTGCGTTTTCGCGTCAAAAACGCATGCGTTTTTTAACGCATAGTGGAGTCGGGATTTCATGAAATCCCCTCCACTATGCTGTAACATCTGGACGCTGCGTTTTTGACGCTGCGGAAAAACGCAGCGTCAAAAACGCAGCGTTTCCTGAACGTGGAAACATACCCTTAGGCAGTAAGGGACTACAACACCACCGCACTTGGAGGAAGGCTTTGATCTCCACCTGGTAAGGGAGGCTCTGGATTCACTTCCAAGCCGGCCGTACCCTGCCTGTACCTGTGAACTGGTGCCCTGGACTGCGGTTGCCTGAAGCCTACAGTAAACCAGGTAAAGACATTGCAAACCTGTGTCCTCGTTCTTCATCGCACCACCCACCATCTTTACCGTACACTGGGAGCCCTGGGGACCTACTTCACCTGTGGGAAGTTATACCATCTAGCTGCCATACCATCACCCCAGAGGACCCCTTTAAGCAGCGTCGGTCCCTACTGAACGAATACCACAGGTGGCGTCACAAACTGTATTCACAAAACCCTAAAATACTTTCCCTTTGGGCGTCCAGGGCCACGGACCAGGTCGCAGCCACCGTGACATCCCCTTTAAGTACCGAACGCGGTACCGAGTACCCCACTGCCCAGGCGGGCAACTCACTGTCAGTGATATGTAGTGTTCCTGCATGTAGCCCTCATGCTTGATACAGAACTAGACTATGTTCACACGATCAGTATTTTCCATAAGTATATGTAGCCAAAACCAGGAGAGGAATCAGAGGAAAAGTATAATAGAAACACGTCACCACATTTGCATTTATCACCCACTCCTGATTTTTGCTAACAAATACTGATGTAAAATACTGACCAAACATTGAATGTGTGAACATGGCCTAAATCCCATTTGTTTGTGTTTTTTGTTGGTCTGTTTGTTCCTATGTCATTGTGTGCTACATTAGCTAACAGCAGCAGTCTTTCTTTCTTTCCACCTGTGTGATAATTAATGGCAGTCTTCTCCAGAGAGGTGTGACCCTCCCTGCTGGTTACACCTGGGATCTGTTATGTGCAATTACCTTTGTATTAGGGCTGTCCCACACGTCCAGATAATTCCGGTACCGGAATAAATCGGTACCGGAGTTATCCGTGTCCGTGTGCCTGGGAACTCACGGAGGCCATACGTGCGGCACACGTGTGCCGCCCGTATGGCGAGTGGGTACCACACGGAGCGTGTGGTACCCACTCTGCATGGTGCTGAAGCTGCGATTCATATCTTCCCTGCAGCAACGTTTGCTGTAGAGAAAATATGAAGAATAGTGTTAAAAATAAAGATTTAGGTGTCCGCCGCCCCCCCACCCCCTGTGCGCCCCCCCCGCTGGTCAGAAAATACTTACCCGCTCCCTCGCTGCTTCCTGGTCTGGCCGGGGCTTCTCCTGCATGCAGTCACGTGGGGCCGATCATTTACAGTCATGAATATGTGGCTCCACCTCCCATAGGGGCGGAGCCGACTATTCATGATTGTAAATGATCGGCCCCACGTGACCGCATACAGTAGGAGGCGCGGCCAGACCAGGAAGGAGCGAGGGAGCGGGTAAGTATTTTCTGACCAGCGGGGGGGCGCACAGGGGGTGGGGGGGCGGCTGACACCTAAATCTTTATTTTTAACACTATTCTTCATATTTTCTCTATAGCAAACGCTGCTACAGGGAAGATATGAATACCGGCTTCAGCACCATGTGGGGGGGACAGCGCTTACTGTAGCGCTGTCTCCTGCACGCACACGGACCCCAGACGGAGAATGTCCGTGTGAGGTCCGTGTTTTACGCGGACCCATTGACTCTATTGGGTCCGTGTAAAACGTGCGCTCCCACGAACACTGACATGTCTCCGTGTTTGGCACACGGAGACACGGTCCGCAAAAAATCAATGACATCTGCACAGATGCATTGATTTTTATGGGTCTACGTGTGTCAGTGTCTCAGGTACGTGAGGAAACTGTCACCTCACGTACCGGAATCACTGACGTGTGAAACCGGCCTAAAGTAGCATCTAGTGGTCTTTGTGTGTTTAGTGCTGTTTTTAAGTGCACAGTAGAAATAGACCAGAAACAGACAAAAGTGACCACAAGGTAACAACCCCCACTCTTCATTAACTACTTGCCACTAGGGTTGAGCGACTAAGTTTTTTAGGATCGAGTCGGGTTTCGCGAAACCCGACTTTGTCAAAAGTCGAGTCGAGTCAAATCGTCCGATTATCGCGCAAAGTCGGGGATCGACCGAAACACGAAACCCAATGTAATGTAAGAGTCTCTCTCTTCCCTGCAAAGCAAAGGTTGTGTTGGACTGTGGAAATCGCTACATCCCAAACGGTAATATGGCGGTTTTACCCCCTGTGACGCCGCAGAAAGCAAGCCGGAACCTATGTCATCACGCTGCCCACACCCCTTCATTGGCTGAAAAATGGCGGGGAAAGCGTCATATGAAACGCGACTTTGGCGCGAAGATCGCCGACCGCATGGCCGATCCCACAGTGGGATCGGGTCGGGTTTCATGAAACCCGACTTTGCTGAAAGTCGGAGATTTTTGAAAATGTCCGATCCGTTTCGCTCAACCCTACTTGCCACTAAAAAACACACAATTCATCTTCATCTATCTGTCTTATGCCCTCACACATTCACCACCACAGTGCCTTAGGCTACTTTCACACTAGCGTCGTACGACTCACGTCGCAATGCGACGTGCCGATGTATACTGTGCAAAAAAAACAACGGGGGCAGCGGATGCAGTTTTACAACGCATCCGCTGCCCCATTGTGATGTCCGGGGAGGCAGGGGCGGAGTTCCGGCCGCGCATGCGCGGTCGGAAATGGCGGACACGACGCACAAAAAAAAGTTACATGTAACAGACGGTGCGCCACAACATGACGCATCCGTCGCACTACGGAAGCAACGTGTGGCAATCCGTCGCTAATGCAAGTGTATGGAGAAAAAACGCATCCTGCAGGCAATTTTGCAGGATGCGTTTTTTCTCCAAAACGACGCATTGCGACGTGCGTCATACGACGCTAGTGTGAAAGCAGCCTAACTCTACGCAATCCATACAAAAAAAACACTTTCCAAACTCACCACTACACTAACTCCTCTACACAACCTACCGCTAACCTCTAATACCCTTCCTTTCTACTTCCAAGCATGCCGCCATCACAGCTATTGGGAAGAAATCCTCCCTCAACCCAACCTGTACATCCGGCGTGTGCCAAACATCACAGCTCTCAAACTCCTCACACAGCACGTCCACACAGAACTTTCCACCCATCTGTCATTTAACTCACTCTTCAGCAACCTATAATACAGTTTCCATCCCCACCAGTCTATAGAAAACAACTTACAGCCAATGCTAACAGACAATTCTCTATTCTCCTCCTTCTAGACCCGTCCTCTGTCTTCGACACAGTTGACCACTGCCTCCTCCTACAGACCCTCTCTTCCTTTGGCGTCAAAGACCTCTCCCTATCCTGCATCTCCTCATACCTTACCAACCACAAATTTAGCGTCTCCCACACTATCATGTTGTCCTCTCTCTGTTGGTGTCCGTCAAGGCTCTGTCCTAAGACCCTACTCTTCTCCATCTACACCTTTAGCCTGAGATATCAAAGTCCCATGGCTTCCAATCCCACCTTCAAACTGCACTAGCCCAGATCTCACATCTCTACTGTCCAAAATCACTGAGTGTCTGTGAGCCATATCCTAATTAAAGCAAATACAAGTGTTTCTCACAAAATTAAAATATCATCTAAAAGTTAATTTATTTCAGTTCTTCAATACAAACAGTGAAACTCATATATTCTATAGAGTCATTACAAACAGAGTGATCTATTTCATGTGTTTATTTCTGTTAATGTTGATGATTATGGCTTACAGCCAATGAAAACCCAAAAGTCATTATTATTATTATACATTTTTATAGCGCCATTTATTCCACAGCGCTTTACATGTGAAATACGGGGCAAATATAGACAAATACATTAAACATGAGCAAAAAACAAGGCATACGGGTACATAAGGAGGGAGGACCCTGCCCGCGAGGGCTCACAGTCTGCAGGGGACGAGTGATGATACACTAGGAGAGGGTAGAGCTGGTTGTGCAGCGGTTCAGTAGGTTCAGGATCACTGCAGACTGTAGGCTTGTCAGAAAAGGTGAGTCTTCAGGTTCTTTTTGAAGGTTTCTATGGTAGGCGAGAGTCTGATGTGCTGGGGTAGAGAGTTCCAGAGTATGGGGGAAGCACGGGAGAAGTCTTGGATGTGGTTGTGGGAAGAAGAGATGAGAGGGGAGTAGAGAAGGAGGTCTTGAGAGGATCGGAGGTTGCGTGTTGGTAGGTACCGGGAGATCATGTCACAGATGTATGGAGGAGATAGGTTGTGGATGGCTTTGTAGGTCATTGTGAGGGTTTTGAACTGGAGTCTCTGGGCGATAGGAAGCCAGTGAAGGGCTTGGCATAGGGGAGAGGCAGGGGAATAGCGGGGAGACAGGTTGATTAGTCGGGCAGCAGAGTGCTAGAGGGGAGTCCAGAGAGTAGGAGGTTGCAGTAGTTGAGGCGGGAGATAAGGGCATGCACTAGTGTTTTTGCGGTGTCGCGGTCAAGGAATGCGCAGATCCGAGAAATGTTTTTGAGTTTGAGGCGGCAGGAGGAGGCAAGGGCGTGGATATGTGGCTTGAAAGAGGGCAGAGTCGAGGATCACCCCGAGGCACCAGGCGTGTGGGACTGGGGAAAGTGAGCAGCCATTGACATTGATGGATAGGTCTGGTGGAGAGGTAGAGTGAGATGGGGGAAAGATGATGAATTCTGTTTTATCCATGTTCAGTTGTAGAAAGCGAGCAGAAAAGAAGGCTGAAATAGCAGACAGACAGTGCGGGATTTTGGTGAGTAAGGAGGTGAGGTCAGGTCCAGATAGGTAGATCTGCGTGTCGTCTCAGGAAATTAGAATAGTTTATAACACCAGCTTGAAAAATAATTTTAAAATCTGAAATGTTGGCCTACTGAAATGTATGTTCAGTAAATGCACGCAATACTTGGTCGGCGCTCCTTTGGCATCAATTACTGCATCAGTGTGACGTGGCATGAAGGCGATCAGCCTGTGGCACTGCTGAGGTGTTATGGAAGCCCAGGTTGCTGTGATAGCAGCCTTCAGCTCGTCTGCATTGTTGGGTCTGGTGTCTCTCATCTTCCTCTTGACAATTCCCCATAGATTCTCTATGGGGTTAAGGTTAGGTGAGTTTGCTGCTCAATCAAGCACAAAGATACTGTTGTTTGTAAACCAGGTATTGGTACTTTTGGCAGTGTGGACAGGTGCCAAGTCCTGCTGGAGAATGAAATTTCCATCTCCAAAAAGCTTGTCAGCAGAGAGAAGCATAAAGTGCTCTAAAATTTCCCGGTAGACGGCTGGGCTGACTTTCGTCTAGATAAAACACAGTGGACCTACACCAGCAGATGACATGGCTCCCCAAACCAGCACTGATTGTTGAAACTTCACACTAGACCTCAAGCAGCTTAGATCGTCTGTCTCTCTACTCTTCCTCCAGACTCTGGGACCTTGATTTCCAAATGAAATGCAAAATTTACTTTCATATGAAAACAACACCTTGGACTACTGAGCAACAGTCCAGTTCTTTTTTCTCTTTGGCCCAGGTAAGACGCTTCTGACGTTGTTTATTGGTCATGAGTGGCTTGACACAAGGAATGCGACACTTGTAGCTCATGTCCTGGATACGGCTGTGTGTGGTGGCTCTTGAAGTAATGACTCCAGCAGCAGTCCACTCCTTGTGAATTTCCCCAAAATTTTTGGTGGCATTTTCTTAACAAACCTTTCCTGGTTGCTTGTGCACCCTTTTCTACCATACTTTTTCCTTCCACTCAACTTTCCATTATGCTTAGATACAGCACTCTGTGCCTCATTGGGGGACACAGGACCATGGGTGTTATGCTGCTGTCCACTAGGAGGTGACACTATGCATAATCTGAAAAAGATTAACCGTGGCTCCTCCTCTGCAGTATACACCCCTGGGCGGCATCAGCCTTCTCCAGTTTTTGCTTAGTGTCGCATAGGAGGCACACCTAAAACTTTTGTTTTACTCCGTTTTTTCTGACGGGATTACAGATGAAGAAAAGTGGGTCTCCTGCGAGACTCCCGGCATGGCTCCTTCCTCGGCCCCCTATTACGGGGTGCCCGGTTGAAACTGAGATGGCTATTCCGCATGTCGCTCCTTCCCCAGTCCCTCGGGTGCTGGTTTGAAGTCGAGACCCCCCTCCTTGCCCAATTCCTTTTGGTTTCTGGGTTGAGGTCGAGGCGAGGATAAAGCCCCCTGATGGTGACAACAGCACCCTCCCTAATCCCCCTCTGGGAGCATTAGGTTGAGACGCCTCAGCTAGGGCCTGTACAGGCAGCACTCTGCAGCTCCCAGCAGCATGGGCCAGCACACTGCGGCTGCATCCAGGGACCCCAGCCCAGCTGCAGGCTCTTGTCGGGGACGGGGGGAGTGCAGGCAGGCATGGCACAATAGAGACACAGGGCTCTCTGCGCACCAGCTCTATAGTGCCTCAGGGGGACCCCTCACAGGGCCCCCTTTTGCTTATAGCCCCACCGCTATCCTGCCTTTAAACCCGGAGGGGTCCGGTTCAGATCCGACCCCCTCCCGGACTTTCGCGCCAGCCTGGAGCCTTTCTGGGCATCAGGCATCTAATTTAGGCCGCGGCTTCGGCCTAGCTGAAGACGCCTCCTCTTCTCCCCCTGGATGACAAATATGACACTCTACAGTGTCATAGAGGGGGCGAATCGAGACAGAAAGGGTGCGTTTTTTACACAGCTCTGCCGCCCTTTTTCAGCTCTCCGCCCCCTTCTCCCCCTTCCTCTTCTCAGCGGCCATTTCTGCTGCAGGACAAGGATTAACCCTGCATCTCCCGGTCAGCAGGACCAGGCCAGCCAGTCTTCGGGGGGGAACAGGACTGTGGATCTTCGGCGCTGGACCTAGGGGAAAACTGGTGGGGTAAGATCACAGCAGGGTTTTTTTACTCGGCTGTGAATCCATATTCCCTATAAGGCTTCCCTATAGGTTCCTCTGCATAGCCAGCCCTTCTGCACTCCGTGTACTATGTCGGGCTCAAGGTCCAAGAGAACCAGGCAGGACTGCTATTATGCATTCTGCACAGCCTGCAGGACCGCTCTCCCCAGTGGCAGCATGTACCCGCACTGCCAGGACTGCATCCAGACTATGTCAGAGCCCCAAGAAGCCCCTGGCAATGCTTCGATGTCTAATGCCACGCCGGAATGGGTCACTCAGATGTCGCAATCTATGACGCAGTCTATAGATAACCTAACCTCCACATTGCTTCAGACTCTGCAGAGTCATGCCTCAGCTATGACTGTTACCCAGCAAAGCGAAAGCTTGACTCAGGAACAGGACGACCCTGGCACATCCACGTCTAGGTCAGGACGCAAGCGGACCCATAGGTCAAGTCCATCTGCGTCATGCCATAGCACACGGCCATCCACTTCTAGGGAGAGACACCGTAGTTCCAGGTGAAGGAGCTCTGAAGCCGCCTAAGGTTTTCTCTAACCACCCAGAGTTTAAGGTGATCCTTAAAAAGCAGCTCTCACAGCCTGAGAAAAAATTCGATAATCGCAAATATCTGGAGGCAAGGTACCCCTTCCCACAGAAGGGCACCAAGGAATGGACAGATCCACCCGAAGTGGACCCCCCAGTCTCTAGGCTAGCAGCACAGTCCCTCCTTTCACTGCCAGATAGCTTAACCCTCAAGGACACAGCAGACCGGCAGGTAGAACGCATGGTTCGTTCAATTTTCGAGGCTGCAGGGGCATCCCCTGGCTCCTGCGTTCGCTTCAGTTTGGGCTGTCAAGGCCATTCTGGCCTGAGCCAAAAATTTACAAGCTGGCCTCCAAGCGTCCGCTCCTGAGCTGTCAGACCAAGCGGTTTAAATAGCAGTTGTAGCAGATTACATGCTTCATGCAGCTCTGGATTCAGCAAGGGGTGTAGCGGGGATAGCATCAAACGCCATCACAATTTGGCGTATCCTCTGGCTGGGGAATGGAAAGCGGACGCAGCCTCAAAGAAGTTCCTCACGCACCTCCCCTACCTCAGTGGGCGACTTTTCTGTGAACAGTTGGACACGATGATATCCAACGCCACCGGGGGTAAGAGTACCTCTCTTCCCCAACTGAAACCTAAACGCACTTACAAGAAGTGTAACCAAACTCTATTCCGATCCTTTCGGAACTCCTCATGCTGGTTCGTCTCGCGTCCAGCACAAAATCATAACCGTTCCCTACACAGGGACAACGCACGATCGACGTAAAGGTCGGACAAGACCTGGCAGTCAAAAGCAGGCCAGTTTAAGCCCAGAGGAGGAAAATCTCAGACTTTCACCTCATCATGACTCACGGACTCCGGAAGACACCACACCCGTAGGCGGCCGACTTTTGCTCTTTCATCAAGTCTGGCTGCCTATTACAGAAGACAGGTGGGTCAGGGAACTAGTGTCTTCCGGATACAAGATAGAGTTCACCTCCAACCCACCGGACCGATTCTTCCTCTCTGTCCCCCCAAAACCACCAGCCAAGGCTTGTGCCTTCCACCAAGCGGTCTCCTCGCTTTTTCAAGCAGGAGTCATAGCACCAGTTCCCACGGCCGAGCGCTTCCGAGGGTTCTACTCCAATCTATTCGTAGTTCCCAAGAAAGGAGGCAGCGTACGGCCCATACTAGACCTAAAACAGCTCAACAAATATGTACAGGCCCGTCACTTCCGCATGGAGTCCATCATTGCATCCATGGAGAAGGGAGAATATCTCGCCTCCATAGACATACAAGACGAATACCTGCATATATCTATTGCACCCGCCCATCAGAGATTTCTCAGGTTCGCAATCGACCAGGACCACTACCAGTTCGTGGCTCTCCCGTTCGGACTTGCCACGGCTCCCAGAGTGTTTACTTACCAAAGTCATGGCAGCCACCATGGACATCCTGCACTCCAGAGGCATAGTAGTCGTTCCATACCTGGACGATCTACTCAAGTCTCCCACCTTCAAGGACTGCGAGCTCTGGGTCTCAATCACAACCGACACTGAGTCTCATGAGCTGGTTAGTCAACCGACAAAAGTCATCACCAACCCTGAGTCTCTGACCTTCCTGGGAATGCTATTCAACACCTCCAGGAGTTTAGTGCTCCTTCCCTCCTCCGCAAACCCCCTCGATCTCTCCGGTTTGCCATGAGAGTCCACGGCAGAATGGGGGCAGCAATAGAAGCTGTCCCATTTGCCCAGTTTCACCTCAGGCCTCTCCAACTAGCCATTCTCAAGTCCTGGGACAGGAATCCTTTTTCTCTCGACAGGGAGTTCCAGCTAACGTCGTCAACCAGGAGGTCCCTGCACTGGTGGCTCAAGCCAACCTCGCTGGCAAAGGGGAAATCCTTTCTCACAGGTCAATGGAAGGTTCTGACCACCGATGCGAGCCTGACGGGTTGGGGTGCAGTGTACCTCCACCACAGGGCAAGTGGTCCCCAGTGGAAGCGACCATGCCCATCAACATCCTGGAAATTCGTGCCATCCTCCTGGCATTGAGGGACTTCCATCACTTACTGGCAGCCTCTCACATCAGAATACAGTCGGACAATGCCACGGCTGTGGCATATGTGAATCACCAAGGGGGGACCCGCAGTACCCAGGCGATGCGAGAAGTGTCACACATCCTCCACTGGGCGGAGGACACAGGGTCGGTTCTCTCGGTGGTCCACATTCCGGGTGTGGACAACTGGGAAGCAGACTTTCTCAGTCGACAAGGAATAGACTCGGGAGAGTGGTCTCTCCATCCCAAAATTTTTCGCCAGATCTGCCATCGCTGGGGGACCCCGGATGTGGACCTAATGGCATCCCACTTCAATGCCAAGGTCTCCAACTTCATGGCCAGAACACACGATCCGCAGTCGCTCGGAGCAGACACTCTGGATCAGGACTGGACCCAGTTCCAGCTTCTGTACATTTTTCTACCTCTCCCCCTGATATCCAGAGTGGTAAGGAAGATCAAGCAAGAGGGAGTTCCAACCATCCTAATCGCACCGGATTGGCCCAGACGTACATGGTACGCCAACATCGTACAACTTACAGCAGACGCCCCCTGGCGCCTCCCCGACCGCCCGGATCTTCTATCACAAGGCCCATTCTACCACCAGAACTCAGGCCCTCAATTTGACGGCATGGCCCTTGAAACCTGGGTTCTAACCCAGGCAGGGCTCTCGCCGGACGTCATTAGGACCATGATCAGGACACAGAAGCCAGCCTCTGCCAAGATCTATTACCGTACCTGGAAAGCTTTCTTTACCTGGTGCGAATCTCGTTGCCAGACCCCATTCCCTTATTCCCTCCCCAAACTACTTGGTTTTTTCCAATCGGGTCTGGAGGTCAGGCTGTCCCTAGGCTCGTTTAAGAGCCAGGTGTCAGCCCACTCAGTGCTTTTTCAAAGGCGCATTGCTACCAAGCCACAAGTAAGGACATTCCTTCAGGGGGTTTCCCGATTGGTTCCCCCCTACAGACGACCACTAGAAACGTAGGACCTCAACCTGGTCCTGACAGCATTGCAGGAACCACCCTTCGACCCCCTTAAGGAGGTCCCGCTCCGCCTTCTATCCCAGAAGGTGGTTTTCCTGGTGGCAATCACCTCGCTATTCAGGGTGTCTGAACTGACAGCACTTTCCTGCAGACGGCCCTTTCTGGCTTTTCACCAGGACAAGGTAGTCCTCCGTATGGTCCCATCCTTCCTTCCGAAGGTTGTGTCCAACTTCCACCTCAATGAGGAAATTTCTCTGCCTTCCCTTTGTCCGGTCCCAGTTCATAGAGTGGAGAAGGCTCTGCATACGCTTGACCTTTTCAGGGCATTGCGTATATATGTGTCTAGGACTGCGTCCTTCCGGAAGTCCGATTCTCTTTTCCTTCTTCCGGAAGGCGGCCGCAAGGGTCTGCCAGCTTCTAAAGCTACCCTTGCCAGGTGGATCAAATCCACCATACAAGAGGCCTACCGCCTTAAGAATTCTCCAGCCGGTATTACGGCACACTCTACACGGGCGGTAGGGGCCTCCTGGGCCATTCGGCACCAGGCTTCGGCACAACAAGTGTGTAAGGCGGCCACTTGGACTAGCCTACACACGTTTACTAAACACTACAGAGTTCATACCCAGTCCTCAGCGGACATGAGCCTGGGTAGATGTTTCTGCAGGCGGCGGTGCCCCAAGTGTAGGGGCCTGTCTACACAATATTCGTCCATTGCTTCTCACCCAGGGACTGCTTTGGGATGTCCCATGGTCCTGTGTCCCCCAATGAGGCGACAAAGTAAAGGAGATTTTTTTGTACTCACTGTAAAATCTCTTTCTCTTAGCCTCTAATTGGGGGACACAGCTCCCACCCTGTTGCCCTTTCCGGGCTGTTGTTACTGTTGAGTTCTCATATTGTTTTCTTGAGCTTGTACATAGTTACTTTCTTATAGACATGGTTATGTTATTCATGTTACGTTCCTCCTAATGCTTTTGCACAAAACTGCAGAAGGCGGACGCCATCCAGGGGTGTATACTGTAGAGGAGGAGCCACGGTTAATCTTTTTCAGATTATGCATAGTGTCGCCTCCTAGTGGACAGCAGCATAACACCCATGGTCCGTGTCCGTTTTTAAAAAAAAAATAATAATTCCATTTTAACCCTATGAATTAAAAAACGCACACGGACAGCACACGGATGGCATCCGTGTGCCGTACGTGTTTACACGCACCCATTGACTTTAATGGGTCCGTGTGATCCGTGCTCTCCCACGAACATTGACATGTCTCCGTGTTTTGCACACAGACACACGGTCCGTGAAAACACACTGACATCTGCAGAGACACATTCATTTTAATGAGTCTACGTGTGTCAGTGTCTTCGGTACGTGAGGAAACTGTCATCACACGTACCGGAGCCACTGACGTGTGAAACAGGCCTTAGCAATGACCTTTTTGTGGCTTACCCTCCTTGTGAAGTGTGTCAATGTCTGCTTTCTGGACATCTGTCAAGTCAGCAGTCTTCCCCATGATTGTGACACCTACTGAAACAAACTAAGGGTCCTTTTTAAATGCTTAGGAAGCCTTTGCAGGTGTTTTGTTAATTATTCTAATTTACTGAGATAATGACTTTTGAGTTTATTTGCTGTAAGCCATAATCATCAACATTACCAGAAATAAACACGTGAAATAAATCACTCTGTTTGTAATGACTCTATATTAGAGTTTCTCTTTTTGCATTGAAGAACTGAAATAAATTAACTTTTTGTTGATATTCTAATTTTGAGAAGCACCTGTATGTTCAGATTCAATCGCCGAATCTGAATTTGCCACATTGTTATCCTATTCATGCTGAATTTATGTTTGACGATCAATTTCGAACATATTCGTTCATTTCTATTCCCATTTACTCCAATGATGTTCGGCTGTGTTCGGTGAATATTGCAAATACATTATTCGCCACCAATCGTAATCAGAACTGAATTTTGAAATATTCGCTCAACTCTAATCCTAATGATCACCTAATTCCTCTACCCCATCTATCACAATAAGTGACATCACCCTTTTTTCCAGGACCACAAGTCTGCTGCTTCGCAGTAACCCTTGATACTGCCTTGTCCTTCAAACCGCACATCCAGCCTCTCGCCACCTCCTGTTGCCTCCAACTCAAAAATGTTTTAAAAAATCCGTCCTTTTCTCCACATTGAGTCTACTAAAATGTTAGTCCATGCACTCATCATCTCCCGCATGGACTACTGTAACATCCTTTTCTGTGGCCTCCCTGCTAACACTCTCGCACCTCTCCAGTGCATCCTTTAGGATATGTGCACACGTTGTGGATTAGACTGTGGAATTTTCTGTGCGGATTCTGCATTTCTTGGCAGAAAACACAGGTCAGAATCTGCACTTTTTTGCGTTTTTTTTTGCGGATTTGCTGTGGATTTTGTGCAGATTTCTTCCTTTTTTTTTTACTCCTGCGGACTTCCATTAGAGTATGTGCACACGTTGCAGATTTCCTGCGGATCCGCAGCTTTTTTTTTTCCGCGCAGAAACGCTGCAGAGCCACAAGTGATTTACAGTACAATGTAAATCAATGGCAAAAAAAAAAAAATGCTGTGCTAATGGTGCGGAAAATTACACATGGAAAATGCAGCAGATTAAAAAAAAGGACCATGTCAATTCTTTTTGCGGATCTGCTGTGTTTGTGCACCCATTCCTTAATAGAAATCCGTAGGGGTAAAAAAAAGGAAGAAATCCGTACAAAATCCGCAGCAAATCCACAAAAAAAAACCCCACAAAAACCGCAAAAAAAAAACCCACAAAAAAAACGCAAAAAAACATGCACGGATTCTGGCTTGCGTTTTCTGCCAAGAAATGCAGAATCTGCATAGAAAATTCCACAGTCTAATCCACAATGTGTGCCTATAGCCTTAAGGAAAGGTTGCAGAAACGCAGCAGATTCGCAAAAAGAATTGACATGGTCCTTTTTTGAATCTGCTGCGTTTTCCGTGCAGATTTTTCCGCACCATTAGCACAGCATTTTTTTTTGCCATTGATTTACATTGTACTGTAAATCACTTGCGGATCTGCAGCGTGACTGCACGGAAAAAAACGCTGCGGATCCGCAGGAAATCTGCAACATGTGCACATACCCTAAACCCTGTCACTAGCGCCCCATTCCTTAGTGTATCCAGTTTAAACTACGAACACTGACCTACAAAGCCGTCCATAACCTCTCTCCTCCATATATCTCCAAACTCTCCCCATTACCTTCCAGCACAGAATCTCTGGTCCTCCCAAGCCCTCCTTCTTTCCTCCATGCTTATACATTATATCATCTCCAACACTTCCCCCAAACATGCCCTCCACCACAGTGTAGAATTCTGGGCCCAAACACTTCCAATTATCCACCGGTTTCAAAACTTTCAGTCAAAACTTGAAAACCCATCTCTTAAAGCAAACTCCAGCCTGCAAGAACCCCGATGCCTCCTCACCATCACCAGAGCTTCTGCGACCCCCCACCCTGCTGTCCCCGTCCCCATTATCTAGTACACTATGTCCTCACTACGGCAGGTCTGGACCAGTAATTTATACTTTGTATGTAACCCCCTCCTCATGTGCAGCACCAAGAAATCATAGCTTCTAGATAATAATAATGAATCTATATGTTTAGAGAAATATTTTAATAATGGCGGATCATTAGCCTGTCTCCGGCCAGTGATGTCCACAAGTCCACAGCTTTCACCTTCTTGGTGTTGCAATTTTAATCTTTAGCAATGTATGAGAATATATGTGTGTAATGTGTATATGCTCACAAATGTTATGTGGATGAGCAAGTCTGCTGACTGTTTCCAGTAACAGCTAGCAGAATAGTGAGTGCAGCTCTGGGGTATAATACAGGATGTACCGTAACTCAGGATCAGTACAGAATCAGTAATGTATGTACACAGTGACTGCACTAGCAGAATAGTGAGTGATGCTCTGGAGTATAATACAGGATGTAACTCAGGATCAGTACAGGATCAGTAATGTAATGTATGTATACAGTGACTGCACCAGCAGAATAGTGAGTGCAGCTCTGGGGTATAATACAGGAGGTAACCCAGGATCAGCAATGTAATGTATGTATACAGTGACTGCACCAGCAGAATAGTGAGTGCAGCTCTGGGGTATAATACAGGATGTAACTCAGGATCAGTAATGTAATGTATGTACATAGTGACTGCACCAGCAGAATAGTGAGTGCAGCTCTGGAGTATAATACAGGATGTAACTCAGGATCAGTAATGTAATGTATGTACACAGTGACTGCACCAGCAGAATAGCGAGTGCTGCTCTGGAGTATAATACAGGATGTAACTCAGAATCAGTAATGTATGTACACAGTGACTGCACCAGCAGAATAGTGAGTGCTGCTCTGGAGTATAATACAGGATGTAACTCAGGATCAGTACAGGATCAGTAATGTAATGTATGTATACAGTGACTGCACCAGCAGAATAGTGAGTGCAGCTCTGGGGTATAATACAGGAGGTAACCCAGGATCAGCAATGTAATGTATGTATACAGTGACTGCACCAGCAGAATAGTGAGTGCAGCTCTGGGGTATAATACAGGATGTAACTCAGGATCAGTAATGTAATGTATGTACATAGTGACTGCACCAGCAGAATAGTGAGTGCAGCTCTGGAGTATAATACAGGATGTAACTCAGGATCAGTAATGTAATGTATGTACACAGTGACTGCACCAGCAGAATAGCGAGTGCTGCTCTGGAGTATAATACAGGATGTAACTCAGAATCAGTAATGTACAGTGGGGCAAAAAAGTATTTAGTCAGTCAGCAATAGTGCAAGTTCCACCACTTAAAAAGATGAGAGGTGTCTGTAATTTACATCATAGGTAGACCTCAACTATGGGAGACAAACTGAGAAAAAAAAATCCAGAAAATCACATTGTCTGTTTTTTTAACATTTAATTTGCATATTATGGTGGAAAATAAGTATTTGGTCAGAAACAAAATTTCATCTCAATACTTTGTAAAATATCCTTTGTTGGCAATGACAGAGGTCAAACGTTTTCTGTAAGTCTTCACAAGGTTGCCACACACTGTTGTTGGTATGTTGGCAATTCCTCCATGCAGATCTCCTCTAGAGCAGTGATGTTTTTGGCTTTTCGCTTGGCAACACGGACTTTCAACTCCCTCCAAAGGTTTTCTATAGGGTTGAGATCTGGAGACTGGCTAGGCGACTCCAGGACCTTGAAATGCTTCTTACGAAGCCACTCCTTCGTTGCCCTGGCGGTGTGCTTTGAAACATTGTCATGTTGGAAGACCCAGCCACGTTTCATCTTCAATGCCCTTGCTGATGGAAGGAGGTTTGCACTCAAAATCTCACGATACATGGCCCCATTCATTCTTTCATGCACCCGGATCAGTCGTCCTGGCCCCTTTGCAGAGAAACAGCCCCAAAGCATGATGTTTCCACCACCATGCTTTACAGTAGGTATGGTGTTTGATGGATGCAACTCAGTATTCTTTTTCCTCCAAACACGACAAGTTGTGTTTCTACCAAACAGTTCCAGTTTGGTTTCATCAGACCATAGGACATTCTCCCAAAACTCCTCTGGATCATCCAAATGCTCTCTAGCAAACTTCAGACGGGCCTGGACATGTACTGGCTTAAGCAGTGGGACACGTCTGGCACTGCAGGATCTGAGTCCATGGTGGCGTAGTGTGTTACTTATGGTAGGCCTTGTTACATTGGTCCCAGCTCTCTGCAGTTCATTCACTAGGTCCCCCCGTGTGGTTCTGGGATTTTTGCTCACCGTTCTTGTGATCATTCTGACCCCACGGGTGGGATTTTGCGTGGAGCCCCAGATCGAGGGAGATTATCAGTGGTCTTGAATGTCTTCCATTTTCTAATTATTGCTCCCACTGTTGATTTCTTCACTCCAAGCTGGTTGGCTATTGCAGATTCAGTCTTCCCAGCCTGGTGCAGGGCTACAATTTTGTTTCTGGTGTCCTTTGACAGCTCTTTGGTCTTCACCATAGTGGAGTTTGGAGTCAGACTGTTTGAGGGTGTGCACAGGTGTCTTTTTATACTGATAACAAGTTTAAACAGGTGCCATTACTACAGGTAATGAGTGGAGGAAAGAGGAGACTCTTAAAGAAGAAGTTAGAGGTCTGTGAGAGCCAGAAATCTTGATTGTTTATTTCTGACCAAATACTTATTTTCCACCATAATATGCAAATTAAATGTTAAAAAAACAGACAATGTGATTTTCTGGATTTTTTTTACTCAGTTTGTCTCCCATAGTTGAGGTCTACCTATGATGTAAATTACAGACGCCTCTCATCTTTTTAAGTTGTGGAACTTGCACTAATGCTGACTGACTAAATACTTTTTTGCCCCACTGTATGTACACAGTGACTGCACCAGCAGAATAGTGAGTGCTGCTCTGGAGTATAATACAGGATGTAACTCAGGATCAGTACAGGATCAGTAATGTAATGTATGTACACAGTGACCACCAGCAGAATAGCGAATTCAGCTCTGGGGTATAATACTGGAGGTAACCCAGGATCAGTAATGTAATTTATGTACACAGTGACTGCACCAGCAGAATAGTGAGTGCAGCTCTGGGGTATAATACAGGATGTAACTCAGGATCAGTACAGGATCAGTAATGTAATGTATGCACACAATGACAGCACCAGCAGAATAGTGAGTGCAGCTCTGGAGGATACAGGACAAATCATGTGTGTAATAGTGATGAGCGAATATACTCGTTACTCGAGATTTCTCGAGCACGCTCGGGGGTCCTTCGAGTATTTTTTAGTGCTCGGAGATTGTTTTTCTTGCCGCAGCTGAATGATTTCATCTGTTAGCCAGCATAAGTACATGTGGGGATTCCCTAGCATCTAGGCAACCCCCACATGTACTTATGCTGGCTAAGGCTACTTTCACACTAGTGTCGGGCTCGGCCCGTCGCTGTGGGTCGGGCCGAGGTCACCGACGCTAGCGTTGTCTCCGCCGCACAACGGGGCAGCGGATGCATTTTTCCAGCGCATCCACTGCCCCATTGTGAAGTGTGGGGAGGTGGGGGCGGAGTTCCGGCCGCGCATGCGCGGTCGGAAAAAGCGGACCGTCGGGAGCAAAAAACGTTACATGTAACGTTTTTTGCTCCCGGCGGACCGCCACAACACGGCGCAACCGTCTCACGACGGTTGCGACGTGTGGCAATCCGTCGCAATGCGTCGCTAAAGTTAGTCAATGGAGAAAAAACGCATCCTGCAAGCACTTTTGCAGGATGCGTTTTTTCTGCAAAACGACGCATTGCGACGGATTGCAGTTAACGCTAGTGTGAAAGTAGCCTACGAGATGTAAATCATTCAGCTGCGGCAAGAAAAACTAAATCTCCGAGCACAAAAAAATACTCGGAGGACATCCAAGCGTGCTCGAGAAATCTTGAGTAACGAGTATATTCGCTCATCACTAGTGTGTAACTATGGTTTCAGATACAAAGAACGAGAATTGCATTTGTGATTGTGTTTTCTAATAGAGATTTATAATGTCCTGATCTGATGAATCTTGGACAGATTGTGCTATAATCTCACCTGAATATTTTCTGCTACCGACTCAAAAATCGGATTATCAAATCCCTTCCGATCCACAGGTTCGGTGTCCTCCATT
Source organism: Ranitomeya variabilis (assembly GCF_051348905.1). Classification (NCBI taxonomy): domain Eukaryota; kingdom Metazoa; phylum Chordata; class Amphibia; order Anura; family Dendrobatidae; genus Ranitomeya; species Ranitomeya variabilis. Next base: position 738,950,044 of record NC_135232.1, read on the forward strand.
GTAGATCTATTCCGCCCAAATTGAAAAACAACAAAGTATCGAAGCCTAAGAGGAAAGAGAATATTTTATTACATTTCTGACAGCAAACTTGAAAATGAGAACCCATCTTTTATGAACATGTTATATGCGCTGTCCCAAAAAGCCCAACAGTGTCCTTGGCCAAACATTGCTCCACTGAAATGGGTACTCAGGGCCCATTATGATCAGTGGGGGTCTCAGCTGTCACACCTTCAGTAATAGTCAGATCTCAGGTGCAGTATTTGGTGATAAAAGTCTGTTAGTCTGTTACATGAAGTCACCACTAGGGGGAGCTTACAAGCTTTCTGCAGTCACACAAGACCCAAACTGTAGACTCTGATGCTCCCTCTATTGGTGGAACCCTAAATCAAAATTAGGGATTTGTGTCACAAATAACTCTGAAGATACCTTGGATTAAAAAACAAAATAGTGTCCAATTGCATACAATTTAACACATTATATGGAGGTGAAGTCCTCCACGTTACAGCAATTCATTGGTCTCTTCAGCGCTGATTCCTCCGATCTGCTTCTCAGAGGGTAACGGTTTGGTTGATCGGAGAGCAAAGTACTGTAAAATCCACATTCTGCATTATCAAACTGTCAATTTGTCCAAAACCCGTCATGATAGAATTTGGGGTATTATGATCTACATGTGTCAGTGTATGGGAGCAGCATCGTAGTCACCTGCAGGTGTCCATTCTGTACAGGAAATAGGAGGCAGCAGCGACCAACAACAACCCTAACAATGTGCCAAGGACTATTCCAGAAATCGCCCCGGCGGACATGGATCCTTTATGGGGACTTGTAAGACCACCGGTGGCAAACTGCATCTCTGCCCTTGTGATGCCGAAAGACTCTCCTGCAGCGAGGAAACAAAAACACCTTAGAGGGCGGAAGATATCGCAGAATTGTCTTATAAGATGAGTGTCACAAGAAGACGAGGCGGTTGCAGCATCTAATTTCACAGCGCATGCCCACCGTCCGAGCCGCGCATGCACACCGTCCGAGCCGCGCATGCACACCGTCCGAGACTCACATGTGCTGTAAGCAACTGCACTTCGGCCTACCCAGGTACACGACGTCACTTTTGACTACACGTACATCGGGGGAAGGCCGTCGTCATGTATTTTACCACACATGAGACGCACCGTGATAACAGTTCCTGTTCATGACCATTTACCGTGCGTTTCACTGTCCGCCATGATGTCATAGCCGAGCTGCAGAGCATCGCCTCCTGCCAGCGATCCTTCCTTTTCATCCATCAGTACAATCTGGATTTTTAGTTCTGCGCCAAGTCGCTCCACAGACGATTGACTCCGAACTTTAGAAATCGCCAACTTGACTGAAGAATATTTTTGCTAGAAGAAAACAATAATAATTCTGTAATGTACAATTGTAGATCCTGAAAGTGAAAAGGTTAAGCTACATATGGGACATTCTAGACTGAGAGCGATTGCTCAACATCCATCACTGGAAACGGGAAGCGGTGACTTATATGGTGGGAAATGGTCGACCTTTACTGGCAACATGAGCTGTGCGCCAATCCGTGATAAGAGGAAGTGGCGAGAGCCGCCATCATCTTCTTTATTTTTTTTTATATAGCGCTAACATATTCCGCAGCGCTTTACAGTGGGAGGAAACCGGAGTACCCGGAGGAAACCCACGCAAACACGGGGAGAACATACAAACTCTTTGCAGATGTTGTCCTTGGTGGGATTGGAACCCAGGACTCCAGCGCTGCAAGGCTGCTGTGCTAACCACTGTGCCACCGTGCTGCTCCGCCATCAGGAGCTATAATGACGGCATGCCGGGGTGCCATATCTAGGTGGCCGTATGGCGGCCAGGTAATATTCCTTACTCTGTTGTACCAGAGGACCCAGGACATTCAGAATTCTAGGAAAGTTGTGTGATCACCAGGCTGTCCTAGATATGGGCCAATATCTGACAAGAAGCCATGTGACTGAGTAGGGGGGTGACAGGACGGAATGGGGTCTCAGACAGCTGGGAGAAGAATCCAAAAAATGTCATCAGAACAATACCAGACTGAGAAACGTGTGGATTAGCCTATTTCTGTACGTCTCCAAGCTGAATGCAGAGGAGTAATCCAAGGAGATGACAACACCTGGAGAAGACAAGGAGATCTGTCTGAGATCAAGAGAGGTGATCTATGACAGACACATAAGATTCTGTCTGCAGCCACCACAAGGGGGAGCTCCCTGTATGCAGAGATACATGATAAGATCCTGTCTGCGGCCACCACTAGGGGGAGCTCCCTGTATATAGAGATACATGCTAAGATCCTGTCTACAGCCACCACTAGGGGGAGCTCCCTGTATACAGAGATACATGATAAGATCCTGTCTGCAGCCACCACTAGGGGGAGCTCCCTGTATACAGAGATACATGATAAGATCCTGTCTGCGGCCACCACTAGGGGGAGCTCCCTGTATACAGAGATACATGATAAGATCCTGTCTGCGGCCACCACTAGGGGGAGCTCCCTGTATATAGAGATACATGCTAAGATCCTGTCTACAGCCACCACTAGGGGGAGCTCCCTGTATACAGAGATACATAAGATCCTGTCTGCAGCCACCACTAGGGGGAGCTCCCTGTATACAGAGATACATGATAAGATCCTGTCTGCAGCCACCACTAGGGGGAGCTCCCTGTATACAGAGATACATGATAAGATCCTGTCTGCAGCTACCACTAGGGGGAGCTCCCTGTATACAGAGATACATGATAAGATTCTGTCTGCAGCCACCACTAGGGGGAGCTCCCTGTTTACAGAGATAAATGATAAGATCCTGTCTGCAGCCACCACTAGAGGGAGCTTCCTGTATGAAGAGATACATAAAGATCCTGTCTGCGGCCACCACTAGGGGGAGCTCCCTGTATACAGAGATACATGATAAGATTCTGTCTGCAGCCACCACTAGGGGGAGTGCCCTGTATTCCACTGGTGACTGCAGATAGAATCTTATCGCGCATCTCTGTGTACAGGGAGCTCCCCCTAGTGGTGGCTGCAGTCAGGATTTTATCATGTATCTCTGTATACAGGGAGCTCCCCCTAGTGGTGACTGCAGACAGGATCTTATCATGTATCTCTGTATACAGGGAGCTCCCCCTAGTGGTGGCTGCAGACAGAATCTTATCATATATCTCTGTATACAGGGAGCTCCCCCTAGTGGTGACTGCAGGGCGGGATCTTATCATGTATTTCTGTATACAGGGAGCTCCCCCAAGTGGTGGCTGCAGACAGGATCTTATCATGTACCTCTGTATACAGAGAGCTCCCCCTAGTGGTTACTGCAGACAGGATATTATTATATATCTCTATACAGGGAGCTCCCCCTAGTGGTGGCTGCAGACAGGATCTTATCATGTATCTCTGTATACAGGGAGCTCCCTCCAGTGGTGGCTGCAGACAGGATCTTATCACGTATCTCTGTATACAGGGAGCTCCCCCTAGTGGTGGCTGCAGACAGGATCTTATCACGTATCTCTGTATACAGGGAGCTCCCCCTAGTGGTGACTGCAGACAGGATATTATCATGTATCTCTGTATACAGGGAGCTCCCCCTAGTGGTGACTGCAGGGCGGGATCTTATCATGTATCTCTATACAGGGAGCTCCCCCAAGTGGTGACTGCAGACAGGATCTTATCATGTATCTCTGTATACAGGGAGCTCCCCCTAGTGGTTACTGCAGACAGGATATTATTATATATCTCTATACAGGGAGCTCCCCCTAGTGGTGAGTGCAGACAGAATCTTATCATGTATCTCTGTGTACAGGGAGCTCCCCCTAGTGGTGAATTCGCTCACTCAGATTCACTTTTCTAGGGCTCATGAATTCACCCTTATTGGCCCATTGATGGCGGCCATATTGCTTGTCTTTGGAATCAGAATTAAGTAATGGGTGAATATGAAATGTTATCAGTAGGGAAGTATGACTCAGGGACTGGTGTGTACTGGTGCAGACCTACCGCAGATACCACAGCAGTGTCCTACAGGCTGCAGGGGGGCAGCGCAGGGCAACTCTGGACATTTGCCCCCCGTGTGCTGGAGCTGCACAGAGCAGATTTCTTGGAGCATCTAGAAGGAAACCGCAGAGACAGGAATTTGTACTTTCCTTGTAGATAAACAGCAGCGGATTATGTGGTTTTCAGGAGGACAATTTGTTCTTCAGGTGTAGACTGATGGCGCCGCGGCCTCACCCCGTCATTGCCGCATAGGCAGCCCGTGGCATCCTGGCATATCAGGTTGGTAATCTGAGGCTGGGCAGGACCCGGGAACTGCAGCTTCCCAGTGGGCAACTGAACATATTGCGAAAAGTCTTCATTCTTGGTGAATTTCTGAGAAGACAAAAAGAAACAAAAACACTTCAAGGGATTGTCCATCATGGGGTTTTCTGGCTCCGGACGAGGATCATCTCTAATAATCGGAGTAGAGACATCACAAGCAACAACTCTCCCCCCAGGGAACTGACCATTGCTTTACACTGCAGCTCTGCTTGTTCTCATCGTCAGAAAGTCAATGTGCAGAATGAGGCCATAGGAAAGGAAAGGGATAGTGATGTGATAATCTGCGGGCTGTATAGATTACCGGGAGCTAAAACGTGAAGAGCAATGTTCTGCAGATCTTTGGAGAGCCCAGAAATGTAATAATCTGCAGAATGTGGCAAGTGTTAGTAATGCTCCATACCTGATGATCTCTGTTATGTATGATCAGAAACCAGCAATGAGAGGGAGCAATGTTCTGCAGGCGTCTTTCAAGGCCTGTAATGTAATGCTCTGCAGAATGTAGCAAAATGACTTGTCAGGAAAAAGAAGGGGATAAAGAAATGCTCTGCAGAAGTCTAAGACGCCAATAAAGTAATAATCTGCAGGACTATATCACTGCACCTCTGAAGCTAGCAGACTAAGCAATGCTCTGCAGACCTCAAAAAATAAAGAAGGTATATGAGAAAATATTATTATGTAGAGGTCACAGAAAGGCATGGGGTGGCGCAATGTTCTGCAGACGTCTAATCGATGCAGGTCTATGGTACAGAGCAATGTTCTGCAGAGGTCCAAAGAAAGCAGCGATGCAATAATCTGCAGAATGTTTGATTATGGTATCTCTTACAGGAAGAAATAATTGATGATCTGCAGCTCTCTAAACAGACCAGTGATGCAATAATCTGCAGGATATTTCACTACGTATGCCTCGGGCTATGGAGGGGACAGAGCAATGTTCTGCAGAAAGGGGTGATGCGATAATCTGCAGAGTGTATCATCATGTGTCAGTGCTTCCAGTAATCACCTGCAGAACGTTGCTCTGTCTCCTCAACCACCAGATACCTTGCGGTGTATTCTACAAGTCATCGCCTTCCTGCAGAGCATTGCTCTGTCCTACCGACCTTCTGATAAACTCTGCAGACTATTGCCTCAGTCAGAAGGTACAAAGTAAAGAGCAATGTTCTGCAGCTCTCTAGAGATCCCAGAAGGGCAATGGTCTGCAGAATATGGCACTATGTACCAGGAGGAGGTAGAGGGGAGAGCAATGATCTGCAGAGGTCACTCAAGGTCAGTGATGTAACTGGCTGCAGAGCATTACTTTGTTGCGGTGGCCGGGGAAGGGTTAACGCTCTGCAGCGGAGAATTCGCCATTGTATCCAGAAGAAAGATCTTTAATTAACGAAGAAAACGCCCAGAAACCTGAGCTGTGAGTCACCTGGAGACGAGTCAGCGCAGGTGGGGACGGGGCTGATAACAGCGAGCAGCAGCATGCACACAGGGGGCTGATGGCTTGTACTTCTCACAGCTGAGTGTTTGTCACATTGACATCCAGTCCACACAATTCTCTGCACAAACAGCCCAGAAGTCAGAGAGATACACTGCATCCAAGTGTCGCAGGACGGGTGAGACAATTGTAACAAACCCTCAGCTGTGAAGTATTCGCTCAGATGTGATGTAAAGCAGAACGATCTCATTCACTGACAGCAGAAATGGGGGAAATGGGGGGAACTTAATTTGCTAGACGAGCCCTTGAAGGCCGGGGTGACAATGTGACACTTGCAGCATTTATCTCACATGGCCTCCATACAACTCCCATCAGCCCAGTGTGACAGCCCAATATTTGGCTTCTTGGCTCCCCCTGCTGGCAGTCTGTGGTATATACTAGTGCAGGCTGCACAGGAGCTGTATATTGTAACCATGGAGACACCAAGGCTGCACTGGAGCTGCATACACAAAACGGAGATGGGCTGGAACAAATAGAAATCAGAAAAAGCGGCCATTAATGCACTCACCTGTCCCAGCACAGAAATGCTCCTCAGCTGCACGTCTGATCCCGTCTCCGGCATTTGGACCCGGAAAGAGGTTTCAGGTGAAAATAAGACATCGTCATAGCGACAAGGAACGGATTCCGCGTCCACGGAAAAGAGGAACCTGCCCGTCTCCAGGTCCTCGGTGGACAGGGCCGAGCGCCACAGCGAAGGGTCAAACCAATGGTGGCCATCCACATCGTGAAAGTGTACGGACGACCCTGAGTGTGGAAACACGGCGTCACGAACAGGACCTGGTGTGTACAGTGCAATTCATAAACTCAGCTACCCAACGTGAGGTTCTGCAGCAGCTGAAAAGTGTATTATGAGCAGCTGCAGAGGTGTGGGGTATTAGGTTCTGCAGCAGCTGAGGTGTGCAGAATGAGGTTCTGCAGCAGCTGTGTATAATGAGGTTCTGCAGCAGCTGTGTGTAGAATGAGGTTCTGCAGCAGCTGTGTGCAGAATGAGGTGTGTACTACGAGGTTCTGCAGCAGCTGAGGTGTGTACTATGAGGTTCTGCAGCAGCTGAGGAGTATAGAATGAGGTTCTGCAGCAGCTGGGGTGTGCATTATGAGGCTATTTTGTGATATACCGCTGCAGTCCACTAGGGGCACTATATATCACTGTCTTCTCACCTTTTCCACAGTCGGGCTCCTCTGTGGACGCAGCCATGAAGCCGGCACCGTGTGACAGGAGGAACTCTCCGTCCTGGGGCATGTACTAGACACAGACATGGACACTAATAATGCAGCTGTAAATAACACTAGTATTCTGCAGCACTTCTCCTGTTCTCCAGCAGGGGCAGCACTGTCTGTGAGCGGTCACCGAGCAGCGCTGGGGCCATTCAGGCTATGTGCACACTTTGCGGATTCTGCTGCGGATTTATCGCGTTTTTTTGTGCGGTTTCCACTGCGGTTTTAGACACCTGCGGGTTTTTAACATGGAGCAGGTGCCAAACCGCTGCGGATTCCGCACAAAGAATTGACATGCTGCCGAATGAAAACCGCAGCGTTTCCGCGCGTTTTTTTCCGCATGTGCACAGCGTTTTTTGTTTTCCATAGGTTCACATTGTACTGTACACCACATGGAAAACTGCTGCAGATCCGCAGCGTCAAAAAAGCTGGGGATCCGCAGCCAAAACCGCAGCGTGTGCACATAGCCTTATCCTTCAGATGCGCCATTGTCAGGTTCCCACAGCGTGCACCGGTCACCCACTATGAACCTTGCGCCTCCAGGGGTCCTCACCATTACGTCGGCCTCAGGCTCAGCGTGCTGCCAGCCCTCTGCACCCCGAGGTAACAGGTGTACAGATAGCAATGACAAACTTTTCTTAAGGGGGTCCTCTGGCACCTGCCAAGTGTCATGCCCACCAGTGATGTAACCTGAAGCTTATGGGCTCCGATGCCAAGACCCCCGACCATCACGAGTCTTTATTGACCTTCTCATATGACCTTTTGGGCCCCACTTGGTTCCAGGGAATCAGAGGCGACTGCACCCACGGTAGTGACGCCCGGGTGCCCAAATCCTGCTGTAATGAATAACAGATGTAGAAGGCGGACGCCGTCCCTCGGGGGCCTTAGAGCGACTGATGCGTCGTTTCACAGACACACTACATGGGATGGCGGCTCCGCAGCGATTAGTAACGATGTAACCGTGGGACGTTCCCGGGGCTCCGGCCGCACGTCTTACCCCTTAGGCTATATGCACACGTAGGAAAAGTGGTGCAGAGTTTTAAAAAAAACCCTCCAGTCTACGGGCAGTGCCGCCTCTGCAGGTAGTTGCTTAACAATTGTAAGTAGCCAAAACATCATTATGCTTCTCAGAAGAGTGGCCACAAGGGGGCGACAGCAAGACTTCCTCTCTGCAATATGGCTGCATTGGATACTTCGTTGCTTGCAACATAATCCCTAACCCTGAGGCTATGTGCACACGTTGCAGATTTTGCTGCGGATTCACAGCAGTTTTCCATGCGTTGTACAGTACCATGTAATCCTATGGAAAACAAAATCCTCAGTGCACATGCTGCGGAAAAAAACACGCGGAAAAGTAGCTTTGTTTATTCCGTAGCATGTCAATTTTACACCTGCTCCATAATAGGAATCTGCAAATGTAAATCCGCATGTGGAATCCGCACAGAAAACGCGGTAAATCCGAGGTAATTCTGCAGTAAATCCACAGTGCGGATTTCATGGGGATTTACCAAAATCAGTGCAGAAAAATCCACACATCTTTCTGCAACGTGTGCACGTACCCTAAATCATCCCTTTACCACTGACCTCCTACTGCTAAATTTGTGCATATGCAAAGCAGCCAATCCAAGAAAGCAGAGCTGCGGTGTAAAGCATGGGAGAAAGAAACCAAACAACAGCTTTAAAGAGACAAAGATTGGATGCTAATGGGCAGCACGGTGGCTCAGTGGTTAGCACTGCAGCTTTGCAGCACTGGGGTCCAGGACCACATCTGCATGTTCTCCCCATGTCTGCGTGGCTTTCATCACACACCAAAGACAAACTGATAGGGAATCTAGATTGTGACCCCAATAGGGACAGCGATGGTAATGACTGTAAAGTGCTGCGGAATTAATGGAGCTATATAAGTGAGTAAAACCAATTTTCACAACAAGGAAAAAAGAACCTCAAACACTACATGCAAAAACATCATAGCACCCCAAGCTAAACTATATATATAATAATATACTGGACACACTCCCCGTGAGAACGCATTAGTGCGAAACGCGCGTCGGGGCGGCTGTAATGGTCCCCCAAGGACTCTGTGATTACACTATGGCTAAGCACTGACTCAAGGTAGCCTTATTTTAATTATGTAGCTGCACTAATTAGAGATCTACTTTACACATATAGAATTAATGCCCATTTGGCAGCCATTTAGTGACCAGCTGAGTAGATTTGGCATTTGTGCCCTTAATCACACTTGATTTACCATCACTTCTTTTTCTTTACTTGAATTACCCTCTTTGTCGAATCCTCACACTTCTGTCTTCCTTTTTGTATGATGCTAGGGTTTTTTTTGTTTAAATATGTTCAATAAAATTTTATTCATTTTGCTTTCTCGTGTGATTGGTTAATGGACACTTTGTATCCATATGTAGGTTATCATATGATTAAATATACTGCATATATAAAAACTATTAATGGGGAGACTGATACAGATATGTCTGTAGACTGGTTTAACGTTATATGTTTCGAATGTATGAATAATATACAGTATATACAATCGATACCTCCTTTGTCCAATAGGTGGCGGCATTCTCTGCAGGTTTATCTAGAAGGAAGCGCATCAGTAACCTCATGTAACCGCTGCGGAAACTACCCAGGCTTTATAATAAAGAAATTCCTTGAGTGTAACCAAATCAGATCACACGAAGCCCCTGAGCTCACCGACCGCCGCACAATCCACAATCCGCCTTCCTCCTTTCATTATCTTATTTAAAAGAGATTTCAAACATTTTCCAACATTTTTAATTACAAGTTGGAAATTCCAGAATATTTCTTGCGCTCAATGTATCAATAGGGGAAATGAAAAAAAGAACATGTCCAAATCATATTGTACCCAACTGGACAGAATAGTGAGTGCAGCTCTGGAGTATAAGGGTGAGTGTCCACTGTCAGGAAACGCTGCTTTTGTTTGACGCTGCAGCGTCAAACACGCAGCGTCCAGATGTTCCAGCATAGTGGAGGGGATTTGTTGAAATCCCGTGTCCACTATGCGTGGAAATCCGCACGCGGCGGCCCTGCGACTCCGGACATGCTGCGCGTCTTTTCAGATCGCAGCATGTCCGTACACCTTGCGGGGACGCAGCGTCCCCACAAGGCATATCACAGGGCCCTATGGCGAGGGGTGCGATGATCCCGGATGTGTACTGTACACATCCGGCACCATCGCGTCCCAGAAAGGGGGCGGGGCTTAGCGCCGAGCGGCTTCGCCGCTGCGGCGATACCGCCGGCCATCCTGAGCGTGGACACGCACCCTTACACAGTATATAACTCGGGGACAGTAATGTAATGTATGTACACAGTGACTGCACCAGCAGAATAGTGAGTACAGCTCTGGGGTATAATACAGGATGTAACTCAGGATCAGTACAGGATCAGTAATGTAATGCATGTACACAGTGACTGCACCAGCAGAATAGTGAGTACAGCTCTGGGGTATAATACAGTGTGTAACTCAGGATCAGTAATGTAATGTATGTACACAGTGACTGCACCAGCAGAATAGTGAGTGCAGCTCTGGGGTATAATACAGGATGTTACTCAGGATCAGTACAGGATCAGTAATGTAATGTATGTACACAGTGACTGCACCAGCAGAATAGTGAGTGCAGCTCTGGGGTATAATACAGGATGTAACTCAGGACCAGTAATGTATGTGCACAGTGACTGCACCAGCAGAATAGTGAGTACAGCTCTGGGGTATAATACAGGATGTAACTCAGGATCAGTAATGTAATGTATGTACACAGTGACTGCACCAGCAGAATAGTGAGTGCAGCTCTGGAGTATAATACAGGATGTAACTCAGGATCAGTACAGGATCAGTAATGTAATGCATGTACACAGTGACTGCACCAGCAGAATAGTGAGTACAGCTCTGGGGTATAATACAGTGTGTAACTCAGGATCAGTAATGTAATGTATGTACACAGTGACTGCACCAGCAGAATAGTGAGTGCAGCTCTGGGGTATAATACAGGATGTTACTCAGGATCAGTACAGGATCAGTAATGTAATGTATGTACACAGTGACTGCACCAGCAGAATAGTGAGTGCAGCTCTGGGGTATAATACAGGATGTAACTCAGGACCAGTAATGTATGTGCACAGTGACTGCACCAGCAGAATAGTGAGTACAGCTCTGGGGTATAATACAGGATGTAACTCAGGATCAGTAATGTAATGTATGTACACAGTGACTGCACCAGCAGAATAGTGAGTACAGCTCTGGGGTATAATACAGTGTGTAACTCAGGATCAGTAATGTAATGTATGTACACAGTGACTGCACCAGCAGAATAGTGAGTGCAGCTCTGGGGTATAATACAGGATGTTACTCAGGATCAGTACAGGATCAGTAATGTAATGTATGTACACAGTGACTGCACCAGCAGAATAGTGAGTACAGCTCTGGGGTATAATACAGGGTGTAACTCAGGATCAGTAATGTAATGTATGTACACAGTGACTGCACCAGCAGAATAGTGAGTACAGCTCTGGGGTATAATACAGGATGTAACTCAGGATCAGTAATGTAATGTATGTACACAGTGACTGCACCAGCAGAATAGTGAGTACAGCTCTGGGGTATAATACAGTGTGTAACTCAGGATCAGTAATGTAATGTATGTACACAGTGACTGCACCAGCAGAATAGTGAGTGCAGCTCTGGGGTATAATACAGGATGTTACTCAGGATCAGTACAGGATCAGTAATGTAATGTATGTACACAGTGACTGCACCAGCAGAATAGTGAGTGCAGCTCTGGGGTATAATACAGGATGTAACTCAGGACCAGTAATGTATGTGCACAGTGACTGCACCAGCAGAATAGTGAGTGCAGCTCTGGGGTATAATACAGGATGTTACTCAGGATCAGTACAGGATCAGTAATGTAATGTATGTACACAGTGACTGCACCAGCAGAATAGTGAGTGCAGCTCTGCAGTATAACACAGGGTGTAACTCAGGATCAGTAATGTAATGTATGTACACAGTGACTGCACCAGCAGAATAGTTAGTACAGCTCTGGGGTATAATACAGGATGTAACTCAGGATCAGTAATGTAATGTATGTACACAGTGACTGCACCAGCAGAATAGTGAGTACAGCTCTGGAGTATAATACAGGGTGTAACTCAGGATCAGTAATGTAATGTATGTACACAGTGACTGCACCAGCAGAATAGTGAGTGCAGCTCTGGGGTATAATACAGGATGTTACTCAGGATCAGTACAGGATCAGTAATGTAATGTATGTACACAGTGACTGCACCAGCAGAATAGTGAGTGCAGCTCTGGGGTATAATACAGGATGTAACTCAGGACCAGTAATGTATGTGCACAGTGACTGCACCAGCAGAATAGTGAGTGCAGCTCTGGGGTATAATACAGGATGTAACTAAGGACCAGTAATGTATGTGCACAGTGACTGCACCAGCAGAATAGTGAGTGCAGCTCTGGAGTATAACACAGGGTGTAACTCAGGATCAGTAATGTAATGTATGTACACAGTGACTGCACCAGCAGAATAGTGAGTGCAGCTCTGGGGTATAATACAGGATGTACAGTTGTGGCCAAAAGTATTGATACCCCTGCAATTCTGTCAGATAATACTCCGTTTCTTCCTGAAAATGATTGCAAACACAAATTCTTTGGTATTATTATCTTCATTTAATTTGTCTTAAATGAAAAAACACAAAAGAGAATGAAGCAAAAAGCAAAACATTGATCATTTCACACAAAACTCCAAAATGGGCCTGACAAAAGTATTGGCACCCTCAGCTTAATACTTGGTTGCACAACCTTTAGCCAAAATAACTGCGACCAACTGCTTCCGGTAACCATCAATGAGTTTCTTACAATGCTCTGCTGGAATTTTAGACCATTCTTCTTTGGCAAACTGCTCCTGGTCCCTGATATTTGAAGGGTGCCTTCTCCAAACTGCCATTTTTAGATCTCTCCACAGGTGTTCTATGGGATTCAGGTCTGGACTCATTGCTGGCCACCTTAGAAGTCTCCAGTGCTTTCTCTCAAACCATTTTCTAGTGCTTTTTGAAGTGTGTTTTGGGTCATTGTCCTGCTGGAAGACCCATGACCTCTGGGGGAGACCCAGATTTCTCACACTGGGCCCTACATTATGCTGCAAAATTTGTTGGTGGTCTTCAGACTTCATAATGCCATGCACACGGTCAAGCAGTCCAGTGCCAGAGGCAGCAAAGCAACCCCAAAACATCAGGGAACCTCCACCATGTTTGACTGTAGGGACCGTGTTCTTTTCTTTGAATGCCTCTTTTTTTTCTCCTGTAAACTCTATGTTGATGCCTTTGCCCCAAAAGCTCTACTTTTGTCTCATCTGACCAGAGAACATTCTTCCAAAACGTTTTAGGCTTTTTCAGGTGAGTTTTGGCAAACTCCAGCCTGGCTTTTTTATGTCTCAGGGTAAGAAGTGGGGTCTCCCTGGGTCTCCTACCATACAGTCCCTTTTCATTCAGACGCCGACGGATAGTACGGGTTGACACTGTTGTACCCTCGGACTGCAGGGCAGCTTGAACTTGTATGGATGTTAGTCGAGGTTCTTTATCCAACATCCGCACAATCTTGCCTTGAAATCTCTTGTCGATTTTTCTTTTCCGTCCACATCTAGGGAGGTTAGCCACAGTGCCATGGGCTTTACACTTCTTGATGACACTGCGCACGGTAGACACAGGAACATTCAGGTCTTTGGAGATGGACTTGCAGCCTTGAGATTGCTCATGCTTCCTCACAATTTGGTTTCTCAAGTCCTCAGACAGTTCTTTGGTCTTCTTTCTTTTCTCCATGCTCAATGTGGTACACACAAGGACACAGGACAGAGGTTGAGTCAACTTTAATCCATGTCAACTGGCTGCAAGTGTGATTTAGTTATTGGCAGCACCTGTTAGGTGCCACAGGTAAGTTACAGGTGCTGTTAATTACACAAATTAGAAAAGCATCACATGATTTTTCGAACAGTGCCAATACTTTTGTCCACCCTCTTTTTTATGTTTGGTGTGGAATTATATCCAATTTGGCTTTAGGACAGTCCTTTTTGTGTTTTTTCATTTAAGACAAATTAAATGAAGATAATAATACCAAAGAATTTATGTTTGCAATCATTTTCAGGAGGAAACTGAGTATTATCTGACAGAATTGCAGGGGTGTGAATACTTTTGGCCACAACTGTAACTCAGGATCAGTACAGGATCAGAAATGTAATGTATGTACACAGTGACTGCACCAGCAGAATAGTGAGTGCAGCTCTGGAGTATAATACAGGATGTAACTCAGGATCAGTCCATGCGCCCCCATGTTAAATATAGGGGCGCATGACGCTGCGGCGCACAACGCAAATGTGAACGTAGCCTAACTCAGGATCAGTAATGTAATGTATGTACACAGTGACTGAACCAGCAGAATAGTGAGTGCAGCTCTGGAGTATAATACAGGATGTAACTCAGGATCAGTAATGTAATGTATGTACACAGTGACTGAACCAGCAGAATAGTGAGTGCAGCTCTGGAGTATAATACAGGATGTAACTCAGGATCAGTAATGTAATGTATGTACATAATGACTGCACCAGCAGAATAGTGAGTGCAGCTCTGGAGTCTAATACAGGATATAACTCAGGATCAGTAATGTAATGTATGTATACAGTGACTGCACCAGCAGAATAGTGAGCGCAGCTCTGGAGTATAATACAGGATGTAACTCAGGATCAATACTGAATAAGTCATGTACATACAAGGAGTCCATTTTATAAATTACATATAAGCTGTAGTAGTGTTCAAAGATGGACTTCTCCTTTAAGTCTGCTTTTTCTCTATCCCCATGATGGCACCACGGAGAGAGGGGTCCGCCCCCAGGGACAGGAAACCTACAGGTGAAAAAGGGCGTACCTCTCTCCCACATCAGTTGGTTTCCTGTCCCTGACGGGGAACCTACAGCACGTACCTGAAGGATTCTTCGTGGAGTTCCAGGGGCTGATGCAGTCGACTTTCTAACAGGGGGCGCCCTGTTACGGCTGGATCAAGCGGTTTTTTCCTCTCTTTTTTCTCCCTTTCCTGAAGCACCACCACAGGGGTCGGCGGGCCTCATGGGTGAGTGGAGGAAGGCAGTGAAAGGATCCAGTCTGCCTTCCATGAAAAAAAAAAAAAAAAAAAAGAGAGGGGGGGTAAGGAGCAGGTGACGGCGGTCACCGGAGGACTCTTAATGATAATATGGAGGTAGCGGCGGCTATCTTTCCATAAAAGGCCAAGTAAGACGGGCCAGAGGACACCGGCGTAATTACCGGTAAATCGGTGTGGGCGTCGGTAATGGAGCGCTGGTGCGCTCACCGGCGCCATCATCGCGAAAACGCAGCGCTAATGCGCGCGCGCCGGCGTCCCAGTACATTCATTCCCTCATGTGAAGCCGGAAGTTGGGCGGGCGCATGCGCAAACAGTCACTTCCGGTTTCGCCGGCACTAATGCATAAAAGCAACGCCAGCACAGGGAAAATGGTGGCAAATTCAAACTCCAAGTGCACCTTACAGTGCGGAGGCCACCATGAGCGAAAGCGAGCAGCAGGTTATGCAGGAAGCCGTCCAGCGATCTCCTGAGCAGGCACAAGTGCAGCGGCGTCTGCACCCACAGCAGCAGCGCAAAGGAAACTCGTCCTCTGTACAGCGCAGCAGCAGCGGACGATCAGAGTCTCAACGCAGTCGGGGGTCTGCAAAAACCACACGGCCGGCGACGATTCCAGCGGATACAGTCACCAGGCCTGAGACGGTATCTCTGATCCACAGGGGGTGAGTGATCTACGTGAAAGTGCTGACTTTAATGTAGGGCTCTTTCTGTTCTAGGGGAGGAAAAGTACAGCCAAAACTAAGCACAGAGAATGTGCCATATGTTCAGACGAGCTGCCTTCCTCCTGGGAGAAGAGACTATGCAGCGTCTGTATAAAAAAGACGATTCAGGAGTGCCATTAAAGGCATTAAAGCCACAAAGAAAAAACATAAGAAAACACCTGAGTCCCCCGTATCCAGTGCGGACGAGTCAGAGAGTGAACTATCTGACTCGAATAATTCGTCAGATTCTGACACCTCTTCAGTATCCTCTGAGGGGGGGCGCAGTTGCTTCCCTATCGAGGAAACAGACGCTTTAGTGAAAGCGGTCAGAGCAACAATGGGTCTAGTGGAGGAGCGACCTAAAAAAACAGCGCAGGACATAATGTTCAGCGGTCTGGAACAAAAAAGAAAAAGAGCATTTCCAGTAAATGAGAAAATTCACTCTCTAATTAAAAGAGAGTGGAAAAAACCAGACAAAAAAGCTCTCCTCACCCCCAAAAGAAAATACCCGTTTGATGACCCAGCCTGCTCATCCTGGAGTAAGGCACCAAAATTAGATGTGGCCATAGCAAAGGCCTCAAAAAAGTTTGCCCTACCTTTTGAGGACATGGGTACCTTAAAAGATCCGATGGACAAAAAAGCCGAGGTTTTTCTAAAAAACTCTTGGGAAGCGGCAGGAGGCGGACTTAAACCAGCGGTCGCGGCCACCTGCACAGCTCGCGCGCTAATGGTGTGGCTTGAGCACTTGGATTCCCAATTAAAAGGAAAAGTCTCGAGAGACACGATTCAAAAATCAGTGTCCGTAATGAAAGGTGCAGCAGCCTTTTTGGCGGATGCATCTGTAGACTCAGCCAGACTAGCAGCCAGGGCTGCCGCCTTTTCGAACGCCGCAAGACGTGCCCTGTGGCTAAAATGTTGGCCAGGGGACCTTCAGACAAAGACAAAACTATGTTCAATACCCTGTGAGGGGGAATTCTTGTTCGGCACAACGCTAGATGACATCCTCGGGAAAGCCGAGGACAAGAAAAAGTCTTTCCCTGGTTTCCCCAACCAATCATACAGACGTTCCTTTCGGAATAAAAAATTTATGCGGAGAAAACCTCCGAAAGGGAACAAAGAAACATGGGAGGAAAAAAGAAATAAAACCAGAGGGTTCCTATTCAACAAACCCACTCCCGACAACAAGAAAACTCAATGAAGGTGTCCCCCAGGTTGGCGGGAGACTAACAGAGTTCCTCCCAGCCTGGGAAAAAATTTTAAGCAGCCCCTGGATACTAGGCATAGTACGAGAAGGGCTCAAGCTAAAGTTCCGCATTCCCCCCAACAACCTCTTCATGGTGACACCACAGAGACAGTCTCAAGAACAGTCGGCTCTTCAGGAAGAGATTCTAGGCCTAGTCCAGAAGGAAGTCCTACAGGAAGTCCCTCACCAGGAAAGAGGCATGGGCTTCTACTCTCCCCTCTTCCTCCGAAAGAAGCCAGATGGATCATACAGGACAATAATAAATCTCAAAAAGTTAAACAGTTTTCTCGAGATCCCACACTTCAAAATGGAGACAATAAAATCTTGCGTAAAAATACTCTTTCCCAGGTGTTTCATGACTGTTCTAGACCTACGAGATGCATACTATCATGTACCGATCCACAAGGATCATCAAAAGTACCTCCGGCTGGCAGTGAATATCCAGGGGGAGGTGAAACATTATCAGTTTCGGGCCCTCCCTTTTGGGTTAGCTATCGCACCCCGGGTATTCACGAAACTAATGTCGGAAGTGATGGCTCATATACGAGAGCAGAATATCCTGATAGTCCCATACCTGGACGACCTCCTTGTGGCAGGGACATCATTCCATCACTGCAAACAGCAGTTGGATTTGGTTATGACTTCTCTGTCAAGCCTAGGTTGGCTGTTGAACCTTACCAAATCCAAAGTAGTCCCATCACAGGTACAGGAGTACTTGGGGATAGTCCTCGACTCGACCACACAAACGTGTTATCTTCCTCAGGGGAAGATTCAAAAGATGACACAGGCAGCGGTACAGTTGTCATCATCCCCAGTCACCACACTCAGGAAAGCCATGTCCCTGCTGGGCTCCATGACATCCTGTATCCCGGCAGTGCAGTGGGCACAATGCCATTCCCGAGACTTACAATGGGAGACTTTAAGTTCAAGCCTGTGTCTGGGAGGAAATTTAGACGGGCGGTTAAGCATATCACCAACTACGATACACTCCCTACAGTGGTGGGCAGATCCGATAAATCTTACCAAGGGGGTCCCCTGGTCACTACCAACAGAGAAAATCCTAACGACCGATGCAAGCCCCTGGGGGTGGGGTGCTCATATAGACGGTCAGGTGACACAAGGGAACTGGAACAAAAATCAGGAGCTAACCTCATCAAATATGAAAGAACTGCTAGCGGTAAAACTCGCCCTAATACACTTCCAAAACATCATCCGCTCCCACCACGTAAAAGTCTTTTCGGACAATCAGGTAGTGGTAGCATACCTAAACCACCAAGGGGGCACCAGGTCACAAACACTGATGGAAGAAACCCGGTCTATCTTCTACATTGCAGAACACAATCTGAAGTCCCTAACAGCCCTTTACATAAAGGGTTCAGAAAACCAGACCGCAGACTTCCTCAGCAGAACACGCTTGAGACAGGGGGAGTGGGAGCTGAAACAGTCGGTATTCAACCAAATAGTGAAACGTTGGGGAGAGCCAGAAATAGACCTATTTGCGGACTTTCAGAATCGGAAAGTGAGGAAGTTCTGCTCAATTGACCCCCGGGGAGGGCCAGTAGCTCTGGACGCTCTCACAGTCCCCTGGAACTATCGCCTCTCCTACGCGTTCCCTCCAATATCCCTCATTCCCCTAGTCTTGAGGAAAATTCGGGAGGAGGGAGCAACAGTGATAATCATAGCTCCATTCTGGCCTCGCAGGATATGGTTTTCTTGGCTGAGAAAGATGTCCTTAGACAGTCCGTGGGTTCTACCAGACACGCAAAATCTGTTATTCCAGGGCCCAGTGTGTCACCCCAATGTGAAAAGCCTACATATGACAGCCTGGCTTTTGAAAGGAAGCTATTAAGCAGCAAAGGGTTTTCATCCAACCTGGTGTCCACATTACTACAGAGTAGGAAACCCGTAACCACCAAAATATACGGCAAAGTGTGGAAAAAATTCATGTCTGTATCAGGGGTTGACCCAGGGGGGGAAATCCCAATAGATAAGATTCTCGAATTCCTGCAAAAGGGTTTGGAAAAAGGGCTAGCTACGAGTACTCTAAAAGTTCAGGTAGCAGCCTTGGGAGCACTATATAATTATGATCTAGCCAGAAACCGATGGATCGTGAGATTCATCAAAGCCTCGGGTAGATTAAAACCGGTTCCTTTGCATAATGCCCCTCCATGGGATCTAAACCTTGTTCTAAATGCACTAACCAAATCTCCTTTTGAGCCCTTGGCAGACGCACCCCTAAAGATTCTATCTTTAAAAACAACACTCTTAGTGGCCCTAACCTCAGCCCGTCGCGTTAGTGACATACAAGCATTGTCCGCGGGCCCTCCCTTCACTCAAATTCTTGAGGACAGAGTCATTCTAAAAACGGACCCGGCTTACCTCCCAAAAGTCGCGTCTCAATTTCACAGGACACAAGAGGTCTCCCTGCCCTCATTCTGTCCCAACCCCAAGAATGAGGGAGAAAAAACACTACATACCCTTGATGTTAGGAGGTGCCTACTCCAATACTTGTCAGCCACTAGAGAGTGCAGGAAGGATAGGGCTCTGTTTGTCTGCTTCCAGGGTCCACGGAAGGGACAGAAAGAGTCAAAAGCTACGCTAGCGAGGTGGATAAGAGATGCCATCGCCCTATCCTACTCTTCCAGCGGGACGGCCATCCCGGAGAATATAAAAGCGCACTCGACCAGAGCAGTGGCATCATCCTGGGCGGAAAGAGCGGGCGCTTCAATACAACAGATATGTAGAGCGGCCACTTGGTCTTCCCAGTCTACATTTTTCAGACACTACCGCTTAGACTTGACCTCCTCTGATCTCACCTTTGGTCGAAGGGTTCTAGAGGCAGTGGTCCCTCCCTAAAAAATTACAATCTATGTAAATCTCTCCGTGGTGCCATCATGGGGATAGAGAAAATCGTAGTTACTTACCGATAACGGTATTTCTCTGATCCCATGATGGCACCCGTATATTCCCTCCCTTTTCACACACAGGTGTGCACACTATAATGTATAGTTAGTTACCTTTAGTCACGGTGCCTCTGTTAAGTAAAAAATTGTTAAGTTTAATTTGTGTAAATATCAAATTGCAGCTGAAGTTCTGTATAAGGCTCTGTTAACCAACTGATGTGGGAGAGAGGTACGCCCTTTTTCACCTGTAGGTTTCCTGTCCCTGGGGGCGGACCCCTCTCTCCGTGGTGCCATCATGGGATCAGAGAAATACCGTTATCGGTAAGTAACTACGATTTTTCACATCATTTAGATAAATAATAGGATATTTTTGGTGCAATACAATTATTAGATATCAGGTCACCAGAGACCTGTACAAATTCCTTTAGTGTCTAGATCCCTATAGATTGCATGTTAGGGTTAAACTATCTCACTCACTCATTTCCGGTCAGTGGTACTGATGAGTTTCCTACTCACAATGTGATAAATTAGAGGAGATAAATGATTCATAAGAGATGGGAAGAGTTTGATGTCGTTTGGGTCGGTGCCAGACTACAGTGTACATGAGACAAGGGGGGCAAACACATTGTACTAAGCGTCTGCCGTCTGCTCAGATCCTATTACTCCAGTGTTAGTCACAAGTCAATGACCGAAAAACATCGTTAACCCATTGAGGAAAGAGATAATAATCGGCAGAGCTCCCACATTTTCAGAAATTCTTGCATATCATGAGCTCCAGAGGAATGTCTGTAATGATACTGCATTGGGATGGAAACAGACAACACTAGTAGCATAGCTCCCAACCGTCCCTCATTGTGCGGGACTGTCCCGGTTTTGAGCTTTGTCCCCGCACGGGACGCTCTGATCCCGCAGACAGTAGGAGTGAGAAGCAGCCGACACACCCCCTTGTGTTAAGCCATGCCCCGGGCCCTTACCCTTCCATATGGCTGCCTGCCTTCTGCGCACAGGACCTGTGATGAGGTCACAGGAGGGGAGGAGTCAGGGGTCACATGATCGGGACCTCCGTGGATTGCAGGACTCGGCTGTGCTGGTTGCCTGGATGAGGTAAGTAATGCCTTGTGTGGGGTCAGGAGGTGTACAGTGTGGATGTAGCAGAGCCGTGTGTGCGTGCGAAGTGTATGGAGCGGAGCCGTGTGTGTGCGAGGTGTATGGAGCGGAGCCGTGTGTGTATGAGGTGTATGGAGCGGAGCCGTGTGTGTACGAGGTGTATGGAGCGGAGCAATGTGTGTATGAGGTGTATGGAGCGGAGCCGTGTGTGTGTGAGGTGTATGGAGCGGAGCCGTGTGTGTACAGTGTGGATGTAGCAGAGCCATGTTTGTATGAGGTGTATGGAGCGGAACCGTGTGTGTGTGAGGTGTATGGAGCGGAGCTGTGTGTGTGCAAGGTGTATGGAGCGGAGCCGTGTGTGTACGAGGTGTATGGAGAGGAGCCGTGTGTGTATGAGGTGTATGGAGCGGAGCCGTGTGTGTACGAGGTGTATGGAGAGGAGCCGTGTGTGTATGAGGTGTATGGAGCGGAGCCGTGTGTGTGCGAGGTGTATGGAGCGGAGCCGTGTGTGTGAGGTGTATGGAGCGGAGCCGTGTGTGTGAGGTGTATGGAGCGGAGCCGTGTGTGTGCGAGGTGTATGGAGCGGAGCCGTGTGTGTATGAGGTGTATGGAGCGGAGCCGTGTGTGTATGAGGTGTATGGAGCGGAGCCGTGTGTGTGCGAGGTGTATGGAGCGGAGCCGTGTGTGTGAGGTGTATGGAGCGGAGCCGTGTGTGTGAGGTGTATGGAGCGGAGCCGTGTGTGTGCGAGGTGTATGGAGCGGAGCCGTGTGTGTATGAGGTGTATGGAGCGGAGCCGTGTGTGTATGAGGTGTATGGAGCGGAGCCGTGTGTGTATGAGGTGTATGGAGCGGAGCCGTGTGTGTGCGAGGTGTATGGAGCGGAGCCGTGTGTGTATGAGGTGTATGGAGCGGAGCCGTGTGTGTACGAGGTGTATGGAGCGGAGCAATGTGTGTATGAGGTGTATGGAGCGGAGCCGTGTGTGTGCGAGGTGTATGGAGCGGAGCCGTGTGTGTACAGTGTGGATGTAGCAGAGCCATGTTTGTATGAGGTGTATGGAGCGGAACCGTGTGTGCGAGGTGTATGGAGCGGAGCCGTGTGTGTGCAAGGTGTATGGAGCGGAGCCGTGTGTGTACGAGGTTATGGAGAGGAGCCGTGTGTGTATGAGGTGTATGGAGCGGAGCCGTGTGTGTGCGAGGTGTATGGAGCAGAGCCGTGTGTGTGCGAGGTGTATGGAGCAGAGCCGTGTGTGTGCGAGGTGTATGGAGCAGAGCCGTGTGTGTGCGAGGTGTATGGAGCAGAGCCGTGTGTGTGAGGTGTATGAAGCGGAGCCGTGTGTGTGCGAGGTGTATGGAGCGGAGCCGTGTGTGTGCGAGGTGTATGGAGCGGAGCCGTGTGTGTGCGAGGTGTATGGAGCGGAGCCGTGTGTGTGCGAGGTGTATGGAGCGGAGCCGTGTGTGTGCGAGGTGTATGGAGCGGAGCCGTGTGTGTGCGAGGTGTATGGAGCGGAGCCGTGTGTGTATGAGGTGTATGGAGCGGAGCCGTGTGTGTATGAGGTGTATGGAGCGGAGCCGTGTGTGTATGATGTGTATGGAGCGGAGCCGTGTGTGTATGAGGTGTATGGAGCGGAGCCGTGTGTGTATGAGGTGTATGGAGCGGAGCCGTGTGTGTATGAGGTGTATGGAGCGGAGCCGTGTGTGTATGAGGTGTATGGAGCGGAGCCGTGTGTGTATGAGGTGTATGGAGCGGAGCAATGTGTGTATGAGGTGTATGGAGCGGAGCAATGTGTGTATGAGGTGTATGGAGCGGAGCAATGTGTGTATGAGGTGTATGGAGCAGAGCAATGTGTGTATGAGGTGGATGTAGCAGAGCCATGTGTATGAGGTGTATGGAGCAGAGCTGAATGTGTACGAGGTGTACGGAGCAGAGCCGTGTGTGTACGAGGTGTATGGAGCGGAGCTGAATGTGTACGAGGTGTATGGAGCGGAGCTGAATGTGTACGAGGTGTACGGAGCAGAGCCGCGTGTGTATGAGGTGTATGGAGCGGAGCGCATGTGTACGGAGCGGAGCCATGTGTGCAAAGTGTATGGAGTGCAGCCGCGTGTGTAGGAGTAGCTATGTGTGGCCATTATATGGTACAAAGTATCATGTGCGGCCATTATACAGTATGGAGCATCATGTGGGGCCATTATACAGTATGGAGCATCATGTGCAGCCAATATACAATATGGAGCATCATGTGCAGTCATTATACAGTATGGAGCATCATGTGCGGTCATTATACAGTATGGAGCATCATGTGTGGTCATTATACAGTATGGAGCACTGTGTGGCCATTATACAGTATGGAGCTTCATGTGCAGCCAATATACAGTATGGAGCCTCATGTGCAGTCATTATACAGTATGGAGCATCATGTGCAGCCAATATACAGTATGGAGCATCATGTGCAGTCATTATACAGTATGGAACATCATGTGCGGTCATTATACAGTATGGAGCATCATGTGTGGTCATTATACAGTATGGAGCATCATGTGTGGTCATTATACAGTATGGAGCACTGTGTGGCCATTATACAGTATGGAGCATCATGTGCAGCCAATATACAGTATGGAGCATCATGTGCAGTCATTATACAGTATGGAGCATCATGTGCGGTCATTATACAGTATGGAGCATCATGTGCTGTCATTATACAGTATGGAGCATCATGTGCGGTCATTATACAGTATGGAGCATCATGTGCGGTCATTATACAGTATGGAGCATCATGTGCCGTCATTATACAGTATGGAGCATCATGTGCCGTCATTATACAGTATGGAGTATTATGTGTGGCCATTATACAGTATGGAGCATCATGTGCGGCCAATATACAGTATGGAGCATCATGTGTGGTCACTATACAGTATGGAGCATCATGTGCGGTCATTATACAGTATGGAGCATCATGTGTGGCCATTATACAGTATGGAGCATCATGTGCAGCCAATATACAGTATGGAGCATCATGTGCGGTCATTATACAGTATGGAGCATCATGTGTGGCCATTATACAGTATGGAGCATCATGTGTGGCCATTACACAGTATGGAGCACTGTGTGGCCATATTTTTTTGTTTAGAATTATTGTATATGAAACAGTGTGATCAGCAGTGCTAAATGGGTGTGGTTGGGATGTGGATATGGGTGTGACTAATTATGAATGGGTGTGTTCAGAGGCGTGGCCTAAAATTTGCCGTGACGCGTATTGCGCGACACAAATTTGGTCCCTCTTTCCCATCTTCAAAAGTTGGGAAGTATGTAGTAGGAGCTCACTACTCCCAATACAAATGGTGGCTGTATAACGCTGTATGTAATGAGCTCCCTCTAGTGGTGACTGTATAAATCTGTATGTAGTCAGTTCCCTCTAGTGGTGGCTGTATAAATCAGTATGTAGTGAGCGCCCTCTAGTGGTAGCTGTACAAATCTGTATGTACAGAGCTCTCCCTAGTGGTGACTGTATAAATCTGCATGTAATGAGCTCCCTCTAGTGGTGTCTGTATAAATCTACATGTAGAGAGCTCCCCCTAGTGGTACATGTATAATTCTGTATATATAGAGCTCTCCCTAGAGATGGCTGTATAAATATGGATGTAGTGAGCTTTACCTCTAGTGGTAGCTGTATGAATATGGATGTAGTGAGCTTTACCTCTAGTGGTACCTGTAAATATTTTAGTCAAAGTGGGGCTCTGGGTAAAAGTTTAAAATGGGTCCCCAAATGCTCACATATTGCTCTGTCACACACAAGCATTTTGGTTGGATTCACATGCGCTGAGTTCAGGCCGTTAAGCGAGTGTGATCAACAATATTGAAGTTGTTTGACATTTATTTCCCAGCCTCTTTACACTGGCTGAGGAACAATGATGGTGACAGAACCGTCACTATTAAATCAATCTGTCCATATACAGTATCATGTTATCAGCAGCATATCTGCAGTTTTCACCAGACGATGTGCTGCTGAGAACAATGACTGCTGTCCCGGCATAATCAATGCAATCACTTGATGAATAGGCAGCATTTTGCTTGCTTAGTATAATACACCCCATAGTCCTCCATATAGTATAATGCACCCCATAGTCCTTCACATATAATGCACCCCACAGTCCTCCATATAGTATAATGTACACCACAGCCCTCCATATTGTATAATGTACATCCCATAGTCCTCCATATAGTATAATACACTCCTCACAGTCCTCTGTATAGTATAATGCACTCCCCATAGTCTTCCGTATAGTATAATACACTCCCCATAGTCCTCCATATATTAAAATACACTCCTCAGTCCTCTATATTGTATAATGCACTCCTCAGTCCTCCATATAGTATAATACACTCCTCATAGTCCCCCATATAGCATAATGCACCCCACAGTCCTACATATAGTATAATGTGCATCACAGTCCTCCATATTGTATAATGCACACCACATAGTCCTCCATATAATGTGCCTGATAGTCCTCCATATAGTATTATACCCTCCTCATAGTCCTGCATTCACTCCTGCATAGTCCTGCATACACTCTCCATAGTCCTACATGTAGTATAATACACTCCCCAGTCCTCCATATAGTATAATACACTCCCCATAGTCCTCCATACATTATAATTAATTCCCTATAGTCCTCCATATAGTATAGTACACTCTTCATAGTCCTTCATATAGTTTAATACACTCCTCAGTCCTCCATATAGTATAATGTACTCCTCATAGTCCTACATATAGCATAATGCACTGCAAATAGTATAATGAACCCCATAGTTCTTCATATAGTATAATGCATTCCCCATAGCCCTCAATACAGTATAATGCAGCCCCACATATAGTACAGTTCTGCCCCCTCAAAGTATAATGCAGCCCTCAAATAGTATAATGCAGCCCCCTCAGAGAATAATGCAGTCACCCAACAAAATATAATGGAGTACCCTCATAGAGTATAATGTAGACCCCTCATAGAATATAATGCAGCCCCCTCATATAGTATAACGCAGCCCCCAATAGAATATAATGCAGCCTCTCATATAGTATAATGCAGGCCCTTGCAAAATATAATGTAGCCCCCTAATAGAATATAATGCAGCCTCCTGAAATGGTATAATCCAGCCACTCCTGCATAGAATATAATGCAGCCTCTCATAGAATATAATGCAGCCCCCTCATATAGTAGAATGCAGCGCCCCCATATAATATAATGTAGCCCCCTCACAGAATATATTGCAGCCACCCCATAGAATATAATGCAGCCCCCTCATAGGGTATAATGCAGCCCACTAATATAGTATAATGTAGCCCCCCATAGAATACAATGTAGCCCTCTCATAGAGTTTAATGCAGCCCCTTATAGAATGTAATGTAACCTCCTCATATAGTATAATGCAGCCCTCCATAGAATATAATGTAGCCCCCTCATAGAGATTAATGCAGCCCCCTATAGAATATAATGTAGCCCCCTCATACATTATAATGCAGCCCTCCATAGAATATAATGTAGCCCCCTCATAGAGTGTAATTAGGTCCCCCCATAGCATATAATGTAGCCCCCATAGAGTATGATGCAGTCCTCCTCATATAGTATAATGTTGACCCACCACCACCACCACGGAATATAATCCGTCCCCACAATCATACAGTATTATGGCCACCAGTGCTCACCCACTGATATATATGTAAAAAATCCCACAATTCTCATCTCTCCTCCTCATTCCCCCGCTGTTCCTGGCTCTGCTCTGGTCTCAACAACTACACTGCCGTCTGCCTGGCACACAGCGGGTACGTAATGAAGTTATGTCATCGCTCAATGGCTGTGTCAGAGGCAGAGTAGAATGATGGAGGAAGGAGCATCATATGAAGCTTTCTCGTCCATCAATGCTTTAAACTGTATTTACATATATCATGCTGATACAGTTGAATGCGGCACAGGGGGGTGGAATGCCGATGCCGGGCATGCGGTGTGCCGCGCGTAACTGGCTGGTAGTGAGCTCTATCAAGTGGTGACTGTATAAATCTGTATATATTGAGCTCCCTCTAGTGGTGGCTGTATAAATCTGTATGTAGTGAGCTCCCTCTAGTGGTGGCTGTATAAATCTGTATGTAGTGAGCTCCCTCTAGTGGTGGCTGTATAAATCTGTATGTAGTGAGCTCTCTCTGGTGGTGGCTGTATAAATCTGTATGTAGAGTGAGCTCTCTCTAGTGGGGGCTGTATAAATCTGTATGTAGTGAGCTTCCTCTAGTGGTGGCTGTATAAATCTGTATTTAGTGAGCTTCCTCTAGTGGTGGCTGTATAAATCTGTATGTAGTGAGCTCCCTCTAGTGGTAGCTGTATAAATCTGTATGTAGTGAGCTTCCTCTAGTGGTGGCTGTATAAATCTGTATTTAGTGAGCTTCCTCTAGTGGTGGCTGTATAAATCTGTATGTAGTGAGCTCCCTCTAGTGGTGGCTGTAGAAATCTGTATGTAGTGAGCTCCCTCTAGTGGTGGCTGTAGAAATCTGTATGTAGTGAGCTCCCTCTAGTGGTGGCTGTATAAATCTGTATCTAGTGAGCTCCCTCTAGTGGTAACAGTATAATTTCATATGCAGTGAAATTGGTATCAGCTGTATCAGCTTTTCCAAGGACAACCTAGATATGGACATGGATATTCAACAAAGCATTTTCTTTTTAGGGTCACTAAATTTCCTGACATTTGGCCATGCTCTCACAATGTAATGAGGATGTAGGTACATGAAACAGAACATCTCTCATTAACTCACGCATGCCGCAGTCTGCACTCACTGACAGATGCTGACACAAGCAATGCATTTCCATGGCAACTCGTACCTTGAAAATGTATTTTTTGCTACTATCCGCATCAGCAGTGAATACTATACAAAAGGAGAAAACATGGCTCAACGACAGCCCTTATACGAGGTGACGGCTTATTACACCGAGATGACTCCTGTAGGAGCAGTACCTGCACAAGCATCCTCATCATATCAATATGGAGCTGAGCAGTTGTCGCTCCCCTCCCTCCCTCCTTACAGAAGCTGACTCAGCAGGGGGCAATGAGAGCACAGAAGCAGCCACCATTGTAAATAGAATGTAAACCTGTGCTGCTCCTCAGTACTGTGGCCCAGTAGCGTAGCTACCAGGGGGGCAGAGGGGGCCATCGCCCCAGGCCCGGTGCTCAAAGGAGGCCCACCCACAGCTACGCTACTGTTATTGTATCGGTGCGCCCAGCGCGCTGATACAGTTGCATTCTGTGGCAGAGCAGGGAGAATCAATCTCCCTGCTCTGCCGCCCGGCCGCTATGGGGCCCGGTGTCAGCAGTGGGCCCCCCGCCCATCACCGCAAGGTTAGCTGTTTCGGCATTTAGCCCCTACAGCTGACCGCATTGATGAGGGGAAGATCGCTACGCTCCTTCTCCCATCATCCCCCTGTCAGCGTCTGACGTCGCCGACACTAACAGTGGGCGCAATGTCGTCCCCACCTGGCGCCCACTGTCAGGAGATGAGTGGAAGCTCGGAGCACCGCTGGAACAAGTAGGAAGAGAGGTGAGCATTTTTTATTGTCTTTTTTTATGGGGGCTGCCTTATACTACAGGGTCTGCCTATGGGAGTGCTGCCTTATACTACAGGATCTGCCTATGGGGGTGCTGCCTTATACTAAAGTATCTGCCTATGAGGGTACTGCCTTATACTACAGGATTTGCCTATGGGGGTGCTGCCTTATACTAATGGATCTGCCTATGGGGATGCTGCCTTATACTACAGGTCTGCCTATGGGGGTACTGCCTTTTACTACAGGATCTGCCTATGGGGGTGCTGCCTTATACTGAAGGATCTGCCTATGGGGGTGCTACCTTATACTAAAGGATCTGTATGGGGGTACTGCCTTATACAATAGAGTCTGCCTAGCCTATGAAGGGTGCTGCCTTATACTACAGAATCTGCCTATGGGGGTGCTGCCTTGTACTACAGGATCTGCCTATGGGGTGCTGCCTTATACTACAGGGTTTGCCTATGGGGGTGCTGCCTTATACTACAGGATCTGTCTATGGGGTGCTGTCTTATACTACAGGGTCTGCCTATGGGGTGCTGTCTTATACTTTGAAAGAAGGAATATAAACCAGCTCACCCATGATGCATAAGCCAAATTTCGGGAGTATGGACCCGCTGTGTCCAGGCGTGTAGAATCCAAGAGAAGAAAATGTCCAGCTTCACCGAATCCGTGAAAAAATAGTTTTCTTTATTCACAAACTTAACCCCTTCATGACCTTGGGATTTTCCGTTTTCCTGTGTTCGTTTTTCACTCCCCTCCTTCCCAGAGCCATAACTTTTTTATTTTTCTGTCAATTTGGCCATGTGAGGGCTTATTTTTTGCGGGACGAGTTGTACTTTTGAACGACATCATTGGTTTTACCATGTCGTGTACTAGAAAACGGGAAATAAATTCCAAGTGCGGTGAAATTGCAAAAAAAGTGCAGTCCCACACTTGTTTTTTGTTTGGCTTTCTTGCTAGGTTCACTAAATGCTAAAACTGTCCTACCATTATGATTCTCCAGGTCATTACGAGTTCATAGACACCTAACATGTCTAGGTTATTTTTCACATAAGTGGTGAAAAAAAATTCCAAACTTTGCGGAAAAAAAAAAAATGCGCCATTTTCCGATACTCGTAGTGTCTCCATTTTTCGTGATCTGGGGTCAGGTGAGGGCTTATTTTTTGCGTGCCGAGTTGGCGTTTTTAATGATACCATTTTGGTGCAGATACGTTCTTTTGATCGCCCGTTATTGCATTTTAATGCAATGTCGTGGCGACCAAAAAAACGTAATTCTGGCGTTTCGAATTTTTTTCTCGTTACGCCATTTAGCGATCAGGTTAATGCATTTTTTTATTGATAGATCGGGCGATTCTGAACGCGGCGATACCAAATATGTGTAGGTTTGATTTTTTTTTTTATTGATTTATTTTGATTGGGGCGAAAGGGGGGTGATTTAAACTTTTATATTTTTTTTATTTTTTTCAAATTTTTTTTACTTTTTTTAACTTTTGCCATGCTTCAATAGCCTCCATGGGAGGCTAGAAGCAGGCACAGCACGATCGGCTCTGCTACATAACAGCAATCATCAGATCGCTGCTATGCAGCAGAAATGCAGGTGTGCTGTGAGCGCCGACCACAGGGTGGCGCTCACAGCTGCCGGAGATCAGTAACCATAGAGGTCTCAAGGACCTCTATGGTTACCATTCTAAAGCATCGCCGACCTCCGATCATGTGACGGGGGTCGGCGATGCCGTCATTTCCGGCCGCCCGGCCGGATGCGGTAGTTAAATGCCGCTGTCTGCGTTTGACCGCGGCATTTAACTAGTTAATAGCGGCGGGTGAATCGCGATTTCACCCGCCGCTATTGCGGGCACATGTCAGCTGTTCAAAACAGCTGACATGTCCCGGCTTTGATGCTGGCTCACCGCGGAGCCCTGCATCAAAGCAGGGGAGCTGACCTCGGACGTACTATCCCGTCCGAGGTCAGTAAGGGGTTAAACATGGAGGATACAAACTTCAGCACAAACCATTTGGGTAAGAATCTCAACCCATTTCTGGAGACTAAGCTCCCTTAATCATGACATGTTGTCATGTTGTCATGACCGGATGTTGTCATGATTAAGGGAGCTTAGTCTCCAGAAACGCGTTGAGATCCTTACCCATATGGTTTGTGCTGAAGTTTGTATCCTCCATGTTTAAGTTTGTGAATAAAGAAAACTTTTTTTCACAGATTCGGTGAAGCAGGACATTTTCTTCTCTTAGCAGCAATCTGTCCCAACATCTGTGGAGATACAAATGAGCTCTCGTCTGCCAAAAGTTACCCCCATAAACATTGAGCCAGAGCAACCTACTTATTGCTGGGGACTTAATGCTGAATGTGTGCACAGCAACGAGCGGGATTATTTAAAAGGGAACATACAGAGAAAAAAGTTTCTAGCAAAAAGTTTGTAACTTTTTCAAACTTTATTTTTTTTCCCTTACTTCTGTATGTTAGTGATATGCGTATCAGCACTTTCAGAAAAGTGACTGTACAGGAGGAATTCCTAGCCATAAAGTCACCAGAGGCCAGACCATATCCCCAGGAGAGGAAACCTACACCTGTGCTGGTCTGGGAGGCAGCATCTTGTCAAGTGTCCTAATAAAGTTTGACTGGTCGATCAGTGGAGACGACACTTGGAGGAAATGACTGCAATCAGTTACTGTTTATTCCTCCAGAAACCTCTTTGCTTCTCATATTTGGGGAATTCCAGGCCTAATAGGGAAATGCACAGGTAAAAAAGGTGCAAAATGGAGCTCAAGACTTTCCTTTAATAAACACTGACCCCAGAAATGATTGATACCAGGAAGTTGATAGTCTCACCCTTCACTGCTAGTCAGTTTCAAGGAATTCATGCATCAATTTCCTCCTATTTTGTTCCATTTTTGGCCTCCAGGCACTTTGGGTATGGTATAGTCATGGGGTGGAGATCAAGGAACCAGATCTTATTATAGCAGATGGGGGATTTTTGCTTCTAAATTCATATGAGGGTGGGTCTGAAGTCCTGGCATGGGCAAGTAGCAATGAGACCCCATATCAAAAAGATTCACAGCTACAGGCAAAAAAAATGTGCACAGCGGTATCACCGTACAGAGATAATTGTGTACATAGATGTCACAGTACAGGGATAATACACAGCAGTATCACAGCACAGAGATAATTGTGCACATATACAGTACAAAGCAAAAGTTTGGACACACCTTCTCATTTAAATATTTTTCTGTATTTTCGTGACTAATTGTACATTCACACTGAAGGCATCAAAACTATGAATTAACACATGTGGAATTATATACTTAAAGGGAACCTGTCACCTGAATTTGGCGGGACCAGTTTTGGGTCATATGGGCGGGGTTTTCGGGTGTTTGATTCACCCTTTCCTTACTCGCTGGCTGCATGCTGGCCGCAATATTGGATTGAAGTTCATTCTCTGTCCTCCGGAGTACACGCCTGCGCAAGGTAATATTGCCTTGCGCAGGCGTGTACTCCGGAGGACAGAGAATGAACTTCAATCCAATATTGCGGCCAGCATGCAGCCAGCGGGTAAGGAAAGGGTGAATCAAACACCCGAAAACCCCGCCCATATGACCCAAAACTGGTCCCGCCAAATTCAGGTGACAGGTTCCCTTTAACAAAAAAGTGTGAAACAACTGAAATTATGTCTTATACTCTAGGTTCTTCAAAGTAGCCACCTTTTGCTTTGATGACTGCTTTGCACACTCTTGGCATTCTCTTGATGAGCTTCAAGAGGTAGTCACCAGAAATAGTCTTCCAACAATCTTGAAGGAGTTCCCAGAGATGCTTAGCACTTGTTGACCCTTTTGCCTTCACTCTGCGGTCCAGCTCACCCCAAACCATCTCGATTGGGTTCAGGTCTGGTGACTGTGGAGGCCAGGTCATCTGGCATAGCACCCCATCACTCTCCTTCTTGGTCAAATAGCCCTTACACAGCCTGGGGTGTGTTTGGGGTCATTGTCCTGTTGAAAAATAAATTATGGTCCAACTAAACGCAAACCGGATGGAATAGCATGCCGCTGCAAGATGCTGTGGTAGCTATGCTGGTTCAGTATGACTTCAATTTTGAATAAATCCCCAACAGTGTCACCAGCAAAGCACCCCCACACCATCACACCTCCTCCTCCATGCTTCATGGTGGGAAGCAGGCATGCAGAGTCCATCCATTCACCTTTTCTGCGTCACACAAAGACATGGTGGTTGGAACCAAAGATCTCAAATTTGGACTCATCAGATCAAAGCACAGATTTCCACTGGTCTAATGTCCATTCCTTGTGTTCTTTAGCCCAAACAAGTCTCTTCTGCTTGTTGCCTTTCCTTAGCAGTGGTTTCCTAGCAGCTATTTTACCATGAAGGCCTGCTGCACAAAGTCTCCTCTTAACAGTTGTTGTAGAGATGTGTCTGCTGCTTGATCTCTGTGTGGCATTGACCTGGTCTCTAATCTGAGCTGCTGTTAACCTGCGATTTCTGAGGCTGGTGACTCGGATAAACTTATCCTCAGAAGCAGAGGTGACTCTTGGTCTTCCTTTCCTGGGGCGGTCCTCATGTGAGCCAGTTTCTTTGTAAAGCTTGATGGTTTTTGCTACTGCACTTGGGGACACTTTCAAAGTTTTCCCAATTTTTTGGACTGACTGACCTTCATTTCTTAAAGTAATGATGGCCACTTGTTTTTCTTTACTTAGCTGCTTTTTTCTTGCCATAATACAAATTCTAACAGTCTATCCAGTAGGACTATCAGCTGTGTATCCACAAGACTTCTGCACAACACAACTGATGGTCTCAACCCCATTTATAAGGCAAGAAATCCCACTGATTAAACCTGACAGGGCACACCTGTGAAGTGAAAACCATTCCCGGTGACTACCTCTTGAAGCTCATCAAGAGAATGCCAAGAGTGTGCAAAGCAGTCATCAAAGCAAAAGGTGGCTACTTTGAAGAACCTAGAATATAAGACATATTTTTAGTTGTTTCACACTTTTTTGTTAAGTTTATAATTCCACATGTGTTAATTCATAGTTTTGATGCCTTCAGTGTGAATTTACAATTTTTATAGTCATGAAAATACCGAAAAATCTTTGAATGAGAAGGTGTGTCCAAACTTTTGCTCTGTACTGTATTTCACAGTACAAGGATAATACACACAGAGCTATCACAGCACAGGGATA
Source organism: Ranitomeya variabilis (assembly GCF_051348905.1). Lineage (NCBI taxonomy): Eukaryota > Metazoa > Chordata > Amphibia > Anura > Dendrobatidae > Ranitomeya > Ranitomeya variabilis. The sequence goes on from NC_135232.1 coordinate 738,983,987, forward strand.
ATTGTGCACATACAGGTGCATCTCACAAAATTAGAATATAATCAAAAAGTTAATTTATTTCAGTTCTTCAATACAAAAAATGAAACTCATATATTATAAAGTGTTCATTTCTGTTAATGTTGATGATTATGGGTTACAGCCAATGAAAACCCAAAAGTCATTATCTCAGTAAATTAGAATACTTTATAACACCAGCTTGAAAAATTGTTTTAAAATCCGAAATGTTGGCCTACTGAAATATATTTTCAGTAAATACACTCAATACTTGGTAGGGGCTCCATTGGCATCAATTACTGCATCAATGCGGCGTGGCATGGAGGCAATCAACCTGTGGCACTGCTGAGGTGTTATGGAAGCCCAGGTTGCTTTGATAGCAGCCTTCAGCTCGTCTGCATTGTTGGGTCTGGTGTCTCATCTTCGTCTTTACAATACCCCATAGATTCTCTATGGGGCTAAGGTCAGACAAGTTTACTGGCCAATCAAGCACAGTGATACTGTTGTTTGTACACCAGGTATTGGCACTTATGGCAGTGTGGACAGGTGCCAAGTCCTGCTGGAGAATGAAATTTCCATATCCAAAAAGCTTGTCGGCAGAGGGAAGCATGAAGTGCTGAAAAATTTCCTTTTAGACAGCTGCCCTGACTTTGGTCTAGATAAAACACAGTGAACCCACACCAGCAGATGACATGGCTCCCCAAACCATCACTGATTGTGGAAACTTCACACTAGACCTCAAGCAGCTTGGATTGTGGCCTCTCCACTCTTCCTCCAGACTATGGGACCTTGATTTCCAAGTTCTAGTGTGATGGTTTGGGGAGCCATGACATCTGCTGGTGTAGGTCCACTGTGTTTTATCAAAACCAAAGTCAGCACAGCCGTCTACCAGGAAATTTTAGAGCACTTCATGATTCCCTCTGCTGACAAGGTTTTTGGAGATGGAAATTTCATTCTCCAGCAGGACTTGGCACCTTTCCACACTGCCGAAAGTACCAATACCTGGTGTAAAAACAACAGTATCACTGTGCTTGATTGGCCAGCAAACTCGCCTGACCTTAACATACCTCCCAACCGTCCCGGATCCAGCGGGACTGTCCCGATTTTGACAGTCAGCCCCGCGATCCCAGGCGGGACATTAGTTGTCCCGCACTGGTTGGAAGGTGTGTATATCACCCGGTCAGCTCCCTGAGCCCCTGCACCCGCAGAGCAGCATATTGGCTGCTCTGTGCGCACAGGACCTGTGATGAAATCACAGGATGGGAGGAGTCAGGGGGTCACATGATCGGGAGGACCTCCGTGTACAGGACTCTGCTGGTTGTCATGGCGCTGGAGGAGGGTAAGCGTATGTGTGAGGTCAGGAGATGTTTACAGTGTGGATGTAGCATAGCCGTGTGTGTACGAGGTGTATGGATCGGAGCAGCGTGTGAAAGGTGTATGGAGCGGAGTCGTGTGTGTAAGAGGTGTACAGAGCCGTGTGTACGAGGTGTACGGAGCACAGCCGCGTGTGTACGTGGTGTTCGAAGCGGAGCAGCGTGTGAAAGGTGTATGGAGCAGTCTCGTGTGTGTAAGACATGTACGGAGCGGAGCCATGTGTGTACGAGGTGTACAGAGCAGAGCCACGTGTGTACGAGGTGTGCGGAGCAGAGCCATGTGTGTACAAGGTATACGGAGTGGAGCAGCGTGTGCAATGTGTATGGAGCGTGTTATGACCTGGTGGTTAAGAGGCCACACTGATATGACCTGGTGGCTAAAACGCAACATGGAACGAGCTCTGAGAAGGTGGTATCTCTACTGACCGCAGTCCCTAATCCTAACAACAACACTAGTAATAGCCGTGGGATGTTCCTGACTCTCCCTAGACACCTCTTCACAGCCTAAGAACTAACTACCCTTAAAGAAGGAAATAGAAAGCTATCTTGCCTCAGAGAAAACCCCAAAAGGAAAGACAGCCCCCCACAAATATTGACTGTGAGTGGAGAGGGAAATGACGTACACAGAAATGAAATCAGATTTCAGCAAAGGAGGCCAATACTAAACTTGATAGACAGAGAGAAAAGGATACTGTGCGGTCAGTATTAAAAACTACAAAATCCACGCAGAGTTTACAAAAATGAACTCCACACTGACTCACGGTGTGGAGGGGCAAATCTGCTTTCCCAGAGCTTCCAGCTAGCCTGAATATTACATAATGACAAGCTGGACAAAAAGAGAAATATTTGCAGAGCAATAGAGTCCAAGCAAATGGACAAACAAGAACTAGCAAAAACTTATCTTTTGCTGACAAGGACAGGCCATATGAGAAATCCAAGGAGAGAACCAAATTCAACCAAGAACATTGACAGCTGGCATGAACTAAAGCCCAGAGCAGGTTTAAATAACAAACCCAGGCAAGGCGATTAGTGAAGGCAGCTGCTACAGCTACCTAAAGGAGCAGCAGTTCCACTCGAAACCACCAGAGGGAGCCCAAGGGCAGAACTCACAAAAATACCATTAGCAACCACAGGAGGGAGCTCCAGAACGGAATTCACAACAGGAGCGGAGCCGTGTGTGTACGAGGTGTACAGAGTGGAGCAGTGTGTGTACGAGATGTATGGAGAGGAGCCGTGTGTGTATGAGGTGTACGGAGCGGAGCCGTGTGTGTGCAAGGTATATGGAGCGGAGCAGCGTGTGCAATGTGTATGGAGCGGAGCCGTGTGTGTACGAGATGTATGGAGCGGAGCCATGTGTGTATGAGGTGTACGGAGCAGAGCCGTGTGTGTGCAATGTATACGGAGCGGAGCAGCATGTGCAATGTGTATGGAGCAGAGCCATGTGTGTACGAGGTGCACGGAGTGGTGCCGTGTGTGTACGAGATGTATGGAGAGGAGCCATGTGTGTATGAGTTGTATAGAGCGGAGCCGTGTGTGTGCAAGGTATACGGAGCGGAGCAGCATGTGCAATGTGTATGGAGCGGAGCCGTGTGTGTACGAGGTGTACGGAGTGGAGCCGTGTGTGTATGAGGTGTATGGAGCGGAGCCGTGTGTGTACGAGGTGTATGGAGTGGAGCCGTGTCTGTATGAGGTGTACGGAGTGGAGCCGTGGGTGTATGAGGTGTATGGAGCGGAGCTGTGTGTGTACGAGGTGTACGGAGTGGTGCCGTGTGTGTACGATATGTATGGAGAGGAGCCGTGTGTGTATGAGGTTTACGGAGCGGAGCCATGTGTGTGCAAGGTATACGGAGCGGAGCAGCGTGTGCAATGTGTACGGAGCGGAGCCGTGTGTGTATTAGGTCTACGGATTGGAGCCGTGTGTGTACGAGGTGTACGGAGCGGAGCTGTGTGTGTACGAGTTGTACGGAGCGGAGCTGCATGTGCAAGGTGTATGGAGCGCAGTCGTGTGTGTACGAGGTGTATGGAGCAGAGCCATGTGTGTACGAGGTGTACGGAGTGGAGCCGTGTCTGTACGAGATGTATGGAGAGGAGCCGTGTGTGTATGAGGTGTACGGAGCGGAGCCATGTGTGTATGAGGTGTACGGAGCGGAGCCGTGTGTATAAGGTGTATGGAGCGGAGCCGTGTATGTACGAGGTGTACGGAGTGGAGTCGTGTCTGTACAAGGTGTATGGGGAGGAGCCGTGTGTGTATGAGGTGTACGGAGCGGAGCCGTGTGTGTACGAGGTGTACGAAGCGGAGCCGCATGTGCAAGGTGTATGGAGCGGAGTCGTGTGTGTACGAGGTGTATGGAGCGGAGTCGCATGTGTACGAAGTGTACGGAGCGGACGCTGGCTGTGTCGGATCGGAGCAAATATTGCTCCTCGTTCTGGCACTGACTGGCACAGGAGACACGGAGAGGTCTTTATCAGTGGCGTATCACAGCTGCAGCGACATGAGCAGTCAATGGCACAGCTGGATGACACCATTCAGCGCCGTGGGAGTGGAAGCTGCCGGCTGCTGCGAGCGTGCGTGGTGAAAGGTGTGTGTAGTGATGGAGAAGGCAATGATGGGGGTGGGGTAAACTTGTGTGGCCATTATACTGTACCCAGCATTGTGTGGGGGCCATTATACTGTATGGAGCATCGTGAGGGGCCATTATACTGTACCCAGCATTATGTGTGGCCATTATACTGTGTAAAGCATCATGTGGGGCCATTATGCTGTATGGACCATCACGTGGGGCAAGTATACTGTACGCAGCATCATGTGGGGCCATTATACAGTATGGAGCATAATGTGGCCATTATACAGTATGGAGCATTATGTGTGGCCGTTATACAGTATGGAGCATTATGTGTGGCCGTTATACAGTATGGAGCATCATATGGAGCCATTATACAGTAAGGAGCATCATGTGTGGCCATTATGCAGTATGGAGCATCATGTGTGGCCATTATACAGTACGCAGCATCATGTGGGGCCATTATACTGTATGGACCATCACGTGGGGCAACTATACTGTACGCAGCATCATGTGGGGCCATTATACAGAATGGAGCATAATGTGGCCATTATACAGTATGGAGCATTATGTGTGGCCATTATACAGTATGGAGCATCATGTGGCCATTATACAGTATGGAGCATCATGTGTGGCCATTATACAGTATGGAGCATCATGTGTGGCCATTATACAGTATGGAGCATCATGTGTGGCCATTATACAGTATGGAGCGTCATGTGTGGCCATTATACAGCATGGAGCACTGTGTGGCCATAATTTTTTGTTTATAATTATTGTTTACGAAACATTGTGATCAGAAGTGCTAAATGGGTGTGGTTGGGGCGTGACTAGTTGTGAAATGGGTTTGGTCAGAGGTGTGGCCTAAAATCTGCTGCGGCGCGCTGCACGCGCTGCTAACTTTGCCCCTCTTTCCCTTCCTCGAAAGTTGGGAGGTATGGCTTAACCCCATAGAGAATCTCTGGGACATTGTCAAGAGGAAGATGAGAGACACCAGACCCAACAATGCAGATGAGCTGAAGGCTGCTATCAAAGCAACCTGGGCTTCCATAACACCTCAGCAGTGCCACAGACTGATCGCCTCCATGCCACGCCGCATTGATGCAGTAATTGATGCAAAAGGAGCCCCTACCAAGTATTGAGTGCATTTACTGCACATACATTTCAGTAGGCCAATATTTCAGATTTTAAAATCATTTTTTCAAGCTGGTGTTATAAAGTATTCTAATTTACTGAGATAATGATTTTGGGGATTTCATTAGCTGTAAGCCATAATCATCATTAACAGAAATAAACACGTGAGATAGATCACTTTGTGTGTAATGACTCTACACTGTGTTCCAAATTATTATGCAAATTGGATTTAAGTGTCATAAAGATTTAATTGTTTTGTTTTTCAAATAAACTCGTGGATGGTATTGTGTCTCAGGGCTCAATGGATCACTGAAATCAATCTTAAGCACATGGGATAATTGGTTTTCCAGGTGATTCTAATTAAAGGAAAACTACTTAAAAATGATGTTCCACATTATTAAGCAGGTCACAGTTTTCAAGTAACATGGGAAAGAAAAAGGATCTCTCTGCTGCTGAAAAGCATCAAATAGTGCAATGCCTTGGTGAAGGGATGAAAACATTCGAAATTTTCCAAAAACATAAGCGTGATCATCGTACTGTTAAGAGATTTGTGGCTGTATCTGAGCACAAATGTGTTTGTGCTAATAAAGGCATAATGAGGAAGATTTATGCCAGGCAAGTTCATCGGATTAAGAGAGCAGCTGCTAAAAAGCCATTACAAAGCAGCAAACAGATATTTGAAGCTGCTGGTGCCTCTGGAGTCCCTCGAACCTCAAGGTGTAGGCTCCTTCACAGGCTTGCTGTGGTGCATAAACCTACTATTCGGCCACCCCTAAACAGTGTTCACAAGCAGAAATGGTTGTATTGGGCCCACACATATGTAGGGGACAGGGACCTGGTGAGCTGTGCAGACGGGTGGAACCATTGTTGCCGGGAGTCGGGGTTCCGGGGGACGGATTTGAGGGGTGCATGGGAAGCCAGGCTCATGTGACAGGAGGAAGAGTGACGCAGGGAGAGGAGAGGATAAAAAGCAAAACGCGCGAAAGCAGGGGCAGAGAAGCGCGGGAAATCTCTGAGGAGAGGAAACTGCAGCGCAGTTGTTGTGAGTGTGCAGGCCGCAGTGAGACTTGCTGGAAGCAGGGGGGAAACGTGCAACAGACACTGCGGGCAACTACCAGAGCCCCCAAAAAGAGGCGCATTCGTCGTCAGCGACCCCCCAGGCAGAGGGGTAGTGCTGACCAGCTCAGGGACAGTATTACCGCGCTCCCTGAGAGCACCTTGCCAGAGAGTGCTACGGACTCGCATGGTTTCGTCTCAGCTGTGACTGATACTGATTATTCTCCTAATCCTCCTCAAAAAGACTCTTCTCTGGACTGGGAGGCTGTTACCTCGGATCAACGTCCGCCTGCAGGAGGGAACGCAGCACCGCAAAAGACATTCTGGACTCGACTCTACGCCTGGGCCCGCCGCCAGAAGACACCTCCTTCCTCCGCCATCAGGACTACGGCGTTGTCGGAGCCTCACCGTCAGGACTACATCGCTGAACCAGCACTGATAAGTGACCGTTGTTGACTTTATCTTAGTAGGGAGTCACTAGTGAGGCGCTGCCGCGTTCTACGGGTATAGTTCAGGGCGGTCATATAGTAATTAGGATTTACTGCGAGATTGTGTTCTTGTATATAAGTTCCCTGCGTGGAAAAACGTTTGTCATCTTTTTGGTTGGAAGTTAAAAAGAAAGTTAAAAACGCTATTTGCTTTCTGGCTCCTATTTGTCCCTGCATCCTTCTTTACCTGCGGTCCCTACATTTGGCGTAGTCGGCAGGATGCAGGATCCAAAGAAGGAGCCAGAAGATACGGAGGATGGGGCTGGGCCTAGAGCTTCTCTCTCATTGGGGGCCATGTTAAACAATTTGCCCAAGTTTAATGGGAGCAACATGTTGTTGTGGAGCTGGACTGAAAGGATGAGGGGGCTGTTGAGAATGCATCCTATGACCCCAGCCCTGGAAGCAGAGGTGGCCATTATGGCCTTAGACGGAGAGGCTCGGGATTCAGTGATGTTGAGACCCCCCACAGAGCGGAATACTTTTACCGGGGTGTTACATGTGTTAGAGGGGACGCACGGGGATCCCACCGACGTAGGAGAGCTGCGGGCCCGGTTGTTTGGACGGCGACAAAAAGAGGGCGAGACTGTCACTCAGTACATGAATGCTCTGCAAGAGCTAAACATTGCAATCGTGCGGAAAGATGGTATGGGGATGGGACATGTTGACGTGACCCTGCGCGACCAACTGGTGACGGGACTGCGGGATGAGTTGACCAAACAGGCTCTACGTGAACGAGTGCGGGTCGACCCGCGCCTGACTTTCTCCGACATAGGCAATGAGGCCCGCACCCGGAAGCAAGAGAGGGGGGTGACGGTCCTGACAGGAGAGGCTCGGGTTATCCTGACCGCTGCACCAGGAGGGGGTGAGCCGTCGTGGGTTCAGGAGATGCGGCAGGAGCTCAAACAAATCCGAGAGGAACTGGCCGAAGTTAAAAAAAATGCGCGAAGCCCAAGGGAGCTACCCCGGGGGCAAGGGTCTGGGAGTCCAGCTCGTGGCGCTCGTCCAGGATATTATCCGGTCCCCGGTGCTTGCTATGGTTGCGGGGAGGCAGGACATTTCGCACGGGAGTGCCCCCGGAGAGGGAGGGCCTCGTCACGGCGGCCGTTAAACTAGAGGACTCCGAGCTAAGGGGACGACGCTCGGAGTCAGAATCCCCGCGGATGGGTGGTGAAAGTCCCGAAAATTTGGTTGCCAGCTGCCCCCTGGTTTGGGCAGAGTTTGAAGGGCGGGCTGTACGTTGTCTGGTGGACACCGGATCTCAAGTCACGACGATGCCCGAGGCCTATTTTAGAAAACACTTCCCTGTGTCAGTCAGACCCCAATGGGGCCCCGTAATCCGGTTGCAGGCCGCCAATCAGCTGCCCATCCCAGTGGAAGGGGTCACCTGGATGCAAATATCTTTATGTGGGAAAGACCTGGGCCGCCGGGGGGTTGTGTTGACGCGGGGGGATCCCAGCCCACAACATATCGTGACTTTGGGGATGAATGTATTGAAGGACTTTGGCAGTTTGCTGTTAGGGGAGACCACACAAGAGACACTCAATCAGTGGGGGACCAGTACACCTCAAGGCTCCGTGTTCAGACAGTTAGTGAGGGAAGTCCGTGTGCAAGAGACCTTTCAGGAGGGAGACATACTAGGGAAAGTAATCACCTCCCCGACAGCAGAAGTGACGTTTCCCCCAGGACAGACTGTTATATCCCTGCCCATCCGAGCTCGCATCCCTCTGGAAGGAGTGCAAGTGCAGGTTGAGCCCACCTTTACGTCCCCTTTGCCCACAGGACTGCTGGTGGCCCGATCTCTGGCTACTGTTAAAAATGGGGCCGTACCAGTGCGATGTGTGAATGTGGACGAACACGATGTCGTGCTACGGGTCCGAAGTGAGATGGCCAAAGTGTTACGACCGTTAGAAGTGATGCCTCCTCCAGATACTTTACAGTTAAAGGTGGATTCCCCTGATCCCTGGATGGTCAGTGTCCGGTCTACACAGGATCCTGAGCTGATAGCGTTCCGAAAAGGTCAAACTATTCTGGAACATATGCGAGCAGAATTACCGGGTCTGGATCCATCACAAGTCTCGCGAGTGCAGCGGCTCCTTGGACACTATGCTGAAGTGTTTGCGCAACATGAAGATGATTTTGGCTGTACCACGGCCATCGAACATGGAATTCCGACCGGAGATACAGTGCCCATCAGGGAGCGGTACAGACAGATTCCCCCGCAGATGTACCAGGAAGTAAAGACGTTGTTAGGCCAGATGCTACAAAAGGGAGTGATCCGCGAGAGTCAGAGCCCGTGGGCTGCCCCGATCGTGCTGGTGCGGAAAAAGGACGGCACGCTCCGGTTCTGTGTGGACTATCGTAAGCTAAATGCATGCACCGTCCGAGACTCTTATCCACTTCCCCGTATCGAGGAGTCTCTCTCCGTGCTGGGTCGGGCCAAATATTTTTCCACCTTAGACCTAGCCAGCGGATACTGGCAGGTCCCGATGACAGAAGCAGATCGTCCTAAGACAGCGTTCATCCTTCCCATGGGACTATTTGAGTTCAATCGAATGCCGTTTGGGCTGGCCAACGCTCCAGGCACCTTCCAACGATTAATGGAGCGGTGTCTGGGGGATTTGAACTTCGAGGCCACTCTCATTTATCTGGATGACATCATCATCTACGCCCCAACATTCGAGGAACATCTGTGCCGACTGGAACAGGTACTAGACCGGTTGCTGAAATACGGGCTTAAGGTGAAGCCCCAGAAGTGTCACTTGTTCCGGGAACAGATCGAGTACCTGGGGCATGTGGTGTCCGCCGAAGGAGTCCGGCCATCGCAGGAGAAGATTGCTGCAATCCAGGAGTGGCCCACACCGGAGACCGCTAAGGATGTACGGGCGTTCTTGGGCCTCGCTGGGTACTACCGGCGCTTCGTGAAGAATTTTGCTCGCCGTTCTCACAATCTACAAGTCCTGCTGAAAGGAAGCTCCCCCAAGGAACGGGGAAAGAAGATACAATGGCAGGAGTCACAAGAAGCAGCGTTCCGGGACTTGAAGACAGCTCTCATGGAGCCGCCGGTGTTGGCTTATGCGGACTTTTCGCAACCGTTCATCCTACACACCGACGGCAGCTCTCAGGGATTGGGGGCTGTGTTGTCTCAGGTTCAGGATGGGCGGGAGAGAGTGATCGCCTATGCGAGTCGGTCTCTTCATGACTCTGAGTTGAACCCAGACAATTACAGTTCTTTCAAGGTGGAGCTGCTGGCCGTGGTGTGGGCTATGATGGAGCGGTTCGCTGAGTACCTGGCCGGTTCCGAGGTGCTGATACGCACGGATAACAACCCATTGGCACATCTGGAAAATGCAAAATTGGGTGCCCTAGAACAGCGCTGGGTAGCCCGGATGGCCAAGTACAGATACCGTATCCTTTACAAGCGAGGAGCGGAGAATGTTCATGCTGATGCATTATCTCGTCTGCGGAAGAATCCCCCAAGGACTAACCGAGATGAGGAGCTGGAGGGAGAAGAAATCCCCTACGCCATCGGGGGCGCTACTCGGACGGCTGTGAGCCGGGAACAGACCGGGAACGGAACGGCTACAGGACTGTTGGTTCAGAGTCGGGACGAATGGATACGGCTGCAACAGGAAGACCAGGAACTAGCTCCATTGCGACAGTGGATAACGAATGGTCTATTGCCCGTGAGAAGCCCTGGACAAACTCTCCCGTCAGACCTGAACCTTCTTCTGCGGCAGTGGGAGCGCCTAACTCTTCAGGACGGGCTCTTATGCCACTTAACCATGGCTCAGGCAGATTCCGAGCCGACCTGGCAGATGGTCTTACCAGGGCCCGTGGTGGCCGCAGTTGCTAAAGAAGCTCATGAGTCCGGGGCACACTTCGGAGTGAAGAGGACGTTTAAGTGGCTGCAAACTCGGTTCTATCATCCTCGGCTGCTTGCGGAAGTACAAACTGCCTGTAGACAATGTCGACAATGTGAGCTAACCAAGTCACCGGAGGAAAGGGCGCCTGTGCAGAGCATCACGACGTCTGCCCCTTTTGAAGTATTAATGATAGACTACATTACCATTGGAGCAGCGCATCAAGGCTACGAACACTGCCTCGTTATAGTAGATCATTTTTCAAAATTCGCGGTAGTCACCCCTACCCGTGATCAGACAGCTGAGTCGGCGGCGAGCGCTATCTGTAAGAACTTTATTCAAGTTTACGGCTGTCCGAGGCGAATACATTCGGATCAAGGCGCCTGTTTCTTGGGCAAAGTCATGGAAGAGCTGCATCGCCTCTACGGCATTGATAAGTCACGCACCACACCGTATCATCCCCAGGGAAATGGGGCTTGTGAGCGGTTTAACCGGACTTTGCTTCAAATGCTGCGTGCGCTAGAACAAGATCAGAAGGCCCGCTGGCCGGAGTATGTGTCGGACCTAGTGTGGGTCTACAACAATAGAGTTCATCAAGTCACAGGACGCACCCCGTATGAAGTGGTCTTTGGGCGCCCAGGAAAAGGCATGACAGATCTGGAACTGTCTTCGGAGGAAGAAGGCCCCCGAACAGGGATGGCTTCGTGGGTGCGTGATCATCGGCATCGGCTGCAGACCTTACACCGACTGGTACACACTCGAATTCGGGAAGTGGAGCATCGGAGCACCCCTACAGCAAAACCCCCAGAGTTCTGGCCAGGTGATCGAGTACTCGTTCGAGAGCAAAGACCGCAAAACAAGTTAGACCATCGTTGGGAAAAAACACCCTATCGGGTGCTTCGCCGTATAGACCCGCATGGACCTGTATATGAAGTGCAGTCTGAGGCCCTCGGAAGTACAGGTACTCGCATTCTTCATCGCAACATGCTCCGGTTGTGTCGCTCTGTTGACTCGGACACCCCGGAATCCGCAATCAGGGAAGAGCCACCTACGACTGAATCCCCCAACAACCATTGGTGGGATGAAGAAGATGATGAAGAAGAAGAACGGTAATACTCCCCCTATCTCGACTACTACACTACCCCTGACCAGTCACTCTTCCGCTGACGACATTTCCCCAACACCCCCTATACAAGGACCCGAGCCACGACGTTCTGAACGTTCTACTGCCGGTAGACCCCCAACTCGCTACAGTCCTGACTTACACACCAGACAGACCCAAGTGTGGAACAATCCGTCAGGTGGGCGACCTGTCAGTGCGAAGGCCTCGCCCAGGGACTGGCGAGCATACAGGGTGGGGGAATGTAGGGGACAGGGACCTGGTGAGCTGTGCAGACGGGTGGAACCATTGTTGCCGGGAGTCGGGGTTCCGGGGGACGGATTTGAGGGGTGCATGGGAAGCCAGGCTCATGTGACAGGAGGAAGAGTGACGCAGGGAGAGGAGAGGATAAAAAGCAAAACGCGCGAAAGCAGGGGCAGAGAAGCGCGGGAAATCTCTGAGGAGAGGAAACTGCAGCGCAGTTGTTGTGAGTGTGCAGGCCGCAGTGAGACTTGCTGGAAGCAGGGGGGAAACGTGCAACAGACACTGCGGGCAACTACCAGAGCCCCCAAAAAGAGGCGCATTCGTCGTCAGCGACCCCCCAGGCAGAGGGGTAGTGCTGACCAGCTCAGGGACAGTATTACCGCGCTCCCTGAGAGCACCTTGCCAGAGAGTGCTACGGACTCGCATGGTTTCGTCTCAGCTGTGACTGATACTGATTATTCTCCTAATCCTCCTCAAAAAGACTCTTCTCTGGACTGGGAGGCTGTTACCTCGGATCAACGTCCGCCTGCAGGAGGGAACGCAGCACCGCAAAAGACATTCTGGACTCGACTCTACGCCTGGGCCCGTCGCCAGAAGACACCTCCTTCCTCCGCCATCAGGACTACGGCGTTGTCGGAGCCTCACCGTCAGGACTACATCGCTGAACCAGCACTGATAAGTGACCGTTGTTGACTTTATCTTAGTAGGGAGTCACTAGTGAGGCGCTGCCGCGTTCTACGGGTATAGTTCAGGGCGGTCATATAGTAATTAGGATTTACTGCGAGATTGTGTTCTTGTATATAAGTTCCCTGCGTGGGAAAAACGTTTGTCATCTTTTTGGTTGGAAGTTAAAAAGAAAGATAAAAACGCTATTTGCTTTCTGGCTCCTATTTGTCCCTGCATCCTTCTTTACCTGCGGTCCCTACACATACATGAAGACTAATTTCCAAACAGTCTTGTTTACTGATAAGTGTTGAGCAACCCTGGATGGTCCAAATGGATGGAGCAGTGGATGACCACCATGTCCCAACAAGGCTGCAACGTCAGCAAGGAGGTGGAGGAGTAATGTTTTGGGCCAGAATCATGGGAAACAGCTGGTAAGGCCCTTTAAGGTTCCTGAAGGTGTGAAAATGACCTCTGCAAAGAATATAGAGTTTCTGACTGACAACTTTCTTCTATGGTCTAAAAAGCAGAAACGTGCCTTCAGGAGCAAAATCATCTTCATGCCGACAATGCCCCATCTCATGCTGCAAAGAATACCTCTGAGTCATCTTCCCCTGACCTCAACCCTATAGAGAACCTTTAGAGGATCATCAAGCAAAAGATCTATGAGGGTGGGAGGCAGTTCACATCCAAACAGCAGCTCTGGGAGGCTATTCCAACTTCACGCAAAGAAATACAAGCAGAAACTCTCCAAAAACTCACAAGTTCAATGGATGCAAGAATTGTGAAGGTGACATCAAAGAAGGGTTCCTATGGTAACATGTAACTTGGCCTGTTAGGATGTTTTAGAGTTAAATAGCTTTTTTGTTCAGTGAATGTGACCTCCTAATGCTGCAAATTCCACAAATGAGCATTTTCAGTTCTTTAAAACATATCAAATGTTTAGAACTTCTACTGTGCCTAATAATTTGGAACAGTGCATTTTGAGTTTTTATTCATTTTGGAGATTATACTGTTATCATTGGGAGGTTTCTTCAATAAAATTTGATGTATACTCTAACAAGTGATGACTTTTATTAGACTGACTGTCATTTGCACCGACCATTTAGGAAAATCTGATAAAAATGTAATTTGCATAATAATTTGGAACATAGTGTATATAATATAGGAGTTTCACTTTTTGTATTGAAAAAACAGAAATAAATTATCTTTTTGATGATATTCTAATTTTGTGAGAAGCACCTGTAGATGTCATAGTACAGGGATAATACACACAGAGTTTTCATGGTGCAGAAAGTGATGTAACATTTTATTGGTTATGGTCATTCAGTTCATTTAGTCGTGTGCCACTTATCAGTCTGCCGGGCAATGTCGTGTCTGATACTGAAGTGAACTTAGTACAAGTCCTAGAGCAGAACCTCCAGTAGTGAGTCCTACAGCCGCACAGATCTGCTTCCCATCTTCTCCCTCTACCCTCAGTTTGGTGGAATTCTACCTCTTTATCAGACGATCTAGATTATATGTTACCTGTACGATATTAGACCTGCGGTAGACATATAATTTATGGGTTTGGTTCCTTGTTTTCCTATTTCGCAGCGGGGTTTTCCACTTTCTGGCGTTATCATCACCCCTGTGTTCCTGCTGTGTGGCCTCCCCTGGGTGAGACATGTATGTGCAGATCTCCAGGCCCCACTGATTAAGAATCCTAGGGAAATCCCTGCGAGGGGGAAGGAAGGAGAAGGAAAACCTTCTTTGTGATCTTTGTAGATCTGCGCAGTCACCACCGCGCCATACTGCCTGCACGCTGGTTTCCTATGGGCTGATGAGCGCAATAATAGACTAAACGTAACAAGTTTTCCTACTGTCTTAAGGTTAATAGATAACTGTTCCTCCACCATGTTTTTTACCGCAGCTTTGCTTGCTCAGATTGGCTGCCCAGATCAGCCAGAAACAATGACATGGAAAGAGGATTTATAATAGATTGTAATTTATGAGCAACTAAAAGAGTCTGAAAAAGAGTCGGTCTTATACATTTTCCATTTAACGAGATTATAAAAACATGGCTACTTTCTTCAGAAAAAAGCGCCACGCCTGTCTGCAGGTTGTGTCTGGTATTGCAGCTCAGCTCCATTTAAGTGAATAGAGAAAAGCTGCAATACCGCACACAACCTGCGGACAGAGGTGGGGCTGTTTCTAGCAGAATGAAGCAATGATTTGTAAATATTTAGACAATGCTTTTAGCTGGAAAATGTTGACTGAGGCAGAAGAGTTGTAAACATAAGGATCGTAGCAATGGATTTCTTACCAGATCAGTCAGTGCGTGGGTCGACTGTACGAAGACGGAGACCCTCTGTAGAGTGAGAACATTACAGTCAGCTAGCAGACAGCATATAGGGGAAAGGGGGTCACATCATTCCTGCCAGCAAAATGGTGCCCTGCGGTGGTCGGGCTGGAGGGCTGGTTGGCCCATTATTAACTCCTGCTGTCCGGTGCATTGACCCTAAATACCCAGTGCAGGTATTAAAGGGGTCGCTTCATCAGAGACACAACATTTCAAAATATTTCTGTCCAGGAATTACTCCTAGAGACGGGCTATCCTTTCATCTGCATCGGCGGTGGACAGCGCTGAGGACATCCCCTGTACATGTGTGTGCTATGGGCCATGCGCTGCTGGCAGGTACTATCCATGCCTCGTATACTAATGCACATGATTGGGGGCTCTCACCTCCTGATACAGAAATGACACTGGAGATCCCTTTCCACAGTTAATAAAACAGAGCTGCCTTCTTCCAAAAATAGCGCCACTCCAGTCCATAGGTTGTTTCTAGTATTGCATGCTCCGCTCTATTGCTCTGAAGGAGGCTGAGCGGCAATACCACACGTAGCCTGTGTGCGGGTGTGGCACTATTTTTTGTAACTGCTTCTTTATGAGGTGATTAGAAAAACATGGCTGCTTTACTTCAGAAACAGCGCCACCTCTGACCATGGATTCTGAGTGGGATTATCGCTCAGCTGGGTTTACTTCAACGGAGCAGAGTTGCAATGCCAGACGTAACAGACGATCAGGGGTGGAACTTTTTGTGAACGAAAACAGCCATGTTTTTCGAATTCTTTACAATTCCTTTAAAGGGTTGGTATTCTGTGCATGGGATCAGAAAGCATGCTTGTTGGTGGTCTCCAGACTTAAGACCCATTATACCTGGTCTCCTGGGAACACGGCAGAATCCTGGCCACAGGGAACTCTCTGCTCCTTCCAGTTGGAGGCATTCTCAAAGTTTGTATCTGGGATCCAGCTCCTGTAAGTGGCGTCTAATGGGGCAACTAAAATAATAATGAATAAATATTTACAAAAATGCAGCAAAGTAGAAAACAAAAGGAAGGAAAATGGAGCCATCAAGAGTGGAGCCCGAGGCGGCTCTTATAGGGGCCCAAGGTCAGCTCTTATAGGGGCCCGAGGCGGCTCTTGTCTGCACTCTTACAATTTCTTACAAAGGGGAGAGGTTTTTTTTTGGAAGCCTCATTGCCCAGTATGGCAACTATATAACCTGCAACTTGCAGAACAGATCAATACATGCAGGGTCCTTATTTAATAGAAAGGAGGAAAATTGAGGATTTAGCTATCCTATGGCCCATATACTGCTGCCATGCAGTTCCTACAACCTCTGGCAAAAATTATGGAATCACCGGCCTTGGAGGATGTTCATTCTGTTGTTTAATTTTGTAGAAAAAAAGCAGATCACAGACATGGCACAAAACTAAAGTCATTTCAAATGGCAACTTCCTGGCTTTAAGAAACACTAAAAGAAATCATGGACAAAAATGTGGTAGTCAGTAATGGTTACTTTTTTAACCAAGCATAGGGTAAAAATTATGGAATCACTCAATTCTGAGGAAAAAAATATGGAATCACTCAATTCTGAGGAAAAAATTATGGAATCGCCCTGTAAATTTTCATTCCCAAAACTAACACCTGCCTCAAATTAGATCTGTTCTTTAGTCTGCAACTAAAAAGGAGTGATCACACCTTGGAGAGCTGTTGCACAAAGTGGACTGACATGAATCATGGCTTCAACACGAGAGATGTCAATTGAAACAAAGGAGAGGATTATCAAACTCTTAAAAGAGGGTAAATCATCACACAATGTTGCAAAAGATGTTGGTTGTTCACAGTCAGCTGTGTCTAAAATGTGGACCAAATACAAACAACATGGGAAGGTTGTTAAAGGCAAACATACTGGTAGACCAAGGAAGACATCAAAGTGTAAAGTCCTGAAACTTCAAGCAATATGTCTCCAAAACAGGAAATGCACAACAAAACAAATGAGGAACGAATGGGTGAAAACTGGAGTCAACGTCTGTGACCGAACTGTAAGAAACCGTCTAAAGGAAATGGGATATACATACAGAAAAGCTAAATAAAAGCAATCATAACACCTAAACAGAAAAAAAACAAGGTTACAATGGGCTAAGAAAAAGCAACCGTGGACTGTGGATGACTGGATGAAAGTCATATTCAGTGATGAATCACGAATCTGCATTGGGCAAGGTGATGATGCTGGAACTTTTGTTTGGTGCAGTTCCAATGAGATTTATAAAGATGACTGCCTGAAGAGAACATGCAGATTTCCACAGTCATTGATGATATGGGGCTGCATGTCAGGTAAAGGCACTGGGGAGATGGCTGCTATTACATCTTCAATAAATGCACAAGTTTATGTTGATATTTTGGACACTTTTCTTATGCCATCAATTGAAAAGATGTTTGGGGATGATGAAATCATTTTTCAAGATGATAAAGCATCCTGCCATAGAGCAAAAACTATGAAAACATTCCTTCAAAAAAAGACACATAAGGTCAATGTCATGGCCTGCAAATAGTCCGGATCTCAATCCAATTGAAAATCTTTGGTGGAGGTTGAAGAAAATGGTCCATGACAAGGCTCCAACCTGAAAAGCTGATCTGGCAACAGCAATCAGAGAAAGTTGGAGCCAGATTGATGAAGAGAACTGTTTGTCACTCATTAAGTCCATGCCTCAGAGACTGCAAGCTGTTAGAAAAGCCAGAGGTGGTGCAACAAAATACTAGTGATGTTTTGGAATGTTTTTTTGTTTGTTTGTTTTTCATGATTCCATAATTTTTTCCTCAGAATTGAGTGACTCCATAATTTTTCCCCTATGCTTGGTTAAAAAAAGAAACCGTTACTGACTGCCACATTTTTTGTTCTTGATTTCTTTAAGTGTTTCGTAAAGCCAGAAAGTTGTCATTTGAAATGACTTTAGTTTTGTGCCATGTCTGTGATCTGCTTTTTTTTCTACAAAATTAAACAACTGAATGAACATCCTCCAAGGCCGGTGATTCCATAATTTGTGCCAGGGGTTGTAGATACAGTGAGAAGTCGGCTGTTATCAGGGACAGAGTTTGGGGGGGCCGTGAGAAATACGCTTTTAGTTCATCCAAAAATGTACCCCATTTTGGAATATAAGTAAAACTAATATCGACTCCACAGCTGGACTTGGCAATATTTCGGTTTCAGTATCTGGGGTCATCGCATTTTGTAGAATTGCTCCCAATTTTGACTTTTCTTTCTTAAGTTTCATTGTATCAGTTTCTTTCTCAGGTTTTTTTTTTTTGTCTTGATATTACAGGTCACATCCAGTCATTAGAAAACTAGATGTGTGAGAAATACTGAGATTAAAAGAGCAAAAAAAATGTAAAAACTCCCTGCGTCTAATTCCCCTCTTATCACTGTATCACTATTGATAATTATTACGATCGCTATCACAGAGGTTTTCACTCATCAGTCCTGAGGGAGCGCAGATAAAAAGTCTCATCCCCCAATAAAGACCTTCGGGACTTAACCTGTGACCTACAAACTGCGTCTCCTTATTACACGGCGACTCTGCTAATATCGAAAACGGTCAAAGAAAGTTAGGAGCCCCCGATTCACTATTCACAGCGATGATCTGCACCTTGATTTGTAGAAGGTTTGCACAAATAGAAAAATGCAAAACTTTACCTTGCAGTGAAGATATCAAATAAATGGAGGAGGCCCATGTGACTTTTTTTTAAGCTTTTGCTTGTGATCACACGGTGATAATTGAACCACATTTCTACATGTAATGATCTGCAGGACTTACCGTAAATGTGATTGCTCAGAATTGTACATTGCCTGCTGTCTGCTACAGAACTGAGGTGCAATACCACACAAAACCTGTAGACGGGGGTGGTGCTGTTTCTGGAAGAAAATCGAACTTTTCTTTTCCTGGACTATCCCTTTAAGAGATTATCAAATTGAATCTTGACTCTTGTAACCCAGAGAGGAAGTGGTCTCATTACACAGATGACAATGTGAAGAGAGACCACTTTACATGAATGTTCTGACTTCAATTAGCAACTTGTTGGTCTGCTTCTTGGTAATAACTGGGGGCGGGGGGTGTCTGGCCTGCAAGCGCCTTTAAAATTGTATTGAACCCCTGAAAAATGCAGTCAATTTTAATTTTTGAGATCTCAATTTTTTCTTCCATAACTTTTTTTTTAAAACTTTTACGTGCATATATGGGGGCTCATTTCTTGTGTTACAATTTATAGCTTTCAATGGCGCCATTTATTATATTATACAATGTGCAGAAAACAATAAAAAAGGCAGAGTGTTAATAGCAGTATTATCTTGGTGCCTTTTTTTTATTTTGTTGGAACAGTCCATCATTGTTTATTGGGGTCCACTTTATGGGGTAACATTGACCTGGAGATACGATTCTCTGGGTCAGTTCGATTACAGTAATACCAAATCTGTATGGTTCTGTTTACTATTTTAGAGGCTATAAAAAAAAAAAAAAAGTTTTCAGAACTTTATAAATAAAAAAACGATTGTGTTATCTTTTTCAGAAACTTTATTATTCCATTTTTTGCGGTGTTTACTGGTTTGTGTTTTTTTTTGTGCCGAGCTGCGGTTTTTAATGCCAGAATCTTTGGGTACATTCAATGCTTTGATCACATTTATTAAAAAAAAAATCTAAAATTTAGTTGTGTTTCCAATGTTTAAACTTTATGGCATTTACGTTATATCATTTTATACGGATTAGAATTTTACAAATGCGACAGTACTAACTATGCTTTTATTTATTTATTATTTTTTTAACTGATGATAAGAGGGTGAATCCAATTTTAATAACTTTTATTTTCACTATGTTTTAGACCCTCCCTCCCCCAAAGGACCTGAAACTGATTGATCGATCACCAGTACTATATAATAGTATAATTCTGGAGTTCATATCAGAAGTCATGGTTCCTTATGGCGATCACAGCCTGTTTGGAGCAAGCGCAGCCCCTGAACCCACCCAATGATGTAACGGCAGCCAGGTCTGAAGATCTGTGATTGCCGAGTGACATTATTGTTGCAGTGATTTAACCATGGACCCCTTTCCTAAAATACTATACCAAAAAAATTGCAATAAAAAAATAAATAAAAATAACCTGTCTGAACCCCGATTATTACAATGTTTCCAGGAAGTGAATAGAAAGTAATAGGACCAGAAATTTAAGTCAATTTTTTGAAAGGTCACATCACAGTGAAGAGACCTGTTCGGAACATGCAAAGTAGTAAGAAAAAGTGGCAAATTCACCCAGAGGCTCTTCCACAGTCAAACTCATGACTAACAGAAGTAATTCAACACCAAAATGTATCTCTGTTTATTTCTATATTTACATATTTATCTTAGAATTCTACATTCACTTCTGTATCTGAATCACAGGGGTATATTTCTGGGAGGTGCTCCAGTACTGTATGCTTATTGGCTATCTGCACACAGTTTTTTAGGAGTTTATCGAGCAGAAACTCTACTAAATTTTCCTCCAATTATCAAAGCTGAGTTTCCGCTCAGTGGCTTGCCATGTGAGTTTTATTTTTTAAGAAGAATTTCTAGTAGAAACTCTAAATTTTTCTAAAAAATGCAAACTGCCTCAAAGACAAACCCTCTACAGAAAAAGCTCTATGTACATATATGCAAAAAAGCACTTGTGGTTTGACATCAGTTTTTTTGGCTTCTCTGCATAAGTCCATATGGAAAAATGCACCAAAAACAGCGCAGTCCCACAGTGCCTTAGATGCACAGTGAGGATGTGTCTGAAGGAAACCACATCCACCTTTGTTCGGTAAGGTCTCTTTCACATGTGACAGTTTTCACATGTACCAGAGACACTGACACACGTATGAATGGGTCTGTGCACATGTCAGTGTGTTTCCATGGACCGGGTGTCCGTGTGCACCACACTTTGACATGTCCGTTTTTTACTGTCAGCACGGGCCGCAAAGTGTCCCGCACACATACACACAGAGAACACACATTGATGGCATCCATGTGACACGCATCAGCTCCGGGGAAGAAGCGCTACACTAAGCGCTGTTCCCCGGCGGGAGGTGCTGAACACGGCTCTCATCATAGCAGGGGAGAATGATGAGAGACGTCTTCAGCCCCTGCTGCCGGGGAACAGCGCTTAGTGTAGTGCTTCTTCCCCGGCGGTCGTCCGTCTGGTACTGATGCGGCACACAGTCGCCACACGGACACGGATATCTCCAGTACCGGTTTTTCCTGTACCGGAAATATCAGGACGTGTGAAAGAGGCCTAAACTGTTTTGGAGCATATTTTGTGCACACACAAAAAAAAACAATGCAGCGCTCGCACTATGTGGGGACACGATATCCCCCATGTTTCTAAGTGCTGGAATGCGGCAGGGTGTTTTTTCCCCCCCAGGTGTCTGCACCAAATACACAATAGAAATCTGCTCCAATTGTGCTTTATGTTGCTGTTTTATTCCATTTTCCTCCTTCTTGGTGTGGATTCACTGACTGTAATCTGCTTTCTAATGTCGAAATGCTGCGATTCTGCACTTATGTCATTCTGATTATACATGGATTTTTTCCAGATCTCCTAAATAAAAGTCTATAAGAAAAAAATCATCAAAGGCCGTACAGTTTTGCAGCGTTTTTGAGCTTTCAGGTCATTAAATCACATCCACCTTACTTGAATTAATAAACATAACAGATTTATTTTATTTTTTCAGGAAAAAAATAAAAATAATTTCCTCTACGTGGGAACGTAAACTTGTAGATCCTGGGGGTGTCAGCACCTAAATTACAACTTGTGGAAGTTAGGAACCGTGGAGAGTTAGAACCCGTATGTGCAGGGGAAGAAATCTTGCTGCCTGACCGTCCCTGTGCCACACTAGAAGGTACCAGTATTAGTAAAGGCATATTTACGGTACATTTCACAGTTTTAATGCAGTTTTCTGCAAGTCGTCATCCCTGTGTCCACGGCTGAATATAGAAATAGTTTAGAAAGGTTGGAAACATCGTAAAGTGACAAAAAAAAAATCAGTCTGTGGATTATTGACGTTTTGTCTTTCCACTCAAGAACTGTATTATTCTGAGGGGAACCCCGATGACGGACGCCCCTCAGCTGCCTGCCCCTGGATTCCTCGAGCCATCACCAGCCCATATGGTTCTATGTTAGTTACATTATTACAAGCCGTACTTACTGACTGACAGGAGTGACAGCAGGATCTGTACGGTCCTCATGTTCTCGCAGATGTGACTGCAATGATCCCTGCACCTTGACCGCTGTTGTGTCATGTGAGGAGGTAGGAAGACGAAGATTCTACAAAGTCAGCAAAAACCTTCACTGCAAACTTTTCCCTCAAGTTTTTTTTTTTAGGGGGGGGGGTGAGTTTGACGAGTTCATGACTGATTAGCCGGCCTGGTGAGACGTGACATGTGTCACGCCACAATGTCATTGCACCGGCCCAGCCAATAAAAAGAAAACCTACAGATGCCGTCAGCCAAAAGACAGTCCTCCACGTATCTGCAGTGGCCGCAGACCGCCATCATGGGATGTGCGACTACATTTGTACCAACTTTAGTAAGAAATGTTATTCATAGGACAAGCCAAATAAAGTAGAGGGTTCAGCACCCAGTGTCCCTATCACCCCAACAGCAGAAGTGGCGAGTACCCTCCTCACGCTTTTATAATAAGCATTACCAAGCATTGAAGACCACTACTTAATGGTCTCTGTACTACATGTATCGGGCTCCAAGACAAAACTATGGGTGCAAAGGTAACAGGTGCACGTTGGCCCAGGTGACTGAGTGAGGTGAAAAGCTCAGACACAAGAAGACAACAGTATTACATAGTGGCATGTACAAGTTTGGGCACCCCTGGTCAGAATTACCGTGCCTAAAGTTAAAGATGACACATTTCCTTTGCATTTAAGGCAAAAAAAAAAAAATAATAAATTTTTTACACTGTAAAAATTGCAGAAAAGAAAATGAGGCGATGCAAAAGATTGGACACCTTTGGGGATTTGTGGGCTCAGATAAATTTTACCAATGTATAAGACCTTAATTAGCCTGTTAGAATTATGGCTCGTTCACTATCATCATTAGGAAAGGCCTGGTGATGCAAATTTCCCAGCTTTATAAACACCCAGCCTCCTCTAACCTTGTATCAAAAACAGCAGCCATGGGTTCTTCTAAGCAGCTGCCTAGTATTCTGAAAATGAAAATGGTGGAGGTCCACAAAGCAGGAGAAGGATATAGCAAGATAGCAAAGAGTTTTCAAGTTGCCTTTTCCTCAGTACAAAATGTAATTAAGAAATGTTCGTTACCAGTAACAATGGAGGTCAACATAAGGTCTGGAAGACCAAAGAAAATTTCTGTGAGAGCTGCTCGTAGGATCACTAGAGAGGCAAATCAGAGGCAAATTGACTGCAAAAGACCTTCAGAAAGATTTAGCAGACTCTGGAGTTGTGGTACATTGTTCTACTGTTCAGAGACACCTGCACAAAGGAAATGTGCCATCTGTAACTTTAGGCCTTTTAGAGCTCATTTCATCTTCAACTTGCTTAACTGTTCACAATAGTAATTTTAACCAGGGGTGCCAAAACTTTTACATGCCACTGTAAATGGCACCTGGTAAATGGGAGCAAGCTACACATTTCGCATTGTGATCTAGGAGCTTCAATTTCCTCTATAATTGAACATTAACCCCTTCCCGACATTTGACGTACTATCCCGTCGAGGTGGGGTGGGCCCGTATGACCGCCGACGGGATAGTACGTCATCACCGATCAGCGGCGCTCACGGGGGGAGCGCGGCCGATCGCGGCCGGGTGTCAGCTGCATATCGCAGCTGACATCCGGCACTATGTGCCAGGAGCGGTCACGGACCGCCCCCGGCACATTAACCCCCGGCACACCGCGATCAAACATGATCGCAGTGTACCGGCGGTATAGGGAAGCATCGCGCAGGGAGGGGGCTCCCTGCGGGCTTCCCTGAGACCCCCGGAGCAACGCGATGTGATCGCGTTGCTGCGAGGGTCTCCTACCTCCTTCCTGGCTGCAGGTCCCGGATCCAAGATGGCCGCGGCATCCGGGTCCTGCAGGGAAGGAGGTGGCTTACCGAGTGTCTGCTCAGAGCAGACACTTGGTAAGCCTGCAGCCCTGCACAGCAGATCGTCGATCTGGCAGAGTGCTGTGCACACTGCCAGATCAATGATCTGTGATGTCCCCCCCTGGGACAAAGTAAAAAAGTTAAAAAAAATTTTTTCCACATGTGTAAAAAAAAAAAAAAAAAAAATCCTAAATAAATAATAATAAAAAAATATATATTATTCCCATAAATACATTTCTTTATCTAAATAAAAAAAACAAAACTATAAAAGTACACATATTTAGTATCGCCGCGTCCGTAACGACCCAACCTATAAAACTGCCCCACTAGTTAACCCCTTCAGTAAACACCGTAAGAAAAAAAAAAAAAAAACGAGGCAAAAAACGCTTTATTACCATACCGCCGAACAAAAAGTGGAATAACACGCGATCAAAAAGACTGATATAAATATCCATGGTACCGCTGAAAACGTCATCTTGTCCCGCAAAAAACAAGCCGCCATACAACATTATCAGCAAAAAAATAAAAAAGTTATAGTCCTGAGAATAAAGCGATACGAAAATAATTATTTTTTCTATATTTTAGTTTTTATCGTATAAAAGCGCCAAAACATAAAAAAATGATATAAATGAGATATCGCTGTAATCGTACTGACCCGAAGAATAAAACTGCTTTATCAATTTAACCAAACGCGGAACGGTATAAACGCCTCCCCCAAAAGAAATTCATGAATAGCTGGTTTTTGGTCATTCTGCCTCACAAAAATCGGAATAAAAAGCGATCAAAAACGGTCACGTGTCCGAAAATGTTACCAATAAAAACGTCAACTCGTCCCGCAAAAAACAAGACCTCACATGACTCTGTGGAGCAAAATGTGGAAAAATTATAGGTCTCAAAATGTGGAGACGCAAAAACTTTTTTGCTATAAAAAGCGTCGCTGGTTTCACACTTGCGTTTTTGTCTGCAGCGTTTTTTGCACAAAAAAACGCATGCGTTTTTCCCTATATTTAACATTGAAAACGCATGCGGTTTTTTTGTACGCGTTTGGTCGCGTTTTCAAACGCATGCGTTTTTTTTCTGCATGCGTTCATTTTCAGAAATACAACCTGCAGTATTTTCTTGCGTTTTTAAGCACATGCGTTTGTTTGCTTTAAAAACGCATGCATTTAAACACACTGAAAAGCCACCCACCACCATCAAGGTGATAAAGGGATCCAAACCCTAACCCTAACTCTACCCCTAACCTCACCCCTAACCGTTTAATGAACATTTACTGACAGTCATAGTGCCACGTATTTCAGTGCCACGTATTTCAGTGCCACGTATTTCAGTGCCACGTATTTCAGTGCCACGTGTTTCAGTGCCACGTATTTCAGTGCCACGTATCACATATTTCAGTGCCACGTATCACGTATTTCAGTGCCACGTATCACGTATTTCAGTGCCACATATTTTAGTACCACGTATTTCAGTGCCACGTATTTCAGTGCCACGTATTTCAGTGCCACGTATTTCAGTGCCACGTATTTCAGTGCCACGTATCACGTATTTCAGTGCCACGTATTTCAGTGCCACGTATCACGTATTTCAGTGCCACGTATTTCAGTGCCACGTATCACGTATTTCAGTGCCACGTGTTTCAGTGCCACGTATTTAAGTGCCACGTATCACGTATTTCAGTGCCACGTATTTCAGTGCCACGTATTTCAGTGCCACGTATCACGTATTTCAGTGCCACGTATTTCAGTGCCACGTATTTCAGTGCCACGTATTTCAGTGCCACGTATTTCAGTGCCACGTATTTCAGTGCCACGTATTTCAGTGCCACGTATTTCAGTGCCACGTATTTCAGTGCCACGTATCACATATTTCAGTGCCACGTATTTCAGTGCCACGTATTTCAGTGCCACGTATTTCAGTGCCACGTATTTCAGTGCCACGTATTTCAGTGCCACGTATTTCAGTGCCACGTATCACGTATTTCAGTGCCACGTGTTTCAGTGCCACGTATTTAAGTGCCACGTATCACGTATTTCAGTGCCACGTATTTCAGTGCCACGTATTTCAGTGCCACGTATTTCAGTGCCACGTATTTCAGTGCCACGTATTTCAGTGCCACGTATTTCAGTGCCACGTATTTCAGTCACGTTTAGGGTTAGGGTTAGGGGTAGGGTTAGGGTTAGGGTTAGGGCTAGGGTTGGAGGTAAAGTTAGGGTTGGGGCTAAAGTTAGGGTTGGGGCTAAAGTTAGGGTTAGGGTTTGGATTACATTTACGTTTGGATTAGGGTTGGGATTAGAATTATGGGTGTGTCAGGGCTAGGGGTGTGGTTAGGGTTACCGTTGGGATTAGGGTTAGGGGTGTGTTTGGGTTAGGGTTTCAGGTAGAATTGGGGAGTTTCCACTGTCCAGGCACATCAGGGGCTCTACAAGCGCGACATGGCGTCCAATCTCAATTCCAGCCAATTCTGCGTTGAAAAAGTAAAACAGTGCTCCTTCCCTTCCGAGCTCTCCCGTGCGCCCAAAAAGGGGTTTACCCCAACATATGTGTTATCAGCGTACTCGGGACAAATTGAACAACAACTTCTGGGGTCCAAGTTCTCTTGTTATCCTTAGGAAAATAAAAATTTGGGGGGCTAAAAATCATTTTTGTGGGAAAAAAAAGATGTTTTATTTTCACGGCTCTGCGTTATAAACTGTAGTGAAACACTTGGGGGTTCAAAGTTCTCACAACACATCTAGATAAGTTCCTTGGGAGGTCTAGTTTCCAATATGGGGTCACTTGTGGGGGGTTTGTACTGTTTGGGTACATCAGGGGCTCTGCAAATGCAACGTGACGCCTGCAGACCAATCCATTTAAGGCTGCATTCCAAATGGCGCTCCTTCCCTTCCGAGCTCTGTCATGCACCCAAACAGTGGTTCCCCCCCACATATGGGGTATCAGCGTACTCAGGACAAATTGGACAACAACTTTTGGGGTCTAATTTATCCTGTTACCCTTGTGAAAATACAAAACTGGGGGCTAAAAAATCATTTTTGTGAAAAAAAAAAAGAATTTTTATTTTCACGGCTTTGCGCTATAAACTTTAGTGAAACACTTGGGGGTTCAAAGTTCTCAAAACACATCTAGATAAGTTCTTTGGGAGGTCTAGTTTCCAATATGGGGTCACTTGTGGGGGGTTTGTACTGTTTGGGTACATCAGGGGCTCTGCAAATGCAACGTGACGGCTGCTGACCAATCCATTTAAGTCTGCATTCCAAATGGCGCTCCTTCCCTTCCGAGCTCTGTCATGCGCCCAAACAGTGGTTCCCCCCCACATATGGGGTATCAGCGTACTCAGGACAAATTGGAAAACAAATTTTGGGGTCCAATTTATTCTGTTACCCTTGTAAAAATACAAAGCTGGGTGCTAAAAAATCATTTTTGAGAAAAAAAATAAAAATTATTTTCACGGCTCTGCGTTATAATCTGTAGTGAAACACTTGGGGGTTCAAAGCTCTCAAAACACATCTAGATAAGTTCCTTAGGGGGTCTACTTTCCAAAATGGTGTCACTTGTAGGGAGTTTCAATGTTTAGGCACATCAGGGGCTCTCCAAACGCAACATGGCGTCCCATCTCAATTCCAGTCAATTTTGCATTGAAAAGTCAAATGGCGCTCCTTCCCTTCCAAGCTCTGCCATGCGCCCAAACAATGGTTTACACCCACATATGGGGTATCAGCGTACTCAGGACAAATTGCACAACATTTTTTGGGGTCCAATTTCTTCTCTTACCCTTGGGAAAATAAAAAATTGGGGGCGAAAAGATCATTTTTGTGAAAAAATATGATTTTTTATTTTTACGGCTCTGCATTATAAACTTCTGTGAAGCACTTGGTGGGTCAAAGTGCTCACCACACATCAAGATAAGTTCCTTAGGGGGTCTACTTTCCAAAATGGTGTCACTTGTAGGGGGTTTCAGTGTTTAGGCACATCAGGGGCTCTCCAAACGCAACATGGCGTCCCATCTCAATTCCAGTCAATTTTGCATTGAAAAGTCAAATGGCGCTCCTTCCCTTCCAAGCTCTGCCATGCGCCCAAACAATGGTTTACACCCACATATGGGGTATCAGCGTACTCAGGACAAATTGCACAACATTTTTTGGGGTCCAATTTCTTCTCTTACCCTTGGGAAAATAAAAAATTGGGGGCAAAAAGATCATTTTTGTGAAAAAATATGATTTTTTATTTTTACGGCTCTGCATTATAAACTTCTGTGAAGCACTTGGTGGGTCAAAGTGCTCACCACACATCTAGATAAGTTCCTTAGGGGGTCTACTTTCCAAAATGGTGTCACTTGTAGGGAGTTTCAATGTTTAGGCACATCAGGGGCTCTCCAAACGCAACATGGCGTCCCATCTCAATTCCAGTCAATTTTGCATTGAAAAGTCAAATGGCGCTCCTTCCCTTCCAAGCTCTGCCATGCGCCCAAACAATGGTTTACACCCACATATGGGGTATCATCGTACTCAGGACAAATTGCACAACATTTTTTGGGGTCCAATTTCTTCTCTTACCCTTGGGAAAATAAAAAATTGGGGGCAAAAAGATCATTTTTGTGAAAAAATATGATTTTTTATTTTTACGGCTCTGCATTATAAACTTCTGTGAAGCACTTGGTGGGTCAAAGTGCTCACCACACATCAAGATAAGTTCCTTAGGGGGTCTACTTTCCAAAATGGTGTCACTTGTAGGGGGTTTCAGTGTTTAGGCACATCAGGGGCTCTCCAAACGCAACATGGCGTCCCATCTCAATTCCAGTCAATTTTGCATTGAAAAGTCAAATGGCGCTCCTTTCCTTCCGAGCTCTGCCATACGCCCAAACAGTGGTTTACCCTCACATATGGGGTATCAGCGTACTCAGGACAAATTGTACAACAACTTTGGGGGTCCATTTTCTCCTGTTACCCTTGGTAAAATAAAACAAATTGGAGCTGAAATAAATTGTGTGTGAAAAAAAGTTAAATGCTCATTTTTATTTAAACATTCAAAAAATTCCTGTGAAACACCTGAAGGGTTAATAAACTTCTTGAATGTGGTTTTGAGCACCTT
Source organism: Ranitomeya variabilis (assembly GCF_051348905.1). Lineage (NCBI taxonomy): Eukaryota > Metazoa > Chordata > Amphibia > Anura > Dendrobatidae > Ranitomeya > Ranitomeya variabilis. The sequence goes on from NC_135232.1 coordinate 739,013,012, forward strand.
GAGGGGTGCAGTTTTTAGAATGGTGTCACACTTGAGTATTTTCTATCATATAGACCCCTCAAAATGACTTCAAATGAGATGTGGTCCCTAAAAAAAAATGGTGTTGTAAAAATGAGAAATTGCTGGTTAACTTTTAACCCTTATAACTCCGTCACAAAAAAAAATTTTGGTTCCAAAATTGTACTGATGTAAAGTAGACATGTGGGAAATGTTACTTATTAAGTATTTTGCGTGACATATGTCTGTGATTTAAGGGCATAAAAATTCAAAGTTGGAAAATTGCGAAATTTTCAAAATTTTCGCCAAATATTCGTTTTTTTCACAAATAAATGCAAGTTATATCGAATAAATTTTACCACTAACATGAAGTACAATATGTCACGAGAAAACAATGTCAGAATCGCCAAGATCCGTCAAAGCGTTCCAGAGTTATAGCCTCATAAAGGGACAGTGGTCAGAATTGTAAAAATTGGCCCGGTCATTAACGTGCAAACCACCCTTGGGGGTGAAGGGGTTAATGGTGCTCTCTGAGTGTCGTGCACTTTAACAAAACTTTTTAATACCCTACTATTCCACCAAATATGCATTCATCTGTGGTTTTGGACGATGGCGGAGTATTCAGCAGGCGTTACATAACATGTAGAGCATTGGTGGGGAACCTCAGGCCCCCGGGCCATTTGCGGCGCTTGATGACCTTTCATCAGGCCCCCGGGCAGATTCTCAGGGACCGCATTCTTGGGCAGGGAGCTGTATTTTGATTACAACCAGCTCATTAATTTCTTCTTGCTCTGTTCGCACACACATGCAGTGCTCACTACTGAACACTGAAGGGCATGCAATGAAAGATTACGTCCTGACCCCAGTGCCAGAGTCAGGATGTACTTTGTGGGCGGAATTTGTACGGCCCCCGAAGGATGGTATAAATATCCACATGGCCCTTGGCAGAAAAAAGATTCCCCACCCCTGTTCTAGAGGTACCACCATCCAGGAGGCTTTGGGCTTTACAGGAGGGTTTTTTTTTAGAGTGGTCCAGATCTATTGGAAAGTTTCCACCTCTGTCCAGGACCCACCTGAGATTCATAGCAGACAAGACAAAGCTATAGGTAACCGTGATGGAGCGTTATCATATTGCCAGATCGTTAAAGCATCCGTGCCCGGTCGTCTGGCAGCATGGCAATGAGATGCCACAGGAGCGAGGGGCTTTTCTATTTATGGCTTCTGTAACATCTTACCAGTCATGCTGAATAGGTTTATGTCTTGAGTCTCTTCCTTTTAGAGGGCAAAGATTATTTGTGTCCCCATATAATTAATAAACATTGTGAATCAGCTTTCTCCAGCCAAGACGTCCAGCCAGACCTCAGACATCTGAGCTATGGACGTCATCAAGAATTTTCTAAATGAGTCTCCTGATTCATTCAAGAAAAAGGAGAGCTATTTTTTATTTTGGTCATGGGTAGGTGAGATCACAATATTGAAAAACTCCCCCTAACCTCACACTTCAATGCAGGTGACATATCAGGTTTTCGGCAGTAGTCTCCAAACCACGGCTCACCAGCTGCTGCAAAACTAGAACTCTCGGCATGCTGCACACCAACGCTGTGTGCGCACTCGCTGGGTCCCTGCAGTGTCAGTGCGATCGTGCAGGGCCAAAGATTCAACCAACTGAAGATGAGCTGTTCGGCTCGCTGACTGAGGAGGCAGTAAGGTGTACCGAGACCTTGGCCATGCAGAGGGTGCACTGAAGACCTCTCATTTACATACGACATGAAAAAAAATTATTTAGAAGAAGGTAAATCTATACTGCAGGTGTGAGTTTTAAAGAGGCTAAGTCCCTCGTAGGACTGTATCATTTAAATCCATACCTCCCAACTTTTGAAGATGGGAAAGAGGGACAAAGTTTGCGGCGCGCAAAGCGCGCCGTGGCAAATTTTAGGCCACGCCTCTGACCACACCCATTCATAATTAGTCACACCCATATCCACGTCCCAACCACACCCATTTAGCACTGATGATCACACTGTTTCATATACAATAGTTATAAACAAAAAAATATGGCCACACAGTGCTCCATACTGTATAATGGTCACACATGATGCTCCATACTGTATAATGGCCACACATGATGCTCCATACTGTATAATGACCACACATGACGCTCCATACTGTATAATGACCGCACATGACGCTCCATACTGTATAATGACCGCATGCATACTGTATAATGACCGCATGCATACTGTATAATGGCCGCACATGATGCTCCATACTGTATAATGACCGCACATGATGCTCCATACTGTATAATGCAAGTAGAGGAGCTGCGGAGACACCATCACGTGTTTCTCAACGCAGGCAGTGAATAGCCAGGCCTTTCCCCGGGAAGGAACAACCAAGGGAAGGGCAGCATCCAATAAAGGAAAACATCCAATAAAGGAAAACCACCTATGCCAAGCATGGTATCCATCCACAGACAGCTGTTTCGGGGTTTTTGCCCCTCATCAGTGTGGAGTAGGAAACTGGCTATCAGGAGCAGTGCCTAGTAGAAAGACTATAAAGGCACGGATGATTGACCTCGTGGAGACCAAAACATCCAACACTGCGGAGACACCATCACGTGTTTCTCAACGCAGTGATCCAGAACACTGCCCCCAAATATGCAAATGCAAGTAGAGGAGCTGCGGAGACACCATCACGTGTTTCTCAACGCAGGCAGTGAATAGCCAGGCCTTTCCCCGGGAAGGAACAACCAAGGGAAGGGCAGCATCCAATAAAGGAAAACATCCAATAAAGGAAAACCACCTATGCCAAGCATGGTATCCATCCACAGACAGCTGTTTCGGGGTTTTTGCCCCTCATCAGTGTGGAGTAGGAAACTGGCTATCAGGAGCAGTGCCTAGTAGAAAGACTATAAAGGCACGGATGATTGACCTCGTGGAGACCAAAACATCCAACACTGCGGAGACACCATCACGTGTTTCTCAACGCAGTGATCCAGAACACTGCCCCCAAATATGCAAATGCAAGTAGAGGAGCTGCGGAGACACCATCACGTGTTTCTCAACGCAGGCAGTGAATAGCCAGGCCTTTCCCCGGGAAGGAACAACCAAGGGAAGGGCAGCATCCAATAAAGGAAAACATCCAATAAAGGAAAACCACCTATGCCAAGCATGGTATCCATCCACAGACAGCTGTTTCGGGGTTTTTGCCCCTCATCAGTGTGGAGTAGGAATGTTTTCCTTTATTGGATGCTGCCCTTCCCTTGGTTGTTCCTTCCCGGGGAAAGGCCTGGCTATTCACTGCCTGCGTTGAGAAACACGTGATGGTGTCTCCGCAGCTCCTCTACTTGCATTTGCATATTTGGGGGCAGTGTTCTGGATCACTGCGTTGAGAAACACGTGATGGTGTCTCCGCAGTGTTGGATGTTTTGGTCTCCACGAGGTAAATCATCCGTGCCTTTATAGTCTTTCTACTAGGCACTGCTCCTGATAGCCAGTTTCCTACTCCACACTGATGAGGGGCAAAAACCCCGAAACAGCTGTCTGTGGATGGATACCATGCTTGGCATAGGTGGTTTTCCTTTATTGGATGTTTTCCTTTATTGGATGCTGCCCTTCCCTTGGTTGTTCCTTCCCGGGGAAAGGCCTGGCTATTCACTGCCTGCGTTGAGAAACACGTGATGGTGTCTCCGCAGCTCCTCTACTTGCATTTGCATATTTGGGGGCAGTGTTCTGGATCACTGCGTTGAGAAACACGTGATGGTGTCTCCGCAGTGTTGGATGTTTTGGTCTCCACGAGGTCAATCATCCGTGCCTTTATAGTCTTTCTACTAGGCACTGCTCCTGATAGCCAGTTTCCTACTCCACACTGATGAGGGGCAAAAACCCCGAAACAGCTGTCTGTGGATGGATACCATGCTTGGCATAGGTGGTTTTCCTTTATTGGATGTTTTCCTTTATTGGATGCTGCCCTTCCCTTGGTTGTTCCTTCCCGGGGAAAGGCCTGGCTATTCACTGCCTGCGTTGAGAAACACGTGATGGTGTCTCCGCAGCTCCTCTACTTGCATTTGCATATTTGGGGGCAGTGTTCTGGATCACTGCGTTGAGAAACACGTGATGGTGTCTCCGCAGTGTTGGATGTTTTGGTCTCCACAAGGTCAATCATCCGTGCCTTTATAGCCATACTGTATAATGACCGCATGCATACTGTATAATGGCCGCACATGATGCTCCATACTGTATAATGAACGCACATGATGCTCCATACTGTATAATGACCGCACATGATGCTCCATACTGTATAATGACCGCACATGACGCTCCATACTGTATAATGACCGCATGCATACTGTATAATGGCCGCTCATGATGGTCCATACTGTATAATGACCGCACATGATGCTCCATACTGTATAATGACCGCATGCATACTGTATAATGGCCGCACATGATGCTCCATACTGTATAATGAACGCACATGATGCTCCATACTGTATAATGACCGCACATGATGCTCCATACTGTATAATGACCGCACATGATGCTCCAAACTGTATAATGACTGCACATGATGCTCCATACTGTATAATGGCCGCACTTGATGCTCCATACTGTATAATGAACACACATGACGCTCCATACTGTATAATGACCGCACATGATGCTCCATATTGTATAATGACCGCACATGATGCTCCATACTGTATACTGGCTGCACATGATGCTCCATACTGTATAATGACCGCACATGATGCTCCATACTGTATAATGGCTGCACATGATGCTCCATACTGTATAATGGCCGCACATGATGCTCCATACTGTATAATGAACACACATGATGCTCCATACTGTATAATGACCGCACATGATGCTCCATATTGTATAATGACCGCACATGATGCTCCATACTGTATACTGGCTGCACATGATGCTCCATACTGTATAATGACCGCACATGATGCTCCATACTGTATAATGACCGCATGCATACTGTATAATGGCCGCACATGATGCTCCATACTGTATAATGAACGCACATGATGCTCCATACTGTATAATGACCGCACATGATGCTCCATACTGTATACTGGCCGCACATGATGCTCCATACTGTATAATGACCGCACATGATGATCCATACTGTATACTGGCTGCACATGATGCTTCATACTGTATAATGACTGCACATGATGCTCCATACTGTATAATGGCCGCACATGATGCTCCATACTGTATAATGACCGCACATGATGCTCCATACTGTATAATGACCGCATGCATACTGTATAATGGCCGCACATGACGCTCCATACTGTATAATGAACACACATGACACTCCATACTGTATAATGACCGCATGCATACTGTATAATGGCCGCACATGATGCTCCATACTGTATAATAACCGCACATGATGCTCCATACTGTATAATGACCGCATGCATACTGTATAATGGCCGCACATGATGCTCCATACTGTATAATGAACGCACATGATGCTCCATACTGTATACTGGCCGCACATGATGCTCCATACTGTATAATGACCGCACATGATGCTCCATACTGTATAATGACCGCACATGATGCTCCATACTGTATACTGGCCGCACATGATGCTCCATACTGTATACTGGCCGCACATGATGCTCCATACTGTATAATAACCGCACATGATGCTCCATACTGTATAATGACCGCATGCATACTGTATAATGGCCGCACATGATGCTCCATACTGTATAATGAACGCACATGATGCTCCATACTGTATACTGGCCGCACATGATGCTCCATACTGTATAATGAACGCACATGATGCTCCATACTGTATAATGACCGCACATGATGCTCCATACTGTATACTGGCCGCACATGATGCTCCATACTGTATAATGACCGCACATGATGATCCATACTGTATACTGGCTGCACATGATGCTTCATACTGTATAATGACTGCACATGATGCTCCATACTGTATAATGGCCGCACATGATGCTCCATACTGTATAATGACCGCACATGATGCTCCATACTGTATAATGACCGCATGCATACTGTATAATGGCCGCACATGACGCTCCATACTGTATAATGAACACACATGACACTCCATACTGTATAATGACCGCATGCATACTGTATAATGGCCGCACATGATGCTCCATACTGTATAATAACCGCACATGATGCTCCATACTGTATAATGACCGCATGCATACTGTATAATGGCCGCACATGATGCTCCATACTGTATAATGAACGCACATGATGCTCCATACTGTATACTGGCCGCACATGATGCTCCATACTGTATAATGACCGCACATGATGCTCCATACTGTATAATGAACGCACATGATGCTCCATACTGTATAATAGCCGCACATGATGCTCCATACTGTATAATGACTGCACATGATGCTCCATACTGTATAATGACCGCACATAATGCTCCATACTGTATGCTGGCTGCACATGATGCTTCATACTGTATAATGACCGCACATGATGCTGCATACTGTATAATGACTGCACATGATGCTCCATACTGTATAATGACTGCACATGATGCTCCATACTGTATAATGACCGCACATGATGCTTCATACTGTATAATGACCGCACATGATGCTGCATACTGTATAATGACCGCACATGATGCTCCATACTGTATAATGGCCACAGTTCTCCATACTGTATAATGACATACAGGCACGCAGCTCACACACACGCAGCACACACACAGCTCACACATGCACGCAGCTCACACACATGCAGCATCACACACACAGTATCACACATACACACGCAGCATCACAAACGCAGCTGACAAACACATGCAGCTTTGACACAAATGCATCACACACGCAGCCATCACACACACAGCCATCACACACACACACACAGCCATCACACACACACGCAGTCATCACACACACACGCAGTCATCACACACACACACGCAGCCATCACACACGCAGCCATCACACACACACACGCAGCCATCACACACACACACGCAGCCATCACACACACGCAGCCATCACATACACACACGCAGCCATCACACACACACCCAGCCATCACACACACACACCCAGCCATCACACACACACACACCCAGCCATCACACACACCAGATACCTCATACACACATGACACACACAAATGCAGCATCACACACACACAATGACACACAAATGCAGCATCACACACACACAATGACACACACATGCAGCATCAGACACACACACACATCTCACACACACACATCACACACACACACATCACACACACACACACAATCTCCTCTGTGTTGCAGGGGCGGCTGATCTGTCCATGTGCAGCTCTTCAGTTTCTCCGGCTGCTCACAGCTCTGCACTGTCCCGGCACCTCCCCCGTCTCTCCTTCTTTGCCGGGATAGCAGCTAAGAGCAGGAGAAGCCGGAGCTCCGTGCACACACAGGAGGTATGCTGAGTCGCTGACCTCTCATCTTGATCGCTGCTGGCTCTCTGCCTCAGCGTGGCAGCGCAGCGCAGCGCCGCACAGGGGGCGGGATCGGGAGGAGACCCAGCATGTATAAGAAAAAAAAAACAGCCACAAACCTAAGCTACTCAGGTGCCGCCCCCTGCATTGTCCCCGCCCTAGGCACGTAGTGCGGGACATTAGTGTCCCGCCCGGGATCCTGGGGCTGACTGTCAAAATCAGGACAGTCCCGCGGGATCCGGGACGGTTGGGAGGTATGAATTTAAATCAAGTTTTGGGGTGACAGACTCCCTTTAAAGGGTTTTTCCAAGATTAGAAAAACATGGCTTCCCTCTTCCAAAAACAGCACCACGCCCGTCCATGGGTTATTTGCGGTATTGTAACAACACTTAATTGAAATTAATATAGCTGAGCTGCAATATCTCACACTACCTGGGTTTATTTGAGTGCTGCATATTTCATCCAATTTTAGTCCATGTTCACAAGTTCGATATTTGTTTAGTATTTTACACTAGTATTTGTAGCCAAAACCAGGAGTGGAATAATCAGAGGAAAAGTATAATAGAAACACGTCACCATTTTTTAAATTATTATTATTAGTTATTTATATAGCACCATTGATGCTATGGTGCTGTACATGAGAAGGGGTTACATACAAAACACAAATATTACTTACAGTAAGCAAACTAACAATGACAGACTGATACAGAGGGGCGAGGACCCTGCCCTTGCGGGCTTACATTCTACAGGATGGTGGGGAAGGAGACAATAGGTTGGGAGGTTGCAGCAGCTCCGGTGTTGGTTAGGCGTCAGCTCCGGTGGTGAGGAGGTGGCAGCAGGGTCATTGCAGGTTGTAAGCTTTCTTGAAGGGATAAGTTTTCAGGTTTCTTTTGAAGGATCCAAATGTGGTGGATAACCGGACATGTTGGGGCACAGAATTCCAGAGCGGGGGGGATATTCAGAAGTCTTGGAGGCGATTGGGTGAGGAATAATATGTCTAGAGGAGAGTAGGAGGTCTTGGGAGGACTGGAGATTACGTGAGGGAAGATATTGGGAGATTAGTTCGGAGATATACAAAGGAGAAATGTTATGGATGGCTTTGTAGGTCAGTGTTAGTAGATGGAACTGGATACGCTGGGGTTTACAAAGGGGGGAATCAGGAGAGTAGCGAAAGGAGAGATGAACTAGTCGGGCAGCAGAGATAAAGGGAACCTGTCAGCAGATTTTGCAGCTATATGATGCGGCCACTGCAGGGCTTGTATACAGCATTCTATAATGCTGTAGATAAGCCCCCGGTCCGACCTGCAAGTGAAGAAAAGTAAGTTATATTATACTCACCCGGGGGGGCGGTCCTGTGCGGAGCGGTCCAATGGGTGTCTCTGGTCTGGGTCTGGCGCCTCCCATCTTCTTGCGACGCCGTCTTCCTGCTTCTTCATCACTCCCAGACATTAGCGCTCCTGCGCAGGCGTACTTCTCTGCCCTGTTGAGGGCAGAGTAAAGTACTGCAGTGCGGTGGCACCGGGAAAGGTCAGAAGTTAGTGATAGGTTGAAGAGATGGGTTAGGGATGGGATAAGTGTGGTGGTGAGGTTAAGGAGAAGGTGGCATGGGGTGGGGTCAAGTGCACAAATGGTGAGGTGCAACTTGGAGATGAGATGAGTAAGGCTACTTTCACACTTGCGTCGTTTGGAATCCGTCGCAATGCGTTGTTTTGGGGAAAAAACGATCCTGCAAATGTGCCCACAGGATGCCTTTTTTTGCCCATCGATTTGTATTGCCAACAGATTGTGACGTATGGCCATACGTCGCGTCCGTCGTGCACTGGATGTGTTTTGGCAGACCGTCTGCACAAAAAAACGTACAGGGGAACGTTTTTTCGTATGTCGGGTCCGCCATTTCCTACCGCGCATGTGTGGCCAGAACTCCGCCCCCTCCTCCCCGGGACTTTACAATGGGCAGCGGATGCATTGAAAAACTGCATCCGCTGCCCACGTTGTGCCAAATTTTCACAACGTGCGTCGGTACGTCGCACCGACGTTTAGCGACGGACCCGTACCGACGCAAGTGTGAAAGAAGCCTAAGCTGTCATTAAGTGATGTTGGATAGGGAGGTTATGGTGTAGGGGCATTGATCTGGTATACAAAGGGGTTGTGGTGGTTGGACAATAAAGACTTGCCTTGTTTGGTCTATGTTATTTTTGAAGTGCGTGACAAAGTCCTCGGCAGAGATTAGGGAGACTGGAGGGGGCAGTGGTGGGCGGAGCAGGAAGTTGAAGGTTTTGAATAACTGTTTGGGGTTGTAGGATAAGGAAGATACAAGGGTTGTGAGGTAGACCTGTTTAGCAGAGGTGAGGGCTGATTTGAATGTGAGTGTTGCTTGTTTGAATGTGGTGAAATCGTCTTGCGAATGCGTTTTCTTCCAACGCCGCTCTGTAATTCTGGATACTTGCTGACGCTTTTTAGTGATGTTATTGTGCCAGGGTTGTCCATTGATTTGTCGCACTCTGCCATGCATGAGAGGGGCGACTGAGCAGATAGCTGATGTGAGAGTGTAATTGAAGAAACTAATGGCAATGTCTGTGTTGTGGAGTGAAAATATGGAGGACAGTGGTAGAGTCAGAGAGTGTGCAAGTGTCTAGATGTGCAAGGTTTGTGCAGGGGTGTGCTAGTTGGTGGACATAAGTGACAGGTGAGGAAGACAGGGATGAGAATGTGAGTAGATGGTGGTCAGAGAGTGGAAGAGGAGAGGTTGTGATTAGATAGGGAGCAGAGACAGGTGAAGACCAGTTCTCATGTGTGTCTGTCCGTGTGGGTGGCTGAGGAGGACCACTGAGTAAGTCCAAGAGATGAAGTAAGCAACCAGAGCTTGGAGGCTGGTGGGTGTCAATGGGGATATTGAGGTCACCCATGATGATGGTGGGAATGTCAGCAGAGAGAGAAAGTGAAGAAGCCTGGTGGAGAACTGGTCAATAAAGGCAGTGGTCAAGCCCAGGGGTTGGTACATGACGGCCACTTGGAGGTTGTAGGGAGAATAGATGCGGACAGAGTGGACAGGGGAGGCTGCGTCAGAGGGTGTCAGCCATGTTTCGGTGAGGCCCAGGAAGGAAAAATTGCAAGAGGTCAGAGAAGCCCAGCGCCTACGCTCTTCAGTACTTTGCTCTGCCCTCAACAGGGCAGATAAGTACGCCTGTGTAGGAGTGCGATGCCGGGGAGCCTGTGAAGCAAGCAAGAGGGCAGCATCACAAGAAGATGGGAGGCGCTGGACGCGTACCTGCGACACCGATCGGACCGGACTGCCCTCCGGGTGAGTATAATAAAACTTATTTTTCTTATCTGTTAGGACGGATCGGTGGCTTATATACAGCATTATAGAATACTGTAGATAAGCCCTGAAAGGCAGTGGCCGCATCTTATATCGGCCAAACCTGGTGACAGGTTCACTTTAATAACAGGGGGTACTCGTACCTTCTAACCACTTCTGGAAAATTTCTGCTGCTCACTTATGGAACCAACGAAATATCCAAAACAATGGGCTAGCAAGAAATACCGAATACCAAGTATTCTATTCCAATAAAATTGCCTTTATTTCACAATTGTGGCAAACAGTGGTATTATAAAAAGAGTATTAGGAGTATATATATGGGAATACAAAAAATGAAGAAAAAGATATATATACACTGCTCAAAAAATAAAGTGAACACTAAAATCCCACATCCTAGATATCACTGAATAAAATATTCCAGTTGTAAATCTTTATTAATTATATAGTGGAATGTGTTGAGAACAATAAAACCTAAAAATTATCAATGTAAATCACAACTAATATCCCACGGAGGTCTGGAGTTGGAGTGATGCTCAAAATCAAAGTGGAAAATAAAGTTACAGGCTGATCCAACTTCAGTGGAAATGCCTCAAGACAAGGAAATTATGCTCAGTAGTGCGTGTGGCCTCAACGTGCCTGTATGATCTCCCTACAATGCCTGGGCATGCTCCTGATGAGGCGGCTGATGGTCTCCTGAGGGATCTCCTCTCAGGCCTGGACTAAAGCATCCTCCAACTCCTGGACAGTCTGTGGTGCAACGTGACGTTGGTGGATGGTGCGAGGCATGATGTCCCAGATGTGTTCAATCGGATTCAGGTCTGGGGAATGGGAGGGCCAGTCCATAGCTTCAATGCCTTCATCTTGCAGGAACTGCTGACACACTCCAGCCACATGAGGTCTGGCATTGTCCTGCATTAGGAGGAACCCAGGGCCTGACACCCATAATGTGGTGGTGCACCATCTTGCTGGAAAAACTAAGGGAACGTGCCATCTTCAGTGCATAAAGATGGCAACAACATCATCATGTAGCAATTTCAGATATCCAGTGGCATGAGGTTTCCATTGATGAAGAATGGCCCCACTATCTTTGTACCCAAGTTACCACACCATATCATCAATTATGGGTGTCAGGTCCGAGCATTCCTACATGAACAGTTTCTTGGAAAGTGGATTGGTCGTCGTGGGCCAGTTGAATGGCCACCAAGCTCTCCCGATCTGACCCCCTTAGACTTTTATCTTTAGGGTCATCTGAAGGCAATCTGAAACAACAGATACTGGAAGCCTGTGCTAGCATTTCTTCTGCGGTGCTGCTATCAGTGTGTCAGAGTGGGAGAAGAGGGTTGCATTGACAATCCAACACAATGGGGAGCACTTTTAAGACATTTTATAATGGTCATAAACTTGTAAATAACTCATGAAAGAATAAAGTTACGTTAAAACCAAGCACACCATTGTTTTTCTTGTGAAATTCTCAATAAGTTTGATGTGTCACATGACCCTCTTTCCATTAGAAAAAAATGGATCCAAAATGGCCACCATGGTCACCACCCATCTTGAAAAGTTTCCCCCCTCCAATATTACTAATGTGCTACAAACAGGAAGTTGATATCACCAACCATTCCCATTTTATTTAGGTGTATCCATATAAATTGCCCACGCTATATATCTTTTTGTATTCCCATATATATACACTCCTAATACATGCACATGTCTTTTTATAAGTGCACATGAGATAGGTCAGGTGTGAATAGCAGCGAGGAGCCGCAGGCGGACAGGTCACAGAAACACAGGAGGGGAGAATTAGGAGACAGACGCTCAAATGCATTCAGGAAATAGAGAAAATCAAATGGACAGAAAAAGGCAAGTGTGTATTAGCATCAAGGAATGAAGGTGATAAATATGCAGGAAAAAACATACCAGCAAAGACAGACAGGAGCAGTGTGACAGAGGGTCAGGAAATATGAATGATGATTATGCAGCCAGGAAATCACAAACCTGAGGATGAAGCAGATTGTCAGATTCTGTATTATCACCCACTCCGGGATTTTGGCTACAAATACTGATGTAAAATACTGACCGTGTGAACGAGGCCTTACTAGCAGGTTCCCCTTGGTCCAGGTTCACACTTTGCCCATTTGCTGTGACCCTAAATCAGTTAGTAGTGTCTGTATGATATAAGCTGCCAGTCTGAGCGCGGGTGATGTGACCACAACCAGAGTGCAGGTGGAAAAGCTTAAAAAGTTTCAATCTTTAAAAAAAAAAAAACCTTCTAAGATCCCCTACATCTCCTCTAAGGCCCTTCTGAAACTCCCTGCAGACTGTCAGAAAGTAACAAAGTTTCCAAGAAGCTGAAAACTTTTTTTAACTCTTCATTTACGGGACCACTTTGCCCACAAGCTTCGCCAAAGTTGCCGCCACTTGTAGCATAGTCACACATCATCAGCATAATGCAGCAGCTTTTGAAAAATTAGTTCATTGGTTTTTGCAGCAATTTTTGCAAAATAAAAGAAAAATGCCAATCACTGTCAGATTAGAATGAGAAATTCTCATTTTCACTTCCATATTTTATTCCCCTGAACTAACAGCACCATAGGGATGTATGACGCATGCTCATTAGACCTGCAGTCACGACGGATGATTTTCCGCAGTCTGAATTAAGTCTTACACGTTTCAAGGCAACTGTTGCAGTTTTTTGCTCTGGTCAATATTGTGGATAAATGCAGCAGTTATTTTTTGGAGAAATTTAATGTGATATCTGAACATGGCCAGTTTCTGCCTCGAGGGAGCAACAAAATGCCTAAAAGCTCCACCTCTGTAAAGCCGCAGGGGGGCTTATGGTGTCTGGCAAGGACTCGGGAGCTGAGCTCCCTCCACGAGTGGTAGATGCCGACATCTGTCAATAACAGCTGCAGATGAGCGCCAATTGCTGCTGTTAACCATTTATATGCTGCTGTCAATCTCTGAGACAACAGCATTTAAATAGCATGGACACAAGCACCACAAGGCTCCATCGCTGCCATTTTTGGGTCTCATGTGAGACTGTGATTTTCCTTATACACTGCCATACTGTTGAATGGCAATTTATAGTATAAGGGATCAGATGTGATCACAGATTCAAGTCCCTAAGGGGGATAAAAAAAAGTTTTATTTTATTTTTTTAAAATTATTATGTATATTTGGTCAGGCACATAGTGCTGCGGCCGGTAGGTATTTTCCATAAGGACCATCAAATATGTCAGCAGCCGTCTATGAAACACATGCTGGTAGTATCAGCAAAAAGAAACTATTCAGCGATTAAGAATATTTTTGTAAAATAACATGATTACTGGACTGAAAACCTCCATTCTGTACACTGCAGGCTGCACACAGACTGGTGCACAATAGAAATACAGTGACTTTAGCTTTTTATTTCACGATTAAACAAATTTATAAAAGTTTCTGCCTCCTCTTCCTCCCCATTACCTTCCCTCGTTGCACAGTAAGGCTACTTTCACACTAGCGTCGTTTTGCCTACGTCGCAATGCGTCGTTTAGGAGAAAAAACGCATCCTGCAAAGTTGTCTGCAGGATGTGTTTTTTCCCCATAGACTTACATTAGCGACGCATTGCCACATATGGCCACATGTCGCATCCGTTGTGCGACGGATGCGTCGTGTTTTGGCGGACCGCCGGCGCAAAAAAAGTTACATGCAACGTTTTTTTGTGCGTCGTGTCCGCCATTTCCGACCGCGCATGCGCAGCCGAAACTCCGCCCCCTCCTCCCCGGACATTACAATGGGGCAGCGGATGCGTTGAAAAACTGCAGTCACCACAACACATCAGGCTCTCGCCTACCATCGAAATCTTCAAAAAGAACCTGAAGACCCACCTCTTCCGACAAGCCTACAACCTGCAGTAACCACCGATCAACCAAACCGCTGCATGACCAGCTCTACCCTCACCTACTGTATTCTCACCCATCCCTTGTAGATTGTGAGCCTTCGCGGGCAGGGTCCTCTCTCCTCCTGTACCAGTTATGACTTGTATTGTTTAAGATTATTGTACTTGTTTTTATTATGTATACCCCTCCTCACATGTAAAGCGCCATGGAATAAATGGCGCTATAACAATAAATAATAATAATAATAATAATAATAATCTGCTGCGCCCGTTGTGCTTTTATTTCACAGCATGCGTCGGTACGTCGGCCCGACGCACTGCGATGGGCCCGTACCGACGCTAGTGTGAAAGTAGCCTAAGTGAAGCCAATGAACTTGGCATGAACGCACAATACCTGGAAACAATTTTTAATTTTACAAAAAAAATAAAAACATAATAATATACAGCAGAAACCTTATATAGGACACACTGACTCCCCTCCCCCACAGCAACTACAGGTAAGGCCGGGGTCACACTAGAGAGAAATACGGACGAGGGAGAGGCGCAAAAACCGCATTGCACACGGACCAATGTTTCTCTATGGGGCAGCTTCCATCAGCCGTATATTTCTCGGCCATATTTTACGGGCTGGGAAAATCTGAAGACACAAAAGAGCACAGTGAGGTCAAAAATACTCTGTTGTAAAAAAAAAAAAAATCACAGTAATCAGCAAGTGCTAGTCAAAAGATGTAAAGAAAACAGGGTATTTAGTTGATACGTTTTTTTGCAAAAAAATGTATACTAAGCTGCTCCACCAAATCGTCAAGGTATACCCTTATAGAGCAGTCCTAACTAATGTATAGAATCCCTATCTGATGTATTTAAAACCTGATCATCTGTATAGTACCTGTATAAGCAGGGTTCAGAGAAGGACTATCCATGTGGACATGCAGGATGGAGCAGTTAAATGCAAATGACCCACAGAGGAGTGGTGGACTCCCCAGTCTTGTAGAAACAAGAGAACAATATAGAACCAGAAACACATGGGCCACTTGCACATTGAACAAGTCTGTAGGAACCTGTTCACACCACCAGAAAACTTGAAGACACAAAAGAGCACAGTGAGGTCAAAAATACTCTGTTGTAAAAAAAAAAAAAATCACAGTAATCAGCAAGTGCTAGTCAAAAGATGTAAATAAAACAGGGTATTTAGTTGATACGTTTTTTTGCAAAAAAATGTATACTAAGCTGCTCCACCAAATCGTCAAGGTATACCCTTATAGAGCAGTCCTAACTAATGTATAGAATCCCTATCTGATGTATTTAAAACCTGATCATCTGTATAATACCTGTATAAGCAGGGTTCAGAGAAGAACTATCCATGTGGACATGCAGGATGGAACAGTTAAATGCAAATGACCCACAGAGGAGTGGTGGACTCCCCAGTCTTGTAGAAACAAGAGAACAATATAGAACCAGAAACACATGGGCCACTTGCACATTTAACAAGTCTGTAGGAACCTGTTCACACCACCAGAAAACTTGAAGACACAAAAGAGCACAGTGAGGTCAAAAATACTCTGTTGTAAAAAAAAAAAAAATCACAGTAATCAGCAAGTGCTAGTCAAAAGATGTAAAGAAAACAGGGTATTTAGTTGATACGTTTTTTTGCAAAAAAATGTATACTAAGCTGCTCCACCAAATCGTCAAGGTATACCCTTATAGAGCAGTCCTAACTAATGTATAGAATCCCTATCTGATGTATTTAAAACCTGATCATCTGTATAATACCTGTATAAGCAGGGTTCAGAGAAGGACTATCCATGTGGACATGCAGGATGGAACAGTTAAATGCAAATGATCCACAGAGGAGTGGTGGACTCCCCAGTCTTGTAGAAACAAGAGAACAATATAGAACCAGAAACACATGGGCCACTTGCACATTGAACAAGTCTGTAGGAACCTGTTCACACCACCAGAAAACTTGAAGACACAAAAGAGCACAGTGAGGTCAAAAATACTCTGTTGTAAAAAAAAAAAAAAAAAGACTGGGGAGTCCACCTCTCCTCTGTGGGTCATCTGCATTTAACTGCTCCATCCTGCATGTCCACATGGATAGTCCTTTTTTTTTTTTTTACAACAGAGTATTTTTGACCTCACTGTGCTCTTTTGTGTCTTCAAGTTTTCTGGTGGTGTGAACAGGTTCCTACAGACTTGTTCAATGTGCAAGTGGCCCATGTGTTTCTGGCTCGGGCTGGGAAAATCGCAGCATGCTGCAATTGTCAGCTTATGCCTCCAAAAATACGCCAAAGAAAGTCAATGGGGGCGAGAAAAATATGGATTACACACGGACCACACGTCTGCCTTGCGAGAAATATGCACCGGTGTCCTATAGAAAAGCCGGTAATTCAGTGCAGTGTACAGTAAAATCACACTGACAGGTTAGAATAGAATAGATAAAATAAATGTCTACACATAGAATAGATATATATATATATACAGTGGGGCAAAAAAGTATTTAGTCAGTCAGCAATAGTGCAAGTTCCATCACTTAAAAAGATGAGAGGCGTCTGTAATTTACATCATAGGTAGACCTCAACTATGGGAGACAAACTGAGAAAAAAAAATCCAGAAAATCACATTGTCTGTTTTTTTATCATTTTATTTGCATATTATGGTGGAAAATAAGTATTTGGTCAGAAACAAACAATCAAGATTTCTGGCTCTCACAGACCTGTAACTTCTTCTTTAAGAGTCTCCTCTT
This sequence comes from Ranitomeya variabilis, assembly GCF_051348905.1. Classification (NCBI taxonomy): domain Eukaryota; kingdom Metazoa; phylum Chordata; class Amphibia; order Anura; family Dendrobatidae; genus Ranitomeya; species Ranitomeya variabilis. The sequence goes on from NC_135232.1 coordinate 739,030,442, forward strand.
TCCTCCACTCATTACTTGTAGTAATGGCACCTGTTTAAACTTGTTATCGGTATAAAAAGACACCTGTGCACACCCTCAAACAGTCTGACTCCAAACTCCACTATGGTGAAGACCAAAGAGCTGTCAAAGGACACCAGAAACAAAATTGTAGCCCTGCACCAGGCTGGGAAGACTGAATCTGCAATAGCCAACCAGCTTGGAGTGAAGAAATCAACAGTGGGAGCAATAATTAGAAAATGGAAGACATTCAAGACCACTGATAATCTCCCTCGATCTGTGGCTCCACGCAAAATCCCACCCCGTGGGGTCAGAATGATCACAAGAACGGTGAGCAAAAATCCCAGAACCACGCGGGGGGACCTAGTGAATGAACTGCAGAGCTGGGACCAATGTAACAAGGCCTACCATAAGTAACACACTACGCCACCATGGACTCAGATCCTGCAGTGCCAGACGTGTCCCACTGCTTAAGCCAGTACATGTCCGGGCCCGTCTGAAGTTTGCTAGAGAGCATTTGGATGATCCAGAGGAGTTTTGGGAGAATGTCCTATGGTCTGATGAAACCAAACTGGAACTGTTTGGTAGAAACACAACTTGTCGTGTTTGGAGGAAAAAGAATACTGAGTTGCATCCATCAAACACCATACCTACTGTAAAGCATGGTGGTGGAAACATCATGCTTTGGGGCTGTTTCTCTGCAAAGGGGCCAGGACGACTGATCCGGGTACATGAAAGAATGAATGGGGCCATGTATCGTGAGATTTTGAGTGCAAACCTCCTTCCATCAGCAAGGGCATTGAAGATGAAACGTGGCTGGGTCTTTCAACATGACAATGATCCAAAGCACACCGCCAGGACAACGAAGGAGTGGCTTCGTAAGAAGCATTTCAAGGTCCTGGAGTGGCCTAGCCAGTCTCCAGATCTCAACCCTATAGAAAACCTTTGGAGGGAGTTGAAAGTCCGTGTTGCCAAGCGAAAAGCCAAAAACATCACTGATCTAGAGGAGATCTGCATGGAGGAATGGGCCAACATACCAACAACAGTGTGTGGCAACCTTGTGAAGACTTACAGAAAACGTTTGACCTCGGTCATTGCCAACAAAGGATATATTACAAAGTATTGAGATGAAATTTTGTTTCTGACCAAATACTTATTTTCCACCATAATATGCAAATAAAATGATAAAAAAACAGACAATGTGATTTTCTGGATTTTTTTTTCTCAGTTTGTCTCCCATAGTTGAGGTCTACCTATGATGTAAATTACAGACGCCTCTCATCTTTTTAAGTGGTGGAACTTGCACTATTGCTGACTGACTAAATACTTTTTTGCCCCACTGTATATACACTGTGTTCCAAATTATTATGCAAATAATATTTCCTCATTTTCTCTAAATTACCTATCTGAATTGCAGTCATTGTTATTTTCCAGTCATCTACTATTCTAGTATAATTGCAATGTTTTGGAACAAACTGCCTATGAAAACAGTATCTTTTAAAAAAAAATAAACACTCAATGCATGTTCCAAATTATTATGCACAGCAGAGTTTTCAACCTTTTTTTTTATTTTGAACAAAAAAATGGCCAATTGTGAAGTTATAAGCATTATCAGCTTATTACAAAATGAAATCAAACAGTTTTCAAGTGAAAACTTTATTCTAGGTGATGTTACATTTGCACATAGGACCCCTTGTTGGAAAGAAGCTTCTGAACTCTCTCGTCCATTGAATTTGTCAGTTTTTGGATGGTTTCTGCTTCAATTGTTTTGCATGTGGACAGAATACCCTCCCAGAGCAGTTGCTGAGATGTGAACTGCCTCCAGCCATCATAGACACTCATTTTGATGATGCTCCAGAGGTTCTCAATGGGGTTGAGGCCAGGGGAAGATGGTGGCCACACCATAAGTTTGTCCTCTTTTATGCCCATAGCAGCCAGAGATGCAGATGTGTTTTTTGCAGCATGAGACGGTGCATTATCATGCATGAAAATGATCTTGCTGCGGAAAGCACGGTTCTTCCTCTTGAACCCATGGCAGGAAGTGTTGTTTTAGAAACTCCACATAGATTATGGAGTTCATCTTTACCCCTTCAGGGATCATAAAGGGGCCGACAATCTCTCTCCCCATGATTCCAGCCCAAAACATTACTCCACCTCCTCCTTGTTGGCACCTTAGCCGTGTTTTCATGGGGTGTCCATCAACCAGCCATCCTCCACTCCATCCATCTGGACCATCGAGCGTTGCACGGCACTCATCGGTGAACAAAACAGTTTGGAAATCAGTCTTCATGTATCGTTTGGCCCACTGGAGCCGTTTCTGCTTGTGTGCAGTGGATAGAGGTGGTCGACAGGATGGCTTTGCACCTCTGAAGGACCCTACATCTTGTTGTTCTGGGGACGTTGGAGGCACCAGCAGCTTCAAACACTTGTCTGCTGCTATGACAAGGCATTTTTGCAGCTGCTCTTTTAACCTTACGCAATTGCCTGTTGGAAAGAGTCCTCAATTTTTCCTTATCAGCACGCACACGTGTGTGCTGGGAATCAGCTACATACTTCTTGATTGTGCGATGATCACGATGAAGTGTCTTGGCAATGTTGATTGTAGTCATGCCTTGACCTAAATACTCCACAATTTGTTGCTTCTCAGCAGCCGACATCCTTTTTCTTTCCCATTTTGGCAAAAAATGTAGGCTGCTTAATAATGTAGAACAGCCTTCTTAAGTAGTCTTGCCTTTATTTGGACACACCTGCCAAACTAATTTGCACAGGTATCTGCAATTGCTTTCGGTGATATAAAGAGCCCTGACACACATCACCATCAATGAGTTTAAATGACAAGCAAAAAAATTCTAATCTTATCACTCCTAAACTCTTTGTGCATAATAATTTGGAACACAGTGTATATATATATATATATATATATATATATATATATATATTTATTTAGTATAGAGCTAGATAGCATAGAGGCCGGCAATTCAATTGCCGGCTTTTGCTAACTCTTTACCAAACCCGACAGGTTATACATACAGTAAACTATTTCATATCCCTTATGTTTTTACATATTCCTTACTAATGATGTTAGTAGTTTGTGTGTGCAAAATTTGGGAGCTCTAGGTGTTAAAATAAAGGGTTAAATCACTGAAAAAACTGGCGTAGGCTCCCGCACAATTTTCTCCGCCAAAGTGGGAAAGCCAGTGACTGAGGACAGATATTAATAGCCTAGAGAGGGATCATTCTCTAGACCCTCGTTCTTCTGAAAAAAAGGGAAAAAAAGCAACAATATCCCATACCTGTCCGCCGTAGTCATGTCCCACAATGTAAATCCATCTGAAGGGGTTAAATACAGTTACAACCAGGAGCGGTGCTAATGCGACTACTCCTGGCTTTAAGAGACTAGGGAACGAATGAAATTAAGGTAACGTAGCTTCGGGGACTAGCGGTGTCGTCACCAAAGCTGCGCCCCCTGGTGGCATAAACTCATTTGAACTGTAGCGTGTGGATTTTGGAATTTTTCTGAATATTTTCTCACGCTACAGTTCACATGAGTTTATGTCACCAGTGGGCGCAGCTTCGGTGACGGCACCGCAAGTCACCGAAGCTCCGTTCCTTGCATTTCGTTCATTCCCCAGTCTTTTACAGCCGGGAGCGGCTGCATTAGCAGGCTCCTGGTTGTAACTATTTAACCCCTTCAGATGGATTTACAGCGTGGGACATGACTGTACGGCAGACAGGTATGGGATATTGTTGCTTCCTTACTTTCCTTTTTTTCTGAAGAACGAGGGTCTTCAGGTGGATTGAGCGTACAATAAAGATATTAAAACCCCATGTGTTTATTTATTTCATTAAAATACTTTATTCATAATGTGTGTGTGTATTTTTAACCCTTTACTACTATTGGATTAATAATGGATAGGTGTCTTATTGACATCTCTCCAATGTTAACCAGGCTTAATGTCACCTTACAATAGCAAGGTGACATTAACCCCTTATTACTCCATATCCCACCGCTACAAGGGACTGGGAAGAGAGTGGCTAAGTGCCAGAATAGGTGCATCTTACAGATGTGCCTTTTCTGGGGTGGCTGGGGTCGGATGTTTTTAGCCGGGGGGGGGGGGGCAATAACCATGATCCCTCTCTAGGCTATTAATATCTGCCGTCAGTCACTGGCTTTCCCACTCTGGCGGAGAAAATTGCGCGGGAGCCCACGCCAGTTTTTTCCCATGATTTAACCCTTTATTTTAACACCTAGAGCTCCCAAATTTTGCACACACAAACTGCTAACATTATTATTGAGGGATATGTAAAAGTATAAGGGATATGAAATGGTTTACTGTATGTAAACCATGTCCCATATCCTGTCGGGTTTGGTAAGGAGTTAGCAAAAGCCGGCAATTGAATTACCTGCTTTTATGCTATCCAGCTATGTGTCTCACTGACATATATATATATATATATATTGGTAGCCCGATTCTAATGCATCGGGTATTCTAGAATATGTATGTAGTTTATTTATGAAGATTTTAGAATAATACATTGAATGCACAGGATTCGGCCAGCCGGGTGCGACCAATTAGCGAAGCGTGATTCAAATCCCGTGCCAAGTCGCGGCCGGACTGCGCCTGTCGCTGATTGTTCGCGGCCGGCCACGCAGTATATAGCACAGCCACGTAGCATATTGCACAGCCCACGTAGTATATTGCCCAGCCCACGTAGTATATTGCCCAGCCCACGTAGTATATTGCACAGCCCACGTAGTATATTGCACAGCCCACGTAGTATATTGCACAGCCCACGTAGTTTGTTGCAGAGCCCACGTAGTTTGTTGCACAGCCATGTAGTATATTGCACATCCACGTAGTATATTGCACAGCCACGTAGTATATTGCACAGCCAAGTATATTGCACAGCCACGCAGTATATTGCACAGCCACGCAGTATATTGCACAGCCGACGTAGTGTATAGCACAGCCCACGTACTATATAGCAATGTGGGCATCATATCCCTGTTAAAAAAAAAGAATTAAAATAAAAAATAGTTCTATACTCACCCTTTGTCATCCCCCGGATCCAAGCGAGGCCTTTACCGATGCTCCTCGCGACGCTCCGGTCCCAAGAGTGCATTGCGGTCTCGCAAGATGATGACATAGTGGTCTCGCGAGACAGCTACGTCATCATCTCGCGAGTTCGCAATGCATGGAGCGGTCACCGGAGCGTCGCGAGGAGCGGGAAAGCCTGTTCCTGATCCGGGGGGCCGACGGACGGTGAGTATATAACTTTTTTTTAATTATTTTTAACATTAGATCTTTTTACTATTGATGCTGCATAGGCACAACGTGGCATAACGTGGTCCGTTAACGCTGCCATTAACCCTGTGTGATCGCTGACTGGAGGTGAGTATGGAGCGGGCACTGACTGCGAGGAGTAAGAAGCGGCCATTTTGCCGCTGGACTGTGCCCGTCGCTGATTGGTCGTGGCTGTTTTGCTACGACCAATCAGCGACTTGGGATTTCCGTGACAGACAGAAAGACAGACAGAAGGACAGACAGAAAGACAGAAGTGACCCTTAGACGATTATATAGTAGATATATATATATATATATATATATACACAGTATATATGTTTTCACGACAATTTGAGCCCATGGATCCAATATATGTCCATTTTGCAAGCCGGCGAGAAAATCTCGCTATACGGATGACACATAGATACTTTTTTGAGATAAAAATCGCATCCTCGCATTGAATACGGATCACTGTTCAGGAACTTTTCTGCGTATCTCGGCCATAAAAAACGGACCGTATTTTTATACGTTAGGTGTGACCCCGGCCTACCACTCACCTGTGTTCTGGAGATGGAGTGGTTTTAGGGTGATCATCTGGGGAACTACAAGTCCCAAAAAAATAATACATTCAGGTGGTACGGTTATTACTGCCACTAAAAATATACAGAAGTTTGCAGCAATTTTCAATGCAGTTTCATTCAAAAGACATATTTCCACTGTAAAACTGCAATCTTAGTGAAATTTCATCTAGTCATTTGGCAATATACCTGTAGCGATGGCAGGAATACACTGTAGGATTTGTGTTTTTTTTTTTTTTTTTGCACAAGTCATAATTCAAATCCAGTTTTTAATTTTTTGTTCCAATCAAGATATAATCTAATCTTGTGTTATTGTGATTTGAGTGCAGCTGCGTTCACACGTAGCGGCTTTAAACTGTAGCATCCCTATGCCGCTGCGGACTTTGTGCGGTTTCCTGCACAATCACGTAATCTTGTGGTTTCACCTACAAGTCCGCACGGTCGATCGCAGTCGTTTCCTAGGAAGATAAAGGAGTTTTGCAAGGAAAGCAATAAGCAGACCACAGCGGCACAGGGCTGCTACAGTTAACAGCTGCGGCATTACTGCTGCATGTGAACACAGACTGAGACTGCATGTGACTTAATTGGCAGCTTGGTTTTTATTTTAATTTTATTTTTTTACAGGTTTAACAAGGCGAATAGATTTGTTTTTCCTGTAAAAAAAAAACCCAACTAATTATGGTACCTAAGTGTAAAACCGTTTTTTATAGTGTTTCTTGTCCCTTGGACATTGCAGAGGAATGATTGACTAAAATTCAGGCTACATGGGAAGAAGTATGCAAATTAGATTTTTCCCACAGAGGTAAAAAAAAATCTTATCTGTCAAACCAGAGAATGCAGCAAAGACGTCTTCAGATGAATCCTTTAGATGCAGCTGTTACAGGATTCTGGCCCTTTCTCAGTATAGAACTGGGCTTGTTTGGCTGAGAAGCAAAGCTCCATGGGAAAAAAAGTATGCAAATTAGCTCCCCAGAAGAAGCAAAGAAATCTCTCAGATTAGCTAAACCAGAATCTCCTCCAAAAAGGAACAGAGACCATCAGAACCTTGCAACAGATGTCCACAGATGGGCATTTTTTCTTTTTGTGGAAGACTCTAGTTTGGCTCCTTCAAGAGAAAAAGCAAATTTGCATAATTTTTCCTCCATAGTGCATTGCCTTAAGGAGTACCCTCTCATAGAATGTAAGTCCGCAAGGACAGGGTCCTCTCCCCTCTGTACCAGTGTGTCACTGTAAACCTGTTTACTGTAAATGATATCTATAACCCTGTATGTAACCCCTTTCTCATGTACAGCACCATGGAATTAATGGTGCTATATAAATAAATAATAATAATAATAATAATAAAAAAAAAACACAAAAAAAAAACAAAAGCCCATATTTTTTTTTTTAAAAGTCCATTTATTTTTGCATGTACAGATATAGCCAGGCACAAAAACACAAAGGAACAGCAAGCACCGAAGATCTCAGAGAAGGGATGATCTGAGCAGTAAATGAGATCTATAGATTTTTATCTTTAAAGAGAGAAAGAAAAATATTTAAGAAGTAAAAAAAATAAATACATTTAAAATGGGGGTGGGGCCCTTTCGCATTTAGCAGCTGGTGTAGCAGATATAAAATACAGTCACTCTGATATAGTGATACAGACATAACAGATTATCAAATGTTAGATTTTCTGTGATACAATCTTATTATATGTTCCATATACATTAAGACACTGGTTTATAGGAATCCATCTGCGAACAAGCCACAATTATAACACCACCTTCCCCCCAATACTTATCTTGCACCATAATCCATTGTAGTCAATAGTACAAAGCAAAATGGTAAAAAGTGATACAAAGGAAATAAACAAGTGGTTACATAGTCACAACAGAAAAGTAATACAAGAAAGGCAAAAGCGAGCGCACCAGGCAGGGCTCAGCACACCAGGCAGGGCTCAGCACACCAGGCAGGGCCGAACCCACCAGGCAGGCCTCAGCGCACCAGGCAGGGCCGAACCCACCAGGCAGGGCCCAGCGCACCAGGCAGGGCTCAGCACACCAGGCAGGGCCGAACCCACCAGGCAGGGCTCAGTGCACCAGGCAGGGCCCAGCGCACCAGGCAGGGCTCAGCGCACCAGGCAGGGCTCAGCGCACCAGGCAGGGCCGAACCCACCAGGCAGGGCTCAGTGCACCAGGCAGGGCCCAGCGCACCAGGCAGGGCCGAACCCACGAGGCAGGGCTCAGCGCACCAGGCAGGGCCGAACCCACCAGGCAGGGCTCAGTGCACCAGGCATGGCCAAACCCTCCAGGCAGGGCCCAGCGCACCAGGCAGGGCTCAGCGCACCAGGCAGGGTCGAACCTACCAGGCAGGGCCCAGCGCACCAGGCAGGGGGGAACCCACCAGGCAGCACTTAGCGCACCAGGCAAGGCCAAACCCACCAGACAGGGCTCAGCACATCAGGCAGGGCCGAACCCACCAGACAGGGCTCAGCGCACCAGGCAGGGCCGAACCCACCAGGTAGGGCCCGGCGCATCAGGCAGGGCTCAGCGCACCTGGCAGGGCTCAGCGCACCTGGCAGGGCCGAACCCACCAGGCAGGGCTCAGAGCACCAGGCAGGGCCAAACCTACCAGGCAGGGCCCAGTGCACCAGGCAGGGCCGAACCCACCAGGCAGGAAGAGGCGCACTAGGCAGGGCCGCAGCTGCTCCAGGCTCAGGGCTTGTGAGACTATCATCAGATCTAATGAGAATTAACCCTTAAGTCAACAGCACCATGCAACAAAGTCTGCCACTGAGAAAAGAGCGACCATGTTTAATGAGCCAGAGTGGGGGCTCCTGGGCATTAAAAGCAAAGAATATGCAGTTTGGAAGAGTGAAAATTTGATATAGTGTGACTGGGAGCTCTGTGATTTCCATTATTTACATAGGATTTAACACTTTCAGTTACTGAAGGGATCCCTTTAAAGTACATGACACTACAGGTCTGACACGTCAGGATAAGTCTGGTTCGAGGGAGTCAAGAGGGTAGAGCTAATTTCTTAACTAGAATTAGGGGGTTATTAAGGTAATGATATCATTAGAAAATGAAATCATGTTTTTGTGTTAAATATATGTAACACACCACATTATTTAGCATTTTTTTCATATCACAGTCTGTATTAAAAAACATAGAATAATAATGCTTCCTTATCTATTCAGATGACTCTTCAGCAGTCTCAATATCATTACAGATAAGATTACAATGACTGATAACACCTCACTACACAACTGATAACACAAGATCCACCATTCACAATAGGAGATCTCACAGCTCACCTCCTCCTCCTGTACAATGACCGATAACACCTTTATATGCAGTAGATAACACAGGATCCACCATTCACAATAGGTGATGTCACAGCTCACCTCCTCTTCCTGTACAATGACTGATAACATCGCTATATATTTGAGATAATGCAGGATTCAGCATTCAGCTTAGGTGATGTCACAGCTCACCTCCTCCTCCTGTATAATGACTGATAGCACCTCTATATACAGTAGATAACCCAGGTTCCACCATTCACAATAGGTGATGCCACAGCTCATCTCCTCCTCCTGTACAATGACTGATAACACCTTTATATACAGCAGATAACACAGGATCCACCATTAGGTGATGACACAGCTCACCTCCTCCCTCTCCTGTACAATGACTGATAACACCTCCATATACTGTAGATAACACAGGATTCACCATTCACAATAGGTGATGTCACAGCTCACCTCCTCCTGTACAATGACTGTTACACATGTTCACTACTAGATGCTTCATTACAAAAGATAGGGTCTGAGTTAGTCAGTTACCCATGGATTTCCTTGAAGAACAGGACCTATGATTCTAGAATGGCCTCAGTGGCAGGTGTTAAGATTGGAAGATTTGTAATTTCGTTTAATACAGTTTGTGATCTGAAAAAAAAGCATTCCCTTTAAAATATCCTAATATTAATGGGTTTCCCCTTTAAACCAGACAAGTTGGTAATATTGTCCATCATTCCATTCTGCGTTATTGCAGGCTCAGATTGCTTATTACTGATATATTGCTTATAAATATGTAGGAACTTCCCCTCTAAAATAAAAAAAAGTTACAAAAGTTTCAAAAAAGTTACACGATGGGACTTTTCTCTTTTCTCAGTGGGCTTTTTTGCAGGACAAAAGGGAAATTCTCCAGTCACCAACTTCTGTATAAACAATTATTCCCGTAACTGGGAGGAAAGTTCCAGGAGGGATCGGCTTCGTGCTCGTATTGGCGTCGGTTTCAAGTATTTTACATGTCTGATACATTCACGGTGTTTGGACTCAGTCCCCTGATACTCCGCCAGGTTTCACATGAGTGGGATGCAGGCACATTTTTGCCCCCGTATTACGTCCCAGCTGGTGGGTTCTACACGTTCTGGGGTTGAATTTGAGCGTGGAGACAGTAAATCGGGAAAGTCTGATATTCACAAGCTTGGTTTGGCTACATATTTGTCTAATTTGGGCTAAAATCTCAATAGTAGACTTGGTCATGGTGATTATGGAAAAAAAAAGGGTTTAGGGATAAATGATGAATAAATACACAGCCCTGTGCAGGAACTGCCAGAAATGATATTACGTACAGTTGTCACCCATATAGACATTTAAAGCACATAACCAAAATCTAACTACTACATCAGAAATGAGCGCCACATTCAAGCTGTGGCCATTGCAAAAATAACTCAAGTTGCCCGACAACCTCATGATTTGCTCCTTTTACAAGCTTAAGTGACGACCTAAATTTCCCGGTGTCGGTTCTCCCTCCCTCACTCCACGGTACAGACCTATACAGAACACAAAGGTTGATCATGTTCTATCAAGGTTCTGTTCAGTGCCAGGAAGAGCAAGTAGGTTATATTATAAAATTCTATACATTTTCCCATTTTTTTAAATTTAGGTTAATATTTGATAAAATTGGTAAAAAATTCCCATGTAATTCCATTTTTCATTGCATATAGTAGCCCAGCACAAATGACACTGCGTTAGGCAGCCCTGATGGTGGTTCTATGGACACTAACAGCATTCTAGGTACGTAGATTTGCTCGAACTTCTTCTCTTGGCAAAGTGGAGTTTGTCTCCAAAAAGTGTCTCTCGCCCCTGGAGTATCCAACCTTTCCCTTCTTTACATAAACTATTGATTTGAAGGCCACTGTGTAATACTGTAACTCCCCTGCGGAGGCACTGTAGGGAGATTAAGCACTTACTGCTAAGGTATACACCAGGCTCCCCAGCAGGACACCATGTGATCATCTTATTTTTAAAGGACACTTGCAAAACAATAAAGATGATCTAAATTGAAGAAAAAAATATATATATACCGTATATAAAAAAATTCTATAAACAGAAAAAAATAAAGTGAATATGAAGGGAAAATATTTTTCATGAAAAAAGAAATCAACTTTCTTAGAAAATATAATAATAATTTACAAAGAAAAACAAAAAAAACATTGATTCCACTAAAAAATTCTACATTTTTATTACTTTAGAATATAGTCTCAATATTTGAGGGACTGAATCCAGACACCAATGTGCAATTTTTAGAATTATTTTAATTATTATTTTTTTTAATTATTATTAAAAGCCCCCAATGCGAGGAGGAAATACGTGTGAACACAGACAGTACATGAGAAATTCCTCATTCTGACACATCTTCCTCTGAATAATTTACTACTTTTGGTATTTTATTTTGCCGAGTCTTTTTTTTTTTTTTTCCTTTAGTCTTTTTTTTGGCTTTAACCTTAAAATGAGCACCAATGATCTGTATGTGATACGGAAGCAGCGTCTCTACACAAAAACGACATTTAATCCTGCGTCTGAACACAATCCGCCTCATTGTCCCCTTGCGTCTCAGGTCTTAGTGCTTCTTCGGTTGCAATCTACAGGTATAGTGCAGATATTTCGGATTAAGTGTCCTGTCACTGTCACCTGCGCTCACTGAAGACCTATAGACTGACGGATCCACCATGTTGGATTAAAGAGGTCAATGAGGCACTCGACATCTCATGTCATAAAATAACAACAATAAAATACACAATTATAAAAATAATCTTAGCAGCTTCTCCGTAACATAATGGACCAATGCATAACTGGAAGCTTCTGGGCCCCCACTCTGTAACACAGCCCCCATCAATCGGGGGTCACTTACACTATTTAGGGCAGTGTTGTGGGAACCTGACACTTTAAAACCCCTTATAGTTCATTGCAAGTTCAGATACCCCCGATGGGGCCTAAATGACCCATGAAGAGCATTGGACCTATGACAACCTAATACGGTTTCTGACCTGTGAGAATTAGACCTTTACGGGCCTGTCCAAACCGACCGGCAATCAGCTTCATATATGACCGTGAGGCCATTGAGTGGCCTAACTCACTCCATTAACCTTTTAGGTTATTACACTTTCTCAGAAGTGATCACTGGGAAAGTAGGGATCATCTCTATAGATAACAATTACAGTGGTGTGTAAAAGTTTGGGCACCCCTGGTTAAAATTACTGTTATTGTGAACAGTTACCAAATTGAAGATGAAGTGATCTCTAAAAGGGCTAACGTTACAGATGACATATTTCCTTTGTATTTTAGGCAAAAAAAAAATACTATATATAGTCACTTTTTTCATTTTAAAAATTGCAAAAAGGAAAATGCTCTGATGCAAAAGTTTGAGCACCCTTGGAGATTTGTGTGCTCAGATAACTTTGACCAAGGTTTCAGACCTTGATTAGCCTGTTAGGGTTGTGGCTTGTTCACCATCATAGTTAGGAATGGTGATGCAAATTTTCCAGCTTTATGAAAACCCAGCCTCCTCTAACTTTGTGCCAAAAACAGCAGCCATGGGTTCTTCTAAGCAGCTGCCTGGGAGTCTGAAAATGAAAATGGTGGAGACCCACAAAGCAGGAGAAAGCTATAAGAAGATAGCAAAGAGTTTTTAAGTTGCCCTTTACTCAGTTCGAAATGTAATTTAGAAATGGCAGTTAGCAGGAACAGAGAAGGTCAAGATAAGGTCTGGAAGACCAAGCAAAATTTCAGTGAGAGCTGCTCGTAGGATTGCTAGAGAGGCAAGTTAGAAACCCTGCTTGACTGCAAAAGACCTTCAGAAAGATTTAGCAGACTCTGGAGTGGTGGTACATTGTTCTACTGTTTAGAGACACCTGCACAAATATGGCCTTCATGGGAATCATCAGAAGAAAACCTCTCCTGCATCCTCAGCATAAAATTCAGTGTCAGAAGTATGCAAAAGAACATCTAAACAAACCTGATGCTTTTTGGAAACAAGTCCTGTGGACCGATGAGAAAAAACTAGAAATCTTTGGCCACAATGATCAAAGGTATGTGTGGAGAAAAAAGGGCACAGAATTTCAGGAAAAGATCATCTTGCCAACCATTAAGCATGGGGGTGGATCAATCATGCTATGGGGTTGTGTTGTAGTCAATGGCACGAGGAACATTTCACGGGTAGAGGGAAGAATGGATTCAATGAAATTTACACAAACTCTTGTTGCAAACATAAGACCATCTGTAATAAAACTGAAGGTGAAAAGAGGAAGAGGACGGCTTCTACAAATGGATAATAATCCTAAACACACGTCACAATCCCCAATAGACAACCTCAAAAGGCACAAGCTGAAGGTTTTACAATGGCCCTCACAGTCCCCTGATCTGAACATCATTGAAAATCTGTGGCTAGACCTCAAAATACCAGTGCATGCAAGACGACCCAGGAATCTCATAGAACTGGAGGAATTCTCATAGGAAGAATGGATGAAAATACCTCAAATAACAATTGAAACACTCTTGGCTACAAAAAGTGTTTACAAGCTGTGATACTTTCAAAATGAGGTGCAACTAGGTACTTACCACGCAGGGTGCTCAAACTTTGCCATTGGTACATTTTCCATTTTGTAATTTGTAAAATCTAAAGATGAAAATATACGTATTTTGCTTAAAATACAAAGGAAATGTGTCATCTGTAACTTTAGGCCTTTTAGAGATCATTTCATCCTCAACTTGCTTAACTGTTCACAATAACAGTAATTTTGACCAGGGGTGATCAAACTTTTACACGCCACTTTTTTTTTTTTTCAAGATTCATTAGATCAGAACCGACCAAGATAACAAACACAACAACTATTATTAAAGGAGTATTCCCATCTCCAAGAGCTTATCCTAATACATAGCAGGTGTAATAATATTAGGAAATACCTGCAATTAGAAAACGTAGTATAGTTCTTCTGATTACCTATGTCGTTTACTCCATGTAAAGGTCATTGCAGTAGGTTAGGTATCCATGGTTATGACCACTAACATCTGTCACTATAGGAGTGGTCATAACCAATCGTACTTAAGCTACTGGCAATGCCCTGCACATGGGGTAAGCGACATAGCTAATCAGAAGAACTATACTACATTTCTAGCTTAACTTATTTCTTAATATTATTATTACACCTACTACATATTGTGATAGGATCCTAGAGATGAGAATACCCCTTTAATGATTGTCTTAATGGCCGATTTAGGCTTCTGGCTTCATTTAATAATGTATATAGATTATAGATTCCAGCCTGAGGCAATATGGAAAGTTGTTTTTCTTGTTTGTTTTTTTTAACTTCTACGCCTGGATCCAATCCTAGTTTTGGCCCAAAACATAATTTATTTAAAAAAATAAATAAATTAAATTTTAAGGAGCAATGAGACCACCACAATGGCTGCTGACAGCTGTTCTGGGCCATTGCCTCCCACTATGACTGGCAGTGAAACACTAGGCCTCAAAGTTTTACCATGTGGCCTTGTTGCCTGTGGCAACCAATCAGATTCCACATTTTATTTTTTCAGTGCTGATTAGAAAATGAAAGGTGAACTCTGATTGGTTGCTACGGGGATGGTAGCAACCTATCTGTAGAACTAGTCTGAAGGTTTGCTATGGCTCCCTTGCCTGTTGTGTTTTAGTCATGTGTCCCCAAAGGACCGTCATGCTCCATAGTACAGTATATTATAAAAAAAGAAATAAAAACAATTTTATTGAGACAAAATAACTTTTTCCTATCATTTTGTCAATCTAGACTCTAATTTTGGTAGAAAATAACTTGCGTAGTAAATATATATTTATATACTGATCCTGTAAAGATGTGTAAAAAAATAAAAAAAATTGGTTCCTATCTATTGTCCTAGATGCTACAAGCGTGGTCTCGCTCCGGGGTGACGTTAGCATCTACATCATTCCCCTCCCCGAGAAAAATCGCTAATACTGTAAACATTATTTTTGTTATCATGTGACTGTAGAAAAAGCATGGCGACGGCGTATAAAGTCCCTCTGTATGAGAGGCAGCAGGGAGACTCTGGGCTACAGAGCTTACAATCAGATTTTTCTTTTTGTGCTGGAGATTCTGGGAGGTACATTTGGTAATAAGAACCACAGAAAAATGAGCAAAAAAACCATTGTACATATATAATCATAGATTGTGACCAATAGGAAAGCTATGGGATAGCGGTAACGCAGTGACCATAGATGAGCGTTGTAATATGGCGGCTATAATGTGGCCACATCATTCAGTCTGCAACCATCAACCTTATGGCGTATAACGTGTCCATAACTATCCATATCACAAGCAGCCAATTCAAGGGCCCTACTAAAAAGGTTCAATCTTTTCTTTTGTCTCTTTAAGACCTCATAGGCTGCAGTGCTATGAACATTAGCGCAGCCCACAAAATGGCTGCCTCCACTAAGACCAGACACTATTTGCATTCAGGGGTGGGGGAGGCAAGGGGAATGAACGTGAATAATAAGGCTTTTACAGGCGAAATGCGCTCAGATCACCGCTTGGAATTTTTGCTGTAAACAATGCTTACATGTTTGCTCGTGCTTGCTGAATTACAGACGTCCTCATTGTCACATCAACCTCACTCATTAAATATGCAGCTCCTTCTATTGAAACAGTTACTACCCAATAAAAAGGCATAGTAATGAGAATCCTAGGGCACTAGTCATGTAAACCTACACTGGCTAGGCTAAATGGCTGATATATAGGCCCCTTGGCAGCTAGTGCCCAGTTGTCCCCTCGGGGGTGTGGTTTCAAGCTTTAGTAGTTCTCTTGCAGCTACTGCAAGGCCCGCCCCTGCTTACTTATAGGCTCTCTGACCTTATGCAGTCCTCCAACATGAGGGAGGGAGCGGTTCACAGCCCTTATAACTCATATGGAACAACATAGCACCAGAGGCTTGGTGTCCATTTTGACTAATTTATTTATTTTATTTTATTTTTTTAGTATAATGCCCCTTATTTTGTAATAGATCAAAGAGACCAGATTTAAAAAAAAAAAAAAAAGCCTACAAGGTCAAACAGTCAGATCTTAACCTAGAGGGAAGATATCAATAAACGATTTTCTGCAATCTGTGCTAAATAGCGTGCTCTGGTCAGTCGCTTTGCATCGGTTACCAAAAGATGTCATGCCAAAAATTATTTTTTTTTTACATATCTGGTTATATATGGGTATGCACGTTTCTTATTATTTCACGGCCTAAATGTAAATTCAAGTATTTGGTTTTGTATCTGATTTTTGTAGCCTTGTTCTTTTCTCCATTCACATTTTAAAACTTAGCACCACCTTGTTTCCGTCATGTTATCTCTGTAAGGCTATGTGCACACGTTCAGGATTTCTTGCAGAAATTTCCTGAGCAAAACCGGACTTTTTCTGCAAGAAATCTGTATGCTTTTTGGTGCGTTTTTTTTGCGGATTTTTCCGGAGGTTCCCAATGCAATAATATAGTGGGAAATCCGCAGAATTAATGAACATGTTGCGTTTTTTACCACAATGCGTTTTTTTCACGAAAAAAATGCATCATGTGCACAAAAATTGCGGAATGCATTCTAAATGATGGGATGCATAATGTATGCGGTTTTTTTCGCGTTTTTATAGCGAAAAAAAACGCGAAAAATCTGCAACTTGTGCACACAGCCTTACAGTTGGCACAGCTTCCCACAATGCATTGCTGTTTGGTAACAGGAAATCACCAGACTTCAGGAATTAAATTTGGATGTGAACGGAGCAGAAAAGGTCAAAATAAGTACAAACTAATTATATTTTAAAATGTTATAATTTAAGTAAAGTTTGACATTTTGCAAGCTGTAGAATTTTAGTTTTACAGGTTGCATTTTTTTGGGGGACATCAAGAATTGGCAAGTGGATGTCAGAACTACAAGTCCCAGAGTTCTAGAGATGATAGAGTCACAGACTGTTCATAGCGAAGCTTCAGGAGGTCACAAAGCGCAAATAAGCAGAATTCGAATACGACCCTGGAAATAGGGACATAGGGCTACAACTTTTTGCTCAATCACATCAATGCAGAACCAGAGGAACCATGAAAGTAATTTATTGAGAACTCCAAAGTTCAACATATCCCTAGTTTAGGGTGAAAGCCCGAAGCCTGTTTCAGATGCATGGCATCGACAAAGCATTCAGATATGTAATAATAATAATAATAATAATAATCATCATCATCGGTTTCTTGTCATAACCTACGACATGTAGTTGGTTTTACATTTCAAAAGTGAAATAATACAACACCGAATAGCTTAGAAGTGATAACAAAAACCTGAGACGTTTCTGTTAAAAACTTTAAGCGTATTCACCGGCAAAAAAAAAATAAAAATAAAATGTCTGTGAGGACCATAATAGTAACATAGGTGGGTTTATGAAAGTCAATGGCATTGGGAAACCACAAGATGGGCAATAAAAATAATAATATTACTGACAAGGCAGCAGTCCTTGGAAGCAATTCATTAGGGTCCAAATTCTTCCTACAGGACTCCCCCTCCGCCCCCAGTTAACCCATGTGAATCCGGCATCAACAGGGCATTATTGCTGATGGCGGCCAAGTCTAGCACCCAATGGGTTAATAGGAAGAACTTGGGTTTAAAAAAAACAAACATATATATATATATTTTTTTTTATAATGCCTGTGTCAACATTTTTGGAAAATAACATTTTTGAGTAGTAGAAAAAAAATATCTTTGTAATATATTTTTTTTATATTTTGTTACCCCTTCCCTTAATGTGTTCTGTATACACCTCCATCTCTATATAAAAAAAAAAAAGAAAACTGCAACTTTCACAATGGTCACACTACTCAGATATCCAACATTCTCATTAGCACAACATAAAGATTTCAATCCTCTGTGCGGAAAGTTGTTGAGTCGGGCATTGGACACCACATCCTTGTTCCATCAGCCTTCTGTTCCAGCACCACGAGGTCCTCATCTAAACCTTCGGACCTCCTTCCTTTCAAGACTGTCGTACAAAACACCCCGAAGCTGGTCTGTCTTCTACCTGACAACACCGGGCTACCTACTATCAAGGGTCTGGCAGGTCCGAGGTATCCACTATGACTTTAATAAAAATAGTATCATCTTTAATGTACGTCCCATTCTCTAAGACGCTTTGGGCGACAAATACAGGGCACCCAGAGGCGATGTTCATTTCCCCAGTGGGTTTTTTGAAGCTACTGCTGTTTGGATCTGGCTTGAACGCATCTCCTAAATGTCGTCTTGATGGCCCCTGGTCCATGAGCATGAGGCTGACTTTTTGCTTAAAGGGCCAAGGCAGCAGAGCGTCGTACTCTCCTCTCATGATCACGAAGAAGAGGGATAGGTGCGTGTTCTTCCCCATGCCATCCCCGTTGAGATAAACCCTTGCGCACATCTTATATCCAAAATATCCAGTGTAAAAGGGCTGGCTGTACAAAGATAATGTCTTCCCCATAACAGCCTCCTGCTTCCGTCTCTTGTAATCTCGGATCTTCCAGATTAGGATCCCGTTGTAACTTGCTGTTTCTAGTACTTGGAACCTGAGGTCCATATCGGCAAGACGGATGTCGTGAACGCTCAGCATTTGATCGTGTCTGTTAATCTGTGTCTCCAAGACACCTTAGGAAGAGGAAAAAAAAAAGAACACTTGTAACTGGACAATGGACAGTATAATATAGCTCCAACATTGGCCAAATCATGCCAAAGAAAAGGGTCCAATTACACTGGAAGATGAAGACCCTGAAGACACCATCCAGTCTAAACAAGGTTTTACCTATCGACTTGATCATTGAGGGTTCAACTTTGGAGGCCTGTACTCAGCACCAGAATGGGAGGACTTGTGTTCCTCATTCTACCCTGGCTGAAAAACGACAGCCTGGAGGAGATGAATGGAGGCTCCATTCGACTTCCTCTATATATCATAAACACTTCAGATATAGCTGAAAGGTCTACGCAAGTGTTAAATCTACTGGGAGCTGCAAAGATTGAACAGAACCGAGATCCTGTTAACCCCTGCTCTTCTTCTGCCAACCAGACGATGTCAAGGAAGGGTCTATGGCAGTGATGAACATAGCCAAGCACCTTCAGTGGAGCGGTGGGGGGGGGGGGGGGGTGCAAGACCACAGCCATTCTGGCAATAGGTAGGGGGACCAACACCAATCTAACAGTTACCACCACCTGCTTCAATTCATGCTAAAAGAAAGCTAATGGTCTCACCAGGATTCCAAGCAGCTGCTGTTTTACCGATGACTTCTAATTGCGTCAAACGAGTTTTTAATAACTCAAGGCCGCTTTTCATGCCATCATCGTCATCTCCAATCTGCCGTAAGCCCCGTATTTCCTTGTCCAAGTCCTTCAGTTTGTCGGCTTGGCCTTCAATCACCCTCTGTACAAAGAAATAAAAATGAAATGTAGTTAAGAAAAAAAGGTAGTTCACTGAAACGCCAATGATAAAATAAAAATCACAATATTACTGGTTGTTACTTAGAACAGTCCGCCATCTTGTCCTAATATACCCCCTCACTGCCCACCCGACCTCTTATATAATGCAAATGGGGGCATCTTTTCTCATCTGATGAATGTTCTTTCTGTAGAGGAAAGATGGCACTCCCAAACAGCAAATCACCAGAACAGCTTGGGTGCAGACAATGAACAAGCTCTAAAGCTTGCAGAATAGAAAGTGCAGCTCTGCAGTTTGCAGGATGTAACTCAGTATCAATAATGTAATCAGTGACTGCACCAGTAGAATAGTGAGTGTAGCTCTGGAGTATTATCCAGAATGTAACTCAGGATCAGTAATGTAATGTATGTACACAGTGACTGCACCAGCAGAATAGTAAGTGCAGCTCTGGGGTATAATACAGGATGTAACTCAGGATCAGTAATGTAATGTATATACACAGTGACTGCACCAGCAGAATAGTGAGTGCAGCTCTGGGGTATAATACAGGATGTAACTCAGGATCAGTAATGTAATGTATGTACACAGTGACTGCACCAGCAGAATAGTGAGAGCAGCTCTGGGGTATAATACAGGATGTAACTCAGGATCAGTAATGTAATGTATGTACACAGTGACTGCACCAGCAGAATAGTGAGTGCAGCTCTGGAGTATAATACAGGATGTAACTCAGGATCAGTAATGTAATGAATGTACACAGTGACTGCACCAGCAGAATAGTGAGTGCAGCTCTGGGGTATAATACAGGATGTAACTCAGGATCAGTAATGTAATGTATGTACACAGTGACTGCACCAGCAGAATAGCGAGAGCAGCTCTGGGGTATAATACAGGATGTAACTCAGGATCAGTAATGTAATGTATGTACACAGAGACTGCACCAGCAGAATAGGGAGTGCAGCTCTGGAGTATAATACAGGATGTAACTCAGGATCAGTAATGTAATGTATGTACACAGTGACTGCACCAGCAGAATAGTGAGTGCAGCTCTGGGGTATAATACAGGATGTAACTCAGGATCAGTAATGTAATGTATGTACACAGTGACTGCACCAGCAGAATAGTGAGAGCAGCTCTGGGGTATAATACAGGATGTAACTCAGGATCAGTAATGTAATGTATGTACACAGTGACTGCACCAGCAGAATAGTGAGTGCAGCTCTGGAGTATAATACAGGATGTAACTCAGGATCAGTAATGTAATGAATGTACACAGTGACTGCACCAGCATAATAGTGAGTGCAGCTCTGGGGTATAATACAGGATGTAACTCAGGATCAGTAATGTAATGTATGTACACAATGACTGCACCAGCAGAATAGCGAGAGCAGCTCTGGGGTATAATACAGGATGTAACTCAGGATCAGTAATGCAATATATTCACAGGTTGATTTATCAGTTTATGTAGATTAATACTTTATTATTCAGCACTTATAGACTTGAGACTCCAGGCGCAGATAATCAAGGTTTAGGAGTGGGTACAGTGGTTGAGCTCATCTATCCACAATCTTTGTTTCAGCTTTAAGATTTCTTACTCAAGTACACAGAGGTCCTCGCGCCCAGACCGCATCGGGTATTTCCTGCAAGACTGGAAGCCACAACTAAACCACAGCCCAGCAGTGCCAGCTACCACACACGGCTGTAAAATACATGTAGGAAGGACACTAATGGCATAAATAACCATTTCCTAATAAAGCGGTAGAATCAGAAACAGTGCCTGTACAAGATGGAGCCTTCCAACAATAGAAGGACATTGATGGCTCATCATTAAGACACTGCATCAATGTTTGAGCATTGAGGGTCCGACCAGGAGGGGGGTATTGTTGCTGCACGTTCTCATTCATGGAAGAAAAAAAAGTCACAAGTGGGCATTGCTCTTTACCCAGCATCAGGCATATTTTGTTTGGGGCTCAGTGAGGGTCTCGATGTTTATATCCTTGATAATTATACATGCATGGTCAATCTGGAGAGGCCAAGTGCTCTGCGAGCACCCTGAAATTATAAATTATCCCCATAATCTCCAGACACTTCTTAGAGCCATCCAAGAAAAAGAAAAACAGCCGACAGCACGTCAGTCCCAGGATGCACACTCCAAATCCAATGACCCAATTGGAAATACAAAAAGTAAAAAAGGAACAGCATCCAGTCCAGGTGGTGAAAAAAAGAAAAAACTTTATTCCGCCATGATACAACGTTTCGACCAGTATTGGTCTTTATCAAGTATACACAATACACAAAGTGGCAGCCTTATATAGTGTGGAGGCACATGCACACCAGTCACCAACAAGGTACTGCCCACTTAGGGTTAATACAGAAAAATACACAGAATATTACATAGTATACAACAATATATATCTTTACCCAATACAGTGAAAATATCTTATATGTGAAATAAAAAGAAATATCAATAATAAAGAAATACACCTGCATAGCGTCTGCCCCTATACAGTAATAAACCAGTCATGGTAAAGCATCGCCGTTGTTATAGAGACCATAGCCCAATCCAATCCTCCGGCTCATAGGAGGCGCATAGCAAAGGCCCCCAACCAATGTGTGTATGTGTCAGTGTTGGCACTCAATTTGCTGAATCCATCAGCCAATCATACATACTCACACTAATCTGATGTGCCTAGAACGCACCACCATTTGTTGATCCGCCTCCAGCAAGCAAGCACCCGCCCGCGCATGCGCACCAGGCCAACAACGCTGAAGCGCAATCACGTGACCAGTCACGCGGCCCCACTCAACGGCGCCAGACCCAGCACGCACGCAAACCCAGCCGAAGGCAGAGGAACGGTAGCGTCCGGCCATATCCATGGAAACAGAGATACACTCAGAATGAGGAAAATTAACCATTTGGCTACCTGGTCTGGACTGGCAATAAACCTGCATAGCAATCACTACTATTAATCCAATGTTAAAATCAAAGAACTAAAGCCCGACTCTGTCCACTACATATGCCAGTTATTCGGCAGACCTGGTCTATTGGAGCATTAACACACAATTAGATCAGGGACAAACATTTGTATGCCATATGTATCACATGACACAAGGGGAAGGAGTACAGGGTATGTGATACATACACACATTGGTTGGGGGCCTTTGCTATGCGCCTCCTATGAGCCGGAGGATTGGATTTGGCTATGGTCTCTATAACAGCGGTGATGCTTTACCATGACTGGTTTATTACTATATAGGGGCAGATGCTATACAGGTGTATTTCTTTATTATTGATATTTCTTTTTATTTCACATATAAGATATTTTCACTATGTTGGATAAAGATATATATTGTTGTATACTATGTAATATTCTGTGTATTTTTCTGTATTAACTTAGCGGGCAGTACCTTGTTGGTGACTGGTGTGCATGTGCCTCCACACTATATAAGGCTGCCACTTTGTGTATTGCGTATACTTGATAAAGACCAATACTGGTCGAAACAGTGTATCATGGCGGAATAAAGTTGTTTTTTTTTCTTTTTTCATCGCCTGGACTGGATGCTGTTCCTTTTTTTTTTTACTTTTTGGAACTTCTTAGAGCCATTTCTAATCTCCGGGTCTAGATAAAGAAATGCAAATCCTTTCAGAGAAATTGCCCATTTCAGATAATTGTGAAACTGTTGTGTCAGAACGAGAAAAGTGTTCAAGTGTCGGTTCCCTGTTCTCTCTAATATCTTATATAATCTCCGGCTTCATCAGTGTGAGAATCTTACAGTCATTATTGTGGGGCAAGAGAAGTAAGAAAAAAATATTGTAAAGTTTTACTTTCAAAACTCAAATGTAAAACTGTGGTTTTCTTTGGCATTACCGGGAATAACGTGGCCACCGAGGGTCAGGATTATCAGAAATGCCAGAACATGAACGATACCAACTAATGGGGGCTTCCTTGTGGTCACTGATCTCCGGGCGGTGTCAATACCAGGTGTTTGTATGTCCTCCCTGTGTTTATTTATTTATTTTACTTGCTTATATAGCGCCATAAATTCCACAGCGCTTTACAGACATTATTGACAGAAAGGCGTGTGCACAGCAACTGAAAGGTGCATGGGTAGGTTCCCAAACCGTAGTAATCAATTCAACAAAACCCAGCACTCAACTTTGCGGTGAGAAACTGAAAAGAATTTATTGATCCCAATGCGTGAAAACAAAAGTATATACAAGCGAATACCACAGAAAATATTCATAGTGGCTAAATTACAGACAAGGGTGAATTCACTATGGGAAGCTGTCACTAATCATGGCATAATGCAACATATTTAGTCATTGTTAGAAACATACCGTACAGAGGAATATGTGGTAAGGAAAACGGCTATGGAAGCCTGTGAGGAAAAAATAATGGTGGTATTTGAACGCCTGTAAGTGAGGTCACTTTCGATATCAAAGACCTCTATACTTCCATCCCACACATCAATGGTATCAACTCAGTTCATCATTCACTTACCAAGTCCGGCTTTGACATCGATCAAATCAATCTTTGTGTGGACCTTCTGACAACTGTGTTGTATAACATTTTTTTTCTATTTCAGAGTACCTTTTTCCTGCAGACCCGTGGGACCGCCATGGGCTCCAATGTAGCGCCCCCTTATGCTAATACCTACATGTCTGAGTTTGAATCTTCTATCATTTACCAACATTCCCTATACATCAATAACGTTTCCCTCTGGAAACGTTATATTGATGATATATTTTGCATTTGGGGGGGCTCATTGGAGTCCTTACAGGAGTTTTTTGCGTTTCTCAACGATGCCTGGCCAGGGATCAAATTCACTATGAATTATGACTACCACGCCATCAATTTTTTGGACACTATGGTCCTCAAAGACTGTGAGGGCTTACTATCCACCGACCTCTATATTAAACCAACGGATAGGAATAGTATACTTCATTTTCAAAGTTTCCACCCCCCTCCAGTCAAACGCTCTATCCCTAGATCCCAGTTTCATAGAGTTACACGCATCGTTCCAGATGGCCCCCTGAGAAATAAACGTCTCCAGGATATGACCAATAAATTTGAAAAGAGGGGTTACCCTCCCGATGTCTTAGAACAATCAAGGGACCCCCCACCCACCAATCCTGTCAGAAATACGGACAAACGTATTCCGTTTGTCCATCTTTACCACCCTGCTTCATATATACTACATAAGTCCATTAGAAAACACTGGCACTTGTTAGCCACTGCTTATCCCAATGTGCAGGAATTCAGGGAACCCTTTTTACCCTGTTTCAAGAGACCGCCAAATCTTAGGGACAATCTAGTTAGGGCCGACATTGGCCCAAGCATCCCTCAAAGACAACGCTTCTTAGCTAAACCTAAAACGGGTACATTTCCCTGTTTACACTGTGCCCAGTGTAACAATATCCAAAGAGGCAATACTTTCCATCACCCCAGGTCTGGTAAAATCTTCCATATCAAAGATTTTTTCATGTGCGATTCCTCCTTCGTAGTGTATATGATAAAATGCCCATGCGGTCTCCTTTACATCGGTGAAACTACGCAGCCCGTCAGAAACAGGATCTCTAAGCATAAGTCCACAATCCGGTGCAATAATCTGCTATTACCAATCCCTAATCATTTTCAGTCCCATGGGCACTCGGTATCACAGCTTAGGTACCAAGTTATTGATTCAGTTCCACCTCCTAGGAGAGGTGGCGACAGGGTTACTCTTTTAAAAAAACGGGAAGCATTTTGGATCCATACATTGGAAACTCTCTCTCCCAAGGGTCTAAATAAGGACTATGACCTGATGGCATTTTTATAATTGATTTAGAATGCTTTTCTGTTCATATACTAATACTTTTTCTTTATCCCTCCAGAGTCGCCTTTATTGACCCACGGTCACCGCTGAGCACTGAATAGAAACCTGCATGTTTAGCATCTCTTCACCTCACCTATGGGTCTAATATGAACCGGTCTGCATCACCTCCCTATCTGATAAGTGCACCTGGTCATTGTGTACCTAATCCTGTTTTACTTTTCCTTCACATCTTCCAGTTTTCTCGTTTCTTGTGTCATATCCCACTTCCATAGTCAGGTAACCCCATTATGTCCACCAAATAGCTATTCTTTCCGTTATTATAAATCTCACAGTGTACACATGCCCGTTTCACGCTCCCAATTCAGTACTGATAGAGCCCCATCACTCTCTATGAGTGGAACGCATAGAACTCTCGGCGGTGGAACGCATTGAGTGACATTTCTATACTCGCGTCACTTCCGCACATGCGCAGTGCAGTCCGGCCCGCGTCACTATGTGTGGTACGCATAGATCTCTCGGCGATGGAACGCAATGAGTAACATCCCCATGCACATGTCACTTCCGCACATGCGCAGTGCAGTCCGGCCCGCGTCATGAAACCGGAACTGCACTCCGGCTGGATCCCACACACTACTTGGCATAAATAAGTCCACTTCCTCGTGTCCTCTCTACAGCGGTGGATACCGCGGCACCACAGGACACAGGTATGCATTACCCGGCTTCCACACATGCCATGTTAGTGCCAGCACGCACTGCCCCTTTGTATATATGTGCATCTATGTGCGCTATGCTCTAACCCCTGCCAATATACTTCTATATATAGGCTTTGTCCCTACCTTAAGTGGAAACCCTCGTTCCATAACTACATCTATGCTACTGGTAAGACTACACCATCGCTTTCTCACGATCCTGCCTCACTTACAGGCGTTCAAATACCACCATTATTTTTTCCTCACAGGCTTCCATAGCCGTTTTCCTTACCACATATTCCTCTGTACGGTATGTTTCTAACAATGACTAAATATGTTGCATTATGCCATGATTAGTGACAGCTTCCCATAGTGAATTCACCCTTGTCTGTAATTTAGCCACTATGAATATTTTCTGTGGTATTCGCTTGTATATACTTTTGTTTTCACGCATTGGGATCAATAAATTCTTTTCAGTTTCTCACCGCAAAGTTGAGTGCTGGGTTTTGTTGAATTGATTACAGACATTACTGGCACTGTCCCCATTGGCGAGAACATACAAAACTTCTTGTAGATGTCCTTGGTGGGATTTCATCCCAGGACCTACAAGGCTACAGTGTTAACCAATGAGCCACTGTGCTGCCCATTACAAACCTCTTCTGCAGTCATTTGTGGAGAATAAGGATAATATGGTAATGATTAGGAGACAACATGATGGTTTATGTATAGTGAACCAATGAAGGACCATAGTTAATGCTTTAAGTGGTTGTCCGGCAGTAAAATATAGATGACTTATCCTATGGACAGGTCATCAATATCAAACTGATGTGTGTCTGCACTCATCTGCTCTGGTGGTGGCCTGATCCAAACATTGTTTGGAGTGGTAACAGCTACATACATAAGATGGTGACCACTCTCAGGTCTTTCAGCTTAGCCTTTCGTCAAATTAATCTAATATATAAAGCTGAATGTGTGTATGTATGTGTGTGTGTATGTATGTCCGGGATTGGCATCTGAACCGTCGCAGCTACAGCCACTAAATTTTGCACAGTCACACGTCTGGACCCCGAGAGCGTCATAGGCTATGTTGCGAGGTGAAATTTTAACCCCGCGCTTTCCAATTCACCAAACAATTTTGCCCCTATCTACATAATGGGGAAAAAGTGAAAGGAAAAGTGTTGGAGGCGTCGCAGCTACAGGCACAAAATGTTGCACAGTCACACGTCTGGACCCTGAGAGCGTCAAAGCTATGTTGTGAGGTGAAATTTTAACCCCGCGCTTTCCAATTCACCAAACAATTTTGCCCCTATCTACATAATGGGGAAAAAATGAAAGGAAAAGTGTTGGAGGAAAATTAACAGCTGCCAGATGTGAACAAGGGGGACTTAAAGAATGACAGCGATGGCGCCAAAGAGTATATACTGTACAGTTGCTAAGGTGGGGCCCCGACATGGGATAATCACCACACCACCACAGGGATATGAACACACACACAAAATGCTCCACACACTACCACGTGCTCGAACACATATACCACCCTCAGCGCACATTTCACCACACATACACCAACCTCGCCACATAAAAGTCGAAACACAAAAGTCGCCGCTCATAACTCGCCACGCGCAAAACTCTCCACATGCAAAACTCGCCGCACGTGCAAAACTCACCTCATGGAAAACTCGCCACACGCAAAACTTGCACACGCGGAAAAATTGCCACATGCACAAAAGTTGCAACACATGCAAAAGTTGCCTCACACAAAACTTGCACATACTCAAAAGGCACCACACATAAAACTCGCCACGCGCAAAACTCGCCATGCGCAAAACTTGCTGCACACAACTTGCTACACTAACCTGTCACATGCAACTCGACACACAAAAAGTTGCTACACGCATGTCGCCACACAAAACTCATCTCACAAAAGTCGCTACATGCATGTCGCCACACGCAACTCAACACACACAACTTGACACACGAAACTCGCCCTAAAACACACACAAGTCTGGTATTATCCTTCAAAAATAAAAATCTGATTAATAAGCAGACAAACTACAACAGCAACAAATGTACCATATAGGAAATACGGCAGCTGTCAGTCACATGACCAGTCTATTATGTGTATGTGTGAGCTAATAAATACTGCCAGGGGGTGGGCTTACTGTTGGCTGGGGATTTATCAGGCTGCCAATTTAGCTTACAAATACTGAGGTAAAAATACTGACCAAATAACGTGTGAACGAGGTCTAATACAGGAGGAGATGACATACAGATATATACTATATACAGGAGGAGATGACACACAGGTATATACTATATACAGGAGGAGATGACACACAGATATATACAGGAGAGATGACACACAGGTATATACTATATAGAGGAGGAGATGACATACAGGTACATACTACATACAAGAGGAGATGACATACAGGTATATACTATATACAGGAGGAGATGACACACAGGTATATACTATATACAGGAGCAGATTACCTACAGGTATATAGTATATACAGGAGGAGATGACAAACAGGTATATGCTATGTATAGGAGAAGATGACATACAGGTATATACTATATACAGGAGGAGATGACACACAGGTATATACTATATACAGGAGGAGATTACATACAGGTATATACTATATACAGGGGAGATGACACACAGAAGGTATATACTATATACAGGGGAGATGACATACAGGTATATACTATATACAGGAGATGACATACAGGTGTATACTATATATAAGGGAGATGACAAACATGTATATACTGAGGTGAAAATGAGAGGTGTGAGGTGAAAATGAAAAGGTGTGAGTGCAAAATGAGAGGAGTGAGGGAAAATAGTGGAGTGATCGGAAAATGACAGATGTGAGGTCGAAATGACAAGTGTTAGGGGGGAATGAGAGGAGTGAGGGGGAAAATAAGAGGAGTGAGGGGGAAAATGAGACGTGTGAGGGAGAAAATGAGAGATGTGAGGGGGAAAATGAAAGATGTGATGGGGAAAATGAGAGGCGTGATGGGAAAATAAGAGAAGTGAGGTGCTATAACTAACCAGATATTTACTATGCCCAGGCAACGCCGGGCTCTTCAGCTAGTTAGATATAAACTGCTGTACTCAAAAGTGACCATTAAACAATATATGAAACCACGATGTTCTTGCTGTCCTCTAGTCACTAGTGGAGCAGATAACAGCTGATGGGTGGGGAAACTTGATGTCAAAAACACATCAATCTGATTTTGATGACTTATCCTTTGGTTAGATCAATAAGTTGTTACTGAAAACCCATTTAATTTACATAATAGGTGCACCTCAAGGAAAAAAAATACATATTTCACAAGCCTTTCTCACTATGTAATAAAGTTCTGAGTGTTCTGACTTTTCCCTGATGTAAGAAGTAAGGGGAAGGAAGAATTCAACATGCCTGGTATTTTGTTCCAGCAGAAAATAAGCCCTTTCCAGAGGAGCCTTATGGGCACTCAACTTACCACCCTCCCCACTGAAAATGTATGCATGCTGGACTGGGCAGAGCATGTTTGTGTATGAAGGAGTTGGGAGGAAATGCTTTGCGCTGGAGTTAAATTTGTCTGACAGCTATCTTAAATATTTTTGAACCTTATATAATTAAAAAGAAGTTATTATTGTCCAGGGGTGGACATATCATATCACTGGTGCAACCTGTGAAGCCGCACACAGGCTCAAGAGGTAAGGGGGTCACATTCACCTCTAAAACATGTGGAATTGTGCATTATGATGAGCTCTTGGACTGCAAAAGGGCCTATATACTGTTCTTGCACAGGGGAACTGTCTGTGTCCACCAGTGTTACTGTCTGCCCAGATCCGTGTTTGTGTGGGTTCCTCTAGATCAGTGTTCCCCAACTCCGGTCCTCAAGAGCCACCAACAGGTCATGTTTTCAGGATTTCCTTAGTATTGCACAGGTGATGCAATTATCACCTGTGCAATACTAAGGAGATACTGAAAACATGACCTGTTGGTGGCTCTTGAGGACCGGAGTTGGGGAACACTGCTCTAGATTGTGAGCCCCAATGGGGACAGCGATGATAAGGTCTAGTGAGTAAGATAAATACAATAAATATTGGATGGGCATGTTTTCCTGGATGACTTAGAACCCGGTCCATTTTCGCTTATTTCCTACCCTGTTCCTCTAAGGCCCAGTCCCTTTAGGGTTTCCTACCATTTCCCTGTAGCTTTACTGGCCCTGTCCCCTTAGGAAGGGCTGTCCCTTTAGGGTGTACAGCCATGGCACAATGTCCTCTTAGTATGTTTGCCCTTTCCCACCCCTATAAGGCTCCCTGTGCCCTTTAGGTTTCAGGATGCCCTGTCCTGTCCTTTTTCGGATTTTCTTCTTGTGTCCTCTGAGGCCTTCTGTCCTCTACCTTTAGCCATCCTTCCCAGACCCGTTAGGGTGTCCTGCATTGTCTCTGTAAGGCCCTTCTCTGTCCATTTTACACTCTGCCTCACACATTTTAAGCCTCGTTGCTTTATCTCCTCTTTCCTTGACTCTTTAGGTTGCGGCCCTGCCACTGTAGGGTATTCTGTCCTGTTTCTCCAAACTCCTATCCTGCCCTTTTAATATCCTGTGGCTTTATGGTGGCTGCAGTTTCACTTTACGGTCCTGGCGTCATAAAGGAGTTTTCCCACCAGTGACATTTATGAGCCATTTATAGGGTAGGTGGTAAATGTATGATCGCTGGACGCGCCATACATCCTGCGCATAGGCAATAAATGTCATGAGTGGGAAAAACCCTTCTAAGGTCCAGTCCTGCAAATACAACTAAAGGAGAACTTCAGATAAAACCCCCAAAAACTTAACAATGACCGGTTTTAAGGTCTACTGAGAAGAGATCAAAGGGATCTGAAAAATTAGCAAGACTTACTTATTTTGTAATTTCTCTGAATAGAAAGAGTGTCATCTCATCTGTTCTCACAATGAACGGACCAATGCTAGGAAGAGCCAGTGGGATCTTGTAGGGAACAACACAAGTGAAACGTAAATCCAGAAGTGACTGGTCAGGTTTCATTGCTGCTAATGAGCAGCCTATTGACCCCAATGTCATCATCCTGGCACAGACAGAAAGCCCATAAGGAGAACAGACTCCTAGAAGAAGCACAGTTTATGTGGACAACTATTAAGCTGGTTCACAGCTGGTTTAGGGGGTGGCAAACTGATCATCTGCCCTGGTCCCCATGGTCTTGGGGTCCTCAGAGAATGGAAACCCTCTAACACAATGTACAGAGCAGGAACAGCTCAGCTCCATCGTCGTATGTACTGCAGCTCTATTAACGTCAATAGGAGCTGAGCTGCAGTACCAAGAACGACCACTACACGGTGCACAGAGCTGAGCTGCAGTACCAAGAACGACCACTACACGGTGCACAGAGCTGAGCTGCAGTACCAAGAACGACCACTACACGGTGCACAGAGCTGAGCTGCAGTACCAAGAACGACCACTACACGGTGCACAGAGCTGAGCTGCAGTACCAAGAACGACCACTACACTGTGCACAGAGCTGAGCTGCAGTACCAAGAACGACCACTACACGGTGCACAGAGCTGAGCTCCAGTGCCAAGAATGACCACTACATGGTGCACAGAGCTGAGCTCCAGTGCCAAGAATGACCACTACATGGTGCACAGAGCTGAGCTGCATTACCAAGAACGGCCACTACACGGTGCACAGAGCTGAGCTCCAGTGCCAAGAATGACCACTACATGGTGCACAGAGCTGAGCTGCAGTACCAAGAACGGCCGCTACATGCTGCACAGAGCTGAGTTGCAGTACCAAGAATGACCACTACATGGTGCACAGAGCTGAGCTGCATTACCAAGAATGACCACTACATGGTGCACAGAGCTGAGCTGCATTACCAAGAATGACCACTACATGGTGCACAGAGCTGAGCTGCATTACCAAGAACGGCCACTACATGCTGCACAGAGCAGAGTTGCAGTACCAAGAAGGGCCACTACATGCTGCACAGAGCTGAGCTGCAGTACCAAAAAGGGCCACTACATGTGGCACAGAGCTGAGGTACCAAGATTGGCCACTATATGCTGCACAGAGCTGAGCTGCAGTACCAAGAACGGCCACTACATGCTGCACAGAGCTGAGTTGCAGTACCAAGAAGGGCCACTACATGCTGCACAGAGCTGAGCTGCAGTACCAAAAAGTGTCACTACATGCGGCACAGAGCTGAGGTACCAAGATCGGCCACTACATGCTGCACAGAGCTGAGCTGCAGTACCAAAAAGGGTCACTACATGCGGCACAGAGCTGAGGTACCAAGATCGGCCACTACATGCTGCACAGAGCTGAGCTGCAGTACCAAAAAGGGTCACTACATGCGGCACAGAGCTGAGGTACCAAGATCGGCCACTACATGCTGCACAGAGCTGAGCTGCAGTACCAAGAACAGGCACTACATAGTGCACAGAGCTGAGCTGCAGTACCAAGAATGACCACTACATGCTGCACAGAGCTCAGCTGCAGTACCAAGAACAGGCACTACATGGTGCAGAGTTGCAGTACCAGGAACGACCATTACACGGTGCAGAGAGCTGAGCTGCAGTACCAAAAGCTACATGCTGCACAGAGCTGAACTGCAGTACCAAGAACGGCCACTAAATGTCGGCCGAGCCCCTGTGCTACTGAGCACCGACGTACCTGCTGCACCAGCCTGGGATAGGAGTCAGATATTCACCAGACCACTGAATACTTCCTATGACTCCACTCCACCACCGCTGCTGACCCCCCACCTACCAGTAACGTGAATTCGGACTGTAAGACGGACCCCCATTTGAAGCATTAATTTTTTTCAAATTTTCCTGCTGAAAATTTATCTTAGTCTTATAGTCCGAAAAATACAGTAAAAAAATGTTGCAATTTGATAGATACCTGTAACTGGTGAATTTTTGCTTCATTGTTCCTTAGGAGCTCTTTATGCCTTTCGATCTCTACTTCAAAGGTGCACATCTGGTTGTGTAACAACTGGATACTTTTATTCTTATCGGAGGTTTCGTTTTGTAATTTTGACACCTGGTTAAACAAATAAATAAATAATATAATTAACAGTCAGTGTTATAGTCTGTTTGGTTATGATAATCATTAGCGAATGCTGGAATAAAAAATAAGAATATTTCGGAAGAGCAGATTTGCTCTCCTCCGCACACCGCTGTCTGATTAATATTTTTGTCATGATCCATACAAAAAAAATTATGAGAGGGCTAACACTGCTCTTGGACAGCAAAAATTAAAAATTAAATCAAAAGTTAACTGTATGTATTTTTGGATAAAAGTTATTTTTGCAGTTGACTTTCATGAAATATTTTCAACCATTTGCTTCTACATCCTCTATGTATCAATATACATAACAGACTGCAGAATGATGTGTGATTCTAGCCTCTGCTCTCCTAAACACTGTGACCGCATCAAAGTTAAAGGGGCTGTGCTTACAAGATAGTTCCCTATCTGCAGAGAGAACTCACTGATTCACAGGTGACTCATTCTGCAGCCTATGTACAGTGATACATAGAAGCTGTATAAACCAGATTTCAATGTTAAAAAAAATACATGGATTTATGTTTAAAAAAAAGCTTTAAAACCCATTGAAAACATCAGAAGAGTAAGAACATTTTCTTTTAGTAACATTATTATTCAAAAGGTTTCTTAACCTTATGCTACAATCACAAAACAGAAAAAAAAGCAACTTTTTAATATAACCCCACTTTAATTCAGCACTGTTTAATAGCTCTGTGAACATTGGCATCAGTGTAAACAATGGCGGTTTTCATTCTGTCCACAGACCCACAAACATGTATATTATTTCATTTCATTTTTACTTAAAAGGGTTTTACAATAAGGAAAAGAAAAACAATAATATAAAAGTTAAAAGGAGAAAATATCCCCACTGGAGCAAGGACGCAATTCGTTATTGAATGTTTGGCTTATACAAATAGAGAATAGGGCTGTGGTCAGGCGGGCAAATCCTGGGATTTCCAAGTGATTCACAAATGTCAAGTAAAAGGAAGCAAACCCAATAAAAAAAACAAAAAAATCAACAAAGAAAAAGAAATAACCCTCAGCATTATGATTACTTTTCTGTTTATTTAACCGGTGAGAAAAAAAATAAAAGAATCATGCACACAATTATGTGTTCTGTTTTCTTTTAATAATTTCTGTGTTTTTGTTTACTTTTGGATACATTGAAAGCATTTTAACATTTTTATTCGAGGCTTATTGGAAAAGGCAAAAAATACATATACGGTATATATACACTCACCGGCCACTTTATTAGGTACACCATGCTAGTAACGGGTTGGACCCCCTTTTGCCTTCAGAACTGCCTCAATTCTTCGTGGCATAGATTCAACAAGGTGCTGGAAGCATTCCTCAGAGATTTTGGTCCATATTGACATGATGGCATCACACAGTTGCCGCAGATTTGTCGGCTGCACATCCCAAAGATGCTCCATACAAGGCAGGATGGATCCATGCTTTCATGTTGTTTACGCCAAATTCTGACCCTACCATCCGAATGTCGCAGCAGAAATCGAGACTCATCAGACCAAGCAACGTTTTTCCAATCTTCTACTGTCCAATTTCGATGAGCTTGTACAAATTGTAGCCTCAGTTTCCTGTTCTTAGCTGAAAGGAGTGGTACCCGGTGTGGTCTTCTGCTGCTGTAGCCCATCTGCCTCAAAGTTCGACGCACTGTGCGTTCAGAGATGCTCTTAGGCCTACCTTGGTTGTAACGGGTGGCGATTTGAGTCACTGTTGCCTTTCTATCAGCTCGAACCAGTCTGCCCATTCTCCTCTGACCTCTGGCATCAACAAGGCATTTCCGCCCACAGAACTGCCGCTCACTGGATTTTTTTTCTTTTTCGGACCATTCTCAGTAAACCCTAGAGATGGTTGTGCGTGAAAATCCCAGTAGATCAGCAGTTTCTGAAATACTCAGACCAGCCCTTCTGGCACCAACAACCATGCCACGTTCAAAGGCACTCAAATCACCTTTCTTCCCCATACTGATGCTCGGTTTGAACTGCAGGAGATTGTCTTGACCATGTCTACATGCCTAAATGCACTGAGTTGCCGCCATGTGATTGGCTGATTAGAAATTAAGTGTTAACAAGAAGTTGGACAGGTGTACCTAATAAAGTGGCCAGTGAGTGTATATATATATATTACCTTGGTTTCTAAAAAACTGCTCCATTCTTTCATTAAATTTACATGCTGAACAGCAGAACTGGCTTCATGTGCTTTAATCTGCTGGTTTGTTCCCTGAAAGCAGAAAAGAAGTACAGTAATTAGATTTCTGTCCATATAGTCAGAATTATAGAAGTTATATTCTTGTACATGGGAGCAGTATTATAGTAGTTATATTCTTGTACATGGGAGCAGTATTATAGTAGTTATATTCTTGTACATAGGGAGCAGTATGATAATAGTTATATTCTTGTACATAGGGGCAATATTATAGTAGTTATATTCTTGTACATAGGGGCAGTAATATTGTAGTTATATTCTTGTACATAGGAGCAGTATTATAGTAGTTATATTCTTGTACATAGGGGACAGTATTATAGTAGTTATATTCTTGTACATGGGCGCAGTATTATAGTACTTATATTCTTGTACATGGGGGCAGTATTATAGTAGTTATATTCTTGTACATAGGAGCAGTATTATAGTAGTTATATTCTTGTACATAGGGAGCAGTATGATAATAGTTATATTCTTGTACATAGGGGCAATATTATAGTAGTTATATTCTTGTACATAGGGGCAGTAAAATAGTAGTTATATTCTTGTACATAGGAGCAGTATTATAGTAGTTATATTCTTGTACATAGGGGACAGTATTATAGTAGTTATATTCTTGTACATAGGGGCAGTATTATAGTAGTTATATTCCTGTACATAGGGGGCAGTATTATAGTAGATATATTCCTGTACATAGGAGCAGTGTTATAGTAGTTATATTCTTGTACATAGGAGCAGTATTATAGTAGTTATATTCTTGTATATAGTGAGCAGTATTATAGTAGTTATATTCTTGTACATAGGGGGCAGTATTATAATAGTTATATTTTTGTACATAGGGAGTAGTATTATAGTAGTTATATTCTTGTACATAGGGGGCAGTATTATAGTAGTTATATTCTTGTACATAGGGGGCAGTATTATAGTAGTTATATTCTTGTACATAGGGGGCATTATTATAGTAGCTATATTCTTGTACATAGGGGGCAGTATTATAGTAGTTATATTCTTGTACATAGGAGCATTATTATAGTAGTTATATTCTTGTATATAGTGAGCAGTATTATAGTTGCTATACTCTTGTATAAAGGAGCAGTATTATAATAGTTATATTCTTGTACATAGGAGCAGTATTATAATAGTTATATTCGTGTACATAGGGGGCAGTATTATAGTAGTTATATTCTTGTACATAGGGGGCAGTATTATAGTAGTTATATTCTTGTACATAGGGGGCATTATTATAGTAGCTATATTCTTGTACATAGGGGGCAGTATTATAGTAGTTATATTCTTGTACATAGGAGCATTATTATAGTAGTTATATTCTTGTATATAGTGAGCAGTATTATAGTTGCTATACTCTTGTATAAAGGAGCAGTATTATAATAGTTATATTCTTGTACATAGGAGCAGTATTATAATAGTTATATTCGTGTACATAGGGGGCAGTATTATAGTAGTTATATTCTTGTACATGGGGAGCAGTATTATAGTAGTTATATTCTTGTATATAGGGAGCAGTATTATAGTAGATATATTCTTGTATATAGGGGCAGTGTTATAATAGTTATATTCTTGTACATAGGGGCAATATTATAGTAGTTATACTCTTGTACATAGGGGACAGTATTATAGTAGTTATATTCTTGTACATAGGAGCAGTGTTATAGTAGTTATATTCTTGTATATAGTGAGCAGTATTATAGTTGCTATACTCTTGTATATAGGAACAGAATTATATTAGTTATATTCTTGTACATAGGAGCAGTATTATAACAGTTATATTCTTGTGTATTAGGGAGCAGTATTATAATATTTATATTCTTGTACATAGGAACAATATTATAGTAGTTATATTCTTGTACATAGGGGACAGTATTATAATAGTTATATTCTTGTACATAGGGGACAGTATTATAGTAGTAATATTCTTGTACGTATGGGTCAGTATTATAGTAGTTATATTCTTGTGCATAGGAGCAGTATTATAGTAGCTATATTCTTATACATAGGGGTCAGTATTATAGTAGTTATATTCTTGTACATAGGGAGCAGTATTATAGTAGCTATATTCTTATACATAGAGGCAGTATTATAGTAGTTATATTCTTGTACATAGGGGCAGTATTACAGTAGTTATATTCTTGTACATAGGGGCAGTATTTTAGTAGTTATATTCTTGTACATAGGGGGCAGTATTATAGTGGTTATATTCCTGTACATAGGGGCAGTATTATAGTAGTTATATTCTTGTACATCGGGGCAGTATAGTAAAGTTTCTGCTTGTTGAAAATGACCAGAAGCGAAGCAGCCAATCACTTACATATATTTATCTATATTCCTGAAACACCACAAAATTTGTACATTATATTTTTCATGGTATTTTATTCAAGTATCAGATTAGGAATTTTCTGGTGTTACACTTAGTCCTATAATATAAGGGATCAGAAAAATACTGACCTTAAAACTGCAGCCATAGCGTTTAAAACCACAGGTACTTGGGGCATTCACACATTCTGATAAATGAGAATTGAGCTGCAGAGGGAGAAAATAAGAAATTAAATTAGCTAACAAAATTAAAATAAATAAAAAAAATACAACACTATGAACCAAATGTCACAAATTACAGAGCATCCTACATTCCCTTAATGTATATATAATTTTTTGTACATTGCATGGATTATCTCTACATTTGGTGAAGCAATACAGAGAGTTGTCTTATTATCTGCTACAATGGCTCAGGGATCGGTCATCAAGCGAGTGCACGACATGAGACCAAAGATGACTTGCAACTTAGCAATTCACCTACCTCACTTCTCAATAAACTTTTTACACTGCATTTATGAGGGCAGGACACCACCACTGAAGGGCAATCCATGTCTTCATGCTTCTGCAAAAGACAAGAAGTAGCAAAGTTATCACAACTGCATAAAACAGATGAAAATGTTGTACTCAGGTGGCTAATTAAGGTATTAAATTTTTTACATATATTACATTTGTTATATATAAAAGATATAGTTTTGTAACTTTTTTTAATATAAAATAAAAACATATTTATATATAAAATAAGATTATATATATATATATATATATATATATATATATATATATATATATATATATATATATATATCTCCGGCAAAAATTAAGAGACCACTACACAATGTTCGGTTTATCTAATTTTTCTTTTTATAGGCATATTTTTGAGTAACATGTAAATTGTTCTTTTATACTGAAAACTTCTGACAACTTCTCATGTCTCCCCTTTTCCTCATAGGTTGTAAGCTTGCGAGCAGGGCCCTCATTCCTACTGGTATCTGTTTTGAACTGTGATTTCTGTTATGCTGTTATGTCTATTGTCTGTACAAGTCCCCTCTATAAGTTGTAAAGCGCTGCGGAATATGTTGGCGCTATATAAATAAAAATTATTATTATTATTATTATTATTATTAACTTCTCCGAAGCTCCAAGCAATAATATTTTGTATTTTTTTTCTGAAAAAGAAAAATGGTCAAAATGAAAAAAAAACAACAGTGCTTTCAGACCTTAAATAATGCAAAGAAAACAAGTTCATAATCATTTAGAAACAACAATACTAATGTTTTAACTCAGGAAGAAATCAGTATTTTGTGGAATAACCATGATTTTTAATCACAGCTGTCATGCGTCTTGGCATGCTTCCCACCAGTCTTTCACACTGCTCCTGGCGCAAAAATGTAAGCAGTTCTTCTTTGTTTGATGGCTTGTGACTATCCATCATGCTCTTGATTACATTCCAGAGGTTTTCTATGGGGTTCAGGTCTGGAGATTGGGCTGCCCATGACAGGGTTTTGATGTGGTGCTCTCTTAATTTTTGCCAGAGCCGTATGTATATGTAGACATATGTATATGTAGACATATGTATATGTAGATATATATATATATATATATATATATATATATATATATATATATATATATAATTATTATTATTTATTTATATAGCACCATTAGTTCCATGGTGCTGTACATGAGAAAGGGGTTACATACAGAGTTACAGATATAGTTTACAGTAAACACGTTTACAGTGACAGACTGGTACAGAGGGGAGAGGACCCTGTCCTTGCGGACTTACATTCTATGTATATATACTGTATATACTTGAGTATAAGCCGAGATTTTCAGCCCATTTTTTGGGGCTGAAAGTGCCCCTCTCGGCTTATACTCGAGTCATTGTCCCAGGGGGTCGGTGGGGGAGTGGCAGCTGTCAAATCATACTTACCTGCTCCCGGCGCGTCTCTGCTTGTTCCTGCTTCTTCGGCGCCCGCAGCTTCTTCCTGTGTTCAGCGGTCACGTGGTACCGCTCATTAAAGTAATGAATATGGATGCATATTCATTACTTTAATGAGTGCTAAGATGTGACCGCTGAACACAGGAAGAAGCTGCGAGCGAGAAGCTGCCAGGGACCGCACCGGGAGCAGGTGAGTATAATGGGGACTGGAGGGTGAGTATTGTGCAATATTCACCTGTCTGCATTCCACCGCTGGGCGCCACTGTCTTCTGCGTCCTCTGTGACGTTCAGGTCAGAGGGCGCGATCAGTGTGCGTGTCCGCCCTCTGCCTGAACAGTCACTGCGGAGGACGCAGAAGACACAGCGGTGCCCAGCGGTGGAACAAGGACAGGTGAATATTTCAAGTGCCGGGGGCCTGCTCAGGACAAGAGGTGGGTATATGATTTTTTTTTTTTATTGCAGAAGCCAGCTATGGGGCAAATGTCTCTATGGAGCATCTTATGGGGCCATAATCAACCTATGCAGCATTGTATGGGGCACATTATCTATGGAGCATCTTATGGGGCCATAATTAATCTGTGCAGCATTGTATGGGGCACATTATCTATGGAACATCTTATGGGGCCATAATCAATCTATGCAGCATTGTATGGGGCACATTATCTATGGAGCATCTTATGGGGCCATAATTAATCTATGCAGCATTGTATGGGGCACATTATCTATGGAGCATCTTATGGGGCCATAATCAATCTATGCAGCGTTGTATGGGGCACATTATCTATGGAGCATCTTATGGGGCCATAATCAACCTATGCAGCATTGTATGGGGCATATTTTCTATGAAGCATCTTATGGGGCCCATCATAAACTTTATGGAGCATTTTATGGGGCATATTTTATTATGGAGCATCTTATGGGGCCATCATGAATTGTATGGAGCATTATATGGGGCTCCTGATTCAATATGGATATTCAAAAGCATGTAACCTACTGATGTCTCAATTAATTTTACTTTTATTGGTATCTATTTTTATTTTTTAAATGTACTAGTAGCTGCTGCATTTCCCACCCTAGGCTTATACTCGAGTCATTAAAGGGAACCTGTTACCCCCAAAATCGAAGGTGAGCTAAGCCCACCGGCATTAGGGGCTTATCTACAGCATTCTGTAATGCTGTAGATAAGCCCCCGATGTAACCTGAAAGATGAGAAAAAGAGGTTAGATTATACTCACCCAGGGGCGGTCCGATCCGGGGCCTCCCATCTTCTTATGATGAGGTCCTCTTCTTGTCTTCACGCTGCGGCTCTGATGTACGTAGTCTGCCCTGTTGAGGGCAGAGCAAAGTACTGCAGTGCGCAGGCACCGGGCCTCTCTGATCTTTCCCAGCACCTGTGCACTGCAGTACTTTGCTCTGCCCTCAACAGGGCAGACAAAGTACGCATGCGCCGGAGCCGCAGCGAGAAGACAAGAAGAGGACGTCATCGTAAGAAGATGGGAGACGCTAGACCGGACCGCAACACCCATCGGACCGGACCGCAGCAGGACCGCCCCTGGGTGAGTATAATAAAACCTCTTTTTCTCATCTTTCAGGATACATCGGGGGCTTATCTACAGCATTACAGAATGCTGTAGATAAGCCCCTGATGCCGGTGGGCTTAGCTCACCTTCGATTTTGGGGGTGACAGGTTCCCTTTAAGTTTTCCCAGTTTTTTGTGGCAAATTAGGGGTCTCGGCTCATACTCGGGTCGGCTTATACTCGAGTATATACGGTATATATATACGGCTTCACGTTACAGCCTTACCTGCATTTCTACCAGTGGGACTTGGTTCTTGCAGTACTGGCAAGGCGTCTCTCTGTACTTGCATGTCTTCTCTATGTGGTCACTCAGATCCTTGCGAATAACCTTTTCCTTGCAGTCCGCACGAGGACAAGAAAGTTCTTCGAACTGACAATCACTTTTTAAATGTAACTAAAGAAACAAAAGAAAACAGCGAGTATTATTATAAACCTGCCACCATGACGGACCCTCCCTGTGGCATACAGTGTGCCAACTGTCTAAATATTATTTTGAAAACATTTGAACTTAATACATTAAGGGTATTTCTGTCTCCTTGCGAACTCTGATGCCAGCTCTTGAGAATAAAGGAGGAGATGTGAACTATGCCAGCTGCTCGGAGTTTGAATCATGGGTGTAAATACTGTCAAAAAGCCTTATAAAGGGCAGCTGGTATTACGAAGCGGACCATCCACTGACTCCATCTTTCCTAAATGGTGATAGGAAAAGGCCAACTTGTGACACAGAAGATTTTGTAGAACTACAAATTCGTACATGCTTTGGCAGCAGCTACTTGGCATTAGGTGCTCAGAAGGTCTTCGTGTTGTGTCCTAAGTTTGTGCTAAATCTGCTGCTAATAACCACAGGTGCATTTAGGTATGGTGCTGGTGGAGCTGCTTCATTGCTACCTTACATTAAAAATTCTAACTATATGGAGGCAACTGTCACATCTGTAAGTATAGAAGCCACAATTCTTGGAAGCTAAAGTGAATCTGACACTAGGGAAAGACAGATAACGTTGCTGAAAGGTTTAGGATGTCGTCGTTCTCGCTTAGTGTTTCACTGATTACATTCTCATTCCTTTCTTTATTTTTTAAATAGTCAGAAGATCGCAGTCTACAGAGATGAATGAAAATTATATGGTGGTGTCTGACCGTATATGACCTTGTGAGAGGGAGGGAAGAAAGTGAGATAATGAGGGAGGGAAGGAAGGAAGGAAGGGACGAAGGGAGGGGAGGAAGGGACGAAGGGAGGGAAGGGATGAAGGGAAGGGACGAAGGAGGCACGATAGGACGAAGGAGGGATGAAGGAGGGACGAAGGGAGGGAAGGAAGGGACGAAGGGAGGGAAGGAAGGGACGAAGGGAGGGAAGGAAGGGATGAAGAAGCGATGATGGGACGAAAGAGGGATGAAGAATGGACGAAAGAGGGATGAAGAATGGACGAAGGAAGGAAGGAGG
This sequence comes from Ranitomeya variabilis, assembly GCF_051348905.1. Classification (NCBI taxonomy): domain Eukaryota; kingdom Metazoa; phylum Chordata; class Amphibia; order Anura; family Dendrobatidae; genus Ranitomeya; species Ranitomeya variabilis. The sequence goes on from NC_135232.1 coordinate 739,073,114, forward strand.
GATGAAGGAAGGGAGGAAGGGGGTATGAAGGAAGGAAGGAGGTATGAAGAAAGGAAGGTGGGATGAAGGGAGGAACGAAGGGAGGAGGGAGGGACTAAGGGAGGGAGAGAGAGATGGACGAAGGGAGGGACAAAGGGAGGGACAAAGGGAGGAAGGGAGGGACGAAGGAAGGGGAAATAAAAGGGTAGAAAAGAGATAGATGGAAAGATGGAAGGTAAAGAAAAGAATATGAAAAATAGGGGACAAAAAAATGAGGAAGTGGGAAAAGAAAAATAAAAAAGAAAGAAGGAAGAAAAGATAGACAAAAAAGGAAAGCGCAAAGGAGGACGGAAGAAGGACAAAAGAAAGAAGGACAAAAGAAAGAAGGACGAAAGAAAGAAGCACAGAAAGACGACAAAAGAAGAACAGAAGGAAGAACAGAAGGACGAAAGAGAGAAGTATAGAAGGACGTAAGAAAGAAGGACAGTAGGACGAAAGAAGGACGGAAGAAAAAAGTACGGAAGGATGGAAGAAAGAAGTACAGAGGAAAGAAGGACGAAAGAAAGGAAGGCAGAGCAGAAGGACTGAAGAAAAAAAGATTGAAGTACAGAAGGAGAGAAGGATGGTAAAAAGTTAGGTACAGAGAAAAGAAAGAAGGATGGAAGAAAAGAGATAAAAGAATGGAGAGAAAGAAAAAGGAAGGAAGGGAAAGAATAAAAAAGAACCAGCAAAAAATGGACACCCACTGGTAATAGTGGTAATTTAACCCTCTATCCAACCACAAAAATTCACAGGAATATAAAGCCTAACTTTTTTTTAGAGGATAAAGAAAAATGTCTATGTACACAAACAGACAATACATGAGTACAGTATGATATTGCCCATCTCACCAAATCCATGCAATTATAACGTGCCATCTAATAAGAACAACAGGAGTCATGAGTGGAGAAAACCAAGCTACATCCCCTGTCGTGCCCTGTGTAATAGCTCACACCCTAACAAGGGCAGTACCCAAGTGTGGTCCTATCACATATAAAGATCCCCATGTCACCTTCAAAAGAAAATAAAAACCAGAAAGACTTAAGATGGCCAGAAATGAAAAATGAATGAAGGACAGAGAGAAAAGAAAGGAAGAAGTATTATAGGACATTGATCTGGTCGTGCTCTGTATCGGGCAGCATGCAAACCTGTTGTTGAGTTTCCAAAAAAAAATGGATTTCCATGCACTTTGTACTGTGCTCGGTAATTACAGGGCAGTAATATTTAAAGCAAAGCTTTGATTTCCAGCTTACCAATAAAGTGCCTAGTGATATTTGCTCCTTGCAGCCTCGGCTCTCATTCCTGCAGTACATCTGAAGCCCGAGCACCTCTCTCCGACAACAGTTATCCTTAAACACCTGAAAATCAAGAGATTATTTTATTGCTCGTAGGATTCATTTTTTTGGGACACTTTGCATAATCCGGAACTGTGAAGCTTATCTTCTTGGCATTAACAAGCTTATCACCATAGGATGCCAACTTCAGCTTATCCCTCAGCCCACCTCAAAATAATTCACTTACAAAACATTAAGATTAGTACTTTTACCATGCTACTCCCATCTTTATTCCCACTGCCCTCTGGCACACCCTGTGCTCCCAATTATATGGTCAAACAGACAGCCATGCCCAAGCAGGGATACGGTGGCACAATGTAAGGGAAGCTTGGACCTCCCAGATTATAGAAAATCTGACATTTCGGTGGTCTTTGTATATAATACCCAGAGAAAGCTTGGGGCTTCAATATCATAAAGTATTTGCTCGCAGGATCTCATCACACTTCCATGGATACATCTAACCTCAGACATTCTTATAAAACATGTCTTTCAGCACATGTTATACGATCTTAACCTTAAAATACGCAAGAAAAAAGAAGAAGATATCCTTTATAGATGCTAAAGTTACAATTACGTACAACCTAACATTCCAGACAGGAAAAAATATCCTTTACACAAGTGTTATCAAACATATTGAAGATCCATGTAAGTTATCCCATACAATCTGATTAATAATAATATATAACTTCAACAATTTGACCTAACCATTACAACGGACACGTGACCACATAGCAATGCCTCCGATTTGGAGAGTCCTCTCTGACACACTACATATTATTGCTCTATTGTTTCTTTGTAAAACAGATCTCCGAGGAGCAGCCATCATCATTGCTCTGCCTTGGAAAAAGAAATAGGAACATCTTTTAAGGATTCACATTGGGTCAAACGGTTTTATCTTGTGTCAATTGATGGTGGCCCGATTCTAACGCATCGGGTATTCTAGAATATGCATGTCCACGTAGTATATTGCCCAGTCACGTAGTATTTTGCCCAGTCACGTAGTATAATGCTCCATGCAGTTATGGCCCCATAGATGCCCCATATAATGCTCCATGCAGTTATGGCCCCATAGATGCTCCATATAATGCTCCATGCAGTTATGGCCCATAGATGTCCCATATAATGCTCCATGCAGTTATGGCCCCATAGATGCCCCATATAATGCTCCATGCAGTTATGGCCCATAGATGTCCCATATAATGCTCCATGCAGTTATGGCCCCATAGATGCCCCATATAATGCTCCATGCAGTTCATTATGGCCCCATAGATGTCCCATATAATGCTCCACGCAGTTAATTATGGCCCCACAGATGCCCCATATAATGCTCCATGCAGTTCATTATGGCCCCATAGATGCCCCATATAATGCTCCATGCAGTTATGGCCCGATAGATGCCCCATATAATGCTCCATGCAGTTATGGCCCCATAGATGCCCCATATAATGCTCCATGCAGTTCTTTATGGCCCCATAGACGCTCCATACAGCATTGTGCCACATGTAAATGCTGCTGCTGCTGCAATAAAAATAAAAAAATCACATACTCACCTCTCGTCGCTGCTCCTCAGCGTCCCGTCTCTCCGCACTGACTGTTCAGGCAGAGGGTGGCACGTACACTAATTCGTCATCGCGCCCTCTGACCTGCACAGTCACTGCAAGAGGATGGGAAGACAGAGCGGCGCCCGGCGGATGGAACGAATATGAAATACTCACCTGCTCCTGGCGCTCCTGACGCTGTCCCTGCCTGTCCCATGGTACCGTAGCTTCTTCGCGCCTGCGCAAGAAGGACCTGCCATGACGTAACGGTCACATGACCGTGACGTCATGCCAGGTCCTTCTCACGCAGGGCCTGGATGACGTCGTGTTCACATGACCATGACGTCATGGCAGGTCCTTCGCGCATACCATCCTTGCCACCGAAACCTGCCGGCGGAACGTGAGTATATAATGATTTTTTATTTTTTTTTATTATTTTTAAACATTAGATGTTTTTACTATTGACGCTGCATAGGCAGCATGAATAGTAAAAACTTGGTCACACAGGGTTAATAGCGGCGGTAACGGAGTGAGTTACCCGCGGCATAACGCGGTCCGTTACCTCCGACATTAACCCTGTGTGACCGGTGACTGGAGGGGAGTATGGAGCGGGTGCCGGGCACTGACTGCAGGGGAGTAGGGAGGGACTAATCGGACTGTGGCAGTCGCTGATTGGTCGCGGCAGCCGTGACAGGCAGCAGGCGAGACCAATCAGCGACTTGGATTCCATGACAGACTGAGGTCGCGACCAATGAATATCCGTGACAGACAGACAGACAGAAAGACGGAAGTGACCCTTAGACAATTATATAGTAGATAACTAGATGTCTGTAGATCCTAGAGTCTGCAGGGAGTATGAGGGGATGATTTCCTACAGATGGTGCAGTTGTCCGCCAATACATAAAGTTTTAGACACAGGTGCGTGCCCTGACGTGGATAAATATTTTAAGCGCCTCTAAACCGTTCACCTTTTTTTATTTCAACTACTTTTCCTAAATATTACTGGCTTTCTACCTCATACCGGAAGCAAACTATAGGATTTTTACAGGATGAAGAAGGTGAAGTGGTCAAAAATGATGTTGAGAAGCAAAACTTTTAAATTTCTATTTTGCATCTGTGTTCTCTAAGAAATCAATTATAACATCAACTGATCTTCACGGCGTCATCAAAGGAATAAAATAATCCACTCTACCCATAATCAGTGAGATGGTGAGGGAACACTGAGCTAATTTAGATGAATTTACATCTCCTGGTCCAGATGAATTTCATTCTAAGGTACTGAAAGAGTTAGCAGAGGAAAATGCAGAACCACTACCCAGAATCTTTGAAAAAATTCTGGAGAACAGCAGAAGTCCCAGAAGCTGGGAGAAGGGAAAATGTTGTCCCTATCTTCAAAAAAGCTAGGAAGATGGAGCCGGGAAGTTACAGGCCAGTGAGCCTTACTTCTATACCAGGAAAGATCTTTGAAAAAAATATTGAACAGCATGTATGAAAGTACTTGGATAAGTATACAGTAATTAACCAGAGCCAGCATGGGTTTGTAGCAAACAAGTCATGCCACACTAATCTAATTTCCTTCTATGATGGAATCACTAACTGAGTGGATCAGGGAAATGCGGTAGATATAGTATATCTCGACTTCAGCAAAGCATTTTATAAAACTATCTCATACTATCCTTATTGAAAAAGTGACCAAGTATGGAATTGACAAGGCTACAGTTAGGTAGATTCATAACTGGCTCAGTGATCATACTCAAAGAGTGGTAATAAATAGCTGCACATCCAATTGGAAGAGTGTTTTAACTGGGGTACCACAAGGGTCTGCCTGGCCCCAGTGTTATTCAACATTTTTATAAATTATCTAGATAAGGGAACTGAAGATGATGCAAAGTTGGAGGGATAGCTAACACTAGAGAAGACAGAGAAAGGATTCAGAAGGATCTAGATAAGCTTGGGCAGCAACTAATAGAATGGTATTTAATGGAGAAATACAACATTCTACATCTGGGCAAGAAAAAAGAAAATTCCATCTATAGAATGGGAGGAATAGAACTAAGCAATAGCACGTGTGAAAAAGACTTGGGTATACTAATAGATCACATTCTGCACAACAACAACAACAACTGTCAACAGTGTGATGCAGCAGCAAAAAAGCCAATCACCGTTCTAGAAAATATTAAGAGAAGGATAGAGTCTAGATCACATGAGGTAATTATCCCCCTCTACTCCTCCTTTGTCAGGCCTCATATGGAATACTGTGCCCAGTTCTGGACACCATATTTTAACAAAGACATTGAAAACCTGGAGTAAGCTCTGAGAAGAGCGACCAGGCTGGTGACCGGACTGCAAAGTATGTCTTATGAGGAATGGTTAAAGGATCTGGAAATGTTTAGCTTGCAAAAAAGAAGGCTAAGAGGAGATTTAACAGCTGTCTACAAATATCTGATGGATGTCACAGTATAGAAGGGGTCATCATTATTCTCATTTGCACATGGAAACACGAAAAGCAATGGGATGAAATGGAAAGGGAGAAGATACAGATTAGATATTAGATTAAACTTTTTGACAGGGTGATCAGTGAGTGGAACAGGTGGCCACGAGAGGTGGCGAGTTCTCCTTCAATGGAAGTCTTCAACTAGAGGCTGGACAGACATCTGTCTGAGATGGTTTAGTGAATCCTGCTTTGAGCAGGGGGTTGGACACGAGGACCCTGGAGGTCCCTTCCAACTGTACCATTCTATGATTCAAACAACATCTTTCTGCACCACACGAAGAGCCAAAATTCACCAGAATGGTTTCCTAATAATTTCTCAATAGCATAGAAGAACTGGTGGTCCCCAGCTGTTTCTACAGTGGTGATAAAGAATACATTCCTGTAACTACTGCTGCCAATCACTGGTCTACACATATAGCCGCTAGGGCAAATGATTGCTGCAGTGTTTACATGGATTAACGGCACTTTATTGCACCACGAAAACAAATACAAAATAGAATGTTGAGAACCTCTGGAGCGGTATTTCTGGAGCAGCAAAGGATTTAATTAAAGCCACCAACAAAATACTCAACAGCCATTAAAGTAAGCTGTAATTAGAAGTATAGCTACATGACAAATGCCATGGGAGGTCTAATCTTAGTGGGACTTTCAAGTTTCTTTTGCTCATGAATAACCCTTTGCTTTTTGTTTTTGTAGTCACCACCCATGGGAAGAAGGTTGTCACCACCAATACTAACAGAGAAGCAGATGCTGAAACCTCCATCTGTGCCAACGCAGGTAAACGTCAACTATGCTACCAAGATGTGAATCTCTGGAAGCTGTGCTGCCTTCATCAGCAAAACTTTGCTTGCTGCATACAATTGCCCTTTTTGTTCTTGAAATCTCCCAACAAATTGAGTTTCCAGTACTCTGTTGAAAAGCTGGAGGGTCATCTGCCCTGGGTGACACCAATAAACCATTATGCTTCGCCTTAAGGTACAAAGTTATGGCAGGGAACTGAGTTTTTGGTTGAAGGAAAGCCTAGATACAGTCCAACCTTTCTAAGAGTTCCAGCTACAGAATCCTTCCTGGAAGGTCTGAAAAAGCAATTCTGGATACAACACAAGAAGGCACTCCTTTGTTATGGGAATCCTTTGTTAGGCGTTAGAACGCACAAATCTTTTCTACAGAACAGTCATACGTCAAATATCTTTACATGAAGTCATAGAGCCAGGGCGAAATCCAGACGCACATATCAGTCAACAGCTTTGTACTCTCTGTCTGAAGGCTTCCCGTTGTTCAGAAAGCCTATAGATAGATCTACCTAACTCCAAGGAGTTAAGGTCAGATTTCGACAGAAATATCCTGTGGATACGCATCCTGTTTCTTTTGCTTGGGACTTTCCAAACCTTCTCAACCCAAGCTTATTCATACAAACAATGCAGAAAACGTGAACTCTGCCTTCATAATTGCCGACACTTCACAATACACTATATATTTGTTTTCTCAGTTATCTACATCTTGTTACTGAAGGGCAGTTCCTTAAAATGATGGATCACGCAAAGGATGATTCATCGGTTCTCACAGTTTTGTCTGTATTTGAATGCTTGCAGTCTATTTCCTCCTAAATCCACTGCTCAATTCTGGGAAGGTGACATTAACCTGCACGGGAGGTCTTCAATGAAAGCGGAAAACTGAGCATTTCTCATCGGTTGAACGTTCAACTCAGTGTTAAGTTATTGCTCCTGACTTCATAACATGTGTGATTGGATAAGCTGAGTGCGCATATATTTTCAATGGGAAAAAGAGAGTAAGCCTTATCCAAATACCTCTGGTGGTTCTGATCTACCTTGAGATAAGTTTTGGGCTTGCTGAAGTTCTACATAACTGATCCTTTCTTCACATGACTTATGCCAAATGAATGTTGATCAAACATTGCATGGTCAGAAGGTTGGCAATTACTGCCGGACTCGGTGGGTTTGAGTGACACAATGGAAGTCTTCAAACAGAGACTGGACAGATACCTGTCTGGGATGATTTAGTGACTCCTGCTTTGATAAGGGGGTTGGACCAGATGACACAGGAGGTCTCTTCCAACTCTAACATTCTATGATTCTAAGTCTGATATGTATGGCCACCTTAAGGCCTAAATCATTGACAGGTCGGCAGTCATATCCAAGTCCTCTACCCAGGCTTCCACTTTCAAGTCTTTATAGATTTTCCTGCGCAGTCCACCCTCTTAGATTTCCTAGGTATTTCCCTACTCATCATTTACTGGAAAGTCTTCCTCTTTTTCCGTTCTGAGCCCTTGCCAACATCTCTGTTCCTTCTTTCTCTTTCACACCCCTATTTTCCTCATTAAGAGTTTAACGGGATGTGATCTTGACCCCCATTGAGTTAAAAAATGTTAAGAGCCACATCATGAGGTGATGAGCCCAATTCTTTAAAGGGGTTTTCCAAGGAGACAAATGATGTATGTCAGCATAATAATGGTCACTATGATCTAGATGAGAAAAAAAACAAGGGAAAAATTCCAGCGCGTCCATCCAATTAAATAAAATAAAGCTGTTTTGATTTCATTGGATGGACGTGACAGAATTTTTCCCTTTTTTTTTCTGGTCACTCACCGTGCTTCACCGGTTGGATTCGGCACCTTTCCTCGAAGATTTCAGTGCATCCTACTTATGTAACAACCTTGGTGGGCGCCAAACCTTCATTTTTACTCTATCATGATACAGATGCTCTACTAAACACGTCCAATACAATCCTCAGCCATATGGAAAGCTGCCTCCCCGTTCCAATTGTGCGTACTCGTAACTAATCACACGACCAGAGTAACATTCCCAGCCGCTGGCAATCACACGACCACTGGAGCCCTGAGGGGATGTGCAAGATGCCGTTTTCGGGCAAGGAGCTGGCTTAGCTGTATACCCAAGTACAACAACAGCCCCAATTTGCATCTTAGCAATACACAAAGAGTCTAAGAAGAAGGACGTGGCAAACGGAAACAATGCTGGGACTTGCAGTTTTTCAGTTAATATGTGAACATCCATTTTGGGCAAACAGACCACAATATGTTATGAGGCCCTACTCATCTTTTACATGAACAGAGTCTGATGTTTATTGGCATTTATGTGACTTCATGTGTTTGGTAATAGGCATGTGGCCTACTGCAAAGTTACGATCTCTCTTATCATTGCTTTCATTGCAGGAGAAATGTGGTTAATGTTTTAGCGTATGTCATGTAGTAATTACAGTTTCTTAGCTATTCTTCGCAATAACCTGAAACGCGTCAACCATTTTAAGACCTCCCAGAATTCACATTCCTGTTTACACAAGAGGTTGCTGATTTCACTGCTGGGCTTCAGATTTTCTTGGCAATCTGTCCTTGCTCTGTCCGCTTTCTGTTTCTTGTAGATCAGTTTTCCAACGCATTTTCATCTCCCTTGATCTCCATTTCTTAACACATAGTGGATAAGGAGTTAACACTTCCTGTATAATTGCAGTTCTCTGTTCTGCGCGGAGTCCAAATGAGTTGTATTTTCTATGCAAAGCCTCCCACATTGGCGCCAGAGGCTAAGAAGTTTCTGGTACAGAAAGGGAAACAAATTAGTTGCGTTGTTTCAAAAACAAAGCAAGTGAGGTCCAAGGCAAAGTCCAGAAACCAGATATGTGGTGTCCGTACTTCCTACAAATACCCGGGAAAACATCAAATTCTTTTTCTTCATACATTTGGATCCATCTTAAAAAGACAACATGTGTTCACGATAAAGGTACCGTCACACTAAGCGACGCTGCAGCGATATCGACAACGATGCCGATCGCTGCAGCGTCGCTGTGTGGTCGCTGGAGAGCTGTCACACAGACAGCTCTCCAGCGACCAACGATGCCGAAGTCCCCGGGTAACCAGGGTAAACATCGGGTTACTAAGCGCAGGGCCGCGCTTAGTAACCCTATGTTTACCCTGGTTACCATTGTAAATGTAAAAAAAAAAAAACAGTACATACTCACCTTCTGATGTCCGTCAGGTCCCTGGCCGTCTGCTTCCCGCACTGACTGTGAGCGCCGGCCGTAAAGTAAAAGCAGAGCACAGCGGTGACGTCACCGCTGTGCCCTGCTTTACGGCCGGCCGGCGCGCGCTCACAGTCAGTGCGGGAAGCAGACGGCCAGGGACCTGACTGACATCAGAAGGTGAGTATGTACTGTTTTTTTTTTACATTTACAATGGTAACCAGGGTAAACATCGGGTTACTAAGCGCGGCCCTGCGCTTAGTAACCCGATATTTACCCTGGTTACCATTGTAAAACATTGCTGGCATCGTTGCTTTTGCTGTCAAACACGACGATACACGCCGATCTGATGACCAAATAAAGTTCTGAACTTTCAGCAACGACCAGCGATATCACAGCAGGATCCAGATCGCTGCTGCGTGTCAAACACAACGATATCGCTATCCAGGATGCTGCAACGTCACGGATCGCTATCGTTATCGTTGCAAAGTCGTTTAGTGTGAAGGTACCTTAAGACTTGAGATGAAGAACTCATTCCCAATGTTTCTTTCAGGCTTTTTATCTGCGGTCTAAGTTAGGATGGAGAAAGCACCTAAATCATTTCCATTGATTGCCACATCAATAGTCTTACCCAGCTCTAGTTTTAGTTTCAATGCTATTTCTCTGCAATCATATGACCACCCAAAACTTCTTGACAGTGTTGATGCTCCTAAAGGAAAAAAAGTGGCACTATGCAAAAAAAGATACAAGGTATTTGCCAATCTGGTGTAGATCAGATTGTAGTGTTTTCCAGAATGGGAAGGATCTGCATTTTGATGTAGAAGAGTAAAAAGTGTGGAGGTCATCATCCAAGTGCCCCATTCCCAGCAAATGGATTTTGGCATGTGAAATTACATGAATATGGTCTAGTTGGATGCTAGAACTCAAATCGCTAACATTACCGGTGTCATATGCCACCACGTTAAGTAGGACGCTGTTTTAGGAGCTTGTTGTCCTTTAAATAATTAGTGGAGAGGATATCAGCGTTAAGAAAAAGATATGGAGGAAGAAAGAATTCTTGAATCATTCAGCCGTATGAATAGTTATAATACGCAAGCAAATTTTCCCCTATTTTACAGTAGGCCTCACAACCTCATTAACTGAGATTTGTAGCTAAGGTCAATACTAAATCAATTACGTAAAGGAATTAACTTGGTCATGCAGTAGTAAACATTTCCTCACTCTTATGCTGCTTCCATTAAAGTATTCAGTGAGAAGACGTATGGATCCCACCACTCCTCTTTAAGTCTTTTTGTAGTTCCTACCATCTAGAAAGTCTTTAAGATGGTCCTCGTCCAACTTCAACTTCAAGATTTCTAGTGGACTGGATGAGTTAATGGTCTATGGTTCGATGGACAGATAATTTCTATAAAATAGGTTTAACCCATAAAACATCATATAGAGAGTCCACTTCTAAAACTATGTCTGGTAGAGCCTCTAGAGGAGCAAAAGTAATCTGTGACATGGTTTGGTTGGATTCGTTCCAAAGTCTGTCTAGCAAAGCCAAGATCTCTCATTGACACAAGCTGGAAAGGACCAGAATCCAGTAGAAAGAAAATGGACCAAGTCCTTTATTGAAAGGACAGACCTATAGACAAGTCTAAAAAGGTCAAAATCTTTAATGGCTACCAGATGGATAGAGGAGCTCTAAAACCTAGTCTAGAGATGTGAAGTTGGCTCATGGTTGGACCAGTTCTATAAGCAAGTCTGGTAGACTTAAGCATGCCCAAGGATACAGGTTGAAAACCATTAATAATCATGTATAGTGAAGATGGCACATAGCATTAAATGAACAGACCAGTCCTATGGACATGTCTAATAGAGTCAACATGGCTACCAGTTGCACAGTAAGGCTCTATAACTTATTCCAGTAGAGGGAAGCTTGATAACCACATTAATAAACCAGTTTTAAGAGAATGTCTAGTAGAAGATGGACCAGTTCTACATACTATCACAAGGACTGACCAGTTCTAAAAACGTTTAGTGCCAAGATGAAAACCAAATCAACTCTAGAACCATTTCTACTAGGCCCATGGTAACCGCATCGATGGACCAGTCATACAAGAATGTCTAGCAGATTCATGACCGTCCATGGGTACAGGTTGGAAAGGACCAATACTCCAATACAGTCAAGAGGAGTGAAGCTGGCTCATGGAAGGACCAGTTACATAAAAGTGTCTAATAAAGCCAAGAACATTCATGAGCACAAAAGTTGGAAATAGCTATTTCATCAGTGTGAAGATGGTCTTTATGGGACATACAAGCCCTATAAACATGCCTGGTAGATTTGGTTTATGGGTCGTACCTAGCAGGAGAGTAGAGTTCAATAACCTAGTGTGGTGAAGATCGCCCATGTTCATCACACAGAAAGACAAGTAGTGCCAAAATGGTCAATGGCTACCAGCTGGACAGTGGAACTACACGCAATTCTTTATGGCCACCCCATTGGCGGAACAAAGACCTACCTATTGGGGCTAAGACAACTAATGGCTAGCAGTTGGAATATCTCCTCTCGTGGATATCCAGAATTCACCATACTTTTACAAAGCCATTTCCATAGCAAACATACCCAAATTCTCCGGACCACATCCAACTTTAGACACACAGAGAACCCATACCAATTTTTCAATTTACATTAAGGCTTTCTCTTATCAACCTCCACCCAATACATATCCATCAAATATTACAAGACTCTTCTATTCCCGGATAAATATTGGTGAAGTTTGTTTCTTCTAAATTAGTCTGGAAATTAATATTGCATGGTTTTCACATCTCTTAATATGAAGAAAATTTGGAAGAAATGTAAAAACTTCTTACCTTATCTTTAATAATTATTTCTTCACAAGCCATACATTGTGCACTGGGGGAGCTGTGGGCAAAACCATCAAATCATTAGTAAATATAGAAAGTTTCCACTAATCTACCAGGTGCCAACCAAATATGTTTTGTAACTTGGCATTTCTCCAGGCTAGTGTGCGGGAGAAGGAACCTGACAATGGCTCTTAATACATTTAAAGCTTAGTTAGTAGTTGTCAGCTCTTTCCATCCTTTATTCCACTCTGAGCTCACCTTATTAACAAATTCATACAGGTCTCACAATATCGGTGGCCGCATTCGGTCTGCCGGGGGTTACACAAGACCAGCCTGCACTTTTCACACTTATACTTCTCTTCTACCAGTTTCAAAAACTTTTCCTTGTACCCTCCTTGCTCTGGCACGAAGATGGTGGTGGCAAGACTGCGGTCGGCTCTCTGTTGTAGTGTTTGTTGTTCGATCCTTTTGCTAGTATCCATGATATAACAGCTAAATTCTGCAAAAGGAAAGAGAAAAAAAATACACAGGAGGCAAATCAGTGATCGGCAGCAATAATGCAGGCAAATTCCAATTGTCCATTTACACCAGTCAACATATGCACTGTCAAAATTAATGTGTCTGAAAAACGCTACAAAAAACATTGGGGACATCAAAAAAGTAAGTCATCATTTGTTTACATTTTAGAACTTTTGGGGGAATTTTTGGTTGAAGAAATTAAAGTCATATTCTTGATCTTTGCATTGCTTTTGCCATACTTGCAAACTCTCCTGAAACATCTGGGAGACTCCAGGAAAATGGGGAAGACCTCCTGGGCTCCAGAAAGAGTAGGCAATTCACCAGGCCCTACCAAAACCCTCCAGAAATAAGTGATTCCAGAAGGTTTCTTGGGTCATGTTTCTTAGCCTCGGGGACTAAGACGTAGGTAGACGAGGTAGAGAGAATCGGCAAGACTATGGCCTCCACAAGCAAAAGGGAATCGCTATAGAAAAACAATTACGGCAAAGCTGCTTATCTCCTAAATGCCGACTAGCTAAAGTTGGCACGTATGCCCTATGCACATGCTCTACATGTGGGTAAGGCCGCATTAGTAAAGGGCATGCAACTTTTTAAAACATTCCAATTTGCTTCATAAAAAGGGACAATATTGGGGTGACAAGCTGGTGGACGTCACTCATTATCTGACAAAGGTCTAGCCACAGTTCGGAAAGGGAAAAAGGTTTCTTTACTCTCCCAAAATGTCCATCTCTTGGAAGATGGTATTGGTATTAGGATGCTCCCCTGCGCCTTGTTGCCTCTGATCACAGGTCTGGATAGTCTGGTCTGGGGTATATATTTTTATTTACGGGGTCTGGTGTGTGGTCAGTGTTTATTTTGGAGCGTGTTGAACGTTAAGAAGTAATTCTGTATATTGGGCACGTGTTCAACATAAATCATTGAGGTAAATACTAAAAAGTTGGCGTTTTATGATCATCTTTGCAATCTCTCAAAATTTCCCTTCCCAAAACTTGCCAAAAAGTACAGGATAACCCTGGTGAATGTCATACAAATTATTCCCATCAGCTGTGACAGATAAAAAAATATTCATTTTAGGACTGAGTGCACACACCGGATGGACTGTCTTTACTTCCTTCCACCTTTGTGGGTGCAGTGTCAGGGCGGAATCCCCAGGAGCTGCGCTCGTGCGGTCTAGTCTTTCATCACGGGAAGAATTAGGTAACACTTTACATGAATGAGCCAGCGTGACGCTACTAATTTCTGTGTAAAATCATAAAACCTGAACCTACTCGTCATCTTCTCGGAAATGCATGTGCTAAAGTTTTGTCAACGTGATGAAAATGTCACAATAGAGCACTCGCTGCACCCCTCACATCCTCCTCAGAGGGGCTCGGCACTGTTACAGGGACAGCAGTCAGTCTGAAACATCAGAGTCACAGAAGCCGCACACCTTGTTTTATATTCTGACTCAGACAGATATATAGTATGAACATTGCAAAAAGAAATTCATTCTGCAAATAACGTATGTGGGCAAAGAGGAAAAGGTTGTCAATACAAAAATCAAAAATGCCAATTTTATGAGTGGATAATTGCACCATAAGACTCAAAGAAAGTGGGCGACAACATGGAAACGTGAAAATACATAACATATTAGAGATTGCTACATTTGATATGATTTTACATGAGCCTTCCCTGAAAACAGCTGGTAGAAAATAATTAAAAAGAAATTATAATATGATAGATAGATAGATAGATAGATAGATAGATAGATAGATAGATAGATAGATAATAGTGAAAAAAACACAAAAGTTGGGCTTGGGAGTTTGACACGTGCAACACAAACACATGTTCAGATTGGCCATAAAACATACAAAACCTACTAGAAACAAACTGAGCAAAAACCCTGCTGTAACTAAATAAAAAGCAAAGCTTTTAGTAATACTGTTTTTGATCAAAAATAGCATAAACGACATCTCACCACGAAAAGGTAACTCTGATCGGGACGGTCCTACACTGTCTAACATTAAAAACCTTACCATATGTCAGAGTTGACCTCAGTGTGTGAATAAGGGCAGACAAATGGACCAGAGTTTCTTGTAGGTTTTGTAGATCGATAGATAGATAATGGACAATATAGAGACAGATAGATAGATAGATAGATAGATAGATAGATAGATAGATAGATAGATAGATAGATAGATAGATAGATAGATAGATAGATAGTTCATGGGGAAGCAATGATGAAGAGGAAAACCCTGGGAAATCCTGGCACTCTATTCTCACATGTAAATGCTCATCAATGCAAATAAGCAAGATATTTTGTTGCAAGGGAGGAAATTCAAAACATAACATTTACATGCCTGGTGGAGTAAGGTGAACTCCACGGAGGGCACATTGCAGGAAGGCAAAAACCAAGCAGTTGATAGGAGGAAGAAAAGTTCACAGATACGAATGTGTGAGCACGTCCACAGCTTTCATAACTGTCTTTTTGGGTAGAATTAAATTTCCTTACAGAATATAAAGAGAACATAGTTCTGAAACAAAAATGATTGATAATATGTGGTGTGATTGTGAACTGAGTAAGGTTTCATTATCCTATAATATTATGGCTACCAAATATGGAGTCAAACTTTGTTCTACCATCATATTATAAACCTGCTATATCACAGTCTCATAAGTACAAGAATATAACTAATATAATACTGCTCTTATTTACAATAATATAACTACTATAATACTGCTCCCTTTGTACAAGAATATAACTAGTATAACACTGCCCCTATGTACAAGAATATAACTACTATAATACTGCCCCTATGTACAAGAATATAACTACTATAATACTGTCCCTATGTACAACAATATAACTACTATAATACTGCTCCTATGTACAAGAATATTACTACTATAATACTGCTCCTATGTACAAGAATATACTATAATACTGCTCCCTATGTACAAGAATATAACTACTATAATATTGCTCCTATGTACAAGAATATAACTACTATAATACTGCCCCCTATGTACAAGAATATAACTACTATAATACTGCCCCTATGTACAACAATATAACTACTATAATACTGCTCCTATGTACAAGAATATAACTACTATAATACTGCCTACTATGTACAATAATATAGCTACTATAATACTGCCCCCTATGTACAATAATATAACTACTATAATACTGCCCCCTATGAACAAGAATATAACTACTATAATACTGCTCCTATGTACAAGAATATAACTATTATAATACTGCTCCTATGTACAAGAATATACTATAATACTGCTCCCTATGTACAAGAATATAACTACTATAATATTGCTCCTATGTACAAGAATATAACTACTATAATACTGCCCCCTATGTACAAGAATATAACTACTATAATACTGCCCCTATGTACAACAATATAACTACTATAATACTGCTCCTATGTACAAGAATATAACTACTATACTACTGCCTACTATGTACAATAATATAGCTACTATAATACTGCCCCTATGTACAATAATATAACGACTATAATACTGCCCCCTATGTACAAGAATATAACTACTATAATACTGCCCCCTATGTACAATAATATAACTACTATAATACTGCCCCCTATGTACAAGAATATACCGGTAACTACTATAATACTGCTCCCTATGTACAAGAATATACCGGTAACTACTGTAATACTGCTCCTAACTACTATAATACTGTCCCTATGTACAAGAATATAACTACTATAATACTGCCCCCTATGTACAAGAATATAACTACTATAATACTGCTCCCTATGTACAAGAATATAACTAATATAATACTGCTCCTATGTACATGAAAATAACTACTATAATACTGCCCTATGTACAAGAATATATCTACTATAACACTGCTCCCTATGTACAAGAATATAACTACTATAATACTGCCCCCTATGTACAAGAATATAACTACTATAATACTGCCCCTATGTACAGGAATATAACCACTATAATACTGCTCCTTTGTACAAGAATATAACTACTATAATACTGCCCCCTATGTACAAGAATATAACTACTATAATACTGCCCCTATGTACAACAATATAACTACTATAATACTGCTCCTATGTACAAGAATATAACTACTATACTACTGCCTACTATGTACAATAATATAGCTACTATAATACTGCCCCTATGTACAATAATATAACTACTATAATACTGCCCCCTATGTACAAGAATATAACTACTATAATACTGCCCCCTATGTACAATAATATAACTACTATAATACTGCCCCCTATGTACAAGAATATACCGGTAACTACTATAATACTGCTCCCTATGTACAAGAATATACCGGTAACTACTGTAATACTGCTCCTAACTACTATAATACTGTCCCTATGTACAAGAATATAACTACTATAATACTGCCCCCTATGTACAAGAATATAACTACTATAATACTGCTCCCTATGTACAAGAATATAACTAATATAATACTGCTCCTATGTACATGAAAATAACTACTATAATACTGCCCTATGTACAAGAATATATCTACTATAATACTGCTCCCTATGTACAAGAATATAACTACTATAATACTGCCCCCTATGTACAAGAATATAACTACTATAATACTGCCCCTATGTACAGGAATATAACCACTATAATACTGCTCCTTTGTACAAGAATATAACTACTATAATACTGCTCCTATGTACAAGAATATACTATAATACTGCTCCCTATGTACAAGAATATACCTACTATAATAGAGCTCCTATGTACAAGAATATAACTACTATAATACTGCTCCTATGTACAAGAATATAACTACTATAATACTGCCTACTATGTACAATAACATAGCTACTATAATACTGCCCCCTATGTACAAGAATATAACTACTATAATACTGCCTCCTATGTACAATAATATAACTACTATAATACTGCCCCCTATGTACAAGAATATAACTACTATAATACTGCCTCCTATGTACAAGAATATAACTACTATAATACTGCTCCCTATGTACAAGAATATACCGGTAACTACTATAATACTGCTCCTAACTACTATAATACTGTCCCTATGTACAAGAATATAACTACTATAATACTGCCCCCTATGTACAAGAATATAACTACTATAATACTGCTCCCTATGTACAAGAATATAACTAATATAAGGCCGGAGACACACTGGTGCGAGATACGGCCGAGTATCGCTGGTTAAAAGCAAGCTGTGGCACCTGCACTCCGGAGCGGAGCGTGCAGCTGCATAGCAATACATGGAGCTGCACAGCTCCGCTCCGGAGTGCAGGTGCCACAGCTTGCTTTTAACCAGCGAGACTCGGCCGTATCTCGCACCAGTGTGTCTCCGGCCTAATACTGCTCCTATGTACAAGAATATAACTACTATAATACTGCTCCTTATATACAAGAATATAACTACTATAATACTGCCTCCCTATGTACAAGAATATAACTACTATAATACTGCTCCCTATGTACTAGAATATAACTAATATAATACTGCTCCTATGTACATGAAAATAACTACTATAATACTGCCCCATGTACACGAATATATCTACTATAATACTGCTCCCTATGTACAAGAATATAACTACTATAATACTGCTCCTATGTACAAAAATATAACTACTATAATACTGCCTACTATGTACAATAACATAGCTACTATAATGCTGCCCCTATGCACAAGAATATAACTACTATAATACTGCTCCTATGTACAAAAATATAACTACTATAATACTGCCTACTATGTACAATAACATAGCTACTATAATGCTGCCCCTATGCACAAGAATATAACTACTATAATACTGCTCCCTATGTACTAGAATATAACTAATATAATACTGCTCCTATGTACATGAAAATAACTACTATAATACTGCCCCATGTACACGAATATATCTACTATAATACTGCTCTCTATGTACAAGAATATAATTACTATAATACTGTTCCTATGTACAAAAATATAACTACTATAATACTGCCTACTATGTACAATAACATAGCTACTATAATGCTGCCCCTATGCACAAGAATATAACTACTATAATACTGCTCCTATGTACAAGAATATAATTACTATAATACTGCTCCCTATGTACAAGAATATAACTACTATAATACTGCCTACTATGTACAATAACATAGCTACTATAATGCTGCCCCTATGCACAAGAATATAACTACTATAATACTGCCTCCTATGTACAATAATATAACTACTATAATACTGCCCCCTATGTACAAGAATATAACTACTATAATACTGCCTCCTATGTACAAGAATATAACTACTATAATACTGCCCCTATGTACAAGAATATAACTACTATAATACTGCTCCTATGTACAAGAATATATCTACTATAATACTGCTCTCTATGTACAAGAATATAACTACTATAAAACTGCCCCCTATGTACAAGAATATAACTACTATAATACTGCTCCTATGTACAAAAATATAACTACTATAATACTGCTCCCTATGCACAAGAATATAACTACTATAATACTGCCCCAATGTACAAGAATATAACTACTATAATACTGCTCCTATGTACAAGAATATATCTACTATAATACTGCTCCCTATGTACAAGAATATAACTACTATAATACTGCTCCCTATGCACAAGAATATAACTACTATAATACTGCCCCTATGTACAGGAATATAACCACTATAATACTGCTCCTTTGTACAAGGATATAACTACTATAATACTGCTCCTATGTACAAAAATATAACTACTATAATACTGCTCCCTATGCACAAGAATATAACTACTATAATACTGCCCCTATGTACAGGAATATAACCACTATAATACTGCTCCTTTGTACAAGAATATAACTACTATAATACTGCCCCCTATGTACAAGAATATAACTACTATAATACTGCTCCTATGTACAAGAATATAACTACTATAATACTGCTCCCTATGTACAAGAATATAACTAATATAATACTGCTCCTATGTACATGAAAATAACTACTATAATACTGCCCTATGTACAAGAATATATCTACTATAATACTGCTCCCTATGTACAAGAATATAACTACTATAATACTGCCCCCTATGTACAAGAATATAACTACTATAATACTGCCCCTATGTACAGGAATATAACCACTATAATACTGCTCCTTTGTACAAGAATATAACTACTATAATACTGCCCCCTATGTACAAGAATATAACTACTATAATACTGCTCCTATGTACAAGAATATACTATAATACTGCTCCCTATGTACAAGAATATACCTACTATAATAGAGCTCCTATGTACAAGAATATAACTACTATAATACTGCTCCTATGTACAAGAATATAACTACTATAATACTGCCTACTATGTACAATAACATAGCTACTATAATACTGCCCCCTATGTACAAGAATATAACTACTATAATACTGCCTCCTATGTACAATAATATAACTACTATAATACTGCCCCCTATGTACAAGAATATAACTACTATAATACTGCCTCCTATGTACAAGAATATAACTACTATAATACTGCTCCCTATGTACAAGAATATACCGGTAACTACTATAATACTGCTCCTAACTACTATAATACTGTCCCTATGTACAAGAATATAACTACTATAATACTGCCCCCTATGTACAAGAATATAACTACTATAATACTGCTCCCTATGTACAAGAATATAACTAATATAAGGCCGGAGACACACTGGTGCGAGATACGGCCGAGTCTCGCTGGTTAAAAGCAAGCTGTGGCACCTGCACTCCGGAGCGGAGCGTGCAGCTGCATAGCAATACATGGAGCTGCACAGCTCCGCTCCGGAGTGCAGGTGCCACAGCTTGCTTTTAACCAGCGAGACTCGGCCGTATCTCGCACCAGTGTGTCTCCGGCCTAATACTGCTCCTATGTACAAGAATATAACTACTATAATACTGCTCCTTATATACAAGAATATAACTACTATAATACTGCCTCCCTATGTACAAGAATATAACTACTATAATACTGCTCCCTATGTACTAGAATATAACTACTATAATACTGCTCCCTATGTACTAGAATATAACTACTATAATACTGCTCCTATGTACAAAAATATAACTACTATAATACTGCCTACTATGTACAATAACATAGCTACTATAATGCTGCCCCTATGCACAAGAATATAACTACTATAATACTGCTCCTATGTACAAAAATATAACTACTATAATACTGCCTACTATGTACAATAACATAGCTACTATAATACTGCTCCTATGTACAAGAATATAACTACTATAATACTGCTCCCTATGTACTAGAATATAACTAATATAATACTGCTCCTATGTACATGAAAATAACTACTATAATACTGCCCCATGTACACGAATATATCTACTATAATACTGCTCTCTATGTACAAGAATATAATTACTATAATACTGTTCCTATGTACAAAAATATAACTACTATAATACTGCCTACTTTGTACAATAACATAGCTACTATAATGCTGCCCCTATGCACAAGAATATAACTACTATAATACTGCCTCCTATGTACAATAATATAACTACTATAATACTGCCCCCTATGTACAAGAATATAACTACTATAATACTGCCTCCTATGTACAAGAATATAACTACTATAATACTGCCCCTATGTACAAGAATATAACTACTATAATACTGCTCCTATGTACAAGAATATATCTACTATAATACTGCTCTCTATGTACAAGAATATAACTACTATAAAACTGCCCCCTATGTACAAGAATATAACTACTATAATACTGCTCCTATGTACAAAAATATAACTACTATAATACTGCTCCCTATGCACAAGAATATAACTACTATAATACTGCCCCTATGTACAAGAATATAACTACTATAATACTGCTCCTATGTACAAGAATATATCTACTATAATACTGCTCCCTATGTACAAGAATATAACTACTATAATACTGCTCCCTATGCACAAGAATATAACTACTATAATACTGCCCCTATGTACAGGAATATACCCACTATAATACTGCTCCTTTGTACAAGGATATAACTACTATAATACTGCTCCTATGTACAAAAATATAACTACTATAACACTGCTCCCTATGCACAAGAATATAACTACTATAATACTGCCCCTATGTACAGGAATATAACCACTATAATACTGCTCCTTTGTACAAGAATATAACTACTATAATACTGCCCCCTATGTACAAGAATATAACTACTATAATACTGCTCCTATGTACAAGAATATAACTACTATAATACTGCTTCCTATGTACAAGAATATACCGGTAACTACTATAATACTGCTCCTAACTACTATAATACTGTCCCCTATGTACAAGAATATAACTACTATAATACTGCTCCTATGTACAAGAATATAACTACTATAATTCTGCCTCCCATGTATAATAATATAACTACTATAATACTGACCCCTGTAAAGTTTCCACCTTCGGGTTATTTTCTATGTTGTTATCCGTTCAATTTTTCCATGTCTATTATTGTTTTTCCACGGTCAGTTATTTTTTGAATATTACAGTCCTCACCTCCTAAGTACGAATTATTGTTTCCATTTATACTCCACTTCCATTAAAGATTTCCATATTAACCCCTTCATGACCCAGCCTATTTTGGCCTTAATGACCTTGCCGTTTTTTGCAATTCTGACCAGTGTCCCTTTATGAGGTAATAACTCAGGAACGCTTCAACGGATCCTAGCGATTCTGAGATTGTTTTTTCGTGACATATTGGGCTTCATGTTAGTGGTAAATTTAGGTTGATAATTTCTGCGTTTATTTGTGAAAAAAATGGAAATTTGGCGAAAATTTTGAAAATTTTGCAATTTTCACATTTTGAATTTTTATTCTGTTAAACCAAAGAGTTATGTGACACAAAATAGTTAATAAATAACATTTCCCACATGTCTACTTTACATCAGCACAATTTTGGAAACAACATTTTTTTTTGCTAGGAAGTTATAAGGGTTAAAATTTGACCAGTGATTTCTCATTTTTACAACAAAATTTACAAAACCATTTTTTTTAGGGACCACCTCACATTTGAAGTCAATTTGAGGGTTCTATATGGCTGAAAATACCCAAAAGTGACACCATTCTAAAAACTGCACCCCTCAAGGTGCTCAAAACCACATTCAAGAAGTTTATTAACCCTTCAGGTGTTTCACAGCAGCAGAAGCAACATGGAAGGAAAAAATGAACATTTAACTTTTTAGTCACAAAAATGATCTTTTAGCAACAATTTTTTTATTTTCCCAAGGGTAAAAGGAGAAACTGGACCACGAAAGTTGTTGTCCAATTTGTTCTGAGTACGCTGATACCTCATATGTGGGGGTAAACCACTGTTTGGGCGCACGGCAGAACTCGGAAGGGAAGGAGTGCCATTTGACTTTTTGAATGAAAAATTGGCTCCAATCTTTAGCGGACACCATGTCGCGTTTGGAGAGCCCCCGTGTGCCTAAACATTGGAGCTCCCCCACAAGTGACCCCATTTTGGAAACTAGACGCCCCAAGGAACTTATCTAGATGCATAGTAAGCACTTTAAACCCCCAGGGGCTTCACAAATTGATCCGTAAAAATGAAAAAGTACTTTTTTTTTTTTCACAAAAAAATTATTTTAGCCTCAATTTTTTAATTTTCACATGGGCAACAGGATAAAATGGATCCTAACATTTGTTGGGCAATTTCTCCTGAGTACACTGATACCTTACATGTGGGGGTAAACCACTGTTTGGGCACATGGTAAGTCTCGGAAGGGAAGGAGCGCCATTTGACTTTTTGAATGAAAAATTATCTCCATCGTTAGCGGACACCATGTCGCGTTTGGAGAGCCCCTGTGTGCCTAAACATTGGAGCTTCCCCACAAGTGACCCCATTTTGGAAAGGAGACCCCCCAAGGAACTTATCTAGATGCATAGTGAGCACTTTAAACCAACAAGTGCTTCACAGAAGTTTATAACGCAGAGCCGTGAAAATAAAAAATAATTTTTCTTTCCTCGAAAATGATTTTTAGCCCAGAATTTTTTATTTTCCCAAGGGTAACAGGAGAAATTGGACCCCAAATGTTGTTGTACAATTTGTCCTGAGTACGATGATACCCCATATGTGGGGGTAAACCACTGTTTGGGTGCACGGCAGGGCTTGGAAGGGAAGGCACGCCATTTGGCTTTTTGAATGGAAAATTAGCTCCAATCATTAGCGGACACCATGTCGCGTTTGGAGAGCCCCTGTGTGCCTAAACATTGGAGCTTCCCCATAAGTGACCCCATTTTGGAAACTAGACCTCCCAAGGAACTAATCTAGATGTGTGGTGAGCACTTTGAACCCCCAAGTGCTTCACAAAAGTTTATAACGCAGAGCCATGAAAATAAAAAATAATTTTTCTTTTCTCAAAATTTTTTTTTTAGCCCTGAATTTTTTATTTTCCCAAGGGTAACAGGGGAAATTTGACCCCAAGAGTTGTTGTCCAGTTTCTCCTGAGTATGCTGATACCCCATATGTGGGGGTAAACCACTGTTTGGGCACATGCCGGGGCTTGGAAGTGAAGTAGTGATGTTTTGAAATGCAGACTTTGATGGAATGCTCTGCGGGCGTCACGTTGCGTTTGCAGAGCCCCTGATGTGCCTAAACAGTAGAAACCCCCCACAAGTGACCCCATTTTGGAAACTAAACCCCCAAGGGAACTTATCTAGATGTGTGGTGAGCACTTTGAACCCCTAAGTGCTTTACAGAAGTTTATAACGCAGAGCCATGAAAATAATAAATACGTTTTCTTTCCTCAAAAATTTTTTTTTAGCCCTGATTTTTTTATTTTCCCAAGGGTGACAGGAGAAATTTGACCCCAAGAGTTGTTGTCCAGTTTCTCCTGATTACGGTGATACCCCATATGTGGGGGTAAACCACTGTTTGGGCACATGCCGGAGCTTGGAAGTGAAGTAGTGACGTTTTGCAATGCAGACTTTGATGGAATGCTCTGCGGGCATCACGTTGCGTTTGCAGAGCCCCTGATGTGCCTAAACAGTAGAAACCCCCCACAAGTGACCCCATTTTGGAAACTAAACCCCCAAGGGAACTTATCTAGATGTGTGGTGAGCACTTTGAACCCCCAAGTGCTTCACAGAAGTTTATAACGCAGAGCCGTGAAAATAAAAAATCATTTTTCTTTCCTCAAAAATAATTTTTTAGCCCGCAATTTTTTATTTTCCCAAGGGTTACAGGAGAAATTGGACCCCAAAAGTTGTTGCTCAGTTTCTCCTGAGTACGCTGGTACCCCATATGTGGGGGTAAACCACTGTTTGGGCACACGCCGGGGCTCGGAAGGGAGAGAGCACCATTTTACTTTTTCAACGCAAGATTGGCTGGAATCAATAGTGGCGCCGTGTCGCGTTTGGAGACCCCCTGATGTGCCTAAAAAGTGGAAACCCCTCAATTCTAACTCCAACACTAACCCCAACACACCCCTAACTCTAATCCCAACCCTAACCACAACCCTAACCCCAACACACCCCTAACCCTAGTCTTACCCCTAATTCCAACCCTAAACCTAAGGCTATGTGCTCACGTTGCGGATTTGTGTGGATTTTTCCGCAGTTTTTGAAAAATCTGCAGGTAAAACGCACTGCGCTTTACCTGCGGGTTTACTGCGGATTTCCAGTGTTTTTTGTGTGGATTTCACTTGCGGATTCCTATTATGGAGCAGGTGTAAAACGCTGCGGAATTGCACAATGAATTGACATGCTGCGGAAAATACAACGCAGCGTTTCCGCGCTGTATTTTCCGCACCATGGGCACAGTGGATTTGGTTTTCCATAGGTTTACGTGGTACTGTAAACGTGATGGAAAACTGATACGAATCCGCAGCGACCAATCCGCTGCGGATCCGCAGCCAAATCCGCACCGTGTGCACATAGCCTAATTCTAACCCTAATTCCAACCCTAACCCTAATTGCAACCCTAATTCTAACCCTAATTCTAACCCTAATTCTAACCCTAGCCCTAAGTGCAACCCTAGCCCTAAGTGCAACCCTAAGTGCAACCCTAGCCCTAAGTGCAACCCTAAGTGCAACCCTAGCCCTAAGTGCAACCCTAAGTGCAACCCTAGCCCTAAGTGCAACCCTAAGTGCAACCCTAAGTGCAACCCTAAGTGCAACCCTAGCCCTAAGTGCAACCCTAAGTGCAACCCTAAGTGCAACCCTAAGTGCAACCCTAATTCTAACCCTAATTCTAACCCTAGCCCTAAGTGCAACCCTAGCCCTAAGTGCAACCCTAAGTGCAACCCTAGCCCTAAGTGCAACCCTAAGTGCAACCCTAGCCCTAAGTGCAACCCTAGCCCTAAGTGCAACCCTAAGTGCAACCCTAAGTGCAACCCTACGTGCAACCCTACGTGCAACCCTAGCCCTAAGTGCAACCCTAAGTGCAACCCTAGCCCTAAGTGCAACCCTAAGTGCAACCCTAGCCCTAAGTGAAACCCTAAGTGCAACCCTAGCCTTAAGTGCAACCCTAAGTGCAGCCCTAAGTGCAGCCCTAAGTGCAACCCTAAGTGCAACCCTACCCCTAACCCTACCCCTAACCGTACCCCTAACCCTAACCCTAATGGAAAAACAAAAATAATTATATTTTCTGTATTTTATTATTGTCCCTACCTATGGGGGTGATAAAGGGGGGGATTTATTTACTATTTTTTTTATTTTGATCGCTGGGCCTGGACCTGGACCTGGGGAGCGGACAGGAGGACCGGGGGAGCCGACAGGAGGGAGGAGGGGAGCGGAACGGAGATCGGGGCAAAGAGGACGACTGGGGAGGCGATCGGTGGGGTGGGGGGGGGGGGGCAGATCGGGGTCTCCAGCCATGGCAGATGCTATTGCAGCATCGGCCATGGCTGGATTGTAATATTTCACCATTTTCATAGGTGAAATATTACAAATCGCTCTGATTGGCAGTTTCACTTTCAACAGCCAATCAGAGCGATCGTAGCCACGGGGGGGTGAAGCCACCCCCCCTGGGCCAAAGTACCACTCCCTCTGTCTCTGCAGATTGGGTAAAATGGGAGTTAACCCATTCACCCGATCTGCAGGGACGCGATCATTCTGTGACACAGCATATGCGTCACAGGTCGGATTGGCACCGACTTTCATGACGCATACGCTGTGTCACAGGTCGGGAAGGGGTTAATGACCATCAAACCTGCAGTCACTACAGTATAAGGAAGGAAGGACGTGAAGAATGCAGGATGCCGTCTCCCACAATGAAAATCCTTTGAGTGAAGTTATAATAAATAAAATAAATATTTTACCTAGTCTATTGTTCAGATGGCAATGGTCTATGGGCAGGTAGCTCCCCGCTTAGGCTGCTGCTTATTTTTACTAGTTATTTGGCAGCAGTCCCACTACTGACCAGTGTGCAGAGCGTTGCGCCACACAAAGGAGTCTGAATGAATGACGAGATGATCTTCATATACAGAACACAGAATATCAATGTTGATCCACTGACAGATGAGGGAGGTTCATTAATATTCTTGGCTCTCATATCAGGTAGATAAGAGGGGGAGACCCCTGTGCAATCAGTGGTCAAACGGCCAGAATCAGCCATACAGAAATAGCATCAAGACCAACAAAAATACTCGGAATTGCAACATGGACAAGAGCGCTAACAATCATAGCACTGCGAGCTGTGGGTGTTTTATGGGAACTGGTAATTGGTAAATGGAGGCCTATTAAACAATTACTCAGCAGGGGTTATAAAAAGACAATAATAACGATAATTATCCGCTGTGCAGTATAATAGAGGATAAGTAATGTATGTACACAGTGACTGCACCAGCAGAACAGTGAGTGCAGCTCTGGAGTATAATACAGGATGTAACTCCGGATCAGTAATGTAATGTATGTACACAGTGACTGCACCAGCAGAATAGTGAGTGCAGCTCTGGAGTATAATACAGGATGTAACTCAGGATGAGTAATGTAATGTATATACACAGTGACTGCACCAGCAGAATAGTGAGTGCAGCTCTGGGGTATAATACAGGATGTAACTCAGGATCAGTAATGTAATGTATGTACACAGTGACTGCACCAGCAGAATAGTGAGTGCAGCTCTGGGGTATAATACAGGATGTAACTCAGGATCAGTAATGTATGTACACAGTGACTGCACCAGCAGAATAGTGAGTGCAGCTCTGGGGTATAATACAGGATGTAACTCAGGATCAGTAACGTAATGTATGTACACAGTGACTGCATCAGCAGAATGGTGAGTGCAGCTCTGGAGTATAACACAGGATGTAACTCAGGATCAGTAATGTAATGTATGTACATAGTGACTGCACCAGCATAATAGTGAGTGCAGCTATGGAGTTTAATACAGGATGTAACTCAGGATCAGTAATGTAATATATGTACACAGTGACTGCACCAGCAGAATAGTGAGTGCAGCTCTGGGGTATAATACAGGATGTAACTCAGGATCAGTAATGTATGTACACAGTGACTGCACCAGCAGAATAGTGAGTGCAGCTCTGGGGTATAATACAGGATGTAACTCAGGATCAGTAACGTAATGTATGTACACAGTGACTGCACCAGCAGAATGGTGAGTGCAGCTCTGGAGTATAATACAGGATGTAACTCAGGATCAGTAATGTAATGTATGTACATAGTGACTGCACCAGCAGAATAGTGAGTGCAGCTCTCGGGTATAATACAGGATGTAACTCAGGATCAGTAATGTATGTACACAGTGACTGCACCAGCAGAATAGTGAGTGCAGCTCTGGGGTATAATACAGGATGTAACTCAGGATCAGTAACGTAATGTATGTACACAGTGACTGCACCAGCAGAATGGTGAGTGCAGCTCTGGAGTATAATACAGGATGTAACTCAGGATCAGTAATGTAATGTATGTACACAGTGACTGCACCAGCATAATAGTGAGTGCAGCTATGGAGTTTAATACAGGATGTAACTCAGGATCAGTAATGTAATATATGTACACAGTGGCTGCACCAGCAGAATAGTGAGTGCAGCTCTGGAGTATAACACAGGATGTAACTCAGGATCAGTAATGTATGTACACAGTGACTGCACCAGCAGAATAGTGAGTGCAGCTCTGGAGTATAATACAGGATGTAACTCAGGATCGGTAACGTAATGTATGTACACAGTGACTGCACCAGCAGAATGGTGAGTGCAGCTCTGGAGTATAATACAGTATAATACAGGTATGCATCTTATAAATCTGAACAAATTAAAGTGAAAGTTCATTTTTACGTTGTGTTTTTAGAAGTACTAGGACTTGGGAATACTTTACACATCTTACAGGCTTCAATTATTGTGTTGAAGATATGCAAATTGTCTCTTCAGAGAGGAAGAGGACTAGAACTCTAGTGCCACCTATTGGAAGTAGCAATCCTAACAGTCAATGTCGTCCTCTTCCTCTCTGAAGAGACAATTTGCATATTTCCCAGAGGAGCATTGCGGCTTTAAGTCTCCTCTCCTCGACATGCCACTCTCCGCAAGGAGAAACGATACTTTTTGGATATCGGTCGGATGCCCCACACACAGCCAAACCAGATCTCCGCTTTGCACTGATGAGGGGCAGTATCCCGAAACAGTGTCTGCAAATTGAGATTCTGGTTTGGCTATTATCCTAAGTCATGTGACAAGGCTCGTTAAAGGGTCGACATTGACTGTTAGGATCGCTACTTCCAATAGGTGGCACTAGAGTTCTAGTCCTCTTCCTCTCTGAAGAGACAATTTGCATATTTCCTAGAAGAGCATTGCGGCTTTAAGTCTCCTCACCTCGACATACTTATCATGTCACTCTCCGCAGGGAGAAACGATACTTCTTGGATCCTGTGTTGAAGATAAAAAGCTTTGGCTTTATAAGAAATGAAGCCTGATTGCAGCGGTGGACTGCAGTGGTGGTCGGAGACGTTACTGCTTGTGCAGAGGAGCACGATGGATTTACTATTGTTATCCCAGAACCTCCCGTATTACCACAACTGAGGGGTCTATGACTGAATAACGGGCACTGGTACCAGAGAGCTACTACCGATGGGTCATCAGTATCACAGTCCTATCTGATAGCTAATCTGTAAGAAATAATGTTCTGGGAAATGTCATAAAGAAAAAGTATCAGATCATTCTCCTGATTGCAGGACAGGTAGTTGGAAGGAGGAGTGCGGCCTCCGCTGACTTCCACTGAGGGAAAACCCCGCGCCTTGTCAGAAATCCAGATTCAACATAAGGTACAAAGGACACTCAGTAGAGGACGACGTTACAGAAATTGTGCTGTGTGATTATAGCTAATTATACATGTGTTAAAAAACACCAGAAAAAAGGCAGAGACCTTACCTGCCCAGGCCTCCAAACAAATGCACTATCAGGGTGCAGTGGACCCGATTAATGATGGCAGCAACACAGGTGCAGCAATACCGATAAAACAGCCACTCTCAGCCTACCAATCCATGGAGGGGGTGACTGTTTGGTATATTAGTGCACAAAAGATACTATTCTGTATGCGGCGTTATTCACATACAGGTGATGCAGAGCATATTAGTGACGCCCATACTCCTAGATCAGGGGGGCTGCCCAGTGCTAAGCAAAAGCATCGTGTGTGAACAGAGGCCACAGTTTACAGAGCCATCTGGGCCCAACTGCACCCTGAAAAGATACTAAGTGCAAAAAACACATAGCAATATATGTGTATTAGTTGATATTATGGCCAAAATATGGACCCTCCAAACCTATGACAAGGGTCCCCACGTTTGCGAGTCCTATCACTAAACATCAAAACAGAACTCACAAAGAGGACTAAGAAATCCTCCAAAAAAAAAAAAAAAAAAAGAAAAAAAAATCACAGAAAAAAAAGGAAGAGATGCTTATCTGCCCAGGCCTCCAAACAAATGCACTATCATGTGTACAGGGAATTAGCAGAGCTGAGTTTGCTACATGACACTTTATTAACCCCTTTCAACCAGCTGACGGAATAGTACATCAGCTGGCAGATCCCCTGCTTTAAGGTGGGCTCCGGCGGTGAGCCCACCTTAAAGCCGCGACATGTCAGCTGTTTTGTACAGCTGACATGTGCGCGCAATGAGCGCGAGCGGAATCGCGATCCGCCCGCGCCCATTAACTAGTTAAATGGAGGCTATGGAGGCTATTGAAGCAGGCCAAAATTAAGAAAAAAAAGTGTTTAAAAATATAAAAAAAAATAAAAAATATATAAAAGTTCAAATCACCCCCCTTTCGCCCCAATCAAAATAAAACAATTAAAAAAAAATTAAACATACACATATTTGGTATCGCCGCAATGAGAATCGCCCGATCTATCAATAAAAACAAAGGATTAACCTGACCGCTAAATGGCGTAGAGAGAAAAAAAATCAAAACGCCAAAATTACGTTTTTTTGGTCGCCGCGACATTGCATTAAAATGCAATAACAGGCGATCAAAAGAATGTATCTACACCAAAATGGTATCATTAAAAACGCCAGCTCGGCACGCAAAAAATAAGCCCTCACCCGACCCCAGATCATGAAAATTGGAGACGCTACGGGTATCGGAAAATCGCGCAAATTTTTTTTTTCTTAGCAAACTTTGGAATTTTTTTTCACCACTTAGATATAAAATAACCTAGACATGTTAGGTGTCTATGAACTCGTAATGACCTGGAGAATCATAATGGCAGGTTAGTTTTAGCATTTGGTGAACCTAGCATAAAAGCCAAACAAAAGACAAGTGTGAGATTGCACTTTTTTTGCAATTTCATCGCACTTGGAATTTTTTTCCCGTTTTCTGTTACACGGCATGGTAAAACCAATGGTATTGTTCAAAAGTACATCTCGTCACGCAAAAAATAAGCCCTCACATGGCCATATTGACGGAAAAATAAAAAAGTTATGGCTCTGGGAAGGAGGGGAGCGAAAAACGAAAACGAAAAAAGCTCCGGGGGTGAAGGGGTTAAACATTGTTCTGCAAGTATACAGACCGCATCACGGTCTGAGCAGAGTCATGTTCAGGAGTTGCTTGAAAAGTTTCTTGTAGGAAAAAAGTTGCAAAAAGTATTGAAATCGTTGCAGAAATCCAGCTAAAAAAGTGCAATAGGACAAAATGAGGTTTGCACTATGGGAGAAACCGGCTCTATACAGCCTAGTCCTATCCTGGAGCACCAGGACATTCTGGATGACACTATTCTCCAATGCTCCCTAGAAGTGGCACGAAAAATGGCCTAAGAGAGCCCCTGCCCCCGTCCAAGTCTCCGAGGCACTTCTTATGAATTCATAAGACTGAGTTATATTAATGGCAATGGGAAATGTTATGCTGCTTTCCACTCTGCCTTGAATGGAGAGAAGACCACCCTATGGCAGTGTTCCCCAACCTGTGGCTTTCCAGCTGACGTAAAACTACAACTCCCATCAGGGCGGTTGTTGAAGTTTTGTAGCAGTTAAAAAGCAACAGTTTCAAGAACACTGCCCCATAGCATGCACGAAAAGAGTCTCCTATCAACACCAGATACGTAAAGGGTTAAAATGAATTAAAAATTGTTGTTTTCAGATATCATAATTTCTTTCTTGCCTTTAATTGAGTGCAACCTTTAAGGGCATCTAACAGCTTTAAAATGGCTCCTAGTGGGAAGACAGAAAAAACTAAAATTATATATACAGATGTGGCCAAAAGTATTGATACCCCTGCAATTCTGTCAGATAATACTCAGTTTCTTCCTGAAAATGATTGCAAACACAAATTCTTTGGTATTATTATCTTCATTTAATTTGTCTTAAATGAAAAAAACACAAAAGAGAATGAAACAAAAAGCAAAACATTGATCATTTCACACAAAACTCCAAAAATGGGCCAGAAAAAAGTATTGGCACCCTCAGCCTAATACTTGGTTGCACAACCTTTAGCCAAAATAACTGCGACCAACCGCTTCCTGTATCCATCAATGAGTTTCTTACAATGCTCTGCTGGAATTTTAGACCATTCTTTGGCAAACTGCTCCAGGTCCCTGATATTTGAAGGGTGCCTTCTCCAAACTGCCATTTTTAGATCTCTCCACAGGTGTTTTATGGGATTCAGGTCTGGACTCATTGCTGGCCACCTTAGAAGTCTCCAGTGCTTTCTCTCAAACCATTTTCTAGTGCTTTTTGAAGTGTGTTTTGGGTCATTGTCCTGCTGGAAGACCCATGACCTCTGAGGGAGACCCAGCTTTCTCACACTGGGCCCTACATTATGCTGCAAAATTTGTTGGTAGTCTTCAGACTTCATAATGCCATGCACACGGGCAAGCAGTCCAGTGCCAGAGGCAGCAAAGCAACCCCAAAACATCAGGGAACCTCCGCCATGTTTGACTGTAGGGACCGTGTTCTTTTCTTTGAATGCCTCTTTTTTTCTCCTGTAAACTCTATGTTGATGCCTTTGCCCAAAAACCTCTACTTTTGTCTCATCTGACCAGAGAACATTCTTCCAAAACGTTTTAGGCTTTTTCAGGTAAGTTTTGGCAAACTCCAGCCTGGCTTTTTTATGTCTCAGGGTAAGAAGTGGGGTCTTCCTGGGTCTCCTACCATACAGTCCCTTTTCATTCAGACGCCGACAGATAGTACGGGTTGACACTGTTGTACCCTCGGACTGCAGGGCAGCTTGAACTTGTTTGGATGTTAGTCGAGGTTCTTTATCCAACATCCGCACAATCTTGCCTTGAAATCTCTTGTCGATTTTTATTTTCCGTCCACATCTAGGAAGGTTAGCCACAGTGCCATGGGCTTTAAACTTCTTGATGACACTGCGCACGGTAGACACAGGAACATTCAGGTCTTTGGAGATGGACTTGTAGCCTTGAGATTGCTCATGCTTCCTCACAATTTGGTTTCTCCAGTCTTCAGACAGTTCTTTGGTCTTCTTTCTTTTCTCCATGCTCAATGTGGTACACACAAGGACACAGGACAGAGGTTGAGTCAACTTTAATCCATGTCAACTGGCTGCAAGTGTGATTTAGTTATTGCCAACACCTGTTAGGTGCCACAGGTAAGTTACAGGTGCTGTTAATTACTCAAATTAGAGAAGCATCACATGATTTTTCGAACAGTGCCAATACTTTTGTCCACCCCCTTTTTTATGTTTGGTGTGGAATTATATCCAGTTTGGCTTTAGGACAATTCTTTTTGTGTTTTTTTCATTTAACATTTAAGACAAATTTAAATGAAAATAATAATACCAAATAATTTGTGTTTGCAATCATTCTCAGGAAGAAACTGAGTATTATCTGACAGAATTGCAGGGGTGTCAATACTTTTGGCCACAACTGTATATATCATATAAGGTATCATGTACTGACTGCCTCAGTCTGGCTACATTGTATCACGTGTGTATGGCCTCCTGCTCGCTGACCCCTTACTGATGATGGAAGTACTCTTCAGCTATAGGGATCGGACCACCTGAGATAAAAAGTTACCTGCTGTATTATAACTCCCAACTGAAGATACTTGATTAATTTATGCAAAGCTCAAACTAGAAAGAAAAGAACAGGGAAGGCAATGCAGAAGGCAAGAGCCAGCGTCATGTCTGCAACACACCGAGACAGCCTTGATAAGATAGGTTCCATCATCTGTATCATGTTCCTTGGAGAAAAGCTTTCTTGCAATGATATATTAATAGAAGAGTCAACCTGCTGCGCGGTCCTGTACATGATGTGATAGAAACATCTCTCCGCTGCAAATTAGCTTCTTATCAATTCCAAGAATGTTCCTCACAAGGTCAAGAAGAGAACGCCAGAGGCCGAATGAGGAATAAAGCAGCCACAACCCCAGAACTACAAGTACCAGACATGTATTGCTCACTGTCACTTGTGTGGCAAATAGCAAATCTATTACCGGTACTTATTCTGTACTGATCCTGAGTATAAGGCCTGGCTCATACGGCCGTAATGCAGACTGGTCATGGATCATCCAACCCGAACCTGCTGTCCGTGCATTGTGGTCCATACACGGACCATGAGTCTTATGCTCCAGAGCTGCACTCACTATTCTGCTGGTGCAGTCACTGTGTACATACACTACATTACTGATCCTGAGTTACATTCTGTATTATACTCCAGAGCTGCACTCACTACTCTGCTGGTGCAGTCACTGTGTACATACATTACATTACTGATCTTAAGTTACATCCTGTATTATACCCCAGAGCTGCGCTCACTATTCTGCTGGTGCAGTCACTGTGTACATACATTACTGATCCTGTTACATCCTGTGTTATACTCCAGAGCCGCACTCACTATTCTGCTGGTGCAGTCACTGTGTACATATATTACATTACTGATCCTGAGTTACATCCTGTATTATACCCCAGAGCTGCACTCACTATTCTGCTGGTGCAGTCACTGTGTACATACATTACATTACTGATCCTGTACGGATCCTGAGTTACATCCTGTATTATACCCCAGAGCTGCGCTCACTATTCTGCTGGTGCAGTCACTGTATACATACATTACTGATCCTGTTACATCCTGTATTATACTCCAGAGCCGCACTCACTATTCTGCTGGTGCAGTCACTGTGTATATACATTACATTACTGATCCTGTTACATCCTGTGTTATACTCCAGAGCCGCACTCACTATTCTGCTGGTGCAGTCACTGTGTACATACATTACATTACTGATCCTGTTACATCCTGTATTATACTCCAGAGCTGCACTCACTATTCTGCTGGTGGAGTCACTGTGTACATACATTACATTACTGATCCTGAGTTACATCCTGTATTATACCCCAGAGCTGCACTCACTATTCTGCTGGTGCAGTCACTCACTGTGTACATACATTACATTACTGATCCTGAGTTACATCCTGTATTATACCCCAGAGCTGCACTCACTATTCTGCTGGTGCAGTCACTCACTGTGTACATACATTACATTACTGATCCTGAGTTACATCCTGTATTATACTCCAGAGCTGCACTCACTATTCTGCTGGTGCAGTCACTGTGTACATACATTACATTACTGATCCTGTTACATCTTGTATTATACCCCAGAGCTGCACTCACTATTCTGCTGGTGCAGTCACTGTGTACATACATTACATTACTGATCCTGAGTTATATCCTGTATAATACCCCAGAGCTGCACTCACTATTCTGCTGGTGCAGTCACTGTGTACATACATTACATTACTGATCATGAGTTACCTCCTGTATTATACCCCAGAGCTGCACTCACTATTCTGCTGGTGCAGTCACTGTGTACATACATTACATTACTGATCCTGAGTTACATCCTGTATTATACTCCAGAGCTGCACTCACTAGTCTGCAGGTGCAGTCACTGTGTATTTTAAAATACTAGTGACTTAGTCAAAAGATTGAGCATGCCCTATAAGATTTACCCTCCAAACCTTTTGTACTTTTGTCTGTTGGGATATTACTATATACAGAATACTGTACAGATAATCAAGACTCTCAAGACAATTATATAAAGATTTCCATAACCCACCTATACATATAGTAAGGGTCTGTACTGAGCACTTACCTAAAAGAAGAATGTTGTTTTTAATAACTTATAATAATATTTTTTTTTTACTATAAGTAGTATATAAAATATAACCGTTTTTAAGCTGAATATTGAAAATCAAATTAAATATACATACAGAATGTAGCAGCCATCTTCAGACTGGTTGTAATCCCTAACATCTGTCGACAAAGAAAACCTCAATCAAAAATCCCCCAAAATAAAAAATAATAAAAATTAAAAATTGTCTCTTTCCAAGTTTTCTTTGCTATTCCACAAGTGCGAGAGGCAGAAATCCTAGAACCTCGGTGTTTGCTGCTATGAGCACAAATGGCTTATCTTCCTCATGTTGCTCAATGCTATGACTGATTTCTAGGGGATTACCTGCCTTGCAGATTAAATTGAGTCCGTAGAAACACTTCCTCTGCGGAAAGTTTTCAAGAGTTTAATGTACAAGATTAAATGACAAAACTTTTTTTTTTTTTTTTTTGTATAAAATTGAAAGTGAAATCCGTACATAATTTTTTTCAGTCTTGCACAATAATAGTTTAGTTAGGGATTGGCTCTGTGCCAGGATGGACACGCAGTGAACAGCAGAGGGCGCAATATCTGGTAATTCCAACTATATAAAGTCTCGCAATGTGAATTTTGGCTAGAAAGCCGGAATCGGGATCTCTCCGGGATTCTTCCTCCTACATGACAACTTAAAGCAGTTAATGAATCAAACAAATCTGTTGCTTGGCGGAAAAATTGTGAATTTGCAGCCAATAGTACAGCTCCCCTAGTGGCCGCAGGTGATTTGGAACCAAAATCTTATTTTTTAATAATGCAAGCTGAATGCGCAGCAGTTTTCTCAGGCCCTCCTTATGGCTTTCCATAGAATATATAACAATGTATTTATAGATTTAGCACATTTTTATTTTTTTGTATTGCTGCCAAATTAATCAAAGCGGAGCTCTACTGCTTTTTTGAACGACCCTTTCCATACACAGATTTTGTGCTTCACTTGGGGACTGGGGAACAATTAATTCTGCGACATTTCTAAAAAAAAAAATGATGAATCGGCTGAAAATATCTGGTTAATGAAAACTGAGTGTCACACAACGCAATATCAAGACAGGAATAATCCGATGCAAAAGGCATAATTGGTGCAAAAATAACATGGCAAAAATCCAAACTTTATGAGTTATAAAAAGCCGTAAATGTAGAATTCAAACATCCTTCAATCTAGAGAACGGAGAGGATATTGAGCAAGCGCCTCAGAAGTTGCCATTTTACCCACTTAACAAAATGAGACAATCCCTTTAATTCCCCCCCCCCGCTCTTCTCTCTACATGCTTCATTCAAAAGGCAATTGCTTAAAAGACAACTCCAGAAGGTTTTCCAGCATCTAGATTGCAGAAAGAAATGTCACCAGGACAGCGGCGTCTGCTTTTCTTGCATTAATTCTAACAAGCCCCCCGACAACACACAAATCCGATGGCAGCTGGGAAATACAAGCCCCTTCTGAATCCTCCCCTCGCCCCCGTCCCAGCACTGTGCCAATTAGCGCCCCCGTGGTGAACACTACAATACGGTGGGCACGCTGCCCGCTGCCTGCTTTTATTTCCCGTCTATTATGTACAAGTATAATCTGCGATCTTGACTTTCGGCCAAGACGTGGCATTGCTTTCCTTTTCCAAAAGTCAATAGCAAAAACAAATATCTAAAATAATAAAATGAAAAATAAAAAGGGTATTTTTGCTTTGTTTTACAATTTCTGGTAAATTATTCACAACATGTTATTGCCGGGGACATTTATCAATCCGGAGTCCGCAAAGGATTGTCTCTGGCTTATTACACTGCAACAGCCTCTCGGATGGGAGAAGTATCAGCCCATGCAGATCACAGTTTTGGGAAACTAAGAATGTTCCCAATCACTGACAACAAGCAGGTCTAAGGACTGGAGAGGAAACGAAACATGACGGAGCTCTTTGCACACGTGATTCAGCTTCAGTTACAAAAAAATGGAAAATCCCTTTAAATAAATCACCAGTAAGCACTGACCGATGGGGCACAGTCCAGACACAAAGGTGCAGCTCAGCAGAAGAGATCTTGACCTCTTAGTTTTTGGGATTGATGAGGGTCCAAGGAGGTCAAACCCCCACATTGCTGTAGTATATGGGAGATCTGCTTTATATAAATCTCCATAATACACTTATGGCCCCAAATGTGGTCCCCAAACATGTGGAGCTGGAGACAGTCAGCGTGGAGCGGAGCCACATTCCTATCTGCTGCAGCGCCTGACGGCCGGCCATTTCCCCGATAAGTCATAAACCGTCATGCTTCTTGTAAAAAGTGATGATAGTGACGGTCAGAATCATCACACAACTGGGAAAGTACCTGGGCAAGAAGCACGCATCAGCTGAGTGTGTTATGAGGTTCTGCAGCAGCTGAGGTGTGTATTATGAGGTTCTGCAGCAGCTGAGGTGTGTATTATGAGGTTCTGAAGCAGCTGAGGTGTGTATTATGAGGTTCTGCAGCAGCTGAGGTGTGTATTATGAGGTTCTGCAGCAGCTGAGGTGTGTATTATGAGGTTCTGCAGCACCTGAGGTGTGTAGTATGACGATCTGCAGCAGCTGAGGTGTGTACTATGAGGTTATGCAGCAGCAGAGGTGTGTATTGAGGTTCTGCAGCAGCTGAGGTCAGGGGCAGGCTGGGCCGGGTGGCAGGAATGCATATGCCCCCCGGGCCAGTGCCTAAGCAGCTGAGGGGGGCAGTTGACAAATTAAATATGGCAGGTCAGAGTATGTGTTTTTTTTCTGGGTATGTGCACTTTCCTATGTGTGTTTTCTTGGGTGGGTGTGTGTTTTCCTGGTGGGTGTGTGTGTGTGTTTTCCAGGGTGTGTGTGTGCGAGTGCAGGGGTGTAACTACCACGGTGGCAGGTCAGGGGCCCAGCCCGTCAGAGGCAGCCGACTCCCCCCGCTACATCGAACTATACCAGTGTCTATGACGCTGGTACAGTTCAAAGCAATGATGGAGGAGAGAGCGTCAGCCATCATTCCCCTCTGCCTCTGATACTGCGGGTGCGCGATGACGTCATTTCCCAGGCAGTGCAGCATCTTCACAGGTGATAGCGGTTGTCATATTGGCAGAGCCTGTGGCGGCTGCTGGGACCAGGATCAGGCGGCTCCGGGGCTGGCGGGGGGGGTCGCATGGACCGAGCTGCCCAGGAGGGGGATGCCGCAGCAGCTCAGCCATGTGGAGGATGCGGGGATGAAAATGGAGGTGTACGGGAGCGGCGGCAGTAAGGTGTGTCTGCTGCCTGTGTGTCGCCGTCCTCAGCCTCCAGCGTCCCCGGCCCCGTGACACAAGCCCCGTTTCCTCCCTGCTCTCTCGTGCCACATGTCTTTGTAGGTCCCCAGGTTCAGGTCATTATGCTCCTCCAGGCCCCCGTACGCGCCTTGTCCCTCCTCCCCTGGTCCCCCAATGCTCCCCATCTCCCATGCCCTGAGTCCTCCTGCACCCCCATGCATTCCTTGTCCCCGTGTGACCCATCTGCCCTGCTCTCAAGTCTCCCCTGTCCCCTTTCTCACCGTGTGTTCCCCATCTACCCTGTCCTCGTAATTCCTGTGTCCCCTTCTTCCCTGCTTCTATGTCTCCCCCCGTATTCTCATGACCCCTTGCAGCCCCGTTTCCCCGTGCGTCCCTATCTACTCTGCCCTCGGAGTCCCCTTGTGTCCTCTTGTGCCTGTCTCCCTTGCTCCCTAGTCCCTGTGTGTCCCCTTGTGCCCTTCTCCCCTTCCTCCTAGTCCCCATGAATCCCCTTGTGCCTGTCGCCCTTGTCCCCTTTTGCTTGTGTCCCTTGTCCGTGTGTCCCCTTTTGTCAGTCTCCCTTGTGTCAGTCGCCCTTGCCCACTAGTCCGTGTGCCCCCTTGTGTCAGTCTCCCTTGCCCACTAATCCCTGTGTGTCCCCTTGTGTCAGTCTCCCTTGCCCACTAGTCCCCTTGTGCCCTTCTTCCCTGCCTCCTAGTCCCCGTGTGTCCTCTTGTGCCTGTCTTCCTTGCTCCCTTGTGTCTATCTCCCCTTGCCCCCTTGTGTCCTTCTCCGCTGCCCCCTAGTCACCGTTTGCCCGTGTCCTTCTCACTGCCCCTGTATGGAGGGTCAGCATTATACTATGAGGGGGGCTGCATTATATTCTATGGGGGTTACATAATATTGTATGGTGGGGTTGCATTTTGTGGGGTGGCTGCATTATACTCTGTGGGGTGGCTGCATTATACTATATGTGGGCTGCATTATACTGTATCGAGGACTATGGGGAATACATTATGCTATATGAAGAACTATGGGGTGCATTATACTATGGGAAGTGAATTGAACGACATGGATGACGATGGTGATGCATTATACTATATGGAGCACTGTGAGGAGTGTATTATACTATATGGAGGACTGAGCAGTGTATTTTAATATATGGAGGACTATGAGGAGTGTATTAAGGAGGACTG
Source organism: Ranitomeya variabilis (assembly GCF_051348905.1). Classification (NCBI taxonomy): domain Eukaryota; kingdom Metazoa; phylum Chordata; class Amphibia; order Anura; family Dendrobatidae; genus Ranitomeya; species Ranitomeya variabilis. Next base: position 739,113,945 of record NC_135232.1, read on the forward strand.
AGGAGTGTATTATACTATATGGAGGACTATGAGGGGTGCATTATACTATATGGAGCACTATGAGCAGTGTATTATACTATATGGAGGACTGAGGAGTGTATTATACTATATGGAGGACTGAGCAGTGTATAATACTATATGGAAGACTATGGAGTGTGTATTATACTATATGGATGACTATGAACTGTGCAGTATATTATAAAGAGGACTATGGATTCTTATATGGATCCCCATTTCTGTGTAAGCTTCTGATGAGTATAATGGTTTATTTTCTTTTATACATTACATAACGGCAGTACGGGGGACAATTATATAACAGGATGGGGCACAGGATAGTTACGCCACTGAGGTCATACTATACAACGTTGCAATAAAGCTATAGTGTGCGAAATGAATAGGGAAAATGTGAATTTTGATGGAAAATATTTTGGATTGGTGGGGGGGGTCCCATTTGAAAGTTCACACCGGGGCCCATACTTTTGTAGTTATGCCACTGTGTGTGTGGTTTTCTGATGTGTGTAATTGTTTTCTCATGTGTGTACATGTTTTTTCAAGTGTGTAAGCGTGCATGTGTGCGTGTTTTTACTGTCTTTGAGCGTGCATGTGTGCGAGCGTGCATGTATGCGAGCGTGTGGACAGCCCATAATTTCACTTTCAAATATCACATTTGTAATGTGTATATATATATATCAGTCCAAGAGTACCCTGTATGGCGGTCATTGGCTCTGGCGTATCCAGCGTGGCAAATAGTGGTCGGCCCCGGCGTTTCCCGCGTGGTGAATAGTGGCCGGCCCCGCTGGAACCAGCGTGGTGGATAGTTGTCGGCCCCCAGCGTATCCCTTGTGACATAAACGGCATAATTAAAGTGCCTCTGTCAGCAGGATTGTGCACAGTAACCTACACACAGTGTCATGTTGGCGTCGCTATACTGAATATAATGATATCTGGTGATGAAATCCGCCTTTTGGTTGTTGTCTGATCTTTATTTTCAGTTTTATACACACTTATATATATATATATACACACTTCTATTGTCACATTGTCAGAGAGGATGTATTGAACTTCTAGAATGTCCTTATTGGTTTATTTTTTATATTCCTTTGGCCAAACAAAAACAAACAGGTTGGAAAACCTGTTTAAATGGGTTACTATATGGGATTACTTGCCAATCTCTGGGACCCCCATAATCTCGAGAACCGGAGCTCTGAAGAGCATCAAGTAACTAGAGCTGTGGTCGATCCCGCTCACTGCGGCACCATTCACATGTAGCTCTTCAAATGACTCCTTTAAAGCACCACTCCAGCATTTTTCTTTATTGCACGGCTGGAGTGGTACTTTAAATGTAAGTCTGCTGCCCCCTGTCTCATACTCACTTTCCGCTGCCTTCATTGGTCTCCAGCATTGCCCTGGTTCGTCTCCTGTGAACAATGACCTGCTTGAAGCTCTAGTGTTTCGTGGAGTGGTGAGGAGGTCACTTTTCAGTACAAGTCTACGAGATCATCCTCCTGGCCTCGTTCTGGCTTTCATAACCTTGTATTGACAGCTTGTAATGTAACTTCTGACTTCCAGCTGTCAGAAGCTGCATTTTCAAAATGGTGTTGTGGGACCAGAGCGGTGCTGAAAAGCGGGGAAGATGCCAGAGGCATCAAAACTATGAATTAACACATGTGGAATTATATACTTAACAAAAAAGTGTGAAACAACTGAAAATATGTCTTATATTCTAGATTCTTCAAAGTAGCCACCTTTTGCTTTGATGTCTGCTTTGTACACTCTTGGCATTCTCTTGATGAGCTTCAAGATGTAGTCACAGGTGTGCCGTGTCAGGTTTAATAAGTGTGATTTCTTGCCTTATAAATGGGGTTGGGACCATCAGTTGTGTTGTACAGAAGTCTGGTGGATACACAGCTGATAGTCCTACTGAGTAGACTGTTAGATTTGTATTACGGCAAGAAAAAAGCAGCTAAGTAAAGAAAAACAAGTGGCCATCTTTATTTTAAAAAATGAAGGTCAGTCAGTCCGAAAAATTGGGAAAGCTTTGAAAGTGTCCCCAAGTGCAGTGACAAAAACCATCAAGCGCTACAAAGAAACTGGCTCACATGAGGACCGCCCCAGGAAAGGAAGACCAAGAGTCACCTCTGCTTCTGAGGATAAGTTTATCTGAGTCACCAGCCTCAGAAATCGCAGGTTAACAGCAGCTGAGATTAGAGACCAGGTCAATGCCAGACAGAGTTCCAGCCGCAGACACATCTCTACAACAACTGTTAAGAGGAGACTTTCTGCAGCAGGCCTTCATGGTAAAATAGCTGCTAGGAAACCACTGCTAAGGACAGGCAACAAGCAGAAGAGACTTGTTTGGGCTAAAGAACACAAGGAATGGACATTAAACCAGTGGAAATCTGTGCTTTGGTCTGAGGAGTCTAAATTTGAGATCTTTGGTTCCAACCACCGTGTCTTTGTGCGACGCAGAAAAGGTGAACGGATGGACTCTACATGCCTGGTTCCCACCGTGAAGCATGGAGGAGGAGGTGTGATGGTGTGGGGGTGCTTTGCTGGTGACACTGTTGGGGATTTATTCCAAATTGAAGGCATACTGACCAGCATGGCTACCACAGCATCTTGCAGCGGCATGCTATTCCATCCGGTTTGCATTTAGTTGGACCATCATTTATTTTTCAACAGGACAATGACTCCAAACACACCTCCAGGCTGTGTAAGGGCTATTTGACCAAGAAGGAGAGTGATTGGGTGCTACGCCAGATGACCTGGTCTCCACAGTCACCAGACCTGAACCCAATCGAATGGTTTGGGGTGAGCTGGACCGCAGAGTGAAGGCAAAAGGGCCAACAAGTGCTAAGCATCTCTGGGAACTCCTTCAAGATTGTTGGAAGACCATTCCCGGTGACTACCTCTTGAAGCTCATCAAGAGAATGCCAATAGTGTGCAAAGCAGTCATCAAAGCAAAAGGTGGCTACTTTGAAGAACCTAGAATATAAGACATAATTTCAGTTGTTTCTATTTTGTTGTTTTGTTTATATATATATATATACACACACAAATAAGCGCAAGCGCGCGCACACACTTTATGACCTTGCGTGAACATATGGATATGTGTGTGTGGTACTGTTCAGACACTGTAGGTTTTGCTGAGGCACATTATGATGGTACTAGATGCTGGCCCGATTCTAACGCATCGGGTATTCTAGAATATGCATGTCCACGTAGTATATTGCACAGCCCACGTAGTATATTGCACAGCCCACGTAGTATATTGCCCAGCCACGTAGTATATTGCCCAGCCACGTAGTATATTGCCCAGTTAAGTAGTATATTGCCCAGTGACGTAGTATATTGCCCAGTGACGTAGTATATTGCCCAGTGACATAGTATATTGCCCAGCCACGTAGTATATTGCCCAGTGACGTAGTATACAGCACAGAGCCACGTAGTATATTGCCCAGTTACGTAGTATATTGCCCAGTTATGTAGTATACTAGATGGTGGCCCGATTCTAACGCATCGTGTATTCTAGAATATGCATGTCCACGTAGTACACTGCACAGCCCACGTAGTATATTGCACAGCCCACGTAGTATATTGCCCAGCCACGTAGTATATTGCCCAGCCACGTAGTATATTGCCCAGCCACGTAGTATATTGCCCAGTGACGTAGTATATTGCCCAGTGACGTAGTATATTGCCCAGCCACGTAGTATATTGCCAAGTTACGTAGTATATTGCCCAGTGACGTAGTATACAGCACAGAGCCACGTAGTATATTGCCCAGCCACGTAGTATATTGCCCAGTGACGTAGTATATTGCCAAGTTACGTAGTATATTGCCCAATTACATAGTATAGAGCACAGAGCCACGTAGTATATTGCCCAGCCACGTAGTATAGTGGCCAGTCACGTAGTATATTGCCCAGCTACGTAGTATATTGCCCAGCCACGTAAAAAATAAACATATACTCACCTTCCGAGGGTACCCTTGTAGTTCTGTCGCCTGTGTGCGGTGCAGGCAGCAGCTTCCGGTCCCAGGGTGTGATGACGTTGCGGTCACATGACGTGACGTCATGGCAGGTCCCTCTCGCGTAGGACCTGTGATGACGTCGCGGTCACATGACCGTGACGTCATGGCAGGTCCTTCTCCCGTACCATCCTCAGCACCGGAACCTGCCGCTTGCATGGAGCGGTCACCGGAGCGTCACGAGGAGCGGGAAAGGCAGCGGAAGGGAAGTATATAATGATTTTTTATTTTTTTTTATTATTTTTAAACATTAGATGTTTTTACTATTGAGGCTGCATAGGCAGCATCAATAGTTGGTCACACAGGGTTAATAGCGGCGGTAACGGAGTGAGTTACCCGCGGCATAACGGTAATCTATGGTGCTGTAATGGAGGTATTGTATGGTGGTGTTATGGAGGGACCGTATGGTGGTGTTATGGAGGTAGTGTATGGTGCTGTTAAGGAAGGACTGTATGGTACTGTTAAGGAAGGACTGTATGGTACTGTTATGGAGGGAATGTATTGTGGTCTTATGCAGGTACTCTATGGTGTTGTTATGGAAGTTTTCTATGATGCGTTATGGAGGTACTGTATGGGCGGTGGACAGCAGGAATGGTGACCAGTGATCTACATACGAGCTGAAGATTACATGGCCTGACAAGAGGAGAGGAGGGAAGGGAGTATTGGGCAAAGTGTTTTACTGCAAGCGCAGATTCAAGGACTGTGGTGTGTGTGTCATTATACAGTGGGGCTGTGCGTGTGTGTCATTGTACAGTGGGGCTGTGCGTGTGTGTCATTGTACAGTGGGGTTGTGCGTGTGTGTCATTGTACAGTGGGGCTGTGCATGTGTGTCATTATACAGTGGGGCTGTGTGTGTGTCATTATACAGTGGGGCTGTGCCTGTGTCATTATACAGTGGGGCTGTGCCTGTGTCATTATACAGTGGGGCTGTGCCTGTGTCATTATACAGTGGGGCTGTGCGTGTGTCATTATACAGTGGGGCTGTGCGTGTGTCATTATACAGTGGGGCTGTGCGTGTGTCATTATACAGTGGGGCTGTGCGTGTGTCATTATACAGTGGGGCTGTGCGTGTGTCATTATACAGTGGGGCTGTGCGTGTGTCATTATACAGTGGGGCTGTGTGCGTGTGTCATTATACAGTGGGGCTGTGCGTGTGTCATTATACAGTGGGGCTGTGTGTGTGTGTCATTATACAGTGGGGCTGTGCCTGTGTCATTATACAGTGGGGCTGTGCGTGTGTGTCATTATACAGTGGGGCTGTGCCTGTGTCATTATACAGTGGGGCTGTGCCTGTGTCATTATACAGTGGGGCTGTGCGTGTGTGTCATTATACAGTGGGGCTGTGCGTGTGTGTCATTATACAGTGGGGCTCCTCTGTTCTCCATCATTGCTCTGGGCTTCGCTGCAGCAGATGACATATTCTCAATTCCGGTCGTTTCTACACAGACAAGTAACTATATCCTCTGGGCACAAATATCATCACCGTATCGGCAGATTCCTAAATCAGTGTTCATGCTCCTCTCGAGTGCGCGTCGTGGCGACTCTCCAGACAGTCACACGGGGATATGACAATGAAGGATGTATTGCCGCACAATGTGCCAGTGATACAGCGAAGGATCTAAATTGTACGAGCCAAATGCTCAGGAGCAACCGTGGTCCGGGAGCAATACAGACCAGAGCGTGCGCAGTATTATAGGACGAGCCCCTAACACACTGCACTTACATCACAAATACGGTAAGACCCCGTCAGCAAACCTCCAAAATGAACGGACCACACCAATACACACATCGGGCCCCTCTAAACAATACAGACCCATAAATGAATGAAGAACCCAGACAAAACCCCTAACAATAGATCCACAAATACAGCTCATTCCAGACCCCCTAAACTTATAGCTAGACCTACTAAAAACAGACCTCAGAACACAAAACTCAAATGGATCCTCAAGAAGACTCACTAGAAAAATAAACTCAAACCAGATCCTGTAAGAAAAAGAAAAGCTTGAAAAAAATAAAACTGCTGACACCCCCTAATCAAGAACGTCCACAGACCAGATCCCTTAAAATATTCACAGATTATTCTTCCTATACTAAAAAGAGAATCCAGACCTGTCCTTCTAAGGCTACGTTCACATTAGCGTTAAGCTAATGTGCGTCGGGTTTGCGTCGGCGACGTAGCGGCGACGCATGCGTCATGCGCCCCCTATACTTAACATGGGGGACGCGTGCGTTTTTTTTTGTTGCGTTGTGCAACACATGCGTCTTTTTTGCCGCAAGCGTCGGACCAAGAAAACGCAACAAGTTGCATTTTTCTTGCGTCCGATTTTCGGCAAAAACCGACGCATGCGTCGCAAAACGCAGCGTTTTTGCGTGCGTTTTGACGCGTTTTTGCGTGCGTTGTGTCGCCGACGCAACGGCGCACAACGCTAGTGTGAACGTAGCCTAAGACATAAAAACCACAGTCCGGAACCCCTAAAAAAAGGAGAGGACCCCAAATACATAGAGCCTTAGAACAACTAAAAAATAACTGTACAAAATGCAGTAGAATCTACGTAGATACATCAGGAGCCCAGATCCCGAAAAAATGTCAAATCCCTACCTTGAGGGTATGTGCACACGTATTTTGGAGCTCTGCGGATTTTTTGCGGAATTAGTGCGGATTCCACCTGCGGTTTTACACCTGCGGATTCCTATTATGGAGCAGGTGTAAACCGCAGTGGAATCCGCACAAAGAATTGACATGCTGCGGAATATAAACCGCTGCGTTTCGGCGTGGTTTTTTCCGCAGCATGGGCACTGTGGATTGCGTTTCCCATAGGTTTACATTGTACTGTAAACGCATGGGAAACTGCTGCGGACCCACAGCTGCAGATCCTCTGCGGATCCGCAGCGTGTGCACATAGCCTTACTGACCAAAGACCAGACCCCGAAATATCCCAAAACAGAAACTTCGATGTTACCCTCTCCTGATTTCCCTCCGCCCGTCGTCACCAAAATAGAATACAGTAGCATGTAAAAGTTTGGGCACCCCTGGTCAAAATTACTGTTATTGCGAACAGTTAATCCAATTGAAGATTAAATGATCTCTAAACGTCCTAAAGTTACAGATAGCACAATTCCTTTGTATCTGTGGCAACAAAAAATATTTATTTTCATCTTTTACATTTTCAAAATTACAAAAAGGAAAATGGTACGATGCAAAAGTTTGGGCACCCTTGGAGATTTGAGTCTTTAAGATAGCTTTGACCAAGGTTTCAGACCTTAATTAGCCTGTTAGGGTTGTGGCTTGTTCACCATAATAGGAAAGGCCAGGTGATGCAAATTTCCCAGCTTTATAAAAATCCAGCCTCCTGTAACCCTGTACCAAAAACAGCAGCCATGGGTTCTTCTAAGAAACTGCCTAGCACTCTGAAAATAAAAATGGTGGAGACCCACAAAGCAGGAGAAGGCTACAAGATGATAGCAAAGCGCATTCAAGTTGCCCTTTCCACAGTTTGAAATGTAACTAAGAAATGGCCGTTACCAGGAACAGTGGAGGTCAAGATAAGGTCTGGAAGACCAAGGAAAATTTCAGTGAGATGTGCTCGTATGATTGTTAGAGGAGCAAGTTAGAAACCCAGCTTGACTGCAAAAGACCTTCAGAAAAAGTTAGCAGACTCTGGAGTTGTGGCTGATTGTTCTACAGTTCTGAGACACCTGCACAAATATGGCCTACACGGACAAGTTATCAGAAGAAAACCTCACACGTCAAAATCCACAATAGATGACCTCAAAAGGCACAAGCTGAAGGTTTTACAATGACCCTCACAGTCCTTTGATCTGAACATCATTGAAAATCTGTGGCTAGACCTCAGAATAGCAGAGGATGTAAGACGACCCAGGAATCTCACAGAACGGGAGGAATTTTCCAAGGAAGAATGGAAGAAAATCCTGAAACTGAACTGAAAGACTCTTGTCTGGCTACAAAAAGCGTTTAAAAGCTGTGATACCTCCAAAAGGGGATACCACTAGGTACTAATCATGCAGGATGCAGAAACAGCCCATGTGTCATCTGTAACTTTAGGCCTTTTAGAAATCATTTAATCCTCAACTTGCTTAACTGTTCCAATAACAGTCATTTTGACCAGGGGTGCCCAAACTTTTACACGCCACTGTATATGGATCTAGATTTACCCTGAAGACTTCCAAAGCTCCTCCAGGTTTACTCAATGCACCACTATTATAACAAGTCATCTACAGAATCGCTCGCTTCCAAAAGGAAGAGCGACCCATTTGCCAGCCGCTGCGCCTGAGTTTTACCCCTCTGCAGTGTAGAGCACGCTGTATGTTGCCAACATGGGGAGCCTTAGGCACAACTTAGGGTACTGTCACACAGTGCCATTTTGATCGCTACGACGGTACGATTCGTGACGTTCTAGCGATATCCATACGATATCGCTGTGTCTGACACGCAGCAGCGATCAGGGACCCTGCTGAGAATCGTACGTCGTAGCAGATCGTATGGAACTTTCTTTCGTCGCTTGATCACCCGCTGACATCGCTGGATCGTTGTGTGTGACAGCGATCCAGCGATGTGTTCGCTTGTAACCAGGGTAAACATCGGGTTACTAAGCGCAGGGCCGCGCTTAGTAACCCGATGTTTACCGTGGTTACCAGCGTAAACGTGAAAAAAACAAACAGTACATACTCACATTCCGGTGTCTGTCCTCCGGCGTCTCAGCTTCTCTGCACTGTGAGCGCCTGCCGGCCGTAAAGCGAGCACAGCGGTGACGTCACCGCTGTGCTTTCCGGCTATGGCGCTTACACAGTGGAGAGAAGCAGAACGCCGGGGGACAGACACCGGAATGTAAGTATGTACTGTTTGTTTTTTTTACGTTTACGCTGGTAACCAGGGTAAACATCGGGTTACTAAGCGCGGCCCTGCGCTTAGTAACCCGATGTTTACCCTGGTTACCCGGGGACTTCGGCATCGCTCCAGCGCCGTGATTGCACAGTGTGACCGCAGTCTACGACGCTGGAGCGATAATCATACGACGCTGCGACGTCACTAATCGTGCCGTCGTAGCGATCAAAATTGCACTGTGAGACAGTACCCTTAGACGGGGTGCTGTGAAAGTGGACGCTAGCTTCTTAGTGCTAAACATTAAATAACTAAAATACTTAATGTAACAATGTTGCGATGCGGTTGTGAAAAAAAATAAATTATGCACACGAGGCTCTCCGAGAAGGGAAATCCCCAGCAAAAAGAACCCAAAAACATGAACAAATTCAGAGTGTTCCTCAACATTCAGCAAATTTCAAATAAAAACAATACAGGGATGAAAAAAAAACCAAATAGTTATCTTACCTTGAAAAAGAAAAAAGTGATTAGCATCAATAGATATCACAAAATCCAGGAGGAGATCACTCGTCTTCTTGAAGTGGTTGCCCAGTTAAAATAAGTCTGATCACTGGGACCGGACAGATAGGGGACCCTTATCCCAAAATGAAGAGGCAGAGAGGACATCCGATGGTCACCACATATAGGGCGGCCGGAAAAAGGCGTAGGAAATGAATGAAGCGATTGTGGAGAATGTGGGGCCCATTCTAATGGGGATTTAAGAGCCCTGTTTTGCGGACCGGTGAGGGACAAAAAGTTATCACCAATCTGATGAACATATATTAACTGTTTTCCACTGGACAACCCCCTTTAAAAAAGTTTTCGTTTTTATAAAATTCACAATGTCTGTACTATTCAGCCGCCACCTACTTTCTTGCTGAGTTAAAACCTTTGGCATCAGCCCACTATCTTCTCAGAGATCCATGCCTACTCTACTCACAAGCGAAAATACATATATATAGTCGAGCTCTGCCCACTGCAATGGAATCGTATTGACTCATCCGACCGACGCAATGACCCAGTGTCACCCCGGAGCCCACAGGACGGCGCCCCAACCAGCCAACGAAGGAGAACACAATGATGAAGCCTAGCAAGTGATATGTAGAATGTATGACTACCCTTGGAGCAACATCTCGGCTCCTCAAGGTGTCATAGGAACTGTGATTGGGTCTATGAAAATTGGTCAAAAATTAAGTCAAGAATTGGGAGTCTTTCCCAAGTTGGGAAAATAGGACAAAACCCAGGAAAATAAGCCGAGATCAGCTTGGGGGATGTGGGGCACTTTTGTCGTTTCCAAAACCAGGACTGGATCTGGTTAACCATCATCAGAAGAAAGAGGTCACCAGAGGTAAGACACATCCCCAAAACTAAGGAGACAGACATGAAACAGCCAATATCTGAGCAGCTTTACATGTACCAAAGGTCAAACAATTAGAACTTTTGCGTTTTTTTCTCCTCTTCTTCCCAGAACCATAACATTTTTTATGTTTCCATTGACATCTCCAAGTGAGGACTTGTTTTTCTTGCAGAGCAAGTTGGCCTTTTGAATGACATTGTATATTTTTCCATAAAAAGAACTGGAAAAATCATTTGAAGTGCAGTGAAATAGTGAAACAAAAAAAAGAAAAGAAAAAGGGCAGACTTCGTTTTTTGGGTTTTGTTTTTACAGCGTTCATTGTGCCATAAGCATCGAGTGCCAACGTGATTCTCCTGCTCAGTACAATTACGGAGATACCAAATTTATAAAACTTTTTATTTTTAAGTGGTTAAAAAGAATCCTAACTTAGTGGGTTTTAATTTCTGGTGTGTGTGTCGGTATAACTTTTTTCCATTAATACAGCTGTGATCCTTGGAATGTGACGGATCCGACTTTTCACTTCTGCTTAGAGACCGTCACGTGGCAATGACGGCTAATGTACACGTGGGGTCACCGCTACATCCACAATAAAAAAATCTGATCACTATGATCACTGCAATCACAGGACATGTATCAAAGGAAAGAGGGGAACCAATCAGATTCCTTCTCCAACTTAGAAAAGGAAATGCTGGAATCTGATTGGCTGCCCTGGGCTACTTCTCTATGCATCCGCCAGCGTACAGTGTGTTGTGACAGCACGGAAATCCCATCATCAGGTATTCCAGGGATTCACGCTGCTAAAAATGCAAACCAGTTTCCAGTTCTCATCCAGTCAAAAAATTCTAATCACCTTCCTGATCATTAATTATCTTCAAACTTTTTGCTTGAGGCCAAGTTATCTCACTCGTTTCCAGCTCCACACAATCCCCGCGTTGTACAAAGCTGGAATACAGAAAGCCTAAATATTTATGTTTTTTTTTTTTACTTTAAACAACCACGCGCCTCCAATTTTATTCTTTTGGATTCATATGGAAATAAATTAAAACTTTTTACAGTGATATTTGCAATTAACGCTCCCAGGAAAGAATAAAGACATAATCTGGTGCCGTACGTTAGCACAATGGCTGCTTCTTAGTAGCGACTTATATCGAAAGGAAGGATTATACAGCGCGTCTACTCCAGAAAACAGCAACAAAAACGCTTGAAAGTTTCTTCCTAATCATTTCTATGGTAAAATCCCCTTTTTCCCAGGGCTGTGGACTCCGACTCCTTAATTTCCATGACACCGACTCAGACTCCGACTCCACGACCCTGTTTTTTTCGGTTCGTATGATCACCATTTTGAGCATTTTTTTCTGCTTCAGGTCTTCAAAAATGACTAGCAGGAAAAAAAAAAAAAAGAAATGGCTGCCACTTCTTCTGGAATCTGCTCCAAACCTCCCATTCAGAAGGCTCCAAAAACACAAAAGAAAACTCATCCTAAGGTGACTACTTCCACTTCTCTTAAAACCCCCCTGTGTGTGCACGCAGCCTTATTATCACAGCTCGACATCTGATTGACATCACCACAGACGATTTCTACACATTTCTCAGGAATCTACACCCTGTTTACTGGTAACAGGACGTTTCCCTGTTTAGGAGCTGCCGGCCCTTTGATGAAAACCCCCTAATATTTCTCCTAAAGCACACGTCCGTTGCAACACAGGGATCTCAGCCCAAAAATAAGCAAAAAAAACTTTCTGGCAGGCTGTAAACAGCTCGGTCAAAGTAAATTGCACCAGAGGCAATTGTGAACTGCCCCACCCTCGCCACAGCCCAGGGATGGGGGGGCATCACCGCAGCTTCCCAGCGTCACTCCCAGATAATTGCCATTTCAAAGACAAAATTATCAGCAATGATCTTTCCAAATAATGAAATGCAAATATCTCCCTGTTTACTGCTCCCTTCATAAAGCAGAGCAGCCTGCACGGAAATATCCCGAAATACTCACAACAACAGATCAGATTGCAGCTTTCACGGGGTACCGTCCACTAGATAGGAGATGAATACTGGGGGAATTGAGTCTGGGGGAAACAATGGACCCAGGTCCTCAGTCTGAATAAAACAAAAATCAATGCAAGCCCGAGTTTGATCTGATAAGTTAATAAGTGCATGGAAATCATCAGACTGCACTCAAATGGCATCTGAATGCAGTCTGATTTCCATGGACTGGCACAAGGGAAAAATATGGAGAAAGGTTTTTGTCCATTTTTTCCTCATTGAAGAGAATCGCATCACACTGGGCTCACACTCTGATTACAGAGGGATTTGTATAATCGATCAAGATTCTCTTAGATGAGAAAACATACGGTCGTCTGCACCTGTCCTTAGAATGAAGTGTCAGTGCGCATGCTTGACTGCCATTTACTTTCTATGGGATGGCAGGACTGCGGCTTTTTCTGGCAGCCCTATAGAAGAACGGAGCAGCAGTCAGGCAGCCAGCAGAATGGACCGGCAGAACGAGCAGTCAGAACCAAGCACTCACACTCCATTCTAATAGGGATAAACGTTCCTCCTTCTGGGGTTTGGTCCCAGCTGTCAGATGCCCACGTATCCCCTGGACAGGCAATGATGGAGACAAATGTTTTATAAGGACGTAAAGATGCGTGCATGTAGCCGTGGGGTAAGTTCACAGACTGCGGATTTGGAGATTTTTCTGATGAAATCTATTACGCTGCAGATTTCCGGCACCCAAATCCGCCACATGTGAACTTACCCTTACTTTCAGGAACCACCTCAGATTAGGTGTGTAGGGGGATGCCGCTCACCACCCATAGGGGATGTCTCGGATTAGAAAACCATGTCTGCTTTCTTTGAGATGCAGCGCCCCTCCTGACAGTAGGCCGTGTCTGATATTGCAGCTGAGCTCTATTAGCCCATACATGGTTTTCTAATCCTGGACACTTTGCAGCACCAAAATATATCAAAGTGGTCAGGACTTAAACCCCCTGGACCCCCAACATCCAAACATCTTCATATCAGATTACAATCAACGCTCGTGTTGCCTTATAAATAATCAATGACTGTAATATAGAAAACTTCCTGGAAATCCAGGATCCCGAAGAAGCAACTTTGGCAAATTTTAGCAACAAAAAAAAAAGTAATGTAGGAAACACACACACACACGTCTGTAGAGGTCCCAGCCCTGAACATCCTGCATGACCCCATCTAGTAGTCAAAGGGAACCTAGCTGTATGATTTTAGTCATGTGTTTGACCCTGAAATGCTGCGGAGTCTTTAAACATACTTAAAGCTGCAGCTGCACGGGGCACTAGTCGAAAAGGCAGGTCCCCAGCAGTTACTCCTCGCCCGCTCTCCTTGAGTCACAGCTCTCTCCCTTTGAGCATGTAAAGGGAGAGACCTGTCAGTCATTGGCAGCAGGTCATAAGAAGTCGCCTTTTTAACTAGTCACCCAGTTTCCGCCGGCTTTAAAAATATATTTTTCTGTGAAATTCCACTGTGTTTCACAGTCAAACATACATGGTCAGGAACATACTGCCTGTGGATAGTATGTGTCTGCTGTCAGGTTCCCTTAAAGGTAACATCAGGGCCCTTTAACAACTAGCTGGTTACTCCTGCAGTAGATAGGATTCTGATATTGAAAAACTAAATTGAGGGACTTTTTCATGGGCTTTTTCAGGGCTTTTTCTCCATAGAAGACTGTAAGGAAAAAACAATGCACAAAAAGAAAAGCATGAAATTGTATCAACTTTCCTTGAACTTTTAAACACTGTAGATATTCTACATGCAGTAGAAAAAAAACAGATACATGGGAATAAAGCCAGATATGGTCCGGTATTGCAAAAAAATGACCACCCAGACAGGTGCGGATATCACTTTTCCTAACCAGTGCTGATATCGCCATCCTGACCAGTGCGGATATCACCATGCTGACCAGTGCGGATATCACCATGCTGACCAGTGCGGATATCACCATGCTGACCAGTGCGGATATCACCATGCTGACCAGTGCGGATATCACCATCCTGACCAGTGCGGATATCACCATCCTGACCAGTGCGGATATCACCATCCTGACCAGTGCGGATATCACCATCCTGACCAGTGCAGGTATCACCATCCTGACCAGTGCGGATATCACCATCCTGACCAGTGCGGATATCACCATCCTGACCAGTGCGGATATCACCATCCTGACCAGTGCGGATATCACCATCCTGACCAGTGCGGATATCACCATCCTGACCAGTGCGGATATCACCATCCTGACGTGAGACAAGGATTGCAAAAACTCCACAAGATAAGAAAAGAAACATCCGGAATACAAATTTCTCAATGAGTGAAGTGGAGGGAACATTCTGTTACCGGGATTACACAAGGTTTGTAGTATGCATTGCGCAAGAGCTTCACTAACGTGCTCTCCTCGAGAGATACCTCACATGGTCAGAACGTGACGTCTGGAAAGAAGCCGGGCGCACAGCCGCGCACTGACACACCGCTCAGCTGCCATGCTTCTACCCCATACCAATGACCTCACAATTACACAAGCCCCTGAGACCAGGGACCATCTGCTGCAGTGTGTGAGCCCGATGCCTGCACTGATGTAGAACAATATTATAACGAAATGATACAAATAAGACAATATTTACAAAAACACAACGGATATAATCACAAGGGACGTCTGCACAACTCCACAGGAGATCGGACACATCTTTTATATAATGTTTTTAGCACCAAAGAGTATTTTTTACAACATCAGGAAAGCGAGTTCATCCAGGATGAGTCAGAAAGAAGTTAATCTGGAGCAAATCATGAATCACAAAGCAGCAATTATCTACGTATAATGTGTGTGTGTTTATATATGAGCAACAAGGTACATAGATCGATCTGGGTGTGTGTGCATGTATAGGTGTGTATGTATGTATCTCTGGGTGGGTATAGAGACCTATAAATATAGGTAACTATATAAGATAATACATGCATGAACGTATCCAAATGTGTATGAAAATGTACCTTTAGGTATGTGCATGAGCATCTACAGAGATGGGAACATACGTGTGTGTATCTATGTTTGTGACTGTAGAACTGTATGTAATGATGAAGAAATGTATATTCAAGTGTATATGTATGAATATGTGTATCACTAAATGTGTATGTATGAATGTGTGTATCATTAGATGTGTATGTATGAATGTGTGTATCATTAGATGTGTATGTATGAATGTGTGTATCATTAGATGTGTATGTATGAATGTGTGTATCATTAGATGTGTATGTATGAATGTGTGTATCATTAGATGTGTATGTATGAATGTGTGTATCATTAGATGTGTATGTATGAATGTGTGTATCATTAGATGTGTTCAGTTGTGGCCAAAAGTATTGACACCCCTGCAATTCTGTCAGATAATACGCAGTTTCTTCCTGAAAATGATTGCAATCACAAATTCTTTGGTATTATTATCGTCATTTAATTTGTCTTAAATGAAAAAACACAAAAGAGAATGAAGCAAAAAGCTAAACTTTGATCATTTCACACAAAACTCCAAAAATGGGCCAAACAAAAGTATTGGCACCCTCAGCCTAATACTTGGTTGCACAACCTTTAGCCAAAATAACTGCGACCAACTGCTTCCGGTAACCATCAATGAGTTTCTTACAATGCTCTGCTGGAATTTTAGACCATTCTTCTTTGGCAAACTGCTCCAGGTCCCTGATATTTGAAGGGTGCCTTCTCCAATCTGCCATTTTTAGATCTCTCCACAGGTATTCTATGGGATTCAGGTCTGGACTCATTGCTGGCCACCTTAGAAGTCTCCAGTGCTTTCTCTCAAACCATTTTCTAGTGCTTTTTGAAGTGTGTTTTGGGTCATTGTCCTGCTGGAAGACCCATGACCTCTGAGGGAGACCCAGCTTTCTCACACTGGGCCCTACATTATGCTGCAAAATTTGTTGGTAGTCTTCAGACTTCATAATGCCATGCACACGGGCAAGCAGTCCAGTGCCAGAGGCAGCAAAGCCACCCCAAAACATCAGCAAACCTCCGCCATGTTTGACTGTAGGGACCCTGTTCTTTTCTTTGAATGCCTCTTTTTTTCTCCTGTAAACTCTATGTTGATGCCTTTGCCCAAAAAGCTCTTCTTTTGTCTCATCTGACCAGAGAACATTCTTCCAAAACGTTTTAGGCTTTTTCAGGTAAGTTTTGGCAAACTCCAGCCTGGCTTTTTTTATGTCTCAGGGTAAGAAGTGGGGTCTTTCTGAGTCTCCTACCATACAGTCCCTTTTCATTCAGATACCGACGGATAGTACGGATTGACACTGTTGTACCCTCGGACTGCAGGGCAGCTTGAACTTGTTTGGAGGTTAGTCGAGGTTCTTTATCCAACATCCGCACAATCTTGCGTTGAAATCTCTTTTCAATTTTTCTTTTCCGTCCACATCTAGGGAGATTAGCCACAGTGCCATGGGCTTTAAACTTCTTGATGACACTGCGCACAGGAACATTCAGGTCTTTGGAGATGGACTTGTAGCCTTGAGATTGCTCATGCTTCCTCACAATTTGGTTTCTCAAGTCCTCAGACAGTTCTTTGGTCTTCTTTCTTTTCTCCATGCTCAATGTGGTACACACAAGGACACAGGACAGAGGTTGAGTCAACTTTAATCCATGTCAACTGGCTGCAAGTGTGATTTAGTTATTGCCAACACCTGTTAGGTGCCACAGGTCAGTTACAGGTGCTGTTAATTACACAAATTAGAGAAGCAGCACATGATTTTTCGAACAGTGCCAATACTTTTGTCCACCCCCTTTTTTATGTTTGTTGTAGAATTATATCCAATTTGGCTTTAGGACAATTCTTTTTGTGTTTTTTCATTTAAGACAAATTAAAGGAAGATAATAATACCAAAGAATTTGTGTTTGCAATCACAAACTGAGTATTATCTGACAGAATTGCAGGGGTGTCAATACTTTTGGCCACAACTGTATGTATGAATGTGTGTTTTATTAGATGTGTATGTATGAACTAGATGGTGGCCCGATTTTAACGCATCGGGTATTCTAGAATATCTATGTATGTATGTATGTATATAGCAGCCACATAGTATATAGCACAGGCCATGTAGTATATAGCAGACAAATAGTATATAGCACAGGCCATGTAGTATCTGGCTGCTATATACATACAGTACAGACCAAAAGTTTGGACACACCTTCTCATTTAAAGATGTTTCTGTATTTTCATGACTATGAAAATTGTACATTCACACTGAAGGCATCAAAACTATGAATTAACACATGTGGAATTATATACTTAACAAAGAAGTGTGAAACAACTGAAAATATGTCTTATATTCTAGGTTCTTCAAAGTAGTTCTTTCAAAGTTTTCCCAATTTTTCGGACTGACTGACCTTCATTTCTTAAAGTAATGATGGCCACTCGTTTTTCTTTACTTAGCTGCTTTTTTCTTGCCATAATACAAATTCTAACAGTCTATTCAGTAGGACTATCAGCTGTGTATCCACAAGACTTCTGCACAACACAACTGATGGTCCCAACCCCATTTATAAGGCAAGAAATCCCACTTATTAAACCTGACAGGGCACACCTGTGACGTGAAAACCATTCCCGGTGACTACCTCTTGAAGCTCATCAAGAGAATGCAGGGCAGAGCGCCAGAAAAGGCGCATCTAATAGATATCAATGGCCCCTTACCAGCCTGAGAATACAAGCCCCCAGCTTGATAACCAACCTTGCTGAAGCTTACAGCTGAGGGTTGCAACCCCCAGCTGTGAGTTTTGCCTGGTTGGTTCAAGCAAATAGGGGGCAACCCTCTTCAGGATTTTCATTCATTTATTTCGTTAGATCGCAGGTGGTGGCTAAGGAATACCCCGATCAACCACTCCTGCTGTCACTGTTATTAGGGGCAGCAGGTGTCGGATGATGGGAGTAAGAGTCCCAAAAGCCCCACCTGCTGTTATCACTCGGACTTTAATATAATTCATAATTCTACTCTGCTCACGCCGATCGCTGGCAGAGCAGCGGAGAATGATGAGAGCCATCTTCAGCACCTGCCGCTGGGGAACAGCGCTTACTGTAGCGCTTCTTCTCCGATGCGTGTCACACGGAGGACGTTCTCCATGTGCACGATGTTTTGCCATCCGTGCTGACGGTAAAAAATGGACATGTCTACGTGTGGGGCACACGGACACACGGTCCGTGGAAACACACGGACATGTGCACAGACCCATTCATTTCAATGAGTCTACCTGTGTACGTGTCTCCGGTTCGTGTGAAAACTGTAACCACATGTACCGGAGACACGGACGTGTGAAAGAGGCCTAACAGATAGTATCTTAGAGTTTTCAACTCCCACTTGATGGCCAAACATTCCTTCTCCACCATGGCTGTTTACACAGGGCCAGCTTCACATCCTGGAAGGCCGTCTCAGCTTCTGGAGACCACTTAGCTATAGCCGACTTTGTCCCTTTAGGGGCATCTGTCAGAGAAGAAGCTATCATGGCGAAGTTCAGGATAAACCAGCAGTAATAGCCCACATGCCCAGGAACACTCTGACCTGCTTCTTTGAGAGGGGTTGTAGCCAACTCTGGATCCCCTCAACTTTGGGGCTTTATTTCGCCCCTGCCTACAACATATCCCAAGTATTTAGCTTCCTCCATTCCCAAGGCACACTTCTTATAAAAAAAACCCGCCTTCCATAGAGCATCAAGTATTGCCTGGACTTTGCTCAGATGGCCTCCTCAATCCGGGCTGAAGATCACAATGTCGTCCAGCTAGGCCACTGCATACCTCTTGTGGGGATCTAGGGTCCGGTCCATGGTTCTCTAGAACGTGGCTGGAGCTCCTTGTAACTCAAACTACATCCTTGTGTACTGGAAGTATCCACCTGGCGTTGAGAAAGCAGGTCTTCTCCTTGGTGTCTTGGGACATGGGAATTTGTCAATACCCTTTTGTGATGTCAAGGGTAGTAATGTACCGAGCCGGCCCCGGTCTCTCAATTAATTCATCGACACGGGGCATTGGGTATGTTTCGAACTTAAGAGACCTCATTCAGCTAACTATAGTCATTGCAAAACCGCCATTCTCCATCTGGTTTCAGCACTAAGACTATGGGACTGGACCAGCCAGTCTTGGACTCTTCAATGACTCCCAGGATCAGCATCCACTTCACCTCTTTCAAGATTACCTCTCGGTGGGCTTCAGGAATGCGATATAGCTTCACGTTGACCCGGACATAAGGCTCCGTCAGAACCTCATGCTCTATGATCTTTGTACAACCTGCCAGTTCTGAGAACAGGTCTCTGTTCCACTGTAGCAACTCTCAGCGCTGTTGCTTTTTGGGCATGTGACAGCATCTCTGCCACCTTAAATTCTTCCATGTCACCTTCAGGCTTAGCCATCAAACACGGAGATTTCACTGGCTCCCTAGTTCACCATGGCTTAATCAGGTTTGGTTGGTGGACTTTTTAGTTGACATCTCCAACCTTTTCAGCTATTTTGTAGGGGCCCTGCCACTTGGCCAGGAATTTTCTCTCCACTGTTAGGTACCAGCACCTGTACTCGATCTCCAGGGTCGAAGTGTCTCACCCTTGCCAACCTATTGTACACCTTCGACTGTGCCTCTTGTGCTTTGAGGAGGTGTTCTCTCACGAGGGGCATCACCTTGGCAATCCTCTCTTGCATCTGGGCCACATGTTCGATTACACTCCAGTAGGGTGTAGACTCTGCTTCCTATGTCTCTTTTGATACGTCGAAGGAGCCCACGGGGGTGTCAGACATACAATAGTTCAAAAGGGGGGAATCCAGTAGAGGCCTGCAGGACTTCTCTGATGAAGAATAAAAGGTATTGCAGCAGACAGTCTAAGTACCGGCTATTTTTCTCTACGACCTTCTTGAACATGGCCTTCAAGGTTTTATTAAATCTTTCCACCAAGCAATCGGTCTGTGGCTGATAAACTGAGGTCTGGAGATGGGTGATTTGCAGGGTTTTTCACAATTCCCTCATCACCATTGACATGAACGGGGTCCCTTGGTCCATTATGGGTTTGCCTAAGGAGAGAACCAACTCCCGGACTATACACTTGGTGGAGGAGTTTCATAGTGGTATGGCCTCGGAGCACCGTGTAGCATAGTCCAGTACCACCAAGATATACTGATGCCCTCTCGCTGACTTGACAAGGGGTCCTACTAGATCCATGGCTATGCGATCAAATGGCACCTCAATAATAGGCAACAACACTAAGGGGCTACGGAAGTGAGCCACCGGGGAGGTCAGCTGGCAGGTGGGACATGACCTACAGTAATTTAAGATTTCTCAGTGACAACCAGGCCACTAGACTGTCTGCAGGACCCGTTCCTGTTTTTTTTCTACACCCAGATGACCACCTAACATATTTGTATGGGCCAAGTCTAACACCTTGCGTCTGTACGGCCCTGGCACCAGTAACTGATCAAGTACCTCCCCTATTAGCTTGGTGACCCAAGCTAAGCTTGGTGACCCGGTAGAGTAACTACCCATTAGAGTTAAATCCCTAAGTTGGGCGGCTCCAAAGTCCAAACACCTCCAGCTCAAGGATATCGGTCTCTGGGGATGCCCCCCATTCTCATCGCCAACAAGCATACAAAAGGGAAACCCATCAGCTGCGGCCTATAACATGGTTTCTCTAGGAGCAACCTGACTGTTGTCCGGGCAACCATATGTCCTCTCTTTCCCCCACAGTCATTTGTACTCCGTTCACTGACACTGGACATGCCTGTGGCCCCTCCACCATTTGAGAGACAGCACTGCAGGCAGGATATTCAAAATACGAGCAGTGCCGTCCTGTGCTGCAGTCCACTGGCTCGATGGTCATGGGGTAACGGGTAGCTATGTGAACTGGGGTATGACACCTCCAATAAATTACACTATTGGATGGGGCCTTTGACAATAACTCAGACGCCTCCTGATCTCTTGGAAGCCTCCCCAGATGTGGCTCTAGCTCCCCTCTTTTGGGTGTCAGCTCCCCTTTGGGAACCCCAGTATGGGGATGCTACAACCCCTTGCTTCCCCAAGGAACTCTCAACTGCCTGGTACCTCTCCGCCAGACCCACCAGGTCATCGGCATTGCGAAGCATCTCCCTTGGCAACCCAGGATTGCACCGGCTTCGGTAGGGAGTGTTTGGACCTGTACATGATGACCTACTCCACCATCGGTGCTGGGAGGAAGATTCAAGTTGCAACCATTTTTGGACCAGGTGTACGAGGTCAAACATTTGGTACCAGGGAGGTCTGTCACTGCAATAGGCCCAGTGGTGCACCCGTTGCACCCAGACAGTCATAGTCACTCCTAAGTGCACCAAAATCTCAGTTCTTAACTTGGCATACTCTTTTGAGTCCTGCAAGGCCAGGTCATAATAGCCTTCTGTGGCTCCCATGTTAAATATGGCTGCAGAACCTTCACCCACTGTTCCGGATGAAATTTCTCCCGTTCCGTCACCCTCTCGAAAACGGTCAGGAAAGCCTCAACATCATCACCCAGGGTAATCTTTTGCAAAGCCGTCTTCCTCACATTTGAGCCATCACCTGAATTTAGGGATGGGGCGGTTGCCCTGCCATGGATTGCCTCAAATAGGAGTTCATCTGCTGCCTGTGCTGCTGTTTCCAATGCTGCTGTTGATGCTGCCATATCTGTGGCTGCTGGAGATTAGCCTGCACAAGCTGCTTTATCAACTCCCCCATATAGTCAGCTTTCACTCCTCCAGTCGCTTTCACCCAGGACATGCGGTATCTCTGCAGCAGTCATACTGCCCCTTGGGATTCGTGCCCGCATTCTCCACCGATTGTAGGGTTTCGTACTCACTCAGCTACGGTTGAGGTAGTCACAAGAAGCTATTTTGTTAAAATGTCCAGGCAGGTTTATTAAAACTCCATAATCCTGCTTAAGAATACGCAAGCAAAAGATAGTCTTTTCCGGCACAAAGTGAAAAGTCCATACAATATCGCGGGTCCGCCCGCTCCGGATAGTGTCCGGTTCTTTAGGCCTTAGCACAAACCAACACAGAGGAGATCCACAGATCTCCAGACCCAGATGCTGAATGAGACACTCGGTTTCCATTTTATCTGCCCAACTACACCCCTGGGATTGGGATATGTGAGCAGTCATTCCCGCCCATCTCTTATGACTGTTCGTAAAACCCGGCCCTAGAATGGCCTAATAACTCTCTCAGCACCATATGTGCTGGAGCATGCTTTCCGAGCTCACATCACCGAAGCTACCAACCACAATGATACATATCTCCCCTCAAGGACTCGTCTGGCAGGCAACTTACAAGGCGTATATTATTAGATGAGTTTGTTTGAATATGTGTGTCACTGCATGTGTATGTATTAATACATATATTATCATTGGATGTGTATGTAAGAGTATGTGTATCATTAAATGTGTATGTATGAACGCATGTATCATTAGATGTATATACTTGAAGGCATATATATCATTAGATGTGTATGTATGAGTGTATGTGTATCATTAGATGTATATGTAGGAATATACACTCACTGGCCACTTTATTAGGTACACCTGTCCAACTTCTTGTTAACACTTAATTTCTAATCAGCCAATCACATGGCGGCAACTCAGTGCATTTAGGCATGTAGACATGGTCAAGACAATCTCCTGCAGTTCAAACCGAGCATCAGTATGGGGAAGAAAGGTGATTTGAGTGCCTTTGAACGTGGCATGGTTGTTGGTGCCAGAAGGGCTGGTCTGAGTATTTCAGAAACTGCTGATCTACTGGGATTTTCACGCACAACCATCTCTAGGGTTTACATAGAATGGTCCGAAAAAGAAAAAAAATCCAGTGAGCGGCAGTTCTGTGGGCGGAAATGCCTTGTTGATGCCAGAGGTCAGAGGAGAATGGGCAGACTGGTTCGAGCTGATAGAAAGGCAACAGTGACTCAAATCGCCACCCGTTACAACCAAGGTAGGCCTAAGAGCATCTCTGAACGCACAGTGCGTCGAACTTTGAGGCAGATGGGCTACAGCAGCAGAAGACCACACCGGGTACCACTCCTTTCAGCTAAGAACAGGAAACTGAGGCTACAATTTGTACAAGCTCATCGAAATTGGACAGTAGAAGATTGGAAAAACGTTGCTTGGTCTGATGAGTCTCGATTTCTGCTGCGACATTCGGATGGTAGGGTCAGAATTTGGCGTAAACAACATGAAAGCATGGATCCATCCTGCCTTGTATGGAGCATCTTTGGGATGTGCAGCCAACAAATCTGCGGCAACTGTGTGATGCCATCATGTCAATATGGACCAAAATCTCTGAGGAATGCTTCCAGCACCTTGTTGAATCTATGCCACGAAGAATCGAGGCAGTTCTGAAGGCAAAAGGGGGTCCAACCCGTTACTAGCATGGTGTACCTAATAAAGTGGCCGGTGAGTGTATGTCATTAGATGTGCAAATATGAATACATATATCATTAGAAGTGTACGTATGAATATATATCATTAGCTGTGTATGTATGAATGCATATATCATTAGATGTAAATGTAGGAATATATATCATTAGATGTGCAAATATGAATACATATATTATTAGAAGTGTACGTATGAATATATATCATTAGCTGTGTATGTATGAATGTGTATATACAGCCGGGTATGTATAAATATGAATATACAGGTTTGTAGGATTGCATATATCCAGGCACGTGTGCATGAATACTTATATACAAATGCGTATATAAATGCACGTATGTATGTGTATATGCAGGTATGAATGTGTATATACAGGTGCGTATGTATGAATGATCCAGCTGTGTATGTGTATACAGAGGTGCGTCTGTATAAATATGTAAATACAGGTGTGTATGTAAGAATGCATATATACAGGAGTGCATGTATATAGATATATATATATATATATATATATACAGCTGCGTAAGTATGAATGTGTAGTGCAGGTATGAATGATATATTAGGCACCTTTAGCTACACGTTAGCATGTATATGTATGACATTATATGGACGAGCTTATTCGTGGGCACAAGTATGAAGGCACACGTGCAAGGCTGTATATTTATTCTTCATACGCACACATGAACAGTATATATATACACACACGATTACACAGCAGACAGTACAGATCAGTGTATCCCAGCAGAGGCCATTGCACAGATCATACCTACAGCCCTCACCCCAGCATCAGCTCTATAGCAACTATTAACCCTTATCCTGCCACATCAAAACTGCAGCGCCAGACATCACCCC
This sequence comes from Ranitomeya variabilis, assembly GCF_051348905.1. Classification (NCBI taxonomy): domain Eukaryota; kingdom Metazoa; phylum Chordata; class Amphibia; order Anura; family Dendrobatidae; genus Ranitomeya; species Ranitomeya variabilis. Next base: position 739,138,487 of record NC_135232.1, read on the forward strand.
TTTAATAGTTTTAAAATGTCTCACCCCCATAATCCCACAGAAGAAGTCAGGCCCCCAGCTCAGTCCTCCTACACGGCAGGCCCTTCAGAATGCCCCAACCCACCCCCTCATCACCACAGAGCCAGACACTGGCCCTTTAAGTCCATGGTCCTCCCAGCCGCACACACGGTGCTGCATTGTACCGACCAGGGTTCTGCAGGCTACAGGGGGAGGGGGACATGCTCCTTGTGCGGGCAGAGCCTGGTGGTGGCTACTTACTATTCGTCGGCGGCAACCAAGGTAAAGAGGAGGACGCCGCCGGGTCAGTAACAGCCGCCCAGGTCTCTGCTCACACCAAACGTGAACAAACCGACATTGTTGGAAAAGTGAATCAGAAAAAGCCCCTTACCCAGAGAGCTGTGCTGCGCCGGCCCACTGCTCGGCTGGAAAGTCCCAGCAGCTACTTCCTCTGCTGCCTGGAAATCCCCTGCTGCACAAGTGTTACAGCTCTGAACTCTGCTGCCCCCTGTGCCCCAGACTGCGGCATCTGCGGGACCAGAGCTGCTCCATGGTGTGCAGGCGCCTATAGAATCACTATATAGCGACCAGAGCTGCTCTACACGGGCGCCTATAGAGTCACTATATAGCGACCAGAGCTGCTCCACACTACACGGGCGCCTATAGAGTCACTATATAGCGACCAGAGCTGCTCCACACTACACGGGCGCCTATAGAATCCCTATATAGCGACCAGAGCTGCTCCACACTACACAGGCGCCTATAGAATCCATGTATAGAGTGACCTGATCTGCCCCACACTACACGGGCACCTATAGAATCACTATATAGCGACCACAGCTGCTCCACACTACACGGGCGCCTATAGAATCACTATACAGCGACCAGAGCTGCTCCACACTACACAGGCGCCTATAGAATCACTATATAGCAACCAGAGCTGCTCCACACTACACAGGCGCCTATAGAATCACTATATATCGACCACAGCTGCTCCACACTACACGGGCGCCTATAGAATCACTATACAGCGACCAGAGCTGCTCCACACTACACAGGCGCCTATAGAATCACTATATTGCGACCAGAGCTGCTCCACACTACACATGCGCCTATAGAATCACTATATAGCGACCAGAGCTGCTCCACACTACACGGCGCCTATATAATCACTATATAGCGACCAGAGCTGCTCCACACTACACAGGCGCCTATAGAATCACTATATAGCGACCAGAGCTGCTCCACACTACACAGGCGCCTATAGAATCCATGTATAGAGTGACCTGATCTGCCCCACACTACACGGGCGCCTATAGAATCACTATATAGCGACCAGAGCTGCTCCACACTACACAGGTGCCTATAGAATCACTATATAGCGACCAGAGCTGCTCCACACTACATATGCGCCTATAGAATCACTATATAGCGACCAGGGCTGCTCCACACTACACAGGTGCCTATAGAATCACTGTATAGCGACCAGAGCTCTTCCACACTACACAGGCGCCTATAGAATCACTATATAGCGACCAGGGCTGCTCCACACTACACAAGTGCCTATAGAATCACTATATAGCGACCAGGGCTCCTCCACACTACACAGGCACCTATAGAATCACTATATAGCAACCAGAGCTGCTCCACACTACACAGGTGCCTATAGAATCACTATATAGTGACCAGAGCTGCTCCACACTACACAGACGCCTATAGAATCACTATATAGTGACCAGGGCTGCTCCACACTACACAGGTGCCTATAGAATCACTATATAGCGACCAGAGCTCCTCCACACTACACAGGCGCCTATAGAATCACTATATATCGACCAGAGCTGCTCCACACTACACAGGTGCCTATAGAATCACTATATAGCGACCAGAGCTGCTCCACACTACACAGGCGCCTATAGAATCACTATATAGCGACCAGGGCTGCTCCACACTACACAGGCGCCTATAGAATCCATGTATATAGTGACCTGATCTGCTCCATACTATACAGGCGCTTATAGAATCACTGTATATAGTGCCCTGATCTGCTCCATAGTGCACAGGTGCCTATGGAATCACTGTATATAGTGATCTGATCTTCTCCATACTATACAGGCGCCTATAGATTCACTGTGTATAGTGACCTGATCTGCTCCATACTATGCAGGCGCTTATAGAATCACTGTATATAGTGCCCTGATCTGCTCCATAGTGCACAGGTGCCTATGGAATCAGTGTATATAGTGATCTGATCTTCTCCATACTATACAGGCGCCTATAGATTCACTGTGTATAGTAACCTGATCTGCTCCATGCTATACAGGCGCATATAGAATCACTGTATATAGTGACCTGAGCTGCTCCATACTATACAGGCACCTATATAATCACTGTGTATAGTGACTTGAGCTGCTGCATACTATACAGGCACCTATGGAATCACTGTATATAGTGACCTGAGCTGCTCCATACTTTACAGGCGCCTATAAAATCAGTGTATATAGTGACCTGATCTGCTCCATGCTATACAGGCACCTATAGAATCACTGTAGATAGTGCCCTGGTCTGCTCCATGTGTACAGGAGCCTATAGAATCACTATATAGCGACCAGAGCTGCTCCACACTACACAGGTGCCTATAGAATCACTATATAGCGACCAGAGCTGCTCCACACTACACAGGCGCCTATAGAATCACTATATAGCGACCAGAGCTGCTCCACACTACACAGGTGCCTATAGAATCCATGTATAGAGTGACCTGATCTGCTCCATACTACACGGGCGCCTATAGAATCACTATATAGCGACCAGAGCTGCTCCACACTACACCGGCACTTATAGAATCCATGTATATAGTGACCTGATCTGCTCCATGCTATACAGACACCTATAGAATCACTGTATATAGTGTCCTGATCTGCTCCATGTGTACAGGAGCCTATAGAATCACTATATAGCGACCAGAGCTGCTCCACACTACACCGGCACTTATAGAATCCATGTATATAGTGACCTGATCTGCTCCATGCTATACAGGCGCTTATAGAATTACTGTATATAGTGCCCTGATCTGCTCCATAGTGCACAGGTGCCTATGGAATCACTGTATATAGTGATCTGATCTCCATACTATACAGGCGCCTATAGAATCACTGTGTATAGTGACCTGATCTGCTCCATACTATGCAGGCACCTATAGAATTGGTGTGTATAGTAACCTGATCTGCTCCATGCTATACACGCGCATATAGAATCACTGTATATAGTGACCTGATCTGCTCCATACTATACAGGCACCTATAGAATCACTGTGTATAGTGACCTGAGCTGCTCCATACTATACAGGCACCTATGGAATCACTGTATATAGTGACCTGAGTTGCTCCATACTATACAGGCACCTATAGAATCACTGTATATAGTGTCCTGATCTGCTCCATACTTTACAGGCGCCTATAAAATCAGTGTATATAGTGACCTGATCAGCTCCATGCTATACAGGCACCTATAGAATCACTGTATATAGTGCCCTGATCTGCTCCATGTGTACAGGAGCCTATAGAATCACTATATAGCGACCAGAGCTGCTCCACACTACACAGGTGCCTATATAATCACTATATAGCGACCAGAGCTGCTCCACACTACACAGGCGCCTATAGAATCACTATATAGTGACCAGAGCTGCTCCACACTACACAGGCGCCTATAGAATCCATGTATAGAGTGACCTGATCTGCTCCATACTACACGGGTGCCTATAGAATCACTATATAGCGACCAGAGCTGCTCCACACTACACCGGCGCCTATAGAATCCATGTATATAGTGACCTGATCTGCTCCATGCTATACAGACACCTATAGAATCACTGTATATAGTGCCCTGATCTGCTCCATGTGTACAGGAGCCTATATAATCACTATATATCGACCAGAGCTGCTCCACACTACACAGGTGCCTATAGAATCACTATATAGCGACTAGAGCTGCTCCACACTACACAGGCGCCTATAGAATCACTATATAGCGACCAGAGCTGCTCCACACTACACCAGCGCCTATAGAATCCATGTATATAGTGACCTGATCTGCTCCATACTATACAGGCGCTTATAGAATAACTGTATATAGTGCCCTGATCTGCTCCATAGTGCACAGGTGCCCATGGAATCACTGTATATAGTGATCTGATCGTCTCCATACTATACAGGCGCATATAGAATCACTGTGTATAGTGACCTGATCTGCTCCATACTATGCAGGCACCTATAGAATTGGTGTGTATAGTAACCTGATCTGCTCCATGCTATACACGCGCATATAGAATCACTGTATATAGTGACCTGAGCTGCTCCATACTATACAGGCACCTATAGAATCACTGTGTATAGTGACCTGAGCTGCTCCATACTATACAGGCACCTATAGAATCACTGTATATAGTGACCTGAGTTGCTCCATACTATACAGGCACCTATAGAATCAGTGTATATAGTGACCTGATCTGCTCCATGGTGTACAGGTTCTTATAGAATCACTGTATATAGTGTCCTGATCTGCTCCATACTTTACAGGCGCCTATAAAATCAGTGTATATAGTGACCTGATCTGCTCCATGCTATACAGGCACCTATAGAATCACTGTATATAGTGCCCTGATCTGCTCCATGTGTACAGGAGCCTATAGAATCACTGTATATAGTGCCCTGATCTGCTCCATGGTGTACAGGAGCCTATAGAATCACTGTATATAGTGACCTGATCTGCTCCATACTATACAGATGCTTATAGAATCACTATACAGTGCCCTGAGCTGCTCCGCACTATACAGACGCCTATTGACTTAGTGTATATAGTGGCCTGATCTGCTCCATGGTGCACAGGTGCCTATCTAATCACTGTATATAGTGATCTGATCTGCTTCATGGAGTACAGGCACCAATAGAATCACTGTATACAGTGATCTGATCTGCTCCATACTATACAGATGCCTATAGAATCACTGTGTATAGTGCCCTGATCTGCTCCACAGTGTACAGTCTCCTATAGAATCACTGTATATAGTAATAATAATAATAATTTTTATTTATATAGCGCCAACATATTCCGCAGCGCTTTACAAATTATAGAGGGGACTTGTACAGACAATAGACATTACAGCATAACAGAAATCACAGTTCAAAACAGATACCAGGAGGAATGAGGTCCCTGCTCGCAAGCTTACAAACTATGAGGAAAAGGGGAGACACGAGAGGTGGATGGTAACAATTGCTTTAGTTATTTGGACCAGCCATAGTGTAAGGCCATGTGCACACGTTCAGGATTTTTCGTGTTTTTTCGCTATAAAAACGCGAAAAAAATGCTAACATATGCCTCCTATTATTTACAGGGTATTCCGCATTTTTTGTGCAAATGTTGCGATTTTTTCCGCGAAAAAATCGCATCGCGGAAAAAAAAGCAACATGTTCATTAAAAATGCGGAATTGCAGGGATTCCGCACACCTAGGAGTGCATTGATCTGCTTACTTCCCGCACGGGGCTGTGCACACCATGCGGGAAGTAAGCAGATTATGTGCGGTTGGTACCCAGGGTGGAGGAGAGGAGACTCTCCTCCACGGACTGGGCACCATATAATTGGTAAAAAAAAAAGAATTAAAATAAAAAATAGTCCTATACTCACCCTTTGATGGACCCAGAAGTGTTCCCGCCTCTCCGGTGCATGCTCTCTCTTCGGTTCCTATAGATGGTGTGGTTCAGGACCTGTGATGACGTCACTGTCTTGTGATTGGTCACGTGACCGCTCATGTGACTCACGCGACCAATCACAAGCCGCGACGTCATCACAGGTCCTGAACCACACCGGCATCTATAGGAACAGACGCCGCTGAGGAGATCGTCTGGGTGAGTATAACCATTTTTTACTTTTTTTATTATTTTTAAACATTCTATCTTTTACTATAGATGCTGCATAAGCAGCATCTATAGTAACAAGTTGGTCACACTTGTCAAACACTATGTTTGACAAGTGTGACCAACTTGTCAGTCAGTTTTCCAAGCGATGCTACAGATCGCTTGGAAAACTTTAGCATTCTGCAAGCTAATTATGCTTGCAGAATGCTAAAAAACCGCGAAAAAAACGCAAAAAAAAAATGAGGATTTCTTGCAGAAAATTTCCGGTTTTCTTCAGGAAATTTCTGCAAGAAATCTGGACGTGTGCACATACCCTAAGGCTCGGGTGTTCATGTAAAGCTGCATGAACCAGTTCACTGCCTAAGTGTGTAGCAGTACAGACACAGAGTGCTATTAACTGCATAAAGTGTATGAGAACATGATGCGAGGAACCTGATTATGGTGTTTGTTTGTTTGTTTGTTTGTTTGTTTGTTTTTTTTAATGGGCCACACAGGGATAGTTAGGTTGAGGCGGTAGGCCAGTCTGAACAAATTAGTTTTTAGGGCACGCTTAAAACTGTGGGGATTGGGGATTAATCGTATTAACCTAGGTAGTGCATTCCAAAGAATTGGCGCAGCACGTGTAAAGTCTTGGAGACGGGAGTGGGAGGTTCTGATTATTGAGGATGCTAACCTGAGGTCATTAGTGGAGCAGAGGGCACGGGTAGGGTGGTAGACTGAGACCAGAGAGGAGATGTAGGGTGGTGCTGAGCCATGGAGTGCTTTGTGGATGAGGGTAGTAGTTTTGTACTGGATTCTGGAGTGGATGGGTAGCCAGTGTAATGACTGGCACAAGATAGAGGCATCGGTGTAACGGTTGGTGAGGAATATGATCCTGGCAGCAGCATTCAGGATAGATTGGAGCGGGGAGAGTTTGGTAAGAGGGAGACCGATCAGTAGAGAGTTACAATAGTCCAGACGAGAATGAATAAGTGAGACAGTAAGAGTTTTTGCAGAGTCGAAAGTAAGAAAAGGGCGAATTCTAGAAATGTTTTTGAGATGCAGATAAGAAGAGCGAGTCAGTGATCGGATGTGGGGGGTGAATGAAAGCTCCGGAATCAAGTATGACCCAAAGGCAGCGGGCATGTTGCTTTGGAGTAATGGTGGAACCGCACATGGAGATGACAATGTCAGGCAAAGGTAGGTTAGTAGAGGGAGAAAACACGAGGTTCAGTTTTTGCCAGGTTCAGTTTCAGATAGAGGGAGGACATGATGTTAGAGACAGCGGTAAGACAATCACTGGTGTTTTCTAAAAAGGTCGGCGTGATAACAGGAGCAGAAGTGTATAATTGGGTGTCGTCAGCATAGAGATGGTACTGGAAACCAAATCTACTGTTTGTCCAATAGGGGCAGTATACAAAGAGAAGAGGAAGGGGCCTAGAACTGATCCTTGAGGAACCCCAACAGTAAGGGGAAGGTGAGAGGAGGAGGAACCAGCAAAAGATACAGTAAAGGAGCGGTCAGAGAGATAGGAGGAGAACCAGGAGAGAACGGTGTCCTTGAGGCCGATGGAGCGGAGCATAGTGAGGAGGAGCTGATGATCCACAGTGTCGAAAGCTGCGGAGAGATCCAAGAGAATTAGCATGGAGTATTGACAAATAGATTTAGCTGTTAGTAGGTCATTAGATACTTTAGTGAGGGCAGTTTCAGTCGAGTGTAAAGAGCGGAAACCAGATTGAAGAGGGTCGAGAAGAGAGTTATCTGAGAGATAGCGGGTAAGACGGGAGTGGACCAGGCGTTCGAGGAGTTTAGAGATGAAGGGAAGATTAGAGAGAGGTCTATAATTAGCGGCACAGTTTTGATCGAGGGATGGTTTTTTAAGTAATGGATGTATGATGCATGCTTAAATGAGGGAAAAATACCGGAAGTGAGAGAAAGGTTGAATATTTTTGTTAGGTGAGAGGTGACAGCCGGGGAAAGGGACTGGAGGAGATGTGACGGAATGGGGTCACTGGTGCAAGTGGTTGGGCAAGAAGATGCAAGGAGCCTGATTACTTCTTCTTCTGTAACTGGTTCAAAGTCAGAGAGTGAACTAGATGCAGTGGGGGAGGGAGGACAGTGCATGGTATGAAGAGATTGGGAGATGATTTCCTGTCGAATGTGGTCAATTTTTTCTTTGAAGTAATTGGCCAGATCGTCAGCGCGGAGATCCGTGGTTGGGGCCTGCACTCTTGGGTTGAGTAGGGACTGGAAAGTGTCAAAGAGACGTTTAGGGTTATTGGACAGCGAGGTGATGAGGGTGTTGAAATAGGTTTGTTTGGAGAGGTGAAGGGCAGAGTTAAGGTACCGTCACACTAAGCGACGCTGCAGCGATAGCGACAGCGATGCCGATCGCTGCAGCGTCGCTGTTTGGTCGCTGGAGAGCTGTCACACAGACCGCTCTCCAGCGACCAACGATGCCGAGGTCCCCTGGTAACCAGGGTAAACATCGGGTTGCTAAGCGCAGGGCCGCGCTTAGTAACCCGATGTTTACCCTGGTTACCAGCTTAAAAGTTAAAAAAACAAACAGCACATACTCACCAGCGCGTCCCCCAGCCTCTGCTTCCTGACGCTGACTGAGCTCCGGCCCTAACAGCACAGCGGTGACGTCACCGCTGTGCTTTCACTTTCAGTTTAGGGCCGGCGATCAGTAGAGTCAGGAAGCAGAGGCTGGGGGACGCGCAGGTGAGCATGTACTGTTTGTTTTTTTACATTTTACGCTGGTAACCAGGGTAAACATCGGGTTACTAAGCGCGGCCCTGCGCTTAGTAACCCGATGTTTACCCTGGTTACCAGTGTAAAATATCGCTGGTATCGTTGCTTTTGCTGTCAAACACGGCGATACACGGCGACCTAGCGACCAAATAATGTGCAGACCTTCTAGCAGCGACCAGCAATTTCACAGCGGGATTCTGATCGCTGCTGCGTGTCAAATACAGCGATATCGCTCCCTAGGACGCTGCAACGTCACAGATCGCTGGCGACGTTGCTTAGTGTGACGGTACCTTTATATGTTTTTAGCATGAACTTATAATGGATGAAATCTTCGAGTAGATTAGATTTTCTCCACAGACATTCGGCACCGCTGCAGGAAACGTGTTTGCAGAGTGTGCCACGGTTGTCGCCATCTGTGCCGAGTTGTTCTATGTATAGGAGGTGCAGCTTCATCCAGGGCACTTTGCAGGGTTTCATTATAATGCTTCAGAGCAGAATCAGGACATGAGATGGAGGAGATTGGGGCCAATGAGGACTGCAAGTTCTTCATAAGTTTCTGGGTGTTAATGGCCTGTATGTTTCTATAAGTGTGGAAAGTGGGGGTGACCTGAGCGGGATAGCAGTTCTTGATAGAGAATGAAAGAAGGTTGTGGTCAGAGAGCGGGAGAGGGGAGTTTGTGAAATCATCCACTGAGCAAAGCTGGGAGAAGACCAAATCAAGGGAGTTTCCATCTTCATGCATTGGAGAGTTAGTATGCTGCGAGAGGCCGAAAGAGGAGGTTAGAGAAAAAGGTGAGAAGCAGATGGGGAGAGGGGAAAAGCAATGGGCATGTTGAAATCACCCATATTAAGGTTGGAGTGTCACAGGAGAGAGAGTGTGGAAGCCAGGTGGCAAAGTGATCCAGGAACTGATGAGAGGGGCCATATAATGAACTGATCTGCTCCATAATATACAGGTGCATATAGAATCGCTGTATATAGTGCCCTGAACTGCTCCATAGTGTACAGGCACCTATATAATCAGCATATATAGTGACATGATCTGCTCCATAGTGTACAAGCACCTATAGAATCACTATATAGCGACCTGATCTGCTCCATGGTGCACAGGTGCCTATGGAATCACTGTATAGTGATCTGATCTGCTCCATACTATACAGGAGCATTTAGAATCACTGCATAAAGTGACCTGAGCTGCTTCATACTATACAGGCGCCTATAGAATCACTGTTTATAGTGACCTGATCTGCTCCATACTATGCAGGCAGCTATAGAATCAGTGTATATAGTGACCTGAGGTGCTCCATGGTGCACAGGTGCCTATAGAATCACTGTATATAGTGCCATGATCTGCCTGCTCCATACTATACAGGCACCTATAGAATCAGTGTATGTAGTGACCTGAGCTGCTCCATGGTGCGCAGGTGCCTATAGAATAACTGTATATAGTGACCTGATCTGCTCCATACTATACAAGCGCCTATAGAATCACTGTATATAGTGACCTGATCTGCTCCGTGGTGTACATACACCCATAGAATCACTGCATATAGTGCCTTGATCTGCTCCGTGGTGCACAGGAGCCTATAGAATCACTGTATATAGTGCCCTGATCTGCTCTATAATGCACAGGAGCCTATAGAATTATTGTATACAGTGACCTGATCTGTTCCATGGTGCACAGGGGCCTATAGAATCACTGTATATAGTGACCTGTTCTACTCAACAGTGTACAGGCACCTATATAATCACTGTATATAGTGTCCTGATCTGCTCCATGGTGTATAGGTGCCTATAGAATCAATGTACATATTGAGTTGATCTGCTCCATGGTGTACAGAAGTCTATAGAATCACTGTATATAGTGACCTGAGCCACTCCATGGTATACAGGAGCCTACAGAATCACTGTATATAGTGCTCTGACCTGCTCCATAGTGTAGAGGTGCCTATAGAATCACTGTATATAGTGCCCTGATCTGCTCCATGGCATACAGGAGCCTATATAATCACTTTATATAGTGATCTGATATGCTCCATGGTGCACTGGAGCCTATAGAATCACTGTACACTGTGTTCCAAATTATTATGCAAATTGGATTTAAGTGTCAAAAAGATTTAAATTTTTGTTTTTCAAATATGCAAATTGCCTCTTCTGAGAAAAAGAGGACTTAACTCTTTAGCGCCACCTGTTGGAAGTAGCGATCCTACAAGTCACAATCAACCCTTTAACGAGTCGTGCAATATGACTTAGGATAAAAGCCAAATCAGTATCTCAATTTGCAGACATTTGTTTTTCAAATAAACTTGTGGATGGTATTGTGTCTCAGGGCTCAATGGATCACTGAAATCAATCTTAAACACATGTGATAATTAGTTTTCCAAGTGATTCTAATTAAACGAAAACTACTTAAAAATGATGTTCCACATTATGAAGCAGGCCACAGGTTTCAAGCAATATGAGAAATAAAAAGGATCTCTCTGCTGCTGAAAAGTGTTAAATAGTGCAATGCCTTGGACAAGGTATGAAAACATTAGATATTTCATGAAAACTTAAGAGTGATCATCATATTGTGAAGAGATTTGTGACTGAAACACAGAGTACAGACAGAGTTCATGCAGATAATGCAGATAAAGGCATAACGAGGAAGGTTTCTGCCAGATAAATTCATTGGATTAAGAGAGCAGCTGCCAAAATGCCATTACAAAGCAGCAAACAGTTATTTGAAGCTGCTGGTGCCTCTGAAGTCCCTCGAACCTCAAGGTGTAGGATCTTTCAAAGGCTTGCTGTGGTGCATAAACCTACTATTCGGCCACCCATAAACAGTGTTCACAAGCAGAAATGGTTGCAGTGGGCCCACACATACATGAAGACTAATTTTCAAACAGTCTTGTTAACTGATGAGTGTCGAGCAATCCTGGATGGTCCTGATGGATGGAGTAGTGGATGGTTGGTGGATGGCCACCATGTCCCAACAAGGCTGTGACATCAGCAAGGAGGTGGAGGAGTCATGTTTTGGGCCGGAATCATGGGGAAACAGCTGGTAGGGCCCTTTAAGGTTCCTGGAGGTGTGAAAATTAGCTTTTTTGTTCAGTGAATGTGACCTCCTAACGCTGCAAATTCCACAAATGAGCATTTTCAGTTCTTTAAAACATATCAAATGTTTAGAAATTCTACTGTGCCTAATAACTTGGAACAGTGCATTTTGAGTTTTTATTCATTTTGGAGATTATACTGTTATCATTGGGAGGTTTCTTCAATAAAATTCGATGTATACTCTAACGGGTGATGACTTTTATTAGACTGACTGTCATTTGCACCGACCATCAGGGCCGGATTTAAGAGGTGGGTGGCTCGGGGCCCATTTTGGAGGGAGGCCCATTTTTCAAGGTGCTGCAATATGTAATGCAAAAACACAAAATGAAACGAACGCAAGTTTATTTACAAAAATCATTTATGCAGAGTAATTCAGGTAAAATCACTCATTTTTTGCAATCCGGGCACTTTCCTTGATTTTCGTGCTGCAAAATCACTAATGATGTCACTAAAGTCCAATTCACGCAGTATATCTGACCTTGTCAGCCCTTAAAGTCCTGAAAGGGCATTAAAGATTAAAATATGTACATATGTATGTATGTATGTATATTGTAGAAATGTGGGCTGTCTATATCAAAGACTGTTGCTGGGCTCTATATGTCAGAGGCTTCTGCTGGGCTGAATATGTATGAGAGGCTTCTGCTGGGCTGTATATATATGAGAGGCTTCTGCTGGGCTGTATATGTATGAGAGGCTTCTGCTGGGCTGTATATGTATGAGAGGCTTCTGCTGGGCTGTATATATATGAGAGGCTTCTGCTGGGCTGTATATATATGACGGGCTTCTGCTGGGATGTATATGTATGAGAGGCTTCTGCTGGGCTGTATATATATGACGGGCTTCTGCTGGGCTGAATATGTATGAGAGGCTTCTGCTGGGCTGTATATATATGAGAGGCTTCTGCTGGGCTGTATATATATGACGGGCTTCTGCTGGGATGTATATGTATGAGAGGCTTCTGCTGGGCTGTATATATATGAGGGGCTTCTGCTGGGCTGTATATATATGAGAGGCTTCTGCTGGGCTGTATATATATGACGGGCTTCTACTGGGATGTATATGTATGAGAGGCTTCTGCTGGGCTGTATATATATGAGGGGCTTCTGCTGGGCTGTATATATATGAGAGGCTTCTGCTGGGCTGTATATATATGACGGGCTTCTGCTGGGATGTATATGTATGAGAGGCTTCTGCTGGGCTGTATATATATGAGGGGCTTCTGCTGGGCTGTATATATATGAGAGGCTTCTGCTGGGCTGTATATATATGACGGGCTTCTACTGGGATGTATATGTATGAGAGGCTTCTGCTGGGCTGTATATATATGAGGGGCTTCTGCTGGGCTGTATATGTATGAGAGGCTTCTGCTGGGCTGTATATATATGAGAAGCTTCTGCTGGGATGTATATGTATGAGAGGCTTCTGCTGGGCTGTATATATATGAGGGGCTTCTGCTGGGCTGTATATATATGAGGGGCTTCTGCTGGGCTGTATATATATGAGGGGCTTCTGCTGGGCTGTATATATATATGAGGGGCTTCTGCTGGGATGTATATATATATACAGTGGGGCAAAAAAGTATTTAGTCAGTCAGCAATAGTGCAAGTTCCACCACTTAAAAAGATGAGAGGCGTCTGTAATTTACATCATAGGTAGACCTCAACTATGGGAGACAAACTGAGAAAAAAAAATCCAGAAAATCACATTGTCTGTTTTTTTATCATTTTATTTGCATATTATGGTGGAAAATAAGTATTTGGTCAGAAACAAAATTTCATCTCAATACTTTGTAAAATATCCTTTGTTGGCAATGACAGAGGTCAAACGTTTTCTGTAAGTCTTCACAAGGTTGCCACACACTGTTGTTGGTATGTTGGCCCATTCCTCCATGCAGATCTCCTCTAGAGCAGTGATGTTTTTGGCTTTTCGCTTGGCAACACGGACTTTCAACTCCCTCCAAAGGTTTTCTATAGGGTTGAGATCTGGAGACTGGGTAGGCCACTCCAGGACCTTGAAATGCTTCTTACGAAGCCACTCCTTCGTTGCCCTGGCGGTGTGCTTTGGATCATTGTCATGTTGAAAGACCCAGCCACGTTTCATCTTCAATGCCCTTGCTGAAGGAAGGAGGTTTGCACTCAAAATCTCACGATACATGGCCCCATTCATTCTTTCATGTACCCGGATCAGTCGTCCTGGCCCCTTTGCAGAGAAACAGCCCCAAAGCATGATGTTTCCACCACCATGCTTTACAGTAGGTATGGTGTTTGATGGATGCAACTCAGTATTCTTTTTCCTCCAAACACGACAAGTTGTGTTTCTACCAAACAGTTCCAGTTTGGTTTCATCAGACCATAGGACATTCTCCCAAAACTCCTCTGGATCATCCAAATGCTCTCTAGCAAACTTCAGACGGGCCCGGACATGTACTGGCTTAAGCAGTGGGACACGTCTGGCACTGCAGGATCTGAGTCCATGGTGGCGTAGTGTGTTACTTATGGTAGGCCTTGTTACATTGGTCCCAGCTCTCTGCAGTTCATTCACTAGGTCCTCCCGTGTGGATCTGGGATTTTTGCTCACCGTTCTTGTGATCATTCTGACCCCACGGGGTGGGATTTTGCGTGGAGCCCCAGATCGAGGGAGATTATCAGTGGTCTTGAATGTCTTCCATTTTCTAATTATTGCTCCCACTGTTGATTTCTTCACTCCAAGCTGGTTGGCTATTGCAGATTCAGTCTTCCCAGCCTGGTGCAGGGCTACAATTTTGTTTCTGGTGTCCTTTGACAGCTCTTTGGTCTTCACCATAGTGGAGTTTAGAGTCAGACTGTTTGAGGGTGTGCACAGGTGTCTTTTTATACTGATAACAAGTTTAACCCCTTCATGACCCAGCCTATTTTGGCCTTAATGACCTTGCCGTTTTTTGCAATTCTGACCAGTGTCCCTTTATGAGGTAATAACTCAGGAACGCTTCAACGGATCCTAGCGATTCTGAGATTGTTTTTTCGTGACATATTGGGCTTCATGATAGTGGTAAATTTAGGTCGATAATTTCTGAGTTTATTTGTGAAAAAAACGGAAATTTGGCGAAAATTTTGAAAATTTCGCAATTTTCACATTTTTAATTTTTATTCTGTTAAACCAGAGAGGTATGTGACACAAAACAGTTAATAAATAACATTTCTCACATGTCTACTTTACATCAGCACAATTTTGGAAACAAATTTTTTTTTTGCTAGGAAGTTATAAGGGTTAAAATTTGACCAGTGATTTCTCATTTTTACAACAAAATTTACAAAACCATTTTTTTTAGGGACCACCTCACATTTGAAGTCAGTTTGAGGGTTCTATATGGCTGAAAATACCCCAAAGTGACACCATTCTAAAAACTGCACCCCTCAAGGTGCTCAAAACCACATTCAAGAAGTTTATTAACCCTTCAGGTGTTTCACAGCAGCAGAAGCAACATGGAAGGAAAAAATGAACATTTAACTTTTTAGTCACAAAAATGATATTTTAGCAACAATTTTTTTATTTTCCCAAGGGTAAAAGGAAAAACTGGACCACGAACGATGTTGTCCAATTTGTCCTGAGTACGCTGATACCTCATATGTGGGGGTAAACCACTGTTTGGGCATACGGCAGGGCTTGGAAGGAAAGGAGCGCCATTTGACTTTTTGAATGAAAAATTGGCTCCAATCTTTAGCGGACACCATGTCGCGTTTGGAGAGCCCCCGTGTGCCTAAACATTGGAGCTCCCCCACAAGTGACCCCATTTTGGAAACTAGACCCCCCAAGGAACTTATCTAGAAGCATAGTGAGCACTTTAAACCCCCAGGTGCTTCACAAATTGATCCGTAAAAATGAAACAGTACTTTTTTTTCACAAAAAAATTATTTTAGCCTCAATTTTTTCATTTTCACATGGGCAACAGGATAAAATGGATCCTAAAATTTGTTGGACAATTTCTCCTGAGTACACTGATACCTCACATGTGGGGGTAAACCACTGTTTGGGCACATGGTAAGGCTCGGAAGGGAAGGAGCGCCATTTGACTTTTTGAATGAAAAATGATCTCCATCGCTAGCAGAGACCATGTCACGTTTGGAGAGCCCCCGTGTGCCTAAACATTGGAGCGCTCCCACAAGTGACCCCATTTTGGAAAGTAGACCCCCCAAGGAACTTATCTAGAAGCATAGTGAGCACTTTAAACTCTCAGGTGCTTCACAAATTGATCCGTAAAAATGAAAAAGTACTTTTTTTTCACACAAAATTTCTTTTAGCCTCAATTTTTTCATTTTCACATGGGCAACAGGATAAAATGGATCCTAAAATTTGTTGGGCAATTTCTGCTGAGTATGTTGATACCTCATATGTGGGGGTAAACCACTGTTTGGGTGCACGGCAAGGCTCGGAAGGGGAGGCGTGCCATTTGACTTTTTGAATGGAAAATTAGCTCCAATCGTTAGCGAACACCATGTGGCGTTTGGAGAGCCCCTGTGTGCCTAAACATTGGAGCTCCCCTACACGTGACCCCATTTTGGAAACTAGACCCCCCAAGGAACTTATCTAGATGCATAGTGAGCACTTATAACCCCCAGATGCTTCACAGAAGTTTATAACGCAGAGCCGTGAAAATAAAAAATAATTTTTCTTTCCTCAAAAATGATTTTTAGCCCAGGATTTTTTAATTTTCCAAGGGTAATAGGAGAAATTGGACCCCAAATGTTGTTGTCCAGTTTGTCCTGAGTACGATGATACCCCATATGTGGGGGTAAACCACTGTTTGGGCACACGGCAGGGCTCGGAAGGGAAGGCACGCCATTTGGCTTTTTGAATGGAAAATTAGCTCCAATCATTAGCGGACACCATGTCACGTTTGGAGAGCCCCTGTGTGCCTAAACATTGGAGCTCCCTAACAAGTGACCCCATTTTAGAAACTAGACCTCCCAAGGAACTAATCTAGATGTGTGGTGAGCACTTTGAACCCCCAAGTGCTTCGCAGAAGTTTATAACGCAGAGCCGTGAAAATAATAAATGTGTTTCCTTTCCTCAAAAATATTTTTTTAGCCCAGAATTTTTTATTTTTGCAAGGGTAACAGGAGAAATTGGACCCCAAAAGTTGTTGTCCAGTTTCTCCTGAGTACGCTGATACCCCATATGTGGGGGTAAACCACTGTTTGGGCACATGCCGGGGCTCGGAAGGGAAGTAGTGACGTTTTGGAATGCAGACTTTGATGGAATGCTCTGCGGGCGTCACGTTGCATTTGCAGAGCCCCTGATGTGCCTAAACAGTAGGAACTCCCCACAAGTGACTCCATTTTGGAAACTAGACCCCCCAAGGAACTTATCTAGATGTGTGGTGAGCACTTTGAACCCCCAAGTGCTTCACAGAAGTTTATAACGCAGAGCCGTGAAAATAATAAATGTGTTTCCTTTCCTCAAAAATATTTTTTTAGCCCAGAATTTTTTATTTTTGCAAGGGTAACAGGAGAAATTGAACCCCAAAAGTTGTTGTCCAGTTTCTCCTGAGTACGCTGATACCCCATATGTGGGGGTAAACCACTGTTTGGGCACATGCCGGGGCTCGGAAGGGAAGTAGTGACTAGGGTTGAGCGACTTTCATTTTTTTAAGATCGAGTAGGGTTTTGGGAAACCCGATTTTGTCCAGAGTCGAGTCGAGTGCAGTCGGCCGATTATCGCTAAAAGTCGGGGATCGACCGAAACACGAAACCCAATGCAAGTCAATGGGGAAGCATAGTCGGCAGTGAGTGGAGGCCAGGAAAACACCTACAGTGCCCATTTTAATGCCAAAAACATCCATTCTTGTTTCTGAAGCTTGCCAATCTTAATTAACTGTATAATAATAGTTGGGCATAGGGAATTGGGGGAAAGTTGTGGGGGGAGTAGGGCTGGCTCAAGTTTTTCGTGGGCCCAGGAAATGCGGACTACATCACGGCGGTGTTGCAGGGAAAGGTAAGTATTTAAACGTTGCAAGTGCTGTGATCCTGAGCAAGCAGGGGGGGGCCCACTCGTTCGCATTGGCACTGGCACAGGGCCCCTCAAAGTACGGCGGTGTGTTTGCATGGCGGGGGCGCCTCCCACCAGCAGCGACACTTTTGCGTACTCTGAGGGGCCCTGTGCCAGTGACGTCGCCAACGAGTATGCCCCCCCACCTGATGAAGGAACCTGCACTTTCATCTGCACCTTCCTCTTTGTCCCTGTGTAAGGTGGTATAACATGCGGGAAGGGGAACCTTACTTTCAGCAGGGTCAGATTCTGGCTGTGTAGAGTACAAGGGGAATGTAGTGGTCTAGGTCAATGTACCAGCAGACTCATTTAGCAGTGGCTGGGCAATGGGCAGGATGAGGAGGAAACAGATATAGGGCCAAAGAATAAAGTAGGCTAAATGCAGTTCAAAATTGGTAACAGGACTAAACAGGCGGCATTGCTTTGTTCAGTGGAGTAGCAAACCCAAGAGCAGCAGACACTGTTTCAAGGGCCTAACCACACTAGTAGGCCAAATGCAGTTTAATATCTGATAGTATAGGGCGAAAGCCAGAATGTGGAAGCTCAGCTTTGTTCAGTTGAGGACAACACCAGGGAGGGGCAGACACCTTTAGTAGGCCGGAAAAGCCTATTGCATTTTTTAAAATGGTAATTTGGAGCAGAAGGTTGAAGCTCAGCTTTATTTAGTTGAGGACAACACCAGGCAGGGGCACACAGACAGACACCTTTAGTAGGCCGGAAAAGCCTATTGCATTTTTTAAAATGGTAATTTGGAGCAGAAGGTTGAAGCTCAGCTTTATTCAGTTGAGGACAACACCAGGCAGGGGCACACAGACAGACACCTTTAGTAGGCCGTAAAAGCCTATTGCATTTTTTAAAATGGTAATTTGGAGCAGAAGGTTGAAGCTCAGCTTTATTTAGTTGAGGGCAACACCAGGGAGGGGCAGAAGCCGTTAGTAGGCCCTAACCACCATTTTTTTTTAAAAAAACCACTTAATGAGAGCCGGAAGGTTGAAGCTCAGCTTTATTCAGTTGAGGACAACACCAGGCAGGGGCACACAGACAGACACCTTTAGTAGGCCGGAAAAGCCTATTGCATTTTTTAAAATGGTAATTTGGAGCAGAAGGTTGAAGCTCAGCTTTATTCAGTTGAGGACAACACCAGGCAGGGGCACACAGACAGACACCTTTAGTAGGCCGGAAAAGCCTATTGCATTTTTTAAAATGGTAATTTGGAGCAGAAGGTTGAAGCTCAGCTTTATTTAGTTGAGGGCAACACCAGGGAGGGGCAGAAGCCGTTAGTAGGCCCTAACCACCATTTTTTTTTTAAAAAACCACTTAATGAGAGCCGGAAGGTTGAAGCTCAGCTTTATTCAGTTGAGGACAACACCAGGCAGGGGCACACAGACAGACACCTTTAGTAGGCCGGAAAAGCCTATTGCATTTTTTAAAATGGTAATTTGGAGCAGAAGGTTGAAGCTCAGCTTTATTTAGTTGAGGGCAACACCAGGGAGGGGCAGAAGCCGTTAGTAGGCCCTAACCACCATTTTTTTTTTTAAAAACCACTTAATGAGAGCCGGAAGGTTGAAGCTCAGCTTTATTCAGTTGAGGACAACACCAGGCAGGGGCACACAGACAGACACCTTTAGTAGGCCGGAAAAGCCTATTGCATTTTTTAAAATGGTAATTTGGAGCAGAAGGTTGAAGCTCAGCTTTATTCAGTTGAGGACAACACCAGGCAGGGGCACACAGACAGACACCTTTAGTAGGCCGGAAAAGCCTATTGCATTTTTTAAAATGGTAATTTGGAGCAGAAGGTTGAAGCTCAGCTTTATTTAGTTGAGGGCAACACCAGGGAGGGGCAGAAGCCGTTAGTAGGCCCTAACCACCATTTTTTTTTTAAAAAACCACTTAATGAGAGCCGGAAGGTTGAAGCTCAGCTTTATTCAGTTGAGGACAACACCAGGCAGGGGCACACAGACAGACACCTTTAGTAGGCCGGAAAAGCCTATTGCATTTTTTAAAATGGTAATTTGGAGCAGAAGGTTGAAGCTCAGCTTTATTTAGTTGAGGGCAACACCAGGGAGGGGCAGAAGCCGTTAGTAGGCCCTAACCACCATTTTTTTTTTTTAAAACCACTTAATGAGAGCCGGAAGGTTGAAGCTCAGCTTTATTCAGTTGAGGACAACACCAGGCAGGGGCACACAGACAGACACCTTTAGTAGGCCGGAAAAGCCTATTGCATTTTTTAAAATGGTAATTTGGAGCAGAAGGTTGAAGCTCAGCTTTATTCAGTTGAGGACAACACCAGGCAGGGGCACACAGACAGACACCTTTAGTAGGCCGGAAAAGCCTATTGCATTTTTTAAAATGGTAATTTGGAGCAGAAGGTTGAAGCTCAGCTTTATTTAGTTGAGGGCAACACCAGGGAGGGGCAGAAGCCGTTAGTAGGCCCTCACCACCATTTTTTTTTTTAAAAACCGCTTAATGAGAGCCGGAAGGTTGAAGCTCAGCTTTATTCAGTTGAGGACAACACCAGGCAGGGGCACACAGACAGACACCTTTAGTAGGCCGGAAAAGCCTATTGCATTTTTTAAAATGGTAATTTGGAGCAGAAGGTTGAAGCTCAGCTTTATTCAGTTGAGGACAACACCAGGCAGGGGCACACAGACAGACACCTTTAGTAGGCCGGAAAAGCCTATTGCATTTTTTAAAATGGTAATTTGGAGCAGAAGGTTGAAGCTCAGCTTTATTCAGTTGAGGACAACACCAGGCAGGGGCACACAGACAGACACCTTTAGTAGGCCGGAAAAGCCTATTGCATTTTTTAAAATGGTAATTTGGAGCAGAAGGTTGAAGCTCAGCTTTATTCAGTTGAGGACAACACCAGGCAGGGGCACACAGACAGACACCTTTAGTAGGCCGGAAAAGCCTATTGCATTTTTTAAAATGGTAATTTGGAGCAGAAGGTTGAAGCTCAGCTTTATTTAGTTGAGGACAACACCAGGCAGGGGCACACAGACAGACACCTTTAGTAGGCCGGAAAAGCCTATTGCATTTTTTAAAATGGTAATTTGGAGCAGAAGGTTGAAGCTCAGCTTTATTCAGTTGAGGACAACACCAGGCAGGGGCACACAGACAGACACCTTTAGTAGGCCGGAAAAGCCTATTGCATTTTTTAAAATGGTTATTTGGAGCAGAAGGTTGAAGCTCAGCTTTATTTAGTTGAGGGCAACACCAGGGAGGG
This sequence comes from Ranitomeya variabilis, assembly GCF_051348905.1. Taxonomy (NCBI): domain Eukaryota; kingdom Metazoa; phylum Chordata; class Amphibia; order Anura; family Dendrobatidae; genus Ranitomeya; species Ranitomeya variabilis. Next base: position 739,159,479 of record NC_135232.1, read on the forward strand.
GCAGACGCCGTTAGTAGGCCCTAACCACCATTTTTTTTTTTTAAAACCACTTAATGAGAGCCGGAAGGTTGAAGCTCAGCTTTATTCAGTTGAGGACAACACCAGGCAGGGGCACACAGACAGACACCTTTAGTAGGCCGGAAAAGCCTATTGCATTTTTTAAAATGGTAATTTGGAGCAGAAGGTTGAAGCTCAGCTTTATTCAGTTGAGGACAACACCAGGCAGGGGCACACAGACAGACACCTTTAGTAGGCCGGAAAAGCCTATTGCATTTTTTAAAATGGTAATTTGGAGCAGAAGGTTGAAGCTCAGCTTTATTTAGTTGAGGGCAACACCAGGGAGGGGCAGAAGCCGTTAGTAGGCCCTAACCACCATTTTTTTTTTTTAAAACCACTTAATGAGAGCCGGAAGGTTGAAGCTCAGCTTTATTCAGTTGAGGACAACACCAGGCAGGGGCACACAGACAGACACCTTTAGTAGGCCGGAAAAGCCTATTGCATTTTTTAAAATGGTAATTTGGAGCAGAAGGTTGAAGCTCAGCTTTATTTAGTTGAGGGCAACACCAGGGAGGGGCAGAAGCCGTTAGTAGGCCCTAACCACCATTTTTTTTTTAAAAAACCACTTAATGAGAGCCGGAAGGTTGAAGCTCAGCTTTATTCAGTTGAGGACAACACCAGGCAGGGGCACACAGACAGACACCTTTAGTAGGCCGGAAAAGCCTATTGCATTTTTTAAAATGGTAATTTGGAGCAGAAGGTTGAAGCTCAGCTTTATTCAGTTGAGGACAACACCAGGCAGGGGCACACAGACAGACACCTTTAGTAGGCCGGAAAAGCCTATTGCATTTTTTAAAATGGTAATTTGGAGCAGAAGGTTGAAGCTCAGCTTTATTCAGTTAAGGACAACACCAGGCAGGGGCACACAGACAGACACCTTTAGTAGGCCGGAAAAGCCTATTGCATTTTTTAAAATGGTAATTTGGAGCAGAAGGTTGAAGCTCAGCTTTATTCAGTTGAGGACAACACCAGGCAGGGGCACACAGACAGACACCTTTAGTAGGCCGGAAAAGCCTATTGCATTTTTTAAAATGGTAATTTGGAGCAGAAGGTTGAAGCTCAGCTTTATTTAGTTGAGGACAACACCAGGCAGGGGCACACAGACAGACACCTTTAGTAGGCCGGAAAAGCCTATTGCATTTTTTAAAATGGTAATTTGGAGCAGAAGGTTGAAGCTCAGCTTTATTCAGTTGAGGACAACACCAGGCAGGGGCACACAGACAGACACCTTTAGTAGGCCGGAAAAGCCTATTGCATTTTTTAAAATGGTAATTTGGAGCAGAAGGTTGAAGCTCAGCTTTATTTAGTTGAGGGCAACACCAGGGAGGGGCAGAAGCCGTTAGTAGGCCCTAACCACCATTTTGTTTTTTAAAAACCACTTAATGAGAGCCGGAAGGTTGAAGCTCAGCTTTATTCAGTTGAGGACAACACCAGGCAGGGGCACACAGACAGACACCTTTAGTAGGCCGGAAAAGCCTATTGCATTTTTTAAAATGGTAATTTGGAGCAGAAGGTTGAAGCTCAGCTTTATTTAGTTGAGGACAACACCAGGCAGGGGCACACAGACAGACACCTTTAGTAGGCCGGAAAAGCCTATTGCATTTTTTAAAATGGTAATTTGGAGCAGAAGGCTGAAGCTCAGCTTTATTTAGTTGAGGACAACACCAGGCAGGGGCACACAGACAGACACCTTTAGTAGGCCGGAAAAGCCTATTGCATTTTTTAAAATGGTAATTTGGAGCAGAAGGTTGAAGCTCAGCTTTATTCAGTTGAGGACAACACCAGGCAGGGGCACACAGACAGACACCTTTAGTAGGCCGGAAAAGCCTATTGCATTTTTTAAAATGGTAATTTGGAGCAGAAGGTTGAAGCTCAGCTTTATTTAGTTGAGGGCAACACCAGGGAGGGGCAGAAGCCGTTAGTAGGCCCTAACCACCATTTTGTTTTTTAAAAACCACTTAATGAGAGCCGGAAGGTTGAAGCTCAGCTTTATTCAGTTGAGGACAACACCAGGCAGGGGCACACAGACAGACACCTTTAGTAGGCCGGAAAAGCCTATTGCATTTTTTAAAATGGTAATTTGGAGCAGAAGGTTGAAGCTCAGCTTTATTCAGTTGAGGACAACACCAGGCAGGGGCACACAGACAGACACCTTTAGTAGGCCGGAAAAGCCTATTGCATTTTTTAAAATGGTAATTTGGAGCAGAAGGTTGAAGCTCAGCTTTATTTAGTTGAGGGCAACACCAGGGAGGGGCAGAAGCCGTTAGTAGGCCCTAACCACCATTTTTTTTTTTAAAAACCACTTAATGAGAGCCGGAAGGTTGAAGCTCAGCTTTATTCAGTTGAGGACAACACCAGGCAGGGGCACACAGACAGACACCTTTAGTAGGCCGGAAAAGCCTATTGCATTTTTTAAAATGGTAATTTGGAGCAGAAGGTTGAAGCTCAGCTTTATTTAGTTGAGGGCAACACCAGGGAGGGGCAGAAGCCGTTAGTAGGCCCTAACCACCATTTTTTTTTTTAAAAACCACTTAATGAGAGCCGGAAGGTTGAAGCTCAGCTTTATTCAGTTGAGGACAACACCAGGCAGGGGCACACAGACAGACACCTTTAGTAGGCCGGAAAAGCCTATTGCATTTTTTAAAATGGTAATTTGGAGCAGAAGGTTGAAGCTCAGCTTTATTCAGTTGAGGACAACACCAGGCAGGGGCACACAGACAGACACCTTTAGTAGGCCGGAAAAGCCTATTGCATTTTTTAAAATGGTAATTTGGAGCAGAAGGTTGAAGCTCAGCTTTATTTAGTTGAGGGCAACACCAGGGAGGGGCAGAAGCCGTTAGTAGGCCCTAACCAAAGTTGAAGGCCAAATGCAGTTTAATTTCTGATACTATAGGCCGAAAGCCAGAAGGTGGAAGCTCCGATTTAGACAGTGGAGGACAATTTGAATTAGGGACTGCAGACAGACTTAGTAGGCTGTCCCCTGTGGACCATGCATCCAACACATTAACCCATTGCGCCGTAATGGACACGTAATCTTCCGTGGCCATGCCTACAGGTCCATGCGTCTGTTGTCAGGTACACCTTTGTACTCACAGATTGCCAGAGTGCATGGACAATGCGGTCTTCTACATGCTGGTGGAGGGTTGGGATGGCTTTTCTCGCAAAAGAAGTGTCGACTGGTTAGCTTGTAGCGTGGTACAGCGTAGTCCATCATGGCCTTATTAATAGTAAATAAAATATATAACTAGGCTCTATGAACTTTTAAATAGGTTCCAGGGGTACACGGGCAGCATTGGTGTGGTCAGTGGAGGAGTATTGCAAGTAGGGGCCGCAGACAGGCTAACAAAGGCCTAAAATAACAAACAGTAGGCAGTCATGGCAGTTTTACATCGGTTACATGGATACACAGGCAGGCACTCCAGGCAGCATTGTGGTCAGTGGAGGAGTATTGCAAGTAGGGGCCGCAGACAGGCTATCAAAGGCCTAAAATAACAAACAATAGGCTCATTGCAGTTTTACAGCGGTTACATGGATACACAGGCAGCTAGGTGGTGAGTGGAGGAGTATTTAAAGTAAGGACCGCAGACAGGCTATCAAAGGCCTAACATAACAAACAATAGGCTCATGGCAGTTTTACAGCGGTTACATGGATAGACGGGCAGGCAGCTTGGTGGTGAGTGGAGGAGTATTTAAAGTAGGGACCGCAGACAGGCTATCAAAGGCCTAACATAACAAACAATAGGCTCATGGCAGTTTTACAGCGGTTACATGGATACACGGGCAGGCAGCTTGGTGGTGAGTGGAGGAGTATTTAAAGTAGGGACCGCAGACAGGCTTCAAAGGCCTAACATAAGAAAATGGGCTGGCTGTAGGCACTTTATAATTGGTTCCAGGGGTACACGGGCAGCAGTGGTCTGGCCAGTGGAGGACTAGTGGAAGGAGGGACCGCAGACAGGCTTCAAAGGCCTAACATAAAAAAATGGGCTGGCTGTAGGCACTTTATAATTGGTTCCAGGGGTACACGGGCAGCAGTGGTCTGGCCAGTGGAGGACTAGTGGAAGGAGGGACCGCAGACAGGCTTCAAAGGCCTAACATAAAAAAATGGGCTGGCTGTAGGCACTTTATAATTGGTTCCAGGGGTACACGGGCAGCAGTGGTCTGGCCAGTGGAGGACTAGTGGAAGGAGGGACCGCAGACAGGCTTCAAAGGCCTAACATAAAAAAATGGGCTGGCTGTAGGCACTTTATAATTGGTTCCAGGGGTACACGGGCAGCAGTGGTCTGGTCAGTGGAGGACTAGTGGAAGGAGGGACCGCAGACAGGCTTCAAAGGCCTAACATAAAAAAATGGGCTGGCTGTAGGCACTTTATAATTGGTTCCAGGGGTACACGGGCAGCAGTGGTCTGGTCAGTGGAGGACTAGTGGAAGGAGGGACCGCAGACAGGCTTCAAAGGCCTAACATAAAAAAATGGGCTGGCTGTAGGCACTTTATAATTGGTTCCAGGGGTACACGGGCAGCAGTGGTCTGGTCAGTGGAGGACTAGTGGAAGGAGGGACCGCAGACAGGCTTCAAAGGCCTAACATAAGAAAATGGGCTGGCTGTAGGCACTTTATAATTGGTTCTAGGGGTACACGGGCAGCAGTGGTCTGGCCAGTGGAGGACTAGTGGAAGGAGGGACCGCAGACAGGCTTCAAAGGCCTAACATAAAAAAATGGGCTGGCTGTAGGCACTTTATAATTGGTTCCAGGGGTACACGGGCAGCAGTGGTCTGGCCAGTGGAGGACTAGTGGAAGGAGGGACCGCAGACAGGCTTCAAAGGCCTAACATAAAAAAATGGGCTGGCTGTAGGCACTTTATAATTGGTTCCAGGGGTACACGGGCAGCAGTGGTCTGGTCAGTGGAGGACTAGTGGAAGGAGGGACCGCAGACAGGCTTCAAAGGCCTAACATAAAAAAATGGGCTGGCTGTAGGCACTTTAGAATTGGTTCCAGGGGTACACGGGCAGCAGTGGTCTGGCCAGTGGAGGACTAGTGGAAGGAGGGACCGCAGACAGGCTTCAAAGGCCTAACATAAAAAAATGGGCTGGCTGTAGGCACTTTATAATTGGTTCCAGGGGTACACGGGCAGCAGTGGTCTGGTCAGTGGAGGACTAGTGGAAGGAGGGACCGCAGACAGGCTTCAAAGGCCTAACATAAAAAAATGGGCTGGCTGTAGGCACTTTATAATTGGTTCCAGGGGTACACGGGCAGCAGTGGTCTGGTCAGTGGAGGACTAGTGGAAGGAGGGACCGCAGACAGGCTTCAAAGGCCTAACATAAAAAAATGGGCTGGCTGTAGGCACTTTATAATTGGTTCCAGGGGTACACGGGCAGCAGTGGTCTGGCCAGTGGAGGACTAGTGGAAGGAGGGACCGCAGACAGGCTTCAAAGGCCTAACATAAAAAAATGGGCTGGCTGTAGGCACTTTATAATTGGTTCCAGGGGTACACGGGCAGCAGTGGTCTGGTCAGTGGAGGACTAGTGGAAGGAGGGACCGCAGACAGGCTTCAAAGGCCTAAAATAACAAACAATAGGCTCATGGCAGTTTTACAGCGGTTACATGGATACACGGGCAGGCAGCTTGGTGGTGAGTGGAGGAGTATTTAAAGTAGGGACCGCAGACAGGCTATCAAAGGCCTAAAATAACAAACAATAGGCTCATGGCAGTTTTACAGCGGTTACATGGATACACGGGCAGCTTGGTGGTGAGTGGAGGAGTAGTGCAAGGAGTGTCTGTCCCAGTACTCCCAAAATATAAATAGATGTTAATGTCTCGCAAAACAACCAAAACAAAAAAAAAGGTGGCATACTTAGGTACAGGGGTGGGCTCATCTGCTGAGTTTCTGACATAGTAATTTGGCAGTAACTATTTAATGGTGCCAATATAGGACACAGACACAGACTACTTTAAGTTGCATCATAGATGTCTACAAATTTGTATTGTCAGTGCCAGACATTGAATGATGTCAGCGAATAGACTAAAGATTGGTGGAGCTGTGCGACATAATTTTGCATGTGGTAGAGCACATTTTGAGCTGGGGTAGGGGGGAACTCTCTAGAGGCCGGCGGGACCGCCCCAGGGCCCCTCATGTTACAACGGTGTGTCTGACGTTGGGTGCGCACCACCACCGCCAGAGACACTACATTGTACTATGAGGGACCCAGTAGCAATGCCGTCAACCAAAAGCGAGCACACCCACCTCTTCAGACAAACAGCAGTCTCACGGGTGCTTGCGCCAAGTCGCGATACCACGGCCCCGTGTGGGGAGTTTGGCCATTTAGGGAGGTGTAAACATGTCGTATGCTGTACAATCAGCTGCAGCAAATTAGACATTAGAAAAGTAATTCACAGGCAAGAGCCTTTCATAGGAAAGCTAGGTGTCGGCCGGGCAAGGTGGGGCAAAAGATTTCGAAATCCAGTTGTGGTTCATTTTAATGAATGTTAGATCGTCAACATTTTGGGTAGCCAGACGAGTCCTTTTTTCGGTTAATATTGAACCTGCAGCACTGAATACTCTTTCTGATAGGACACTTGCTGCCGGGCAAGCAAGCTCCTGCAATGCATATTCTGCCAATTCTGGCCAGGTGTCTAATTTGGAGGCCCAGTAATCAAATGGGAATGACAGTTGAGGGAGAACATCGATAAGGGATGAAAAATAGTTAGTAACCATACTGGACAAATGTTGTCTCCTGTCACTTTCAATTGATGCAGCAGTACCTGTCCTGTCTGCGGTCATAGCAAAATCACTCCACAACCTGGTCAGAAAACCCCTCTGTCCAACGCCACTTCTGATGTGTGCACCCCTAACACTCCTAGTCTGCTGCCCCCTGGAGCTCGTGTGAGAACGATCACGTGCGCTGTGTGCTGGGAATGCCTGAAGCAAACGGTCAACAAGAGTTGATTGTTTGGTTGCTAATATTAGTTCCAAGTTCTCATGTGGCATAATATTTTGCAATTTGCCTTTATAGCGTGGATCAAGGAGGCAGGCCAACCAGTAATCGTCATCGTTCATCATTTTCGTAATGCGTGTGTCCCTTTTTAGGATACGTAAGGCATAATCCGCCATGTGGGCCAAAGTTCCAGTTGTCAAATCTCCGGTTGTGATTGGTTGAGGGGCAGTTGCAGGCAAATCTACGTCACTTGTGTCCCTCAAAAAACCAGAACCCGGCCGTGACACGCAACCAATTTCCTGTGCCCCCGGGAAAGGTTCGGCATTAAAAATATACTCATCCCCATCATCCTCCTCGTCCTCCACCTCCTCTTCGCCCGCTACCTCGTCCTGTACACTGCCCTGACCAGACAATGGCTGACTGTCATCAAGGCTTTCCTCTTCCTCTGGTGCAGACGCCTGCTCCTTTATGTGCGTCAAACTTTGCATCAGCAGACGCATTAGGGGGATGCTCATGCTTATTACGGCGTTGTCTGCACTAACCAGCCGTGTGCATTCCTCAAAACACTGAAGGACTTGACACATGTCTTGTATCTTAGACCACTGCACACCTGACAACTCCATGTCTGCCATCCTACTGCCTGCCCGTGTATCCTCCCACAAATAAATAACAGCATGCCTCTGTTCGCACAGTCTCTGAAGCATGTGCAGTGTTGAGTTCCACCTTGTTGCAACGTCTATGATTAGGCGATGCTGGGGAAGGTTCAAAGACCGCTGATAGGTCTGCATACGGCTGGCGTGTACAGGCGAACGTCGGATATGTGAGCAAAGTGCACGCACTTTGAGGAGCAGGTCGGAGAACCCAGGATAAGTTTTCAATAAGCACTGCACCACCAGGTTTAAGGTGTGAGCCAGGCAAGGAATGTGTTTCAGTTGGGAAAGGGAGATGGCAGCCATGAAATTCCTTCCGTTATCACTCACTACCTTGCCTGCCTCAAGATCTACTGTGCCCAGCCACGACTGCGTTTCTTGTTGCAAGAACTCAGACAGAACTTCCGCGGTGTGTCTGTTGTCGCCCAAGCACTTCATAGCCAATACAGCCTGCTGACGCTTGGCAGTAGCTGGCCCATAATGGGACAACTGGTGTGCAACAGTGTCATCTGCCGATGGAGTGGTTGGCAGACTGCGTTCTGTGGAAGAGCTGTAGCTTCTGCAGGAGGACGAGGAGGAGGAGGAGGAGGGGGTGCGAACGCCTACAGCCAACTGTTTCCTAGACCGTGGGCTAGGCACAACTGTCCCTAAATTGATGTCGCCTGTGGACCCTGCATCCACCACATTCACCCAGTGTGCCGTGATGGACACATAACGTCCCTGGCCATGCCTACTGGTCCATGCATCTGTAGTCAGGTGCACCTTTGTACTCACAGATTGCCTGAGTGCATGGACGATGCGCTGTTTAACATGCTGGTGCAGGGCTGGGATGGCTTTTCTGGAAAAAAAGTGTCGACTGGGTAGCTCGTATCGTGGTTCAGCGTACTCCATCAGGGCTTTGAAAGCTTCGCTTTCAACTAACCGGTAGGGCATCATCTCTAACGAGATTAGTCTAGCTATGTGGGCGTTAAAACCCTGTGTACGCGGATGCGAGGATAAGTACTTCCTTTTTCTAACCAGAGTCTCATGTAGGGTGAGCTGGACTGGAGAGCTGGAGATTGTGGAACTTTCGGGTGTGCCGGTGTACATGGCAGACTGAGAGACGGTTGGAGACGGTATTGTTTCCGCCGGTGCCCTAGATGTAATATTTCCTCCTACAAAACTGGTGGTTCCCTGACCCTGACTGCTTTTGGCTGGCAAAGAAACCTGCACAGATACTGCCGGTGGTGCGGAAAATGGTGGCCTTACAGTGACGGAAGGGATGTTGCGTTGCTGACTAGCTTCATTGGCCGAGGGTGCTACAACCTTAAGGGACGTTTGGTAGTTAGTCCAGGCTTGAAAATGCATGGTGGTTAAGTGTCTATGCATGCAACTAGTATTTAGACTTTTCAGATTCTGACCTCTGCTTAAGCTAGTTGAACATTTTTGACAGATGACTTTGCGCTGATCAGTTGGATGTTGTTTAAAAAAATGCCAGACTGCACTCTTCCTAGACTCGGATCCCTTTTCAGGGATTGCAGACTGAGCTTTAACCGGATGGCCACGCTGTCCTCCAACAGGTTTTGGCTTTGACACGCGTTTTGGGCCAGATACGGGCCCGGCAGATGGAACCTGTTGCGATGTTGATGCCTGCTGCGGCCCCTCCTCCACCTCCGCTTCTGAACTACTGCCGCCTGCACCCTGTTCCCCCAATGGCTGCCAATCGGGGTCAATAACTGGGTCATCTATTACCTCCTCTTCGAGCTCGTGTGCAACTTCGTCTGTGTCACTGTGTCGGTCGGTGGTATAGCGTTCGTGGCGGGGCAACATAGTCTCATCAGGGTCTGATTGTGGATCTGTACCCTGAGAGGGCAATGTGGTGGTCTGAGTCAAAGGAGCAGCATAGTACTCTGGCTGTGGCTGTGCATCAGTGCACTCCATGTCAGAATATACTTGTAATGGGCATGGCCTGTTAAATGTTTCACTTTCTAAGCCAGGGACGGTATGTGTAAAGAGCTCCATGGAGTGACCCGTTGTGTCGCCTGCTGCATCCTTCTCTCTTGTTGTAGTTTTTGCTGAGGAGGACAAGGAAGCGACTTGTCCCTGACCGTGAACATCCACAAGCGACGCGCTGCTTTTACATTTACCAGTTTCGGAAGAGGAGGCAAAAGAGCTAGAGGCTGAGTCTGCAATGTAAGCCAAAACTTGCTGTTGCTGCTCCGCCTTTAAAAGCGGTTTTCCTACTCCCAGAAAAGAGAGCGTTCGAGGCCTTGTGTAGCCTGACGACGAAACTGGCTCCACAGCTCCAGACTTAGGTGGAATATTTTTATCCCCACGACCACCTGATGCTCCACTACCACTACCATCATTACCAGCTGACAATGAACGCCCACGACGACCTCTTGCACCAGACTTCCTCATTGTTTTAAAATCTTAACCAAAGTAACTTTATTTGTTGCTGTCAAACAACTTACACGGTGAGCTATAACTTCAGTATGATTTCAATATCCCTTAACAGGTTGGTGAGACCACAAGGAAAATCAGGCACAATGTTACACACTCTGTTTTCTGTGGCACAAAATCACAGAGATGACACACACGCAGGACTGTCACTCAAGCACTAATGTCAATATTAATCTCCCACCTAATTTATTTTTTTTTTTTCTCAGGGAGACTTTAGAAACCAAATAATATTAAAAAAAAAAAAAAAAAAAAGGCTTTCTATGGCCCACAATTAGAGAGAGAGAGGTGGCACACCCAGGAGTCAAGACTGGCGCACAAGCTGAAAGGGCAATATTACTCTCCCACTGTTTTTTTAAGTTTTTTTTTTTTTTCAGGGAGACTTTAGAAACCAAATAATAAGAAAAAAAATAAATAAATAAATAGGCTTTCTATAGCCCACTGAATGAGAGATAGCACACACAGCAGTGGCACACAAGCCCTGACTGAGGCCAATATTTTTCTCCCACTGATTGATGTAGTGTTTTTGTGTTGAGGTAGATTTTAGAACACAAATCAAGGAAAAAAAAAAAAAAATGCTTTCTATGGCCCACTGAATGAGAGAGAGGTGGCACACCCAGGAGTCAAGACTGGCACACAAGCTGAAAGGGCAATATTACTCTCCCACTGTTTTTTTATGTATTTTTTGTTTTTTAAGGGAGACTTTAGAAACCCAATAATATTTAAAAAAATAAATAAATAGGCTTTCTATGGCCCACTGAATGAGAGGGAGAGAGGTGGCACACCCAGGAGTCAAGACTGGCACACAAGCTGAAAGGGCAATATTACTCTCCCACTGTTTTTTTATGTATTTTTTGTTTTTTAAGGGAGACTTTAGAAACCCAATAATATTTAAAAAAAAAAAAAAAAAAAAGGCTTTCTATGGCCCACTGAATGAGAGGGAGAGAGGTGGCACACCCAGGAGTCAAGACTGGCACACAAGCTGAAAGGGCAATATTACTCTCCCACTGTTTTTTTATGTTTTTTTTTTTTTTTTCAGGGAGACTTTAGAAACCAAATAATATTAAAAAAACCAAAAAAAAAAAATAGCCTTTCTATGGCCCACTGAATGAGAGAGAGAGGTGGCACACCCAGGAGTCAAGACTGGCACACAAGCTGAAAGGGCAATATTACTCTCCCACTGTTTTTTTATGTTTTTTTTTTTTTTTTCAGGGAGACTTTAGAAACCAAATAATATTAAAAAAACCAAAAAAAAAAATAGCCTTTCTATGGCCCACTGAATGAGAGAGAGAGGTGGCACACCCAGGAGTCAAGACTGGCACACAAGCTGAAAGGGCAATATTACTCTCCCACTGTTTTTTTATGTATTTTTTTTTTTTTAAGGGAGACTTTAGAAACCCAATAATATTTAAAAAAAAAAAAAAAAAAAGGCTTTCTATGGCCCACTGAATGAGAGGGAGAGAGGTGGCACACCCAGGAGTCAAGACTGGCACACAAGCTGAAAGGGCAATATTACTCTCCCACTGTTTTTTTATTTATTTTTTTTTTTTTTCAGGGAGACTTTAGAAACCAAATAATAAGAAAAAAAATAAATAAATAAATAGGCTTTCTATAGCCCACTGAATGAGAGATAGCACACACAGCAGTGGCACACAAGCCCTGACTGAGGCCAATATTTTTCTCCCACTGATTGATGTAGTGTTTTTGTGTTGAGGTAGATTTTAGAACACAAATCAAGGAAAAAAAAAAAAAAATGCTTTCTATGGCCCACTGAATGAGAGAGAGGTGGCACACCCAGGAGTCAAGACTGGCACACAAGCTGAAAGGGCAATATTACTCTCCCACTGTTTTTTTATGTTTTTTTTTTTTTTTCAGGGAGACTTTAGAAACCAAATAATATTAAAAAAACCAAAAAAAAAATAGCCTTTCTATGGCCCACTGAATGAGAGAGAGAGGTGGCACACCCAGGAGTCAAGACTGGCACACAAGCTGAAAGGGCAATATTACTCTCCCACTGTTTTTTTAGGTTTTTTTTTTTTTTTCAGGGAGACTTTAGAAACCAAATAATATTTAAAAAAATAAATAGGCTTTCTATAGCCCACTGAATGAGAGATAGCACACACAGCAGTGGCACACAAGCCCTGACTGAGGCCAATATTTTTCTCCCACTGATTGATGTAGTGTTTTTGTGTTGAGGTAGAATTTAGAACACAAATCACGGAAAAAATAAATAGGCTTTCTATGGCCCACTCAGTGAGAGATGGCACACACAGGGATGGCACTGTAGCAGAAATGCCAATCTTAATCTCCCACAAAAAAAACAAAAAAAAAACAGGGACTGTCCTACAATTACTATCTCCCTGCAGTAATCTCAGCCAGGTATGGCAGGCAGCAATACGGAGTGGACTGATGCACAAATTAAATAAAAAGTGTGGACAAACAAAAAAGATAGCTGTGCAGAAAGGAAGGAACAAGAGGATATGTGCTTTGAAAAAAGCAGTTGGTTTCCACAGTGGCGTACACACAGCAATACAGCTATCACGGAGCCTTCTAGGGCAGCCCAATGAGCTACAGCGCTGAGGGGAAAAAAAAAAATAAATAGCTTCCACAGTCCCTGCACACCGAAGGTGGTGTTGGACAGTGGAAATCGCTGCAGCACAAGCGGTTTGGTGGTTAGTGGACCCTGCCTAACGCTATCCCTGCTTCTGACGAAGCGGCAGCAACCTGTCCCTAAGCTCAGATCAGCAGCAGTGAGATGGCGGTCGGCGGGAACGCCCCTTTATAGCCCCTGTGACGCCGCAGACAGCAAGCCAATCACTGCAATGCCCTTCTCTAAGATGGGGACCAGGATCTATGTCATCACGCTGCCCACACTCTGCGTTCACCTTCATTGGCTGAGAAATGGCGCTTTTCGCGTCATTGAAACGCGACTTTGGCGCGAAAGTCGCGTACCGCATGGCCGACAAGCACAGGGGTCGGATCGGGTTTCATGAGACGCCGACTTAGCCAAAAGTCGGCGACTTTTGAAAATGATCGACCCGTTTCGCTCAACCCTAGTAGTGACGTTTTGGAATGCAGACTTTGATAGAATGCTCTGCGGGCGTCACGTTGCATTTGCAGAGCCCCTGATGTGCCTAAACAGTAGGAACTCCCCACAAGTGACTCCATTTTGGAAACTAGACCCCCCAAGGAACTTATCTAGATGTGTGGTGAGCACTTTGAACCCCCAAGTGCTTCACAGAAGTTTATAACGCAGAGCCGTGAAAATAATAAATGTGTTTCCTTTCCTCAAAAATATTTTTTTAGCCCAGAATTTTTTATTTTTGCAAGGGTAACAGGAGAAATTGGACCCCAAAAGTTGTTGTCCAGTTTCTCCTGAGTACGCTGATACCCCATATGTGGGGGTAAACCACTGTTTTGGCACACGTCGGGGTTCGGAAGGGAAGTAGTGACGTTTTGGAATGCAGACTTTGATGGAATGGTCTGCTGGCGTCACGTTGCATTTGCAGAGCCCCTGATGTGCCTAAACAGTAGAAGCACCCCACAAGTGACCCCATTTTGGAAACTAGACCCCCCAAGGAACTTATCTAGATGTGTGATGAGCACATTCAACCCCCAAGTGCTTCACAGAAGTTTACAACGCAGAGCCGTGAAAATAAAAAATCATTTTTCTTTCCTCAAAAAAGATGTTTTAGCAAGCAATTTTTTATTTTCACAAGGGTAACAGGAGAAATTGGGCCCCAATGTTTGTTGCCCAGTTTGTTGTGAGTACAGTGATACCCCATATGTGGGGGTAAACCACTGTTTGGGCGCACGTCAGGGCTCGGAAGGGAAGTAGTGACATTTGAAATGCAGACTTTGATGGAATGGTCTGCGGGCGTCACGTTGCATTTGCAGAGCCCCTGATGTGCCTAAACAGTAGAAACACCCCACAAGTGACCCCATTTTGGAAACTAGACCCCCCAAGGAACTTATCTAGATGTGTGATGAGCACGTTCAACCCCCAAGTGCTTCACAGAAGTTTACAACGCAGAGCCGTGAAAATAAAAAATCATTCTTCTTTCCTCAAAAATTATGTCTTAGCAAGTAATTTTTTATTTTTGCAAGGGTAACAGGAGAAATTGGACCCCAACAGTTGTTGCCCAGTTTGTCCTGAGTACGCTGGTACCCCAAATGTGGGGGTAAACCACTGTTTGGGCACACGTCGGGGCTTGGAAGGGAGGGAGCACCATTTGACTTTTTGAATGCAAGATTGGCTGGAATCAATGGTGGCGCCATGTTGCGTTTGGAGACCCCTGATGTGCCTAAACAGTGGAAACCCCTCAATTCTAACTTCAACACTAACCCCAACACACCCCTAACCCTAATCCCAACTGTAGCCATAACCCTAATCACAACCCTAACCCCAACACACCCCTAACCACAACCCTAACCCCAACACACCCGTAACCCTAATTCCAACCCTAGCCCTAATTCCAACCCTAACCCTAAGGGTATGTGCCCACGTAGCGGATTCGTGTGAGATTTTTCCGCACGACTTTTGAAAAATCTGCAAGTAAAAGGCACTGCGTTTTACCTGCGGATTTACAGCAGATTTCCAGTGTTTTTTTGTGCGGATTTCACCTGCGGATTCCTATTGAGGAACAGGTGTAAAACGCTGCGGAATCCGCACAAAGAATTGACATGCTGTGGAAAATACAACGCAGCGTTTCTGCACGGAATTTTCCGCATTATGGGCACAGCGGATTTGGCTTTCCATAGGTGTACACGGTACTGTAAACCTGATGGAAAACTGCTACGAATTCGCAGCGGCCAATCCGCTGCGGATCCGCGGCCGATCCGCTGCGGATCCGCGGCCGATCCGCTGCGGATCCGCGGCCGATCCGCTGCGGATCCGCTGCCAAATCCGCACATGCCATAACCCTAACCCTACCCGTAACCCTAACCCTAGTTCTAACCCTAACCCTAGTTCTAACCCTAACCCTAGTGGAAAAAAAAAATATATATATTTTCTTTATTTTATTATTGTCCCTATCTATGGGGGTGATAAAGGGGGGGGTTTATTTATTATTTTTTTTATTTTGATCGCTGTGGTAGAACCTACCACAGCGATCAAAATGTACCTGTAAGGAATCTGCCGGCCGGCGGGCGTACTGAGCATGCGCCCGCCATTTTGGAAGATGGCGGCGCCCAGCGAGGAGACGGCCGGACACCGGGAGGATCGGTAAGTATGAAATGGTGGTGGGGGGGTGGATCTGAGCACAGGGGGGGTGATCGGAGGACGGGGGGAGCGGACAGCAGGACGGGGGAGCGGGCAGGAGCACGGGGCAGCGGAGCACAGGACGGAGGGGACCGGACCACGCACCGGAGCACTGGGGGGGCGATCGGTGGGGTGGGGGGTGGTCACTTCAGGTTTTCCAGCCATGGCCGATGATATTGCAGCATCGGCCATGGCTGGATTGTAATATTTCACCTGTTTTTTAGGTGAAATATTACAAATCGCTCTGATTGGCAGTTTCACTTTCAACAGCCAATCAGAGCGATCGTAGCCACGGGGGGGTGAAGCCACCCCCCCTGGGCTGAAGCACCACTCCCCCTGTCTCTGCAGATCGGGTGAAAATGGAGTTAACCCTTTCACCCGATCTGCAGGAGCGCGATCATTCCATGACGCATACGCTGCGTCATAGGTCGTTTTGGCACCGACTTTCATGACGCAGCGTATGCGTCAAAGGTCGTTAAGGGGTTAAACAGGTGCCATTACTACAGGTAATGAGTGGAGGAAAGAGGAGACTCTTAAAGAAGAAGTTACAGGTCTGTGAGAGCCAGAAATCTTGATTGTTTGTTTCTGACCAAATACTTATTTTCCACCATAATATGCAAATAAAATGATAAAAAAACAGACAATGTGATTTTCTGGATTTTTGTTTCTCAGTTTGTCTCCCATAGTTGAGGTCTACCTATGATGTAAATTACAGACGCCTCTCATCTTTTTAAGTGGTGGAACTTGCACTATTGCTGACTGACTAAATACTTTTTTGCCCCACTGTATATGAGGGGCTGCTGCCGGGCTGTATATATCAGAGGCTGTTTACCTGTATACAGTTAGGTCCATATATATTTGGACAGAGACAACATTTTTCTCATTTTGGTTATAGACATTACCACAATTTAATTTTAAACAAAACAATTCAGATGCAGTTGAAGTTCAGACTTTCAGCTTTCCTTTGTGGGTATCCATATTAAAATTGGATGAAGAGTTTAGGAGTTTCAGCTCCTTAACCTGTGCCACCCTGTTTTTTAAAGGGACCAAAAGTAATTGGACAATTGACTCCAAGGCTATTTCATGGACAGGTGTGGGCAATCCCTTCATTATGTCATTCTCAACTAAACAGATAAAGGGCCTGGAGTTGATTTGAGGTGTGGTGCTTGCATTTGGAAGGTTTTCCTATGAAGTAAACATGCGGTCAAAAGTGCTCTCCATGAAGGTGAAACAAGCCATCCTTAAGCTCTGAAAACAGAAAAAAACCCATCCGAGAAATTGCTACAATATTAGGAGTGGCAAAATCTACAGTTTGGTACATCCTGAGAAGGAAAGAAAGCACTGGTGAACTCATCAATGCAAAAAGACCTGGGCGCCCACGGAAGACAACAGTGGTGGATGATTGCAGAATAATCTCCATGGTGAAGAGAAACTTCTTCACAACAGCCAACCAAGTGAACAACACTCTCCCGGAGGTCGGCGGATCAATATCCAAATCTACCATAAAGAGAAGACTGCATGAAAGTAAATACAGAGGGTTCACTGCACGGTGCAAGCCACTCATAAGCATCAAGAATAAAAAGGCTAGACTGGACTTTGCTAAAAAACATCTAAAAAAGCCAGCACAGTTCTGGAAGAACATTCTTTGGACAGATGAAACCAAGATCAACCTCTACCAGAATGATGGAAAGAGAAAAGTATGGCGAAGGCGTGGTACAGCTCATGATCCAAAGCATACCACATCATCTGTAAAACACGGCGGAGGCAGTGTGATGACTTGGGCATGCATGGCTGCCAGTGGCACTGGGTCACTAGTGTTTATTGATGATGTGACACAGGACAGAAGCAGCCGAATGAATTCTGAGGTATTCAGAGCCATACTGTGTGCTCAGATCCAGCCAAATGCAGCCAAACTGATTGGTCGTCGTTTCATACTACAGATGGACAATGACCCAAAACATAAAGCCAAAGCAACCCAGGAGTCTATTAAAGCAAAGAAGTGGAATATTCTAGAATGGCCAAGTCAGTCACCTGATCTCAACCCAATTGAGCATGCATTTCACTTGTTAAAGACTAAACTTCAGACAGAAAGGCCCACAAACAAACAGCAACTGAAAACCACCGCAGTGAAGGCCTGACAGAGCATCAAAAAGGAGGAAACACAGCGTCTGGTGATGTCCATGAGTTCAAGACTTCAGGCAGTCATTGCCAACAAAGGGTTTTCAACCAAGTACTAGAAATGAACATTTTATTTAAAATTATTGAATCTGTCCAATTACTTTTGGTCCCTTTAAAAACAGGGTGGCACATGTTAAGGAGCTGAAACTCCTAAACCCTTCATCCAATTTTAATGTGGATACCCTCAAATGAAAGCTGAAAGTCTGAACTTCAACTGCATCTGAATTGTTTTGTTTAAAATTCATTGTAGTAATGTCTATAACCAAAATGAGAAAAATGTTGTCTCTGTCCAAATATATATGGACCTAACTGTATATCAGAGGCTGTTGCTGTGCTGGCTGTATATGTATGACAGGCTTCTGCTGGGCTGTATACGTATGAGAGGCTTCTGCTGGGCTCTATATATATGAGAGGCTTCTGCTGGGCTCTATATGTCAGAGGCTTCTGCTGGGATGTATATGTATGAGAGGCTTCTGCTGGGCTGTATATACACTCACCGGCCACTTTATTAGGTACACCTGTCCAACTTCTTGTTAACACTTAATTTCTAATCAGCCAATCACATGGCGGCAACTCAGTGCATTTAGGCATGTAGACATGGTCAAGACAATCTCCTGCAGTTCAAACCGAGCATCAGTATGGGGAAGAAAGGTGATTTGAGTGCCTTTGAACGTGGCATGGTTGTTGGTGCCAGAAGGGCTGGTCTGAGTATTTCAGAAACTGCTGATCTACTGGGATTTTCACGCACAACCATCTCTAGGGTTTACAGAGAATGGTCCGAAAAAGAAAAAAAATCCAGTGAGCGGCAGTTCTGTGGGCGGAAATGCCTTGTTGATGCCAGAGGTCAGAGGAGAATGGGCAGACTGGTTCGAGCTGATAGAAAGGCAACAGTGACTCAAATCGCCACCCGTTACAACCAAGGTAGGCCTAAGAGCATCTCTGAACGCACAGTGCGTCGAACTTTGAGGCAGATGGGCTACAGCAGCAGAAGACCACACCGGGTACCACTCCTTTCAGCTAAGAACAGGAAACTGAGGCTACAATTTGTACAAGCTCATCGAAATTGGACAGTAGAAGATTGGAAACACGTTGCTTGGTCTGATGAGTCTCGATTTCTGCTGCGACATTCGGATGGTAGGGTCAGAATTTGGCATAAACAACATGAAAGCATGGATCCATCCTGCCTTGTATGGAGCATCTTTGGGATGTGCAGCCGACAAATCTGCGGCAACTGTGTGATGCCATCATGTCAATATGGACCAAAATCTCTGAGGAATCCTTCCAGCACCTTGTTGAATCTATGCCATGAAGAATTGAGGCAGTTCTGAAGGCAAAAGGGGGTCCAACCCGTTACTAGCATGGTGTACCTAATAAAGTGGCCGGTGAGTGTATATACACACATATATACATATATATATAAAAGAGGGGCTGCTGCCAGGCTGTATATATCAGAGGCTGTTGCTGTGCTTGCTGTATATGTATGAGAGGCTTCTGCTGGGCTGTATATATATGAGGGGCTTCTGCTGAGCTGTATGTGTGTGTATATATATATATATATATATATATATTTTTTATATATATATATATATATATATATATATATATATATATATATATATATATATATATATATATATATATATATATATATATACAGCCCAGCAGAAACCCCTCATATATATATATATATGAAGTGAGAGTCTCACTTCAGGAGACTCTCACATCTCTTCCCGGACTTCATCACCATGAAGGAGACATATATCCTGCTGGGAGAAGAAGAGAGAGCAGTGGAGATAGCAGCGCGGTATGTGAGCGAATGTCATAGACTGCGAGAAAGACAGCCATGATGCCATGGACTATAGCCCCCACAATTGATCTGCCCCCATCCACCTTCCCTATGCCATGGACTATAGCCCCCAAAATGGATCTGCCCCATCCACCTTCCCTATGCCATGGACTATAGCCCCCACCCTGGATCTGCCCCCATCCACCTCCCCTACAGCTCCTACCCAACATCCCCACAGTCCCTATCCCTATTGCCTTTATACACTTGCTTTGGCAAAACTAATGTGCATTTGGTCCTGCAAATAAAGCTTCTTTGAATCTTGAATCTATATATATATATATACAGCTCAGCAGAAGCCCCACATATATATACAGCTCAGCAGAAGCCTCTCATACATATACAGCCCAGCAGAAGTCTCTCATACATATACAGCCCAGCAGAAGCCTCTCATACATATAGAGCCCAGCAGAAGCCTATGACAAATAGAGCCCAGCAGAAGCCCCTCATATATACACAGCCCAGCAGAAGCCTCTCATACATATACAGCCCAGCAGAAGCCTCATACATATAGAGCCCAGCAAAAGCCTATGACATATAGAGCCCAGCAGAAGCCCCTCATATATATACAGCCCAGCAGAAGCCCCTCATATACACTCACCGGCCACTTTATTAGGTACACCATGCTAGTAACGGGTTGGACCCCTTTTGCCTTCAGAACTGCCTCAATTCTTCGTGGCATATGTTCAACAAGGTGCTGGAAGCATTCCTCAGAGATTTTGGTCCATATTGACATGATGGCATCACACAGTTGCCGCAGATTTGTCGGCTGCACATCCCAAAGATGCTCCATACAAGGCAGGATGGATCCATGCTTTCATGTTGTTTACGCCAAATTCTGACCCTACCATCCGAATGTCGCAGCAGAAATCGAGACTCATCAGACCAAGCAACGTTTTTCCAATCTTCTACTGTCCGATTTCGATGAGCTTGTACAAATTGTAGCCTCAGTTTCCTGTTCTTAGCTGAAAGGAGTGGTACCCGGTGTGGTCTTCTGCTGCTGTAGCCCATCTGCCTCAAAGTTCGACGCACTGTGCGCTCAGAGATGCTCTTAGGCCTACCTTGGTTGTAACGGGTGGCGATTTGAGTCACTGTTGCCTTTCTATCAGCTCGAACCAGTCTGCCCATTCTCCTCTGACCTCTGGCATCAACAAGGCATTTCCGCCCACAGAACTGCCGCTCACTGGATTTTTTTTCTTTTTCGGACCATTCTCTGTAAACCCTAGAGATGGTTGTGCGTGAAACTCCCAGTAGATCAGCAGTTTCTGAAATACTCAGACCAGCCCTTCTGGCACCAACAACCATGCCACGTTCAAAGGCACTCAAATCACCTTTCTTCCCCATACTGATGCTCGGTTTGAGCTGCAGGAGATTGTCTTGACCATGTCTACATGCCTAAATGCACTGAGTTGCCGCCATGTGATTGGCTGATTAGAAATTAAGTGTTAACAAGAAGTTGGACAGGTGTACCTAATAAAGTGGCCGGTGAGTGTATATATATATATATATATATATATATATATATATATATATATATATATATATGTATGGGGCTGCTGCCAGGCTGTATATATCAGAGGCTGTTGCTGTGCTTGCTGTATATGTATGAGAGGCTTCTGCTGGGCTGTATGTGTATGAGAGGCTTCTGCTTGGCTGTATATATATGAGGGGCCTCTGCTGAGTTGTTTATATATATGAGGGGCTGCTGCTGCTGGGCTGCATATATTAGAAGCTGCTGCTGTTTAGCTGTATATATATATATGAGGGGCTGCTGCCGGGCTGTATATATTAGAAGCTGCTGTTGGGCTGTATATATATGAGGGGCTGCTGCGGGGCTGTATATGTCAGAGGCTGTTTACCTGTATATATCAGAGGCTGTTGCTGTGCTGGCTGTATATAGAATAGAGGCTGAGGGGCTGTATAAAGTGTATACACAGCACTATACTGTAAACAGGTCCACACTATATGCATACAGTATACACAGACACACTGTAATGCAGGATATAGTGTGGACTTGTATATACAGTATGGTACTGTGTAGGACCGGAGCTGCAAGAAAGATACACAGATAGACACACAGACACACACACAGACAGAATCATACTCACCCACCGCGACACTGTGAAGACTGAACCACTTCACTTCTGGATCTTCAGTGACTGAGTGAAGTCCTGCCGCTCTCCGCGGTGGAGAATCCTCTTCTCGCGCCGACATCGTGGCTCCGCCTCCTTCCTCCTTCCTCGAAGGTAGCTGAACAAACTCTCATCTCATCTAATCCGAGGGAGCGATCATATAGCTGAATAGGTAGCGCCTAGAAGCTTCTGTTGGGATCGGAGAAGGCTGCCGCATGCCATAAGCTAAGCATTAGGTACATGGAGGGTACTAAGGAAGTCTGGCTAGGCTAGCCAGGTCAGTGGATGCTGACGTAGTTCAGGTGCCATGACTCTGCCGCTCTGCGCCAGCCACTGAGCTGTAGGACCGTAGCCAGGTCCCTACACTTTCAATAGTTTGTCTTTTGTTAAATGTTCTTTATCATTAGACATGGTTCACAGCAAAGAGACGTGTATTTTACATGTTTTGAGATATTTATCCCTATATTGGTGGGAGGCCCCCGCTTGGTGGGTGGCCCAGGGCCTGTGCCCCTTGGGCCCATCCCTAAATCCGGGCCTGACGACCATTTAGGAAAATCCGAGAAAAATGTAATTTGCATAATAATTTGGAACATGGTGTATATAGTGACTCAATCTGCTCCATAGTGTACAGGTGTCTGTAGAATCACTGTATATAGTGACCTGATCCACTCCATGGTGTTCAGAAGCCTATAGAATCACTGCATATAGCGCGCTGATCTGCTCCATAGTGTACAAGCGTCTATAAAATCACTGTATATAGTGTCCTGATCTGCTCCATTGTGTACAGGCACCTATAGAATCACTGTATATAGTGATCTGATTTGTTCCATGGTGCACAGGAACCTATAGAGTCCCTGTATATAGTGACCTGATCTGATCCATGGTAAACAGGAACTTATAAAATCACTGTATATAGTGACCTGATCTGCTCCATGGCGCACAGGAGCCTATAGAATCACTATATATAGTGACATTATCTCCTTGATAGTGTACAAGAGCCAACAGAATCACTGTATATAGTGACCTAATCTGATGCATAGTGTACAGGTGCCTATAGAATCACTGTATATAGTGACCTGATCTGCTCCATAGTGTACAAGCATCTATAAAATCACTGTATATAGTGCCCTGGTCTGCTTCATGGTGTACAGGAGCCTATAGAATCACTGTATATAGTGACCTGATGTGCTCCATAGTGTACAGGCACCTATATAATCACTGTATACAGTGAACAAACTGATCTGCTCCATTGCGTACATGACCCTATAGAATCACTATATAGTGATCTGAGCCACTCTGTGCTTTACAGGAGCCTATAGAATCACTGTATATAGTGATCTGAGCCACCCCATGGTGTACAGGCGCCTATAGAATCACTGTATAAAGTGACATGATCTGCTCCATAGTGTACAGGTGCTTATAGAATCATCGTATATAGTGACTTGATCTGCTCGATATTGTACAGGAGACTATAGAATCACTGTATATAGTGACCTGAGCCGCTCCATGGTGTACAGGAACCTATAGAATCACAGTATATAATGCCATGAGCTGCTCCATAGTGTAGACACCTATATAATCCATGTATATAGTGACCTGATCTGCTCGATAGTGTACAGTCGCCTATGGAATCCATGTATATAGTGACCTGATATGCTCCATGGTATCAAGGAACCTATACAATCACTGTATATAGTGACCTGAGACGCTCCATAGTGTACAGGAGCCTATAGAATCCATGTGTGGGAAATAAGTATTTGATCCCTTGCTAATTTTGTAAGTTTGCGCACTGACAAAGACATTAACAGTCTATAATTTTATGGGTAGGCTAATTTTACCATTGAGAGATAGAATATCAAAAATAAAATCCAGAAAATCACGTTGTATAAATTTTATAAATATATTGCTGTGCTGTGATCAGATGAGACAAAAATTGAGGTCTTTGGGATTAACTCAACTCGCTGTGTTTGGAGGAAGAGAAATGTTGCCTATAACCCAAAGAACACCATCCCCCCTGTCAAGCATGGAGGTGGAAATATTATGTTTAGGGGGTGTTTCATTGCTAAGGGCACAGGACTACTTCACCGCATCAATGGAAGAATGGATGGAGCCCTGTATCGTTAAATCCTGAGTGACAACCTCCTTCCCTCCGCCAGGACATTAAAAATGGGTGGTGGCTGGGTCTTCCGGCAAGATATTGACCCAAAACATATAGCCAAGGCAACAAAAGAATGGCTAAAAAAGAAGCACATTAAGGTCATGGAGTGGCCTAGCCTGTCTCCAGACCTTAATCCCATAGAAAACTTATGGACGGAGTTGAAGCTCTGAATTGCCAAGCAACAACTTGATTTAGATATGATCTGCAAAGAGGAGTGGACCAAAATTCCTCCTGATATGTGCGCACACCTCATCATCAACTACAAAAAAGTCTGACTGCTGTGCTTGCCAACAAGGGTTTTACCACAAAGTATTAAGTCTTGTTTGCCAGAGGGATCAAATACTTAGTTCTCACTGCAAAATGCAAATAAATTTATAGAATTTATACAATGTGATTTCCTGGATTTTATTTGTAATATTCTATCTCGCAATGCTAAAATTAACTTACCCTTAAAATTATAGACTGTTCATGTCTTTGTCAGTGGACAAACTTACAAAATCAGCAAGGGATCAAATACTTATTTCCCTCACTGTATATAGTGACCTGAGCTGCTCCATAGTGTACAGGCACCTATAGCATCTCTGTACAGTTATCTGAGCTGCTTCATGGTGCACAGGAGCCTATAGTATCCATGTATATAGTGACTTGAGCTGCTCCATAGAGTATAGGAACCTATAGAATCCATATATATATATATATATATATATATATATATATATATTGTGACCTGGTCTGCTACATGATGCATAGGGGCCTATAGACTCCATGTATATAGTGACCTGAGCTGCTCCATAGTGTACAAGTGCCTATAGAATCCATGCATTTAGTGACATAAGCTGCTCCATAATGTACATGGGCCTATAGAATCCATGTATATAGTGACCTGATCTGCTCCATTGTGTACAAGTGCCTAGAGAATCACTGTATATAGTTACCTCAGCCTCTTCATAGTGTTCAGGAGCCTATAGAATCACTGTATATTGAGACCTGAGCTGCTCCATAGGATACAGGAGCTATAGAATCCATGTATATAGTCACCTGAACTGCTCCATAGCATACAGGAGCCTATAGAATCCATGCATATAGTGACCCGATCTGCTTCATGGTGCACAGGAACCTATAAAATTCAGGTATATAGTGACATTAGCTGCTCCATGGTGTACAGGCGCCTATAGCATCACTGTGTATAGTGACTTGAGCTGCTCCATAGTGTATAAGCACCTATAGCATATCTGTACGTAGGTATCAGAGCTGCTCCATAGTGCACAAGAGCCTATAGAGTCACTGTATATAGTGACTTGAGCTGCTACATGGTGTACAGGAACCTATGGAATCCATGTAAAAGGTGACCTGAGCTGCTCCTGTGTTCAGGCGCTTATATAACCACTGTGTATAGTAACCTCAGCTACTCCATAGTGTACAGGTGTCTATAGAATCCATGTATATAGTGAAATAGTGACCCGAGCCTGAGTTACATCATGTATTATACATGAGCTGCACTCACTATTCTGCTGGTGGAGTCACTGTGTACATACATTACATTACTGATCCTGTACTGACCCTAAACTACATCCTGTATTATACTCCAGAGCTGCACTTACTATTCTGCTGGTGCAGTCACTGTGTACATACATTACATTACTGATCCTGAGTTACATCCTGTATTATACCCCAGAGCTGCACTCACTATTCTGCTGGTGCAGTCACTATGTACATACATTACATTACTGATCCTGAGTTACATCCTGTATTATACCCCAGAGCTGCACTCTCTATTCTGCTGGTGCAGTTACTGTGTACATACATTACATTACTGATCCTGAGTTACATCCTGTATTATACCCCAGAGCTGCACTCACTATTCTGCTGGTGCAATCACTGTGTACATACATTACATTACTGATCCTGGGTTACATCCTGTATTATACCCCATAGCTGCACTCACTATTCTGCTGGTGCAGTCACTGCGTACATACATTACATTACTGATCCCAAGTAACATCCAGTGTTGTACTCCAGAGCTGCATTCTTTATAGAGAAGGAGACACCGGGCAGAATATTTTTGGAAAAGATTCAGCATAACTTGTATTTTATTCATTGAATTTCCTGGTGTTTGTACTCGTGAGTCCAGTGGGCAGTCCTACTAGTGATTGACAGCTCTCGCTGCATGCATCATGCATGGATGACTGTCAATCACTAGTAGGACCGCCCAATGGACTCATGCATACAAACACCAGAGATTTCAATTACCGTAATAAAATCCAACTTTTACTGAAATGTTCTCCTCTGTTTTATAACATCCGCCCTGCAGATCAGAAACCATTTACAACACGACAGGTTGCCTCTATGATTTCTGTCCTAACAGTTGTATAAATCAACAATAGAAGTGAACAGAAGACACTTTGTAATACATCTTAGCTGAAATATCTGTTATGTTTATGTTTATCTGTTTATGTCTCCTGAACTCATCATTAATCTGAAAAACTGATAAAATGCAAACAGGGACGGTCAGCTAATTAAAGGATCAAATTTCAGCTGCCTATTGAAGTCTATGGATAGGGGTGGAGCAGAATGAGAGACCGTGAGTAATAAATCATGCTGCTGCTTTCGAGTAAGTGTTTATTCACCCCCAATGCTGGATTCACAGCCACACTGCTCAGTATTACTGTTTAGTGTCCCCCATGCTGCTTTTGAACGTGTGCTACATAGATACAGGAGAGTATAGGTCCCTCATGTCTGTGTGTGATGTGTATGCGAGACAATGCAGCAGTAAGTTTTCACCCACCAGTTCAGAGACAACTGAAAATTAGAGATAGAGCCTGCAGTGTGAAAAACTAGTGAAATTACAGTATACAAGTCATATAATGGCCAGAGATGATGTAATTTATCATGGACACACAGGACGGGTTATTCTGCACCTGGAATGACGCATTAAAGGGGCGGTACTAATTTTATACGTTATCCTCTATCCCTTGGCCAGTGAATAACTTACCAATTGCTGGGGATGCCCATCAATTGTGAGAATGAACCATCTGAATGGAGGGTGGGGTGAGCATACGTGCAAACCTGTCGGACTGCGGGAAAGTAACAGGCGCATCCAGACTGAAGGGATCATGCTCCACCTTGCAGTAAGGTGTCCCGTATCCTGTTCTCAGGGGATAACAGAGGATAAAACTATTGATGTCACAATGATCTGTGTTTCGCCTTCTCATGACTCACAATGGCCGTTTACCGTCACTGAACGTACACACGGCTCGGGGGGTTTTCCGCGTACAATGCAGTTTTAATTACTGATTGTTTTGGTTGAGATTATCAGATCATTCATGACATTTGACTGGAAGTCGCCATGTGGTTCTTAAGTCATTCTTCATTTCCTTCCAGAATAGGACGGTTTTCCTTTACGATTACAATAGGTGAGCCAAGGGTTACATGTGATGTCATAGGAGGCGGAGCAAGAGAAAAGGAGGGGCTGTAAAATCCCCTCCATTTACTAATCCACCCCCCCCAAAGCAATTTAATAACAAGTGTATTGAGAGCTAAAAAAAAAATTAATCACGTTTGCAATCAGGTTTCATTAAACATTTTGCACAGTTTCCATTCTATAAACCTCAATGTTGTGTGGGCTATTGCTGACTGCCGAATGAGTGAACTGAGAATCCATCAGTGAGCTCCTTCTGTCTGGAGGGTTTGTAACTCACATCGGTTGTTTTCTGAGCTCCAGTGACACAGAAAACATGGAGTCCGATCTGCAGGAAGCATTTGTGGGAATTAATACAGTATATCTTGTATTTTATGTCTTTAAATTCCTGCCATTTCTATAGCTCGGAGTCCAGTGGGCGGTCCTACTCAGTGATTGACAGTCCTCTCTGTATACACTTAACAAATGTAAAATTGGGAAGCTACCTGTGGGTTAGTGAGCAGCAAGGTTAGGGGGGTTTAAGGTGTTAATGAGTCAATAGGTATTCAAGGTTATAAACAGAATAACAGATCCGTCAACAGCAGTTTGCTGGTGGTTTCCTAAAGATGAATTTTAAATTTCATTGTAAACATGGGAACGGGACTTTCCACATTATGTCGAAAATGAAAAACAATCAGTACATTGCTGTGGGCATCCGATTTCTATCAGTGGGGGGCTCCACTTTACAGGGGGCGGCCACACCAATCCCATGGTCCCTTGTCTCTGAAATCCATGTATTGATTTATTGTCTCTTGTCAATAAAAAAAGCTTCAACAATGCAACGTTGTAGCCACATTCATAAGGGGATAGGGGGGGCAGCTACAGGTAAGAAGGAGGAAGAAAAGCACCGAATTTACCAAATCTGGACAACTCCTCTAAGGACTGAGTGACTCCTGCCTTGTGGGTGAGCAGAGGAGACCGGCCGCACAGATCTGAGAATAAACAGCTGGTACACTGGATTACAGTAACCCGATAGCGGGCACAGGACGACCAAGGCTCCTTCCAGGACTGTCGCCATCCTTGTATAGCTCGGGGAGGTGGCGCCAATTCTGGGGCTCTCAGCCTAGTCTCATGAGTGCACTTATAGAAATAAATAAATAATCGAGGCTGGATTAAGTGTCGGAATTAGAGATCACGTTATTTAAGGAAATAAATATCTATTATACTTACAGCTTTCTGTGGGAGAAGAGGAGCTAAAGTATGAGCAATATGCAACTATCTAAAGATTGAGTCTATAGCTAGAAATGATATATATCCAGAAATGATATGCAGGAAAGCCGACGTGAACGCTACTTTTCTGCACTGATGATGATAATGCGGTCTGTAATCTACGTCACAGACAAACACGATGCAACTAAAGTAATAACAATTCCTGCCAGTCATTACACACATTGGGTAAGTATCCACAGTGCAGGAAGCCTCCACCATAAGTTTTATGTGCTTAGAAAGGAGAACATTTCGGACCATTCCTTCCTACAAATACTGTATGGCTTCAGCTCATGAGTATTTGGGGCGCTTGTGTGCACAGTCCTACTCCGGTCATGCTGCAATGTCTCCATATATAGGGTTAATGTCAGGACTCTTACTTGGCCAATCCTAAACACAAATCTGCTTTTTAACTATTATTTAGTTGATCACTTGCGTTCTTTCAGTTATAGTCTTGTCACATAACCCACAATCTCTTCAGCTTGAGGTCATGGATGGCGTCCCTTACCATCTGCTGGAAAATGATTTTATACGCCATAGAATTCATTCTTTCCCCCAAATCCCAAAACATCCAGGCCCTGAGGCAGCGTCACAGCCCAAACCATGATGCACCATCCACCACCATGAGAGTCAATCCACCATCATACTTCCTCCACCATGTGAGTCCATCAACCATTATACTTCCTCCACCACAAGGGTCCAGCCACCATCATACTTCTTGCCCCATGAAAGTCGATCCACCATCATACTTTCTCCACCATGAGGGTTCATCCACCATCATACTTCCTCCACCATGAAGGTCCAGCCACCATCATACTTCCTCAGCCATGAAAGTCGATTCACCATCATACTTCCTCCACCATGAGGGTTCATCCACCACCACTATGAGGGTCCATCCACCATCATACTTCCTCTGCCATGAGGGTCCATCCACCACCATGATTCCACTATGAGGGTCCATCCACCATAATACTTCTTCCACCATGAGGGTCCATCCAACATCATACTTCCTCCTCCATGAGGTTCCATCCACCATCATACTTCCTCCAACTACCATTTGACCCCCTTCACCAAGATCCTCTTGCTGCCATGATGCTTCAGCCAACAGGAGGATTCATCCACCAAGATGGTCTGTCCGACATGATGCTACCTCCCCCATAAAGCTTTTTTTGAGCAAGGTGCTCCAGCCCAGGAATGCTCCCTCCATCATGATACTCCTTGAGGCTTCCTTCACTAAGAAGCTCCCTCCACAATGAGCCTCTATCCCTCTTTAGATTCCATCTACAATAAGACTCCTTGTGAATTTGTAGTCAAAAGCTCCACTTTTCTCTCATCTGTCCTTGGAACATTTTCCTTGTAGCATTATGGAACATCCAGGTGGTCTTGGGTAAATCTTGAGCCTGGCCTACACATTTTTATGGAGAGCAGTTGTAGCATTCTTCCATTCTTGATCCTCTTACAGTGGACTTTTACAGCCACCATTGGGTTCTTCCTCGCCTCTTGCAATATTTCCCAATGTGCACTTTGAGTGATCTTAGCAGGATCTCACATTTACGGAGAATTAAATCAATTCTATGTTTTCTTCATCTGTACAGAACGTGTCTAACCATGGATTGACTCTTTACCAAAGCTTTTCTAGTTTTCATGCGTCGCTTTGACAAGGAAAGGTCCAAACTTGGCAATCTTGAGATAAACAGCCAGTAACCAGGCTTTGTGCTCCTTTATTAGCTGCACAGTACCTGCGAACACCACTGTCAATCTCATCTGCTTAACTACAATAACTTTAGCCAAATAGCCCTGGAAGAGGTCATTAAATGGTTGTTTTATTAATCTCTTCACAAATCAATAGTACAAATAATATAAGACTCTTTTGTAATTTTCTTATCAATATCTCTTATGTCTCTTTCCACTTTTGATCCACTTCCACCTTGTGTCTAGTAAACTCAAACAACAGGGGCTGCCTGCTAACTATAGGATAAGATTACAGTAGTTTATTGAAGTCTATGGAGCGAAGAGAGGCATACATCTTGCTGCGGCTTTCCAGTAAGTGTTTTCTCTGTCTCCAAGTGCAGGATTCACAGCTACATCACTTAGTACTGCTGTATAATTTTCTTCATCTGTGGCTTTCTAGAAAGTGTTGATCTCTCCTCATTTGCTGGATTCACAGTTACACTGCTCAGTACTGCTGTATAATGTCCGCCCTGCTGCTGATTCTGAACATATGCTCCATAGACACAAAGGAGCAGGAATCCCTCATGTCTTTACGTACATTGTGTATGGGAGACAATGTACAGCTAATCTCTAGCCACTAGCTCAGAGACAACTGAGGAGAAGAATATGGTGAACAAAGGCAGGATGCAAGTCTTCCAAAGGCCAGAAATAGTGATATTCCCTCATGTACACACACAGGATGACTTATTCTGAAGTCACCTGAAACTTCAGGTACATTTTAGCACAAAGTTCGCCACCACGCCCTGAGAATGTTTACTTAATGAAAAAACAAATGTTATTACTTTGGTTACATTGTATCTATAGATAATAGTGACAGGAGATAACAAGCTGACCACATTTTATCACATTCATGCTGAAATCCCGGTAAATCTAAGGACAGACTTTTACTTTTCCTCGCAACTGTATATAAAACCCGACCTCCCCATTCGCGTATATTCTGATCGGCGAGGAGCAATATTAATGAAGTTGTATTCTTGGAGATGGCAGTTTGGTGCTAGGTGATCAGCGCCGGATTATTGGTGGTCTGCGACAAATCAACACTGGCGGACGCCGTGGTGTGAACGCGGTGCAGCGAGAGGCGATGTGGGGATGATATGTATCACGTAAATCGATACTTCTGATAATCCACAGGATCCTTACTGTAGTCTGTGTCCATATTGTGCCCATGTTACTGCATTTCATTAGCGGAAAAGCCCCCCAGACATTGCTTTCTATCAGGGGAACGATGTTAATTATCAGTTTACTCTCTCGCAAACACTAATCCCCCTGTAAATAACCCGATGGGGGGAAATCTGCGGCGATTATCGTCTCTTAATAATAGTAAACATTATTTTTGGTACAAGAGGCACCGAGGAATTTGATGTGATCTTTTCCTTCTCAAATTCTTTGGAGTTCCCCTTTCGCTCACAAACAGAAGATTATGTGTCAACATCACAGGAATCTGAGCCGGTTGTGCCAGCGACTGAATTGAAAAATAACATAAAAAACAACTAACAAATATTTAAAGAATAATAATAACCCTATATCCAATGCAGGTAAAGTATGAAACCGATGCAATAGGAATCGTCTAAGCACGGCCCTATGCTGATCATAAAATGCAGTCAAATCTGACACTTGATAATCTAGAAAGTCCGATAATCCAGCACAGATCTGCGATGTCATGTAAAACGTCACCGAACCAGAAGATTATATAGTCACATAAACAGTACATTTCTGTAAATTAATATTTCATTTTTACTTTTAGCATTTTCATCTATCACCAAAAGCTAAAACCTGGTACAGAGCTAATGCATCTCACAGCTGAAGCTTCGTTACAATTGCATCCGCTCAAGACACTCTGCAGTGACTAAAATACCACAGGACTTCAGTCTGAGATTTTTTTTGTATCGATACATTGCATAAAACAGGACATGATAACAAAAAGTGTGATGCTGAAGTATTCAGGTCACAGAGGAGACTGTACCGAACTCTTCAGAGAAATAGAAGAGTTTTCAGCACCTGGATATGCAGCAAGTTTTGACATTTATTGACAGCAAGCAGAGATATTGACAAAATTGAAGAAGAGCTATAAAGGGGTTGTCCGGTGAAGATCGGTGATCGCTTATAGATCAGTGGGGAATCGGCCCCGAGCGCATAAGGGGGCACCGCAGTGTGCACACTCCGCCATCGCTCCATTTAGCCTTAGAGAATGAATGGCGCGGCGGTCGAGCATGTGCACTGCTGCGCCATTCTAACAGTCATAAAGGTGCGCCGTTCTGCTGTGACACAGGATCCAACGGTCGGACTCACCGCTATGGATTAATGATAACAGAATAGTCTGGTGAAGAGAAGTTAAGTAGAAGGATAAAATGTATCGAAGTAGATCCAGTAAATGTATCTGATGCATAGGGCACCATAATACATAGCCATAATGAAATGTAGGCAACCACTCACAGGTAAGGGGGGGAGGACGCCCGGCATCGCTCCTGGATCTTCTCAGGATGACACTTACCCCACTGAAGCCTGCTCTTGTGTGATCGTGACAAGATACATTTATGCAACCAACCATGTAATTAACGTTGGGAAAGCACCCAAGGAAATGAAAAACCTCCTGACTTCCTCTGTGCTGCAGTTTAAAAAAAGAATTAAAAGTAGCAGCAGGAGTAGGGCACATGCAGGGTAAGACTTGGGCTTCCCCAAGGCGGGTCACCTGTACCCCAATATGTGCGATGCAAGATCCCGCTGCCAGGACAGGGCTGGCTTTATGGCATGGTAACCAGAGACAGCCATGTCCTCTCTAATCAGCCACAGAAAAGGACAAATAAAATTAGAGTGAAGCGAAATACTGTAGAGCTGAGTGACCTTTTAAGTGGAAATCATGTGAGCAGCTTTCTTGGAGCCAAAACCAGAAGAAATCTTTCTAAAACCAGACTCCGAGGTCTCAGGAAAGCCCCATGAATGTATTTTAAGGCCGAGAGTCTAAAAACAAAACACAGAAGAGTCATCGCTGGCGCAGCTCCGGGATCTGGAGGACAGAAGACACAATACAGTTGGGGAAATAAGTATTTGATCCCTTGCTGATTTTGTAAGTTTGCCCACTGACAAAGACATGAACAGTCTATAATTTTAAGGGTAGGTTAATTTTAACACTGAGAGACGGAATATCAAAAATAAAATCCAGAAAATCACATTGTATAAATTATAGAAATGTATTTGCATTTTGCAGTGAGAAATAAGTATTTGATCCCTCTGGCAAACAAGACTTAATACTTGGTGGTAAAACCCTTGTTGGCAAGCACAGCAGTCAGACATTTTTTCTAGTTGATGATGAGGTTTGCGCACTTGTCAGGAGGAATTTTGGTCCACTCCTCTTTGCAGATCATCTCTAAATCATTAAGATTTTGAGGCTGTCACTTGGCATCTCGGAGCTTCAACTCCCTCCATAAGATTTCTGTGGGATTAAGGTCTGGAGACTGGCTAGGCCACTCCATGACCTTAATGTGCTTTTTTTTTTAGCCACTCCTTTGTTGCATTGGCTGTATGTTTTGGGTCATTGTCTTGCTGGAAGACCCAGCCACGACCCATATTTAATGTCCTGGCAGAGGAAAGGAGGTTGTCACTCAGGATTTTATGATACATGGCTCCATCCATTCTCCCATTGATGCGGTGTAGTAGTCCTGTGCCCTTAGCAGAGAAACACTCCAAAAACATAATATTTCCACCTCCATGCTTGACAATGGGGATGGTGTTCTTTGGGTCATAAGCAACATTTCTCTTCCTCCAAACACGGTGAGTTGAGTTAATGCCGAAGACCTCAATTTTTGTCTCATCTGACAGAATCATCCAGGTGTTCATTGACAGACTTCAGATGGGCCTGCACATGTGCCTTCTTGAGCAGTAGGACCTTGTGGGCACTGCAGGATTTTAAACCTTTATGGCGTAATGTGTTACCAATGGTTTTCTTGGAGACTGTGGTCCCAGCTGCCTTGAGATCTTTAACAAGTTCCCCCGTGTAGTTTTAGGCTGATCTTCCACCTTCCTCATGATCAAGGATACCCCACAAGGTGAGATGTTGCATGGTGCCCCAGATCAATGTCTATTGACAGTGATTTTGTATTTCTTCCATTTTCTTACTATTGCACCAACAGTTGTCTCCTTCTCACCCAGCATCTTACTTATGGTTTGTAGTCCATTCCAGCTTTGAGCAGGTCTATGATCTTGTTCCTGACCATCCTTAGAAAGCTCTTTGGTCTTGCCCATGTTGTAGAGGTTAGAGTCTGACTGATTAATTGAGTCTGTGGACAGGAGTCTTTTATATAGGTGACTATGTAAGACAGCTGTCTTTAATGCATGTAATGAGTTGATTAGGAGCGTCTAACTGGTCTGTAGGAGCCAGAACTCTTAATGGCTGGTAGGGGATCAAATACTTATTTCTCACTGCAAAATGCAAATAAATGTATATAATTTATACAATGTGATTTTCTGGATTTTATTTTTGATATTCTAACTCTCAATGTGAAAATTAACCTACCCTTAAAATTATAGACTGTTCATGTCTTTGTCAGAGGGCAAACTTACAAAATCAGCAAGGGATCAAATACTTATTTCCTCCACTATATGTCATATTTTCACTACATATTCCAAGAAGTGACCATCGGTCGGGCGGCTGTGTATGAAGGTTATCGGGTGTTTACACAATTCTTCCTAATCTGACTCGGTATTTATTACTTGCAGCAAAAGTGATAAAATCACTTTTAAAAACTGCAAATATTAATGGCCGGTGAAGAGTCCTGTGGGTCTGTACGGAAGAGTCACGTAGTCGGGTCCATCCGAGCATGCCCAGATTAGGCTACGTTCACATTTGCGGTCGGCGCCGCAGCGTCGGGCGCCGCAGCGTCGCCGCATGCGTCATGCGCCCCTATATTTAACATGGGGGCGCATGGACATGCGTCGCACTTGCGTTTTGCGCCGCATGCATCCCTGCGGCGCCCGCGTCTGGGCGCAGAGGACGCAGCAAGTTGCATTTTTGCTGCGTCCAAAATCAATGAAAAAAAGGACGCATGCGGCGCAAAACGCAGCGTTGTGCATGCGTTTTGCTGCGTTTTTGTTTGCGTTGTGCGTTGCGGCGCCGACGCTGTGGCGCACAACGCAAATGTGAACGTAGCCTTAGCGAGGTGCACCGTGAATAAGCCGGGCACAGTCAACACTCCTTGCTCATGCCCAAAAGTACAAGGCACTGGTGTAGCGCACGCAAGGTTTGGAGGAGTCTGGTAGGCAGAGGGGGATTTCAATCTAAACTGGAGGGGAGAGATCAGCCATGTATCAGACTGAGCACGTCTGGTGGAAGGGTACGCTGCAGCGAGTCAGGGTATCCTGCCCCTGCAAGTGTTGGATCATCGCCCAGGCCCGCCAAATCCTGCGCATGCGCTGCTGCCTTGTTCTCCTTGGGCATGAGCACAACTGCAAAGTATATGGGGTCTGCACACTTAAAGAGTCTGAAACCTGCCCATTTCCCCCTACCCACCACCCTCTGCTGGAGCAGCATCTGTGTATCCTCAGGGGGCTGACACTCAAGCAAACTCTTAAGACCCCAGAATGGCGGCAGCATTCAGGGTATGCTGAGAGTTGTAGTTTTGCTGCTCTGCCTTAGAGGGATGAATACCATGTTGCCCTGATAGATCCCAGTGAAAGCAGGTGCAGGCAGCCATGTGTGCTGATCTATAGGCAGGAAATCCCCTATATTATATAAGGAAGGTCCTTTCAGGTCTCGGCGGTTGTTACCATACAAAGGTCATTGTACAGACTTGTTTTCTTGTACGAAGGTTACCTGTAATGAGAAGTATGTTTATAGCAGGGAGGGAGAGAAGAGGTAACCTTTCCCAATGGATCTGTGACCGCGGCATGAATGCCCATAGGCTGCTGCCTGCACTGGCTGCCAACCGACCCTGTACAGCATTATTCACATACATATTCCTCCCGTCTCCCCAAGAGTGCAGCAAGGGGAAAGGAAGAGAGTGACAACAACATTTTCTTTTTAATATACTCAGTGACCATTGCATGACTGTAACAAACCCTCAGCTGTGAGAAATATCGGATGGGAACAAGTTTTGGAGCTAAATAAGAAGGTTCTGATTACAGCGAGCTCAGGGTTTGTAAATAGTTATTAGAAAGTTGCAGAACTTTTACTCTTCATTTACATAAAAAAAAGTAAAGGTAAAGGTAACCTAGGTCAGGGCCGCTAAGTCCTAAATACCCGTTAGGCTTGTGTCTTGGTTAATCTTAAAACAGCAGTGTCTGCACAGACGGGCACTGGTGTGGGTGATGCAAAAAGCCCCCCGAATCCCTGCCACAAGGGTATATAACAGAAATCACAACAAATATAACAAAATATCCAGACAGAGGGGCCGAAGCCCTGCTCTCTCCGTATATACATAAATGAAACTACACTAATCATGCGTGTACTACTCCCAAAGCATGAAATAAATTAAAGAACATGGAGCACAAGAACACTAACAAATTTCAAAAATAAAAGGAATAATTTTATTGATACATTATAAAATATACAAAATACAAAGACAGCCCAAACAATGGGCAATCTACAAGTAAGAGGAAAAGGTAAGGAACCTGCTAGCACAGCAGGCAAAAACGGACCAAAAAGGTAAATATTGCAAGGGCTAGTCTGGCAGAACCAAAAGAGGGGGGAGGGGAAAATAAATTCCCAATGAGTCCTAAGTAAGACCACGGACCAGGCTCTGTACATAAGGCCCTGTGGATATCGCCACCAATGAAACCCCTCAAAACCCCCTACACATATCAATAGGTTGCCAACACTCACCCATAGTTACAGATATCCTCGGTCACGCCTGCTGTGACCCCTTGACGCGCGTTTCGCGTAAGTGCTTCTTCAAGAAGGGGTTTCATTGGTGGCGATATCCACAGGGCCTTATGTACAGAGCCTGGTCCGTGGTCTTACTTAGGACTCATTGGGAATTTATTTTCCCCTCCCCCCTCTTTTGGTTCTGCCAGACTAGCCCTTGCAATATTTACCTTTTTGGTCCGTTTTTGCCTGCTGTGCTAGCAGGTTCCTTACCTTTTCCTCTTACTTGTAGATTGCCCATTGTTTGGGCTGTCTTTGTATTTTGTATATTTTATAATGTATCAATAAAATTATTCCTTTTATTTTTGAAATTTGTTAGTGTTCTTGTGCTCCATGTTCTTTAATTTATTCCCTGCCACAAGGGTGCAGAGAGCTGCTGCCTTAGTGCAGGCGACGATGACGTCAGCAAGGACGATCTGCTGAACTGGTGGAGCAGGAAGCTGTTACCACCGACATCATCATCCTCATCATCATCGTCCTTCCTGGATCCTTGGGAGAACTTTACACTTGGGGAAATACCATTTTCTTGTAATATCATGCAATGCATCCATCTACACATCAGTGTAAATGGCTCGACTTGTCTGATTGATGCCAGGTGACACTGCGACTGTTGTGGCGACAGATGACTCAAGGCTAAAGATCGCTTATGCCACTGAGAATCCAATCCAATGTGGTCGCATTGTGACCTGCAATAATAAAAGTTGGAATCAGCTGATCACATTGCCTGGGGGCTCGCAATGCACCCCCATTCTTCTGTGACACCCCAGGAGTTTGGTTGTCACAGTGGTATTGCCTTCCTCACGGGGAGGGTGATGCCATGCTTGGAAGCAACGAGGATCCCTTTGTCAGGTAACATGTACACACAACACTGTTCTGACTCCAGGCCAGGAGGGGGATCTATATCTGGTTTCAAGGGAGCTTCTCTATATATATTCTGGCTGGGGGAAGAGTTAGTCAGTCTGTCAGAGGGAGAGACAGAGAGAGTCTGTCAGGAGCAAGCTCGGACTGGCCCATAGGGTAACAGGGAAATCCCCTGGCGGGGCCCCTGTGCAAATCTGAGCCCCCAACCCCACTATATGGGCAGTACATGGCATAATTCACTTTATTCACTCTGTACAGAAAAACTAAGCATCTCATTCATTAACCAAACTATCCAGTTTTGTATTTATTTATATATATATATATATATATATATATATATATATATATATATATACATACATTTGTGAATGAGAATAATGTAATATTCGTATACAGGTGAAAAGTGGGCCCCCCAAAGTCAATGTAACTGGTGGGCCCTTGGCACCCCAGTCCAACACTGGTCAGGAGTGAGGAGTGGAAAGCTGGGGCCGTGCAGACACGATGTTCTGCAACTCCTGGAAAGAGAAGAGAGACAGAGCAGATTGTAAGAGACTGTGAGGGGAGAAGGAGCAGAGGAGAAGTTAGGAGCTGGAGGGGAGCCACGACTGAGCTCCCTCTGCGCTAAAGCGCAGAAACCGGAGGCCAGAATTCCAAGGCTGTGGGGGAACTGTATGCCCCACAGCATAAACCAGCGGGCAGGAGATTGTCCACCATTACATCCGAAGGCACAGCACCATACAGAGCCCGAAGTCGCAGCAAGTAGGGACACCTGTAAAAAGGCTCGAGTTGCCTGCCATACGGATATTGTCCTATTAATAGGACAAAGAAAGGAAGCAAGGACCTTGTGTGAAGCCTTAGGCAGCAAGGGACTACAAGACAGCGCAGTAAGCAAGGCTTCCAACCCCACCTCGCTAGGGGGATTCCAAATCTTTTTCCAGGCTGGCCGGACCTCACCATCACCTGTGATCTGGTACCCTGGACTGTGGCTGCCTACTACCAGTAAAGGTAAAGAGACTGCAACCTTGTGTTCTCTGATTCTTTCCGGCACTACACCGTCGGTCATCTTTGCCTACTACACCGGGAGCCCTGGGACTAGGCTTCACCTGTGGGAAGCCATACCATCCCTGCTGCCATAACATCATTCCCAGTGGACCCCTTTAAGTAGCGTCGGTCATCCCTGACCGAATACCACAGATGGCATCACGAACAAACTTTATTCTTTATTCACAACAACCCCTTTAAAGACCTTTCTTTTTACTTGGATGCCCAGGGCCACGGACCGGGTCACTGCCAACGTGGCCACCCCTTTAAGGACAGAACTGGCCCGGTACCGAATACCCCACGGTCCTAGTGGGTGCCCCACTTCTGCAGTACCCCACGACATACGTACAGTAATCCGTGCATCCTGTTGCCCCAATATAATATTTCAGATGTTCTTTACCTAACATGTCTCACAGGCAGCGTTAATTCACACATTGCGGTAAAAAAACACATGAAAAAGAAGAATTCCTTTTACTGTGGATTTTCAGTGGGGTAATTGGCAGCATAGCTGAGGCCAATAACAGCTGCTCGGCGGGGACACTGGGTATCGGACCCTACCGATCTGATATGCTAAGGATAGGTCATCATCAATATCAACGCAGTGAACAATCCCTTTAAGATGGTGGAGGAGACAAACCCTCTGCTGTTAGGATTCATGCACACAGATCTGGTGAAAATCCCCGGACCTAATGCTACAGCTGAAGGTTTGTTGCAATGCATCAGTGTAAGAAAAAAGCGGCTGTATATCTGTCTGCCCGATACATTGTAACAACCTACATTTTATACCTCCCCCACAATTCTTCCTTCTACTGTTATGGCTGCCATGATGAGTAAATCCTTCCTGCTGATGCCGAGCATCAGTCATTCTCCCTTTTATACCACTGTGAGCGTGTCTATAGCGCCGGTGCCGAAAATTGATCTGATCGTCACATATATACAAGAGACCACCAGGATATCCTCTTAGCATACAGCTTAGCTGCTAGTC
This sequence comes from Ranitomeya variabilis, assembly GCF_051348905.1. NCBI lineage: Eukaryota > Metazoa > Chordata > Amphibia > Anura > Dendrobatidae > Ranitomeya > Ranitomeya variabilis. The sequence continues at coordinate 739,199,261 of NC_135232.1, forward strand.
AGGGTCAGTAACCACCACGTCCACCAGATGGCGACACAAATATACCACCACCTTGACGGCTCATAGCTGCAGGGCGCCAGATGGCGGCACATATGGAGGTCTATGGGACCCTATTAGATTTTAACATGCTTCCAATTATCTCTCCACCACTGAACAGTGTGAGAACGCTGCACTTAAAGGGGTTGTCCACTACTATGTTATGGATGAAGGCCGTTTCATCAGATTGGACAGAGTCGGGTCTGAAACCAGCTAATCAGTGACAGTCATAAGTAAACAGGAAATGGAGCCAAAGCAGTACAGCTGCATACACCTTCTATTGGTCATTTTTAGGCACTGCACCCTAGGTCACATGCACTTCAATAGACACTGTGCTGCAGTACCTGATAATGGCCACACACAGTGTGCGGCGCTGTGGTGTTCTCTCTTTCTTCCAGCCTGGTGCCCAATCCCCTCACCAGGACAACCCCTTTAAATCACTACAGGTCTCTATGATGATTATTATGTGCAGGCATCTCTTTCTAGTTCTGCTACCATAGTCAGCCATGTTAGATCTAATTTCACAGTCATGCACAAGCGTCTTACCAATTTATGTCAGTCCGCCTGATTGCTGCGAGCTCTAATCTCGGGTCTTCTCCTTCTCCCCTCTCACAGCATAAATCTCAGACAGAGCCCAGCTGCAACTGCATCCCCCCTCCTCTCTGTCCAGCATTTACGGAGAGGCTCTAGATGATTTTTTGGGGGGTGACCAAGGAGGTTTCTCATAATTTATAAAGATCAGTCAGGGAAAGGCACACTGTAGGGTTAAAGGGGTTGTCCACTACTTTTATACTGATGACCTCTACTTAGGACAGAAAGGGGTTGTGACCCCAGGCATCGCACCCCCCACCGATCAGCGGTTTCTGGCTCTGCCTGAATGTTAATTGCAGGAAAGATATATATCTTGGTACCGTGTTAGCCAGTGGATAGAAAAACATTTAGAATTGAGAGTCCTCAGTGGTTGATACCTTTTAATGGCTAACTGAAAAGATGGTAACAAATTGCAAGCTTTCGAGACTACATACGTCTCTTCATCAGGCAAAGACTAAAACAAATTCTGAAGAATCACATATTTATGCACAACATAGTATAGAAAAAAAAAAAAGGATGTTAGTTGTGGAGTCGAAAGAGCACAGCGCCATTATCTGTATTGTGGCTGCAGTGGGGTACTGCAGATCCTTCCTAATTATCCGATAGGGGCAGATGTGCAGTACCGACTGTGGCCACTATACAGATTATGGAGCTGTGCAGATCTGCAATTCATAACCTGGTTCCAGTATTGGCCAGATGTTATCGGTGGGAGTGCCGGGTGTCATCCCCCCACCGATTTGGAATGGATGGCCTATCCTGTAGAAAAGTAATGGCCAATCCCTTTATAAACTGATTTATGCGTATAAGGATCACTTTGCTGTACAGCGGCTCTGGGCTTGAATCTGACCAGGGATAATATCTGCATGGAGACTCTTTGTTGGGCCCACACTTCAGAGTATAAAGTCTGAGATCAGAGCCCCCACTAGAGCAGTTATATTCCCCCGCACAGTGCTGCAGACTATGTTACCGCTACAGAAAATAATAAGAAATTCATCTTTCCACAATCCAATCCAGAAGTGTCAGACACCGTTCATGTAAGACCGTGGAGACCCCTAGCTGCCATCAGTAGTACTGCACCCCCAATTACATTCTACAACCGTCTCATTACTTCATCTCATCACACATTAATCTCATATAACGGGTCCGACAAGACATTATATCCAGGTTTTTATTTATATATTCTTAATTGGGGGGGGGGGGGGAAATCTAAATCATCAGTTAGGTGAACGCCATCATACTGTACCATCAGTAAGCCATTTTAGAGAAGATAAAATAAGACGACTACACGAAGAAAAATAATTTTAAAATAATCCGATCCTGGAACATAATCCAATTAACAAAATAATAATAATACTAAATAAGTGGATATATTTGAAAAAAAGACCTGGTTATAATTCACTTAAAATTTGGGTATCGCTTCCAAAGTATTAGATAATTGTTATATTAGTGACAGCGGATACATTTCTGTTACAATGTAACATTTTATTTCCTTGGATGACACAGCATCGGTCCGCACCGTGCCATGCCAGGAGTCATGAATATTTGCACCGTGATCCTGGCAGATGCGAATCGCTCAGTCATAGATGTATTTATTCCTGCAGTCACTATACTGAGGGAGCCCTATATTACGCTTTCCTGCATTGATCCAGTGCACAGCGCTCTGATCCCCTAACACTGCGGTATCGGTACCCAGGTTGGAGAAGGGGGGTGCACATATTTATTCCTATGCACCATATCTGATCACATACGGATGCAATCAATCACTGTTGCACCTGCCCCAGCGCTGGCATGGAGTGTAACCTCCTTTGCAGCTCTCCCTGTCTCTGCATCCAGCATGCCAACATGGGAAACAAGGGCAGTTTTTGCAGCAAAAACCCATGGAAAAAAAAAAATGTAAAAGGACATGCACATCCATTCATTTTCCTTAAGTGCTCCCCCCTCCAGAGCACTAAGGTCACCCATCACAGTGCACATTAGCACATTGCACTTACCTTTTCCTCACTTTATTGAATTCTGCGCTGGCTCTTAGCACCAGAGCTCTAGATTCCATTGTAAAATAAAAATAAAATATATATATTAATTAATGCAAATGAAAAAGTAAATTACAAGCAATACTGGTGTGCTGGCGCATAGGTAAGCGAGCAGGTAGGCATGGGATAGGTGCACAGGAGATGGCAGCATGTCATCTGTAGGCTGCTGGGAGGAATGAGGCCATTGCGGTGCTGAGGGGTCAGGGAGGAACAGATGCTGCAGCTGCAGATTCTAGAGCAGACAGCATAGCACCCATAGCACTGCTGTACTCCGGCTGGGTGCCACCAGTGCACAGGGGGACTGTCTGTATAAAGGATTGCCTGAAAGAATGAAAAGGAGCGTATAGGCAGCGCTCACCCCCTGTGCAAATGGTAATGGTTGAGCCCGAGGAGGAGAAAAAAAAAAAAGATCAGGTTGGGCAGTTTTTGCACAGCAGTCTGTGGATGGCATGGAAAAAAATATTGAATTTAAATGTAACATTGTATCATCACCTCCAGATCATCAGTATATACAATGTATCATCACCTCCAGATCATCAGTACATACAAAGGATCATCACCTCCAGATCATCAGTATGTACAATGTATCATCACCTCCAGATCATCAGTATATACAAAGTATCATCTCCTCCAGATCATCAGTATGTATAATGTATCATCTCCTCCAGATCATCATTATATACAAAGTATCATCACCTTCAGATCATCAGTACATACAATGTATCATCTCCTCCAGATCATCAGTATATACAATGTATCATCTCCTCCAGATCATCAGTATGTACAATGTATCATCTCCTCCAGATCATCATTATATACAAAGTATCATCTCCTCCAGATCATCAGTATATACAATGTATCATCACCTCCAGATCATCAGTATATACAAAGTATCATCTCCTCCAGATCATCAGTATGTATAATGTATCATCTCCTCCAGATCATCAGTATATACAAAGTATCATCTCCTCCAGATCATCAGTATGTATAATGTATCATCTCCTCCAGATCATCAGTATATACAAAGTATCATCTCCTCCAGATCATCAGTATGTATAATGTATCATCACCTCCAGATCATCAGTATATACAAAGTATCATCTCCTCCAGATCATCAGTATGTATAATGTATCATCACCTCCAGATCATCAGTATATACAAAGTATCATCTCCTCCAGATCATCATTATATACAAAGTATCATCACCTTCAGATCATCAGTACATACAATGTATCATCTCCTCCAGATCATCAGTATATACAAAGTATCATCTCCTCCAGATCATCAGTATGTACAATGTATCATCTCCTCCAGATCATCAGTATGTACAATGTATCATCTCCTCCAGATCATCAGTATGTACAAAGTATCATCACCTCCAGATCATCAGTATATACAAAGGATCATCACCTCCAGATCATCAGTATATACAAAGTATCATCACCTCCAGATCATCAGTATATACAAAGTATCATCACCTCCAGATCATCAGTATATACAAAGTATCATCTCCTCCAGATCATCAGTATATACAAAGTATCATCACCTCCAGATCATCAGTACATACAAAGTATCATCACCTCCAGATTATCAGTATATACAAAGTATCATCTCCTCCAGGTCATCAGTATGTACAAAATATCATCTCCTCCAGGTCATCAGTATATACAAAGTATCATCTCCTCCAGATCATCAGTATATACAAAGTATCATCTCCTCCAGATCATCAGTATATACAAAGTATCATCTCCTCCAGATCATCAGTATGTACAATGTATCATCTCCTCCAGATCATCAGTATATACAAAGTATCATCACCTCCAGATCATCAGTACATACAAAGTATCATCACCTCCAGATTATCAGTATATACAAAGTATCATCTCCTCCAGATCATCAGTATGTACAATGTATCATCTCCTCCAGATCATCAGTATGTACAAAGTATCATCACCTCCAGATCATCAGTATATACAATGTATCATCTCCAGATCATCAGTATATACAAAGTATCATCACCTCCAGATCATCAGTATATACAAAGTATCATCTCCTCCAGATCATCAGTATATACAAAGTATCATCACCTCCAGATCATCTGTATATACAATGTATCATCTCCTCCAGATCATCATTATATACAAAGTATCATCACCTCCAGATCATCAGTATATACAAAGGATCATCAACTCCAGATCATCAGTATATAGAAAGTATCATCACCTCCAGATCATCAGTATATAGAAAGTATCATCACCTCCAGATCATCAGTATATAGAAAGTATCATCACCTCCAGATCATCAGTATATACAAAGTATCATCTCCTCCAGATCATCAGTATATACAAAGTATCATCACCTCCAGATCATCAGTATATAGAAAGTATCATCACCTCCAGATCATCAGTATATACAAAGTATCATCTCCTCCAGATCATCATTATATACAAAGTATCATCACCTCCAGATCATCAGTATGTACAAAGTATCATCACCTCCAGATCATCATTATGTACAAAGTATCATCACCTCCAGATCATCAGTATATACAAAGTATCATCACCTCCAGATCATCAGTATATACAATGTATCATCTCCTCCAGATCATCAGTATATACAAAGTATCATCACCTCCAGATCATCAGTATGTACAAAGTATCATCACCTCCAGATCATCAGTATATACAAAGTATCATCTCCTCCAGATCATCATTATATACAAAGTATCATCACCTCCAGATCATCAGTATGTACAAAGTATCATCACCTCCAGATCATCAGTATATACAAAGTATCATCTCCTCCAGATCATCATTATATACAAAAGTATCATCACCTCCAGATCATCAGTATATACAAAGTATCATCTCCTCTAGATCATCAGTATGTACAAAGTATCATCACCTCCAGATCATCATTATGTACAAAGTATCATCTCCTCCAGATCATCAGTATGTACAATGTATCATCACCTCCAGATCATCAGTATGTACAAAGTATCATCACCTCCAGATCATCAGTATGTACAAAGTATCATCTCCTCCAGATCATCAGTATATACAAAGTATTATCAACTCCAGATCATCAGTATATACAAAGTATCATCACCTCCAGATCATCAGTATATACAAAGTATCATCTCCTCCAGATCATCATTATATACAAAGTATCATCACCTCCAGATCATCAGTATATACAAAGTATTATCAACTCCAGATCATCAGTATGTACAATGTATCATCTCCTCCAGATCATCAGTATATACAAAGGATCATCACCTCCAGATCATCAGTATATACAAAGTATCATCACCTCCAGATCATCAGTATATACAAAGTATTATCAACTCCAGATCATCAGTATATACAAAGTATCATCTCCTCCAGATCATCATTATATACAAAGTATCATCACCTCCAGATCATCAGTATATACAAAGTATCATCACCACCAGATCATCATTATATACAAAGTATCATCACCTCCAGATCATCAGTATGTACAAAGTATCATCACCTCCAGATCATCAGTATGTACAAAGTATCATCACCTCCAGATCATCAGTATGTACAAAGTATCATCACCTCCAGATCATCAGTATATACAAAGTATCATCACCACCAGATCATCATTATATACAAAGTATCATCACCTCCAGATCATCAGTATGTACAAAGTATCATCACCTCCAGATCATCAGTATGTACAAAGTATCATCTCCTCCAGATCATCAGTATATACAAAGTATCATCACCACCAGATCATCAGTATATACAATGTATCATCTCCTCCAGATCATCAGTATGTACAATGTATCATCACCTCCAGATCATCAGTATGTACAATGTATCATCACCTCCAGATCATCAGTATATACAAAGTATCATCTCTTCCAGATCATCATTATGTACAAAGTATCATCTCTTCCAGATCATCAGTATATACAAAGTATGATCACCTCCAGATCATCAGTATGTACAAAGTATCATCACCTCCAGATCATCAATATATACAAAGTATCATCACCACCAGATCATCAGTATATACAAAGTATGATCACCTCCAGATCATCAGTATGTACAAAGTATCATCACCTCCAGATCATCAGTATATACAATGTATCATCTCCTCCAGATCATCATTATGTACAAAGTATCATCTCTTCCAGATCATCAGTATGTACAATGTATCATTTCTTCCAGATCATCAGTATATACAATGTATCATCTCCTCCAGATCATCATTATATACAAAGTATCACCACCAGATCATCAGTATGTACAAAGTATCATCACCTCCAGATCATCAGTATATACAAAGTATCATCACCACCAGATCATCAGTATGTACAAAGTATCATCACCTCCAGATCATCAGTATGTACAAAGTATCATCTCCTCCAGATCATCATTATATACAAAGTATCATCACCACCAGATCATCAGTATATACAATGTATCATCACCTCCAGATCATCAGTATATACAAAGTATCATCAACTCCAGATCATCAGTATATACAATGTATCATCACCTCCAGATAATCAGTATATACAATGTATCATCTCTTCCAGATCATCAGTATATACAATGTATCATCTCCTCCAGATCATCATTATATACAAAGTATCATCACCACCAGATCATCAGTATATACAAAGTATCATCACCACCAGATTATCAGTATATATAAAGTATGATCACCTCCAGATCATCAGTATATACAAAGTATCATCTCTTCCAGATCATCATTATGTACAAAGTATCATCTCTTCCAGATCATCAGTATGTACAATGTATCATCTCTTCCAGATCATCAGTATATACAATGTATCATCTCCTCCAGATCATCATTATATACAAAGTATCACCACCAGATCATCAGTATGTACAAAGTATCATCACCTCCAGATCATCAGTATATACAAAGTATCATCACCACCAGATCATCAGTATGTACAAAGTATCATCACCTCCAGATCATCAGTATGTACAAAGTATCATCTCCTCCAGATCATCATTATATACAAAGTATCATCACCACCAGATCATCAGTATATACAATGTATCATCACCTCCAGATCATCAGTATATACAATGTATCATCACCTCCAGATCATCAGTATATACAATGTATCATCTCTTCCAGATCATCAGTATATACAATGTATCATCTCCTCCAGATCATCATTATATACAAAGTATGATCACCTCCAGATCATCAGTATATACAAGGTATGATCACCTCCAGATCATCAGTATGTACAAAGTATCATCTCCTCCAGATCATCATTATATACAAAGTATCATCACCTCCAGATCATCAGTATGTACAAAGTATCATCACCTCCAGATCATCAGTATATACAAAGTATCATCACCTCCAGATCATCAGTATATACAAAGTATCATCACCTCCAGATCATCAGTATGTACAAAGTATCATCACCTCCAGATCATCAGTATATACAAAGTATCATCACCTCCAGATCATCAGTATGTACAAAGTATCATCACCTCCAGATCATCAGTATATACAAAGTATCATCACCTCCAGATCATCAGTATGTACAAAGTATCATTACCACCAGATTATCAGTATATATAAAGTATGATCACCACCAGATCATCAGTATATACAAAGTATCATCTCCTCCAGATCATCAGTATGTACAAAGTTTCATCACCTCCAGATCAGTATATACAAAGTATCATCTCCTCCAGATCACCAGTATATACAATGTATCATTTCCTCCAGATCATCAGTATGTACAATGTATCATCACCTCCAGATCATCAGTATATACAAAGTATCATCTCCTCCAGATCATCAGTATATACAAAGTATCATCTCCTCCAGATCATCAGTATGTACAAAGTATCATCACCTCCAGATCATCATTATGTACAAAGTATCATCTCCTCCAGATCATCAGTATGTACAATGTATCATCACCTCCAGATCATCAGTATGTACAAAGTATCATCACCACCAGATCATCAGTATGTACAAAGTATCATCACCTCCAGATCATCAGTATGTACAATGTATCATCACCACCAGATCATCAGTATGTACAAAGTATCATCACCTCCAGATCATCAGTATGTACAAAGTATCATCTCCTCCAGATCATCTGTATATACAATGTATCATCACCTCCAGATCATCAGTATATACTAAGTAGCATCTCCTCCAGATCATCAGTATATACAAAGTATCATCACCTCCAGATCATCAGTATACAAAGTATCATCACCTCCAGATCAGCAGAATATACAAAATATCATCTCCTTCATATCAGCAGTATATACAATGTATCATCTCCTCCAGATCATGAGTATATACAAAGTATCGTCTCCTCCAGATCAGCCGTATATACACTGCTCAATAATAATACTAATAATAATAATAATTTTTTATTTATATAGCGCCAACATATTCCGCAGCACTTTACAATTAAGCGGGGACATGCACAAACAATAAATTCGGTACGAGTTAAGACAATTTAAACAGTGACATTAGGAGTGAGGTCCCTGCTCGCAAGCTTACAATCTACAAGGAAATAGGGGGACACAATAGGTGAAAAGTGCTTGTTATTTCAGGTCAGGCAATTATAATAAATAGGGATTTTCATACAAAGCTGCATGATCCGGTCATCAGCCCATGTGTTTAAGTGCAATAGTCAAGTATCAAGTGCAGTTATCATGTGCATGGAGGGTGTGGAGACAGATGAATATAGGGTGCAGATTCAGAGTAATATTTGGAAGGAGGGAACAGGGCAAAGTTAGTTTACTGAGTAGTTGATGTGGTAGGCTTGTTTGAATAGATGGGTTTTCAAAGCGCGCTTGAATAGGTCGGGGCTAGGTATCAGTCTGATCGTCTGGGGAAGTGCATTCCAGAGAGCTGGCGCAGCACGAGAGAAGTCTTGGAGACGGAGGTGTGAGGTTCGGATTACAGGGGATGTTAGTCTTAGGGTACCGTCACACAGTGGCATTTTCATCGCTACGACGGCACGATTCGTGACGTTCTAGCGATATAGTTACGATCTCGCAGTGTCTGACATGCAGCAGCGATCAGGGACCCTGCTGAGAATCGTACGTCGTAGCAGATCGTTTGAAACTTTCTTTCGTCGCTGGATCTCCCGCTGTCATCGCTGGATCGTTGTGTGTGACAGCGATCCAGCGATGCGTTCGCTGGTAACCAGGGTAAACATCGAGTTACTAAGCGCAGGGCCGCGCTTAGTAACCCGATGTTTACCGTGGTTACCAGCGTAAAAGTAAAAAAAAAACAAACCGTACATACTCACCATCTGATGTCCGTCAGGTCCCTTGCCGTCTGCTTCCCGCTCTGACTGACTGCCGGCCGGAAAGTGAGAGCAGATCACAGCGGTGACGTCACCGCTGCACTCTGCTCTCACTGTACGGCGGCACTCAGTCAGAGCGAGAAGCAGAGACGGCAAGGGACCTGAAGGACATCAGATGGTGAGTATGTACGGTTTGTTTGTTTTTTACTTTTACGCTGGTAACCACGGTAAACATCGGGTTACTAAGCGCGGCCCTGCGCTTAGTAAAACGATGTTTACCCTGGTTACCAGCGAACCTCGGCATCGTTGGTCGCTGGAGAGCGGTCTGTGTGACAGCTCCCCAGCGACCACACAACTACTTACCAACGATCACGGCCAGGTCGTATCGCAGGTCGTGATCGTTGGTAAATCGTATAGTGAGACGGTACCCTTAGGTCATTTGTAGAACAGAGGGCGCGTGTAGGGCGATAGACAGAGATGAGAGAGGAGATATAAGGCGGTGCAGAACTGTGGAGGGCTTTGTGGGTGAGAGAGAGGAGTTTATACTGGACCCTGTAGCGAATGGGTAGCCAGTGTAATGACTGGGACAAGATGGAGGCATCGGTGAAGCGGCTGGACAGAAATATGACTCTGGCTGCAGCATTTAAAATGGATTGGAGAGGAAAAAGTTTGGTAAGAGGGAGACCGATTAGAAGAAAGTTGCAGTAGTCCAGACGAGAATGAATAAGAGCGACAGTAAGAGTCTTAGCAGTTTCAACGGTGAGAAAAGGTTGTTTTCTGGAGATGTTTTTAAGATGCAGGTGACAAGAGTGAGTGAGTGATCGGATATAGGGAGTAAAGGAAAGTTCGGTGTCGAATATGACCCCAAGACAGCGGGCATGCTGCTTGGGAGTTATGGTTGAACCCTCCAGGGTAATTTCGATGTTGGGTAGTAGAAGGGAGAAACACAAGAAGTTCCGTTTTGGAGAGATTTAGTTTCAGGTAGAGGGAGGACATGATGTTAGAGACAGCAGACAGACAATCCTTGGTATTTTGAATTAGGGTAGGGGTGATGTCGGGGGAAGAAGTGTATAATTGGGTTTCATCCGCATAGAGATGATACTGGAACCCAAATCTGCTGATTGTTTGTCCAATAGGGGCCGTGTAAAGAGAAGAGGAGGGGGCCTAGGACTGAGCCTTGCGGAACCCCGATAGTAAGGGGACGAGGAGAGGAAGAGGAGCCGGCAAAAGCCGGCTCAATAAAGTAAAGGGAACACTTAAACAACAGAATATAACTCCAAGTAAATCAAACTTCTGCGAAATCAAAGTGTCCACTTAGGAAGCAACACTGTTTGACAATCAATGTCACATGCTGTTGTGCAAATGGAATAGACAACAGATGGAAATTATTGGCAATTATCAAGACACACTCAATAAAGGAGTGGTTCTGCAGGTGGGGAACACAGACCACATCTCAGTACCAATGCTTTCTGGCTGATGTTTAGGTCACTTTTGAATGTTGGTTGTGCTTTCACACTCGTGGTAGCATAAGACGGACTCTACAACCCACACAAGTGGCTCAGGTAGTGCAGCTCATCCAGGATGGCACATCAGTTCGAGCTGTGGCAAGAAGTGTTATGACCCCAATGGCAGAGGGTCTCTGCAATAAATACCAAGTCTGCAAACACAAAAAACCAGCTCATAGGGCAGTGGTAACTGGGCTGACCGTATATCTAATCCTAGCACCACAAATAGCAGCAGCCGGGGAACGTGCCTACGTTGGTTCTAGACGTCTCGCGCCAGCCGGAGAACTAACTAACCCTAGAAGGGAAAAGATAGACCTTTCTTGCCTCCAGAGAAAAGACCCCAAAAGTTGGATACAAGCCCCCAACATATAATAACGGTGAGGTAAGAAGAAAAGACAAACATAAGAATGAACTAGGTATTTAGCAAAGAGAGGCCCACTGACTAATAGCAGAATATAGTAAGATGACTTATACGGTCAGCAAAAACCCTATAAAAAATATCCACGCTGGATATTCAAGAACCCCCGAACCATCTAACGGCCCGGGGGGAGAATACCAGCCCCCTAGAGCTTCCAGCAAAATCAGGAATCACATTTAGTACAAGCTGGACAAAAAATAAGAGCAATACAAATAACCAAAAAACAAGGAAGCCGGACTTAGCTTAATTTTGCATGAACCAGGACCAGCAGACAGGAGCAAACAGAAAGGACTGATTACAACGATGCCAGGCACCAGACTAAGAATTCAGGAAGTTCATATAGCAACACCCCTGGACTAACGACCCAGGTGGGTGCCAAACTAGGGAAAGACAATCTCAGAGTCATACCACTAGTGACCACAAGAGGGAGCCAAAAAAGTCTAATTCACAACAGTACCCCCCCTTTAAGGAGGGGTCACCGAACCCTCACCAAGACCACCAGGGCGATCAGGATGAGCAGCGTGAAAGGCACGAACTAAATCGGCCGCATGCACATCAGAGGCAACCACCCAGGAATTATCCTCCTGACCATAGCCCTTCCACTTGACCAGATACTGAAGCCTCCGTCTGGAGAGACAAGAATCCAAGATTTTCTCCACCACGTACTCCAACTCGCCCTCAACCAACACCGGAGCAGGAGGCTCAACAGAGGGAACCACAGGTACAACGTACCGCCGCAACAAAGACCTATGGAACACGTTGTGAATGGCAAACGACACCGGAAGATCCAAGCGAAAGGACACAGGATTAAGGATTTCCAATATCTTGTAAGGACCGATGAAGCGTGGCTTGAATTTAGGAGAGGAGACCTTCATAGGAACAAATCGAGAAGACAGCCATACCAAATCCCCAACACGAAGTCGGGAACCCACACCGCGGCGGCGGTTGGCAAAACGCTGAGCCTTCTCCTGTGACAACTTCAAGTTGTCCACCACATGATTCCAAATCTGCTGCAACCTATCCACCACAGAATCTACCCCAGGACAGTCAGAAGGCTCCACATGTCCCGAGGAAAAACGAGGATGGAAACCAGAGTTGCAGAAAAAAGGCGAGACCAAAGTAGCGGAACTAGCCCGATTATTAAGGGCAAACTCAGCCAACGGCAAGAAGGTCACCCAATCATCCTGATCCGCAGAAACAAAACACCTCAAATAAGCCTCCAAAGTTTGATTAGTTCGCTCCGTTTGTCCATTAGTCTGAGGATGAAAGGCAGACGAAAACGACAAATCAATGCCCATCTTAGCACAAAAGGATCGCCAGAACCTGGAAACAAACTGGGATCCTCTGTCAGACACGATATTCTCAGGAATGCCGTGTAAACGAACCACATTCTGAAAGAACAAAGGAACCAGATCGGAAGAGGAAGGCAGCTTAGGCAAAGATACCAAATGGACCATCTTGGAAAAGCGATCACATACCACCCAGATGACAGACATGCCCTGAGACACCGGAAGATCTGAAATGAAATCCATGGAAATGTGTGTCCAAGGCCTCTTCGGGACAGGCAAGGGCAAGAGCAACCCGCTGGCACGAGAACAGCAAGGCTTAGCTCGAGCACAAGTCCCACAGGACTGCACAAATGACCGCACATCCCGCGACAAGGAAGGCCACCAAAAGGACCTAGCCACCAAATCTCTGGTGCCAAAAATTCCCGGATGCCCTGCCAACACCGAGGAATGAACCTCGGAAATGACTCTGCTGGTCCATTTAACAGGAACAAACAGTCTGTCAGGTGGACAAGAGTCAGGTCTACCAGCCTGAAATCTCTGCAACACACGTCGCAAATCCGGAGAAATGGCTGACAAGATTACTCCCTCTTTAAGAATACCAACTGGTTCTGCGACTCCAGGAGAGTCAGGCACAAAGCTCCTTGAAAGAGCATCAGCCTTCACATTCTTTGAACCTGGTAAATACGAGACCACAAAGTCAAAACGGGAGAAAAATAATGACCAACGGGCCTGTCTAGGATTCAGGCGTTTAGCAGACTCGAGATACATCAGATTTTTGTGATCAGTCAAGACCACCACACGATGCTTAGCACCCTCGAGCCAATGACGCCACTCCTCAAATGCCCACTTCATGGCCAGCAACTCCCGATTGCCAACATCATAATTCCGCTCAGCAGGCGAAAACTTCCTAGAGAAAAAAGCACATGGTCTCATTACAGAGCAACCAGGGCCTCTCTGCGACAAAACGGCCCCTGCCCCAATCTCAGAAGCATCCACTTCAATCTGAAAGGGAAGTGAGACATCAGGCTGGCACAAAACAGGCGCTGAAGTAAACCGGCGCTTCAACTCTTGGAAAGCTTCCACGGCTGCAGGAGCCCAGTTAGCAACATCAGAACCTTTCTTGGTCATATCCGTCAAAGGTTTAACAACGCTAGAAAAATTAGCGATAAAACGACGGTAGAAGTTAGCAAAGCCCAAGAACTTCTGAAGACTCTTAACTGTCGTGGGTTGAGTCCAATCATGAATAGCTCGGACCTTGACTGGGTCCATCTCCACCGCAGAAGGGGAGAAAATAAAACCCAAAAAGGGAACCTTCTGTACTCCAAAGAGACACTTTGAGCCCTTAACAAACAAAGCATTCTCACGCAAAACCTGAAACACCATCCTGACCTGCTCTACATGCGAGTCCCAATCATCAGAAAAAAACAGAATATCATCCAGATAAACAATCATAAATTTATCCAGATACTTCCGGAAAATATCATGCATAAAGGACTGAAACACTGAAGGAGCATTAGAGAGCCCAAAAGGCATCACCAAGTACTCAAAATGACCTTCGGGCGTATTAAATGCAGTTTTCCATTCATCTCCTTGCTTAATGCGCACAAGGTTGTACGCACCACGAAGATCTATCTTGGTGAACCACTTGGCACCTTTAATCCGGGCAAACAAGTCCGACAACAGAGGCAAAGGATACTGAAATTTAACAGTGATTTTATTCAGAAGCCGATAGTCAATACAAGGTCTCAAAGATCCGTCCTTCTTGGCCACAAAAAAGAATCCCGCACCAAGAGGGGAAGAGGATGGACGGATATGCCCCTTCTCCAGAGATTCCTTGATATACGAACGCATTGCGGTATGCTCAGGTACAGACAGATTAAATAATCTTCCCTTAGGAAATGTACTACCCGGAATCAAATCTATAGCGCAGTCACAGTCCCTATGAGGAGGAAGAGCACTGGACCTGGACTCGCTGAATACATCCTGATAATCAGACAAATACTCAGGAACTTCCGAAGGAGTAGAGGAAGCAATAGACACCGGTGGGGAATCACCAAGAATTCCCTGACAGCCCCAACTTGACACAGACATTGCCTTCCAATCCAAGACTGGATTATGGGTCTGTAACCATGGCAGACCCAAAACGACCAAATCATGCATTTTATGCAGAAGAAGAAAACGAATCACCTCCCGATGTTCAGGAGTCATGCACATGGTTACCTGTGTCCAAAACTGCGGTTTATTTTCCGCCAATGGCGTAGCATCAATACCTCTAAGAGGGATAGGATTTACCAATGGCTCAAGAACAAAACCACAGCGCTTGGCAAACGACAGATCCATAAGACTCAGGGCAGCACCTGAATCCACAAACGCCATATCAGGGTAGGAAGACAATGAGCAAATTAAAGTCACAGACAAAATAAATTTAGGTTGCAAATTACCAATGGCGACAGGGCTAACAACCCTTGTAAGGCGTTTAGAGCATGCTGATATAACATGTGTAGAATCACCACAGTAAAAACACAACCCATTCTGCCGTCTATGATTTTTCCGTTCATTTCTAGTCTGAATTCTATTACATTGCATTAAATCAGGTGTTTGTTCAGACAACACCACCAGAGGATTAGCAGTTTTGCGCTCCCGCAAACGCCGGTCAATTTGAATAGCCAGCGCCATGGAATCATTGAGACTTGTAGGAATGGAGAAACCCACCATCACATTCTTAATGGCTTCAGAAAGGCCATTTCTGAAATTTGCGGCCAGAGCACACTCATTCCACTGAGTAAGCACGGACCATTTCCGAAATTTTTGGCAATACACTTCAGCTTCATCCTGGCCCTGAGAAATAGCCAGCAAGGCTTTTTCTGCCTGAATTTCAAGATTGGGTTCCTCGTAAAGCAATCCGAGCGCCAGAAAAAACGCATCAATATTCGCCAATGCCGGATCTCCTGGCGCTAGCGAGAAAGCCCAATCCTGAGGGTCGCCCCGCAAGAAAGAGATAACAATTTTAACTTGCTGAGCTGAGTCTCCAGACGAACGGGGTCTCAGAGAAAGAAACAATTTACAATTATTCCTGAAATTCCTAAACTTAAATCGATCTCCAGAGAACAGTTCAGGAATAGGTATTTTAGGTTCAGACATAGGACTACTGGTAACAAAATCTTGTATGCCCTGCACACGAGCAGCAAGCTGATCCACACTTGTAATCAGAGTCTGGACATTCATGTCTGCAGCAAGCTTAAGCCACTCAGAGGTAAAGGGGAGGAAGAAAGAGAGGAAAAAAAAAAAACTCAGAATTTCCTTTCTTATAATCCCACTTCTGCAATGCATTAAACATTCAACTTGGGCCTGGCATACTGTTATGACCCCAATGGCAGAGTGTCTCTGCAATAAATACCAAGTCTGCAAACACAAAAAACCAGCTCATAGGGCAGTGGTAACTGGGCTGACCGTATATCTAATCCTAGCACCACAAATAGCAGCAGCCGGGGAACGTGCCTACGTTGGTTCTAGATGTCTCGCGCCAGCCGGAGAACTAACTAACCCTAGAAGGGAAAAGATAGACCTTTCTTGCCTCCAGAGAAAAGACCCCAAAAGTTGGATACAAGCCCCCAACAAATAATAACGGTGAGGTAAGAAGAAAAGACAAACATAAGAATGAACTAGGTATTTAGCAAAGAGAGGCCCACTGACTAATAGCAGAATATAGTAAGATGACTTATACGGTCAGCAAAAACCCTATCAAAAATATCCACGCTGGATATTCAAGAACCCCCGAACCGTCTAACGGCCCGGGGGGAGAATACCAGCCCCCTAGAGCTTCCAGCAAAATCAGGAATCACATTTAGTACAAGCTGGACAAAAAATAAGAGCAATACAAATAACCAAAAAACAAGGAAGCCGGACTTAGCTTAATTTTGCATGAACCAGGACCAGCAGACAGGAGCAAACAGAAAGGACTGATTACAACGATGCCAGGCACCAGACTAAGAATTCAGGAAGTTCATATAGCAATACCCCTGGACTAACGACCCAGGTGGGTGCCAAACTAGGGAAAGACAATCTCAGAGTCATACCACTAGTGACCACAAGAGGGAGCCAAAAAAGTCTAATTCACAACAAAGAAGGTTTGCTGTGTCTGTCAACGTAGTATCCAGAGGCTGGAGGCGCTACCAGGAGACAGGCCAGCACACCAGGAGACATGGAGGTGGCGTAGGATGGCAACAACCCAGCAGCAGGACCGCTACCTCAGCCTTTGTGCAAGGAGGAACAGGAGAAGCACTGCCAGAGCCCTGCAAAATGACCTCCAACAGGCCGCAAATGTGCATGTGTCTGCACAAATGGTTAGAAACCGACTCCATGAGGATGGTCTGAGTGCCCAACATCCACAGATGGGGGTTGTGCTCATAGCCCAACACCGTGCAGGACGCTTGGCATTTGCCACAGAACACCAGGATTGGCAAATTCGCCACTGGCGCCCTGTGCTCTTCACAGATGAAAGCAGGTTCACACTAAGCACATGTGACAGACGTGACAGAGTCTGGAGACACCGTGGAGAGCGATCTGCTGCCTGCAACATCCTTCAGCATGATCGGTTTGGCAGTGGGTTAGTTATGGTGTGGGGTGGCATTTCTTTGGAGGGCCGCACAGCCCTCCATGTGCTTGCCACAGGTATCCTGACTGGCATTAGGTACCGAGATGAGATCCTCAGACCCCTTGAGAGACCATATGCTGGTGCGGTTGGCCCTGGGTTCCTCCTAATGCAGGACAATACCAGACCTCAAAACCTTGGTGTAACAAAATAAGTAAAAAGCAAGTGCAATTAAATAACTCAGGGTTTTTAGTAATATTGTTTTTGATCAAAAATAGCATAAAAGCCATCCCACCACGACAAGGTAACTCTGATTGGGACGCTCCTACATTGTCTAATATTAAAAACCTTACCATTTTTCAGAGTTGACCTCAGTGTGTGAATAAGGGTAGAGAAAAGGACCAGGTCCCAACCAGTGGAAACCAGTCTAGGGAAGCCTTTAAATGTAATTTCCAGCTCAGGAGAGGGTGGCCACACCCCCGCTTGCACAAAATGCAAAAATACATCATTAGTATAGTTTGTTTGTTTTTTTTTAAATAAAAGCAGCAAGTCTGCACAGGAATTATGATCGCCCAAAAATTGGCACCAAATTATTATGCTCCATCATATTATCATCACTGTCCCCACTGGGGCTCACAATCTACATTCCCTATCAGTCTGTGAAGTAACTCATGCAAGCACAGGGGAGAACATACAAACTTGTCCTTGGTGGGATTTGAACCCAGGACTGCAGTGCCGCAGTGTTAACCAATGAGCCATCGTGCTGCTCTAATACTACTGCCAAATGCAAATATTACACCTAATAAATCAGAAAGGGTGTACAAAAATTCTGCAAAATGATATATATGTATGTATATACAGTGGGGCAAAAAAGTATTTAGTCAGTCAGCAATAGTGCAAGTTCCACCACTTAAAAAGATGAGAGGCATCTGTAATTTACATCATAGGTAGACCTCAACTATGGGAGACAAACTGAGAAAAGAAAATCCAGAAAATCACATTGTCTGTTTTTTTAACATTTTATTTGCATATTATGGTGGAAAATAAGTATTTGGTCAGAAACAAACAATCAAGATTTCTGGCTCTCACAGACCTATAACTTCTTCTTTAAGAGTCTCCTCTTTCCTCCACTCATTACCTGTAGTAATGGCACCTGTTTAAACTTGTTATCAGTATAAAAAGACACCTGTGCACACCCTCAAACAGTCTGACTCCAAATTCCACTATGGTGAAGACCAAAGAGCTGTCAAAGGACGCCAGAAACAAAATTGTAGCCCTGCACCAGGCTGGGAAGACTGAATCAGCAATAGCCAACCAGCTTGGAGTGAAGAAATCAACAGTGGGAGCAATAATTAGAAAATGGAAGACATTCAAGACCACTGATAATCTCCCTCGATCTGGGGCTCCACGCAAAATCCCACCCCGTGGGGTCAGAATGATCACAAGAACGGTGAGCAAAAATCCCAGAACCACGCGGGGGGACCTAGTGAATGAACTGCAGAGAGCTGGAACCAATGTAACAAGGCCTACCATAAGTAACACACTACGCCACCATGGACTCAGATCCTGCAGTGCCAGACGTGTCCCACTGCTTAAGCCAGTACATGTCCGGGCCCGTCTGAAGTTTGCTAGAGAGCATTTGGATGATCCAGAGGAGTTTTGGGAGAATGTCCTATGGTCTGATGAAACCAAACTGGAACTGTTTGGTAGAAACACAACTTGTCGTGTTTGGAGGAAAAAGAATACTGAGTTGCATCCATCAAACACCATACCTACTGAAAAGCATGGTGGTGGAAACATCATGCTTTGGGGCTGTTTCTCTGCAAAGGGGCCAGGACGACTGATCCAGGTACATGAAAGAATGAATGGGGCCATGTATCGTGAGATTTTGAGTGCAAACCTCCATCCATCAGCAAGGGCATTGAAGATGAAACGTGGCTGGGTCTTTCAACATGACAATGATCCAAAGCACACCGCCAGGGCAACGAAGGCGTGGCTTCGTAAGAAGCATTTCAAGGTCCTGGAGTGGCCTAGCCAGTCTCCAGATCTCAACCCTATAGAAAACCTTTGGAGGGAGTTGAAAGTCCGTGTTGCCAAGCGAAAAGCCAAAAACATCACTGCTCTAGAGGAGATCTGCATGGAGGAATGGGCCAACATACCAACAACAGTGTGTGGCAACCTTGTGAAGACTTACTTAAACGTTTGACCTCTGTCATTGCCAACAAAGGATATATTACAAAGTATTGAGATTAAATTTTGTTTCTGACCAAATACTTATTTTCCACCATAATATGCAAATAAAATGTTAAAAAAACAGACAATGTGATTTTCTGTATTTTTTTTCTCCGTTTGTCTCCCATAGTTGAGGTCTACCTATGATGTAAATTACAGACGCCTCTCATCTTTTTAAGTGGTGGAACTTGCACTATTGCTGACTGACTAAATACTTTTTTGCCCCACTGTATATATATATGTATGTGTGTATATATATATATATATATATATATATATATATATATATATATACATATATATATATACATATATACACACACACACACATACATTTATTATTATTATTATTAATTTTTATAGCGCCATTTATTCCATGGCGCTTTACATGTGAAATACGGGGCAAATATAGACAAATACATTAGACATGAGCAAAAAAAACAAGGCACACGGGTACATAAGGAGGGAGGACCCTGCCCGCGAGGGCTCACAATCTGCAGGGGATGGGTGATGATACACTAGGAGAGGGCAGAGCTGGTTGTGCGGCGGTTCAGTAGGTTCAGGATCACTGCAGGCTGTAGGCTTGTCGGAAGAGGTGAGTCTTCAGGTTCTTTTTGAAAGTTTCTATGGTAGGCGAGAGTCTGATGTGCTGGCGTAGAGAGTTCCAGAGTATGGGGGAAGCACGGGAGAAGTCTTGGATGCGGTTGTGGGAAGAAGAGATGAGAGGGGAGTAGAGAAGGAGGTCTTGAGAGGATCGGAGGTTGCGTGTTGGTAGGTACCGGGAGATCATGTCACAGATGTATGGAGGAGATAGGTTGTGGATGGCTTTGTAGGTCATTGTGAGGGTTTTGAACTGGAGTCTCTGGGCAATAGGAAGCCAGTGAAGGGCTTGGCATAGGGGAGAGGCTAGGGAATAGCGGGGAGACAGGTAGATTAGTCGAGCAGCAGAGTGTAGGATGGATTGGAGTGGTGCCAGAGTGCTAGAGGGGAGTCCAGAGAGTAGGAGGTTGCAGTAGTCGAGGCGGGAGATGATAAGGGCATGCACTAGTGTTTTTGTGGTGTCACGGTCAAGGAATGCGCGGATCCGGGAAATGTTTTTGAGTTTGAGGCGGCAGGAGGAGGCAAGGGCTTGGATATGTGGCTTGAAAGAGAGGGCAGAGTCGAGGATCACCCCGAGGCACCGGGCGTGTGGGACTGGGGAAAGTGAGCAGCCATTGACATTGATGGATAGGTCTGGTGGAGGGGTAGAGTGAGATGGGGGAAAGATGATGAATTCTGTTTTGTCCATGTTCAGTTGTAGAAAGCGAGCAGAAAAGAAGGCTGAAATAGCAGACAGACAGTGCGGGATTTTGGTAAGTAAGGAGGTGAGGTCAGGTCCGGATAGGTAGATCTGCGTGTCATCAGCATAGAGATGGTACTGCATACCGTAGGATTCTATGAGCTGTCCCAGACCGAAGGTGTAGATGGAGAAGAGTAGGGGTCCTAGAACAGAGCCTTGAGGAACACCGACTGACAAGGGGCGAGGTGAGGAGGTGGTGTGGCGGAGGGAGACACTGAATGTCCGATCTGTCAGATATGATGAGATCCAGGAAAGGGCCAAGTCTGTGATGCCAAGAGATGAGAGGATTTGTAGCAGAAGGGAGTGGTCCACAGTGTCAAAGGCAGAAGACAGGTCCAGGAGAAGGAGGACAGAGTAGTGTCTCTTGTTAGGGAGTGGTCCACAGTGTCAAAGGCAGAAGACAGGTCCAGGAGAAGGAGGACAGAGTAGTGTCTCTTGTTCCTGGCAGTTAGTAGGTCATTGGTGACTTTAGTTAGGGCAGTTTCAGTTGAGTGATGGGAACGGAAGCCAGATTGTAATCGATCAAAGAGGGAGCAGGAGGAGAGGTGAGAGGACAGTTCAAGATGGATGTGTTGCTCCAGCAATTTGGAGGCATAAGGAAGAAGAGATATCGGGCAATAGCTAGACACAGAGGATGGGTCGAGGGAGGGCTTTTTGAGGATGGGTGTGATCTTGGCATGTTTGAAGGATGAGGGGAAGACACCTGTTGTGAGTGAGAGGTTGAAGAGGTGCGTTAGGGTTGGGATGAAGACCGTGGAAAGGTTAGGGATGAGGTGAGATGGGAGCGGGTCGAGCGTGCAGGTGGTGAGGTGTGATCTCGACAGGAGGGTGGAGAGCTGATCTTCTGTCATGGTGGAGAAGCTGGTTTTGGAGGAGCAGGGGTGAGCAGCTAAGAGGGGCAGTGGGCGCTGTGGGCCAAAGCTTTCTCTGATTGTATCGATCTTCTGTTTAAAGAAAGAGGCAAAGTCTTCAGCAGAAATGAGAGGGGAGGGAGGGGGTGCAGGGGGACGGAGTAGAGAATTGAAAGTGTTGAAAAGCTGTTTAGGGTTGTGAGACAGGGAGGATATGAGAGATGAGAAGTAAGTTTGTTTTGCGGCAGTGAGCGCGGACTTGAAGCTGGCGAGGGACTGCTTGTATGCGGTGAAGTGGTCAGCAGAGCGGGATCGCTTCCATCTTCGCTCAGCGATCCTGGAAGCCCGTCTCAGTTCTTTAGTCAGGCTGGTCAGCCAGGGCTGCCTGTTGACTGTACGAGTTTTGCTATGCATGAGCGGGGCGGCCGAATTGAGTGTTGCTGTTATTGTGGCGTTATAAAAAGCAGCAGCAGCATTTGTGTCATGAAGGGAGGCTATGTCGGTAAGAGGGAGAAGGGACTCAGAGAGTGATTGTAAGTTGAGATGTTTGAGATTTCTGCGAGGGAGTTCGTGGAGTGGGGGTTGCACACTAGGAGAGGAGAGGGAAGAGAATGTCAGTAGGTTGTGGTCAGACAGGGGGAGGGGTGAGTTAGTGAGATTAGTAAGGGAGCAGAGGCGGGTGAAGACGAGGTCCAGCGTGTGGCCATCTTTGTGAGTGGCCTCAGAGGACCATTGAGTGAGGCCAAAGGAGGCAGTCAGTGATAAAAGTTTAGAGGCAGCTGAGGTGGAAGTGTCAATCGGGATGTTGAAATCACCCATGATGATAGTGGGGATGTCAACAGAGAGGAAATGAAGTAGCCATGTGGTGAAGTGGTCGAGAAAGGTGGAGATGGCTAGTTCTGGGGGGCGGTAGATGACAGCCAGCTGGAGGTTGGAGGGGGAATAGATGCGGATGGAGTGCACCTCAAATGAGGGAAGAGTAGCGGAGGGTGGTAGCGGGATTGGAGTGAAGGAGCAGGTGTCAGACAGCAGCAAGCCAACCCCTCCACCACGTTTGTTGGTGGAGCGAGAGGTGTGAGAGAGGTGGAGACCGCCGTAGGAAAGCGCAGCTGGAGAGGCTGAGTCAGAGGGGGTGAGCCAGGTTTCCGTGATGCCAAGGAAGGAGAGTTTGTTGGTGATGAAGAGGTCATGGATAAATGGCAGTTTGTTGCAGACGGAGCGTGCGTTCCATAGTGCTCCAGGTAAGGGGACCGGGGGAGTGGGGGCTGGATGAATGGGTATGAGGTTGTCATGGTTGGGAAAACGTGCGGAGGATCGAGGTAGGGGGTTAGAAATGAGCGTGGGGATGTGTTGAGGTGGGCCGGGATTTGGGGATACATCACCGGCAATGAGGAGTAGCAGACAGAGCGTTAGAAGGTGGGAGCAGGATAGGACATGATGTGGTCGTGTGTGTCTGGAGAAAAAGGATTGTATGTGGAGGAACAGTTCTGAGGATAAGGTGAGATGGCTGGGGAGGATGGAGGAAGAAATGACTAGTTCCTTACAAGGTGGAGGGATTGCAGGAGATTGTAAGAAGGAAAGTAGTATGGGGGTGAATGAGAAAAGAAACCGAAACATTGTAGTGGTTTGGTGTTCTGTTACCTTCCAGTGAATTCCAGTCCAATTCAGTCTAATTCAAATTCATAATTAAAAAGATGTAATTTAAAAGATGGAAGATAAAAGATGAAATGCAGCAGACTGCGTCTGTAGCAGACGCCTGCATGTGAATATATCCCCAGTTAAGGGCATTCAGGTGTGAATGAGGAGGTGGCTGGGTATGGGAGACCAGATGTAGCGAGTTAAGCAGAGGTCATAAAGAGAGGGAGGGGTTGGATTGACCACTCAGAGAGATGCCAGAATAACACAATGAGATATATGGAAGAGGTCATGGAAACAGGCTGATAGGTAAGAAAGCATACTAAAAAGGATTATATGTGCTGCACCAAGACACTCAGATCCAGGGAAGGCATAGAAAATTCAATGCAATATACAGAGACATTCAGGAGCCAGGGAGAGCTTTCAGAGAATATGAACGATAACAAAAACCATTTTCTCTATTCATGGTTAGTGGTTGGGTGAAGCGATTTATTGTCAAACTACTGTGTTTTCTCTTTTTAAATCATAATGACAACAAAAAACATCCAAATGACCCTGATCAAAAGTTCACATACCCTGATGATTTTGGCCTCATAACATGTACAGAAGTTGACACAAATGGGTTTGAATGTCTACTAAAGGTAACATTCTCACCTGTGACCTGTTTGCTTGTAATCAGTGTGTGTGCATAAAAGCTGAGAGAGCTTCTGGGATCCAGACAGACTCTTGCATCTTTCATCCAGCCACTGACGTTCCTGGATTGTGAGTCATGGGGAAAGCAAAAGAATTGTCAATGGATCTACAGGAAAAGGTAGTTGAACTGTTTAAAACAGGAAAGGGATACAAAAAGATATCCAAGGAATTGAAGAAATCTGATGTGTGTCCTGCTGCTAATTCCACTCAATCAGTCTTGACTACCTTGCCCCTGTTTATTACCAACCAGCAGCAGTTCTCCAGTCCGGAGGACATCCCGATGTCTTTTGCTGTAGATCCTTGACAGGTGGATCAGTGAATTGATGTCTCATTCGTTTTTCGCATACAGCTTGATTTCATCCATGTAGAGAAGGTGGTTGATGGTGCTTCCACTCTTGAACTTGCATCCATAGCCAGATTCTGTAATTATCTGACTGAGGGGGTTCAAGCCTATGCAGAACAGCAACGGGGACAGTGCATCACCTTGGTATATGCCGCATTTGATGGTCAATTATGCTAGTTGTCTTGAGTTGACTTCCAATGTTGTTCTCCATTGCCCCATTGAGTTTCTGTGGAAGGTTCTTAATTTCCTGTTGACATTGTAGAGAGCCAAGCATTCACAGATCCATGTGTGTGACATTGAGTCATAGGCTTTCCTGTAGTCACTCCAGGCTGTGCTGAAATTGGTCTGTCTGGATCTTGAGTCTTGAGCGATTGCTCTATCTACTAGGAGCTGGTGCTTGGAGCCTCTGGTGTTGGTCCCAATGCCTTTCTGAGCTGGATTCATGTACTGGTTCATATGGTTCTGTAGCTTGGTGGCTATGATGCCTGACAGGACTTTCCATGTTGTTGTATGGCAGGTTATTGGGTGGTAATTGGATGGAACTTCCTTGTGTTAGCCAATCTGGGTGGTGGACAGCTTCTAGCAGTTGGTTCATCTGCTTTACAATGCGTTCATGTACCGCTGTTAATTTCTTTAGCCAGTAGGTGTGGATCATGTCTGGGCCAAGTGCTGTCCAGCTCTTCATGTTCTTGACACGCTGTTGGATGTCTGCTTCTGTACTTGTGACTAGGTGGTTGCTGTGTTTCATTCTCAGATCTTGCAGCCACATTGCACTGGTGTTGTGTGTTTTTTCCTTCTCCCAAATGTTCCTCCAATATTGCTCAGTCTCTGCTATTGGTGGAGTTGCTGCCTTTGTGCTGTTACTCTGTAGTTGGGAGTACACCTTGGATGGTTCTTTGGAAAACAGGGCATTTATCTGCTTGGCCTCAGCTTCTCTAGTTTATCTACCTAGTCTTGCAGCGAATGCTGCGAGCCTTTGTTCAGCCCTTTGTACGTGTCTAGCTTGGTCTTATTCTTGATCTTTACACCCTTCTGTATTTCTGTTAGTTGACTGACTTCCCTTCGTGTCACCTTGATGTTTGTCCCCAGTCTTCTTTTCCAAGGGGGGCACGTACTTCTGCTGTTTTTGCTGGTTGTATAGCCAAGCATTTCCATGATTGCTCAGGCAGTAGCATAGATTAGAAATGAACCCTTAAAAAATTTCCTTCAGACCAGATTATATTAAATAAAATATATTTTTTATTAAAAATAAATTGCAATCACAGTAGCATAGATTAGTTTGAGTTATGGTGGTGGTAGGTATTGATGCAAGTGCTCTATTGGCATCTTCTAGCATACTGTCTGGTGGTGTTTCTTTGCTGAGCTTTAGCAGTTGATCTCTGGAATTGATGGTATTTAGTTTATCTAAGATCTTCTGTTTCAGATCAGCTGCAGTGCTTTCTAGTTGTAGGATTGGATCAGGCTCTTCAGGGGGTTGCACATGTTGTTCTTCCAGATCTTTATGTGGGGCGGATCTGCAGTGAAGTTGATCCATCTCAAGTTGTGATAATAGCTTTCTGTTTACGATATTGAAACGTTGGGTGACTAGTTGTTTCTCAGTCAATGGAGATGCAGGTCTTGTATCCATCCAGAGTTTCCTCATACGCTTCATATATCCTCTCTCATTTGGTCTGCTGTTATAGTAGCATTTCATCAGATCCAGGTTTTCTTGCCTTGTCCATGTATGGTTTGTTCCAGTAGCCCATTTATCATTAGATTGTCCTGGTTCCTCAACATCTGACGCAAACCTTGTTAATCCACGCAACATCCGAGCCGGTATGAATCTCTTTGTTCGTGACACTCTCATGTTTATTGAGGTAGGCACTATAGTGTTAGTAGTCCTGCCCAAGGACCACTACTGGTTTATTATTTCCAACAGGGCAGAGCTGGAATTTGAACCTCAGTCTTGCATGTTGGTGGTTGTGCACTTTAACCACTAGTATAGAGTATATATATATATATATATATATATATATATATATATATATATATACACACTTCTGCAGCTATTTTATTTCCTAAATGCATCTAAAATAAAAAAGAATAGCTTTATGAATAGAAGATTGTGTTTTCTGTACACAGCTCCCATGTAAGTCTGATCCGGCAGGCGCTTCACCTACATCATTTCTTCATAGACAAAAGCAAACATAGATTTAATAAAGAGCTCCCCGTCTGCGTCTAGTTCCTCATTTAGTCTGTGCTTTTTTGTTAACTTTACTTAGTGTTGATTATACGGATGTTTTTTGTCATTTGCAAAAAGTTGCTAAATTGTCGCGTACTGAGGCTATGTGCACACGTCAGGATTTCTTGCAGAAATTTTCCTGACAAAAACCGGACATTTCTGCCAGAAATCCGCATGCGTTTTTTTCGCGTTTTGACACTTTTTTTTTGTGCGTTTTTTCCAAATGCATAGAATTGCGGGAAAAACGCGGAAAATCCACAAAATTAATGAACATGCTGCTTTTTTTACCGAGATGCGTTTTTTTCGCGGAAAAAAACGCACCATGTGCACAAAACATGCAGAATGCATTCTAAATGATAGGATGCATAATGCATGCGTTTTTAATGAGTTTTTATAGCGTTTTTATCGCGAAAAAAACCTGAACAAAATGCAAAAAAACCTGAACTTGTGCACATACCTTCATGCCCTAGTGGAGGACAAAATCTTGTTTGGTTTATATTGTCACACGTCCGTCTTCAACCTTGCAAAACTAATAGGAAGCAACTTTTTGCTCTAAGAATAAAAAAGGACAAAAAAAGTCACTCAAAATACATTCTCCAGCGTGCACCATTTTGCCGAATTTGGCACAAAAATGCTACAAATATCACAAAACATAAAAGTCAGTTTAAAAAAAATGCAAATAATATATAAGCTCAAAGGAGTATATAGCTTGTAACTACAGAAACATATCTGTCTGCACAGAAGCTGTATTCCTAAACCAGTAGGGGCCTGATTGATCATTTGTGCTTTTTATTTTATGTCACTCTTCTTTTTTTATTTTGTAGCATTTGCTGTGTTCTTTTTTTATGGCAAATTGATTAAAATGGCGCACACAGTTCATTAATTTTGAGAAAAGTAAAAAAAAAAAAATAGTTTTTTTTCTGTCCATTCTCTTTTTAGAGCAAAAATATTGTTCAAATTGTCACAAAACTTGCTTAAAAAAATTCTGATATGTATCACTTTAGAGAGGAGCAGGAATACATTTGCAACTTTTTTGAAAAGTCACAGATGATGAATCGGAAAAAATCTGAGATCTGAAAACCGTAAACATTACCAAGAGCGTCAACATTTAGAAATAAAAGAAAAACAAAAAAACTAGGATACATACATAGTTAAAAAAGTCACAAAGGGAAAGATGAATTTGCTCCAAACAAAAATAAAAAAAGGCAGAAAACACAAAACGTTAGGCAAGAAACAGGCACATCTGCAGTAATGAATGGGGCCTAAGATATTTTATTATTTTTTATTATTATTTATTACTATTTGCAAAATTGTTTAATTTTTATTTTTTTCGGTGCTTTGGTCATCACCTGCCCCAGCTCACAAGCAAGATTTCATCAAGTCATCTAAAAATTTTATTACGTGGCAAATTTACAGGACAATATTGCCGGGACATGCTACAAGTCACCGTTATGCCTGATACTTGGCATTTCTAGGGCAAATATTCCTACTGAAATCCAATGGGGAAATGCTAAATATGAAAACAGCAAAAACAGCATGTACTAACAACAAAGAAGAAATAAAAAGCTTCTAAAGTCTATTTATTTATAAAATAAAGGGGCACCAACAACAACAACAAAAACCTTTAACCTTTGCTCCAAACCAGGCATGAATTGAGCAGAGGTCGAGTATGAGCAACTCCGCTCCATTGTCTATGGGGCTGCAGGAGACAGTCAAGTACAGGGCTCTGAAATCCATTATCGTGATTGATGAGGGTCCCGGGGGTCAAATCATGTACATAAATAGCCAAGAGAATCCTTTATAGAATAAATTAAAACATAACTTTTAATACCATTATTATAAAAACATTTTATGGACACAACAAAACGTGATAAAGTGCAAACAGTGCATACCAGCGCTCAATAAAAAAATGGTTTTGTCTCACCAAATTGATGATTAATTCTTGACAGGAGTGAATTGATGCTTTAAGGGGGAAGGGGGAGGAAGACAATAACTATACTACCCCAGTCGTGCCCCTGTGTTGCTCCTGCCCTGACAAGGGCAGTACCCAAGTCAGGCTAAATATTTGTACCCACCACAAAAGGAATTAAACTACCCTACGCGTTTCCTCTCACGTCAGTGAGACTCATCAGGGGAAATACAAGATTGTGGGATATGCTATTCAGAAAAAGCGCCCCTCCATCGGGAGGTAGCTGCTATGTGTCCGATGCTTCCGGTTTCTAGCATAGACTAAATGGTAGGGTGAGACACAGGGCGGCAATATACCCCCTTATATAGTTTCCTGTTCCTCTGAGCAAATAATTGTATGGCGTCCTACCTCTCTTACATTAGGACCACATGGCGTTCAATGGCGTTGCACCGCCATTGTTATAAGTAGGTGTCTCCGTGTCGGAGGTGCTGCGTTCTAACCCGCAGCACATGCAGTAAGGAAAACACGCCGCCGTCACTTCCGGTTTGCGCTGCCCGGACCCATGTTCATTGCGCACGCGCAACTCCAATCAGGAGAAAGTGGACGAGAAAAACGGTTCCTGTACAGGCAGAGTACCCGTCTCCTAGGTAACGCGCATATCATAGCGGTTACAATCATGACGCCCACATTCACTTATGTGCTCATTATCGGCAATATATAAAGACATACAATATGAGTACTAATAACTTTTAAAGGTGTCCCTGCTATTCTTAAGCTGTTCTGCCCATATAAAATGCTCCCAGAAAGACAAGGGGGCTTGAACCAATGTTATAATAAACACCTGGATATTATTGAAAAAGGTGCCCATATTCATATAAATGCCCATATACTGGATATTATATCCAGATGTGTTTATGTTAATGCTTATTATTACCATATACCGGAGACACATATTTATACTCCATAATAAAGATGGTATATTACGTTGACTCAATTTTACTGATAAACAGTACTATAAATATGGCAACAAGCCAAGAACCACATCAATACCAATTTAGATTTAAGATATTAGTAGGATATAGCCTAAATAGGTCAGGGCACGGTAGTTATGTGAAAAAGCTACCTAGACCCCATGAAACAAATACGTGTCTCTGGAGTTATAGAACATCGTGGTTCTTCGTTCCAATAAAATGGGATAGAGTAAGTAAAGCAGTAACTATATAAGGGACAAATAACAGATCTTTCATACATGAGGAAACCATATAAATGGGGGAAAAAAAACCCCTTCAATCAGAGCAGTCCATAAAAGATAATTCTCAATTTCTGCCATATATGTTTAGGCCAGAGAAATGGATATATGTAAGATATGGCAGTGGCTGATATCCTACTAATTCCTTCTTAATAGAAGGCCTAAAGTCTGTTTTATTAGCTAGACATTTCTAAAAGACAAAATTCCAACACACCAACCTATAAATGTACAGCAATAGACTATATCGAGTTTCTATTCAAAGGAAACAACTGTAGCTTAGTTGCTCATTTAAGCCATATGGATGGCACGTATTAAGGCGAAATATCCACCTGGATTCCCTTTGGAGCAGAATCCTATCGTAATCTCCACCTCTTCTCGGTGGCGTCACTTTCTCAATACCCATAAATTGTATGGCCCCCATGTCCCCAGTATGTGAACCATTAACGTGTCTTGCCACAGATGTATCTCTTTTATTGCGGATGTCGCCCAGATGTTCTCCTATCCTCCTCCTAAATTCTCTTATGGTTTTACCCACATAGGCCTTGCCACATCTGCAGATGATACGGTAGATTACGCCCTTGGTTTTACAATTGATGAAGTCTCTGATCTCAAAAGACTCACCGGCGCTTTCAAAACTCCTACCCACCAGGATGTGCTCACAGGCAATGCATTCCCCACAGCGGTAGCATCCCTTCGTTCTGGCAGGTAGCCATGTTCCCCTAACCGTAGGTGTAACAAAATGACTGTGTACCAAGCGGTTTCCCAACGTCCGGCTCTTTTTATAGGTGATCTGTGGTCTCTCACCTATAAACTCTCTGATGTCCTCATCCATCTGGAGGATACCCCAGTGTTTCTGGATTACCTCTCTGACCATATGGGCTCCATTATCAAACGTGCAAATAAGTCGAGCCTTCCCTGCCGAATTCTCAATTCTTTTTTTGGGGACCAAAAGTCCTCTCCTGTCTTGATTAATGGCATGTTTAAATGCTTCCCTGAGTATATGGTCAGGATAGCCTCTGGTACGAAACCTTTGATGGAGATCGTCTGCCTTGTTTTTAAATTCTTTTTCATTTGAGCAATTCCTTTTTAGCCTAAGGTACTGACCCTTAGGTATACCTTTTTTCAAGGAATAAGGGTGATGACTGTCCCACTTTAACAAGGAATTTGTGGAGGTTGATTTACGAAAAATGGTAGTCTCCAAGGTATCGCCCCTCTCTGATTTTGTAATCAGGACATCCAGGAAGGCCAGTTGTTTTAAATCAATTTCATACGTAAACCTCAGGCCCATCTCATTATGGTTCAGGAAGTCAATGAGCTCCTCAAATTCAACCACAGTACCCCGCCATAGTATGAAAACATCATCTATGAACCTGACCCAAAGGTCAA
Organism: Ranitomeya variabilis; assembly: GCF_051348905.1. Taxonomy (NCBI): domain Eukaryota; kingdom Metazoa; phylum Chordata; class Amphibia; order Anura; family Dendrobatidae; genus Ranitomeya; species Ranitomeya variabilis. The sequence continues at coordinate 739,230,885 of NC_135232.1, forward strand.
TTTTACTAGTCAGATTCATAGATATGTCTGAAAAAACGATGGTGTCCTCCCACCAGCCCAGGAACAAGTTGGCATAACTTGGCGCACATGGATTACCCATTGCAGTGCCCCTGAGCTGGTGGAGGACTTTACCATCAAAACAAAAATAATTCTGATTCAGGACAAAATCAAGAAGAGAGATAACCAGCCTATTGTGGGGGACACACTGAAGACCTCTTGTAACCAAAAAATGTTCGACACCTCTCATGCCAAATTTGTGTGGGATAGAGGAATAAAGTGCCTCAATATCAATGCTAGCAAGAAACACACCTGGTTCCACATTGATGTTCTCAAGTTTACTCAATAGGTCAGCCGTGTCTCTTACGTACGATGGTAAGGAGCTCACAAAGGGTCTAAGTATCTCATCTAGGTACACACCTACATTATGACTTATGCTCCCTATACCTGATACTATTGGTCTACCCTTAAGGGGGCGGACCCCCTTATGCAATTTTGGAAGTGCATAAAAAGTGGCCGCCACCGGGTGTTTTGGGAGAAGAAATTCCCAATTTCGTGTTCTGCCTGACTGATCAATTGGTCAGTCCTGGCCTCATCCAGGATATTTTTCAAATCACTCTTGGTTCTCTCTATTGGATTATTTGGGACTCTGACATATGTTGTTTGGTCACTTAGCAAGGATAAACACATCTCTTTATATCCGTTAGTATTCATTATGACGGGGGTCAAATCAGTAAGATCTCATCTATCCTATGGATGGGGGATAACGTGTAACCATGGCAAAAACCCTTTTAACCACCATGTTTACAACAACACTTCTTCACTTCCATATCTCATCAGTAGATCCAGCTGAGCCCCCCAAAAATTGTAACAAACTACAACTCCCAACTTACTTTGGGAGTATTACTTTCCTAAAAAAAAAAGTCCATGAAATGGAAGCGAGAAGTGGTCCTGTCTTCCTATGGGGATTTCTTACATACACTGTGTTCCAAATTATTATGCACAAAGAGTTTAGGAGTGATAAGGTTAGAATTTTTTTGTTTGTCATTTAAACTCATTGATGGTGATGTGTGTCAGGGCTCTTTATATCACTGAAAGCAATTGCAGATACCTGTGCACATTAGTTTGGCAGGTGTGTCCAAATAAAGGCAAGACTACAAAAGAAGGCTGTTCCACATTATTAAGCAGCCTACATTTTGGGCCAAAATGGGGAAGAAAAAGGATGTGTCGGCTGCTGAGAAGCAACAAATTGTGGAGTATTTAGGTCAAGGCATGACTACAATCAACATTGCCAAGACACTTCATCGTAATCATCGCACAATCAAGAAGTATGTAGCTGATTCCCGGCACACACGTGTGCGTGCTGATAAGGAAAAATTGAGGGCTCTTCCCTACAGGCAATTGCGTAAGGTTAAAAGAGCAGCTGCAAAAATGCCTTGTCATAGCAGCAGACAAGTTTTTGAAGCTGCTGGTGCCTTTAAGGTCCCCAGAACAACAAGATGCAGGGTCCTTCAGAGGTGCGTAAGCCATCCTGTCGACCACCTCTATCCACTGCACACAATCAGAAATGGCTCCAGTGGGCCAAACGATACATGAAGACTGACTTCCAAACTGTTTTGTTCACCGATGAGTGCCGTGCAACGCTCGATGGTCCAGATGGATGGAGTGGAGGATGGCTGGTTGATGGACACCCCATGAAAACACTGCTAAGGTGCCAACAAGGAGGAGGTGGAGTAATGTTTTGGGCTGGAATCATGGGGAGAGAGATTGTCTGCTCCTTTATGATCCCTGAAGGGGTAAAGATGAACTCCATAATCTATGTTGAGTTTCTAAAACAACACTTCCTGCCATGGTTCAAGAGGAAGAACCGTGCTTTCCGCAGCAAGATCATTTTCATTCATGATAATGCACCGTCTCATGCTGCAAAAAACACATCTGCATCTCTGGCTGCTATGGGCATAAAAGAGGACAAACTTATGGTGTGGCCACCATCTCCCCCTGACCTCAACCCCATTGAGAACCTCTGGAGCATCATCAAAAGGAGTGTCTATGATGGCGGGAGGCAGTTCACATCTAAGCAACAGCTCTGGGAGGGTATTCTGTCCACATGCAAAACAATTGAAGCTGAAACCATCCAAAAACTGACAAATTCAATGGACGAGAGAGTTCAGAAGCTTATTTTGAACAAGGGGTCCTATGTGCAAATGTAACATCACCTAGAATAAAGTTTTCACTTGAAAACTGTTTGATTTCATTTTGTAATAAGCTGATAATGCTTATAACTTCACAATTGGCCATTTTTTTGTTCAAAATAAAATAAAAAAGGTTGAAAACTCTGCTGTGCATAATAATTTGGAACATGCATTTTGAGTGTTTTTTTTTTTTTTTAAAAGATACTGTTTTCATAGGCAGTTTGTTCCAAAACATTGCAATTATACTAGAATAGTAGATGACTGGAAAATAACAATGACTGCAATTCAGATAGGTATTTTAGAGAAAATATGAGGAAATATTATTTGCATAATAATTTGGAACACAGTGTAAATGCATGTATTTTCAGCTAAAAATCAATTTTACAATTGGGATTCAAAAAAGTTTTGCACCCTTTACATTCTGTATCCTCAGTGCTGCACGGTCTGCGGGAGGAGTTAATTCAACTGGTCCAATGGGAGAGATTGCAACTATTTTATTGTTTTCTGATCTCCTCTCAGCTGATTAATGACCACAGACAACATAAAGTTAAATGTGTCAGGAGACAAACAGCCTGTAAAGCAAAATTGTATTTTTTAAGGCCCTGATCACATGTAGCATAAATGCAGCTACAGTTTTACATGTATTTTTTTTTCATACTCACCATAATTCCATAAAAAAACACAAAAAAAAAACCTGTCCACAAAATAGAAAACCCCTTTAATTCTTGCTTTAAGATTTCACGTTCCTTTTTGTAATGAAACACAGACTGGATGGAACAAGTGAAAGACATTGAGATACAATCGGAACAGAAGCGAGCATTTACAGGCTTTGACAGTTTTCTATAAGGTTTCTCCCGGACCTTTTTGCACGTTTCTCCCTCACCGTTGCTACCTGCAGTCAGTGACTAGGAACCCTTGTTTACCCTGGTAAAGACTGATGTCATTGTTATCTCACAGCTGAGGTTTTGTTACAATTATACCCAGTCTAAAGAAAACTCTACAGGTTTCTTACCTTAACAAATTGCTACAATGTATCAGACAGAAGTTACATTCTTGGGACTGGATACATTTGCAGATATCAGAACAACACCTGTGATAGGGAATGCAAAAAGTATAAATATTAGGGAAAAAAATTAGATCTGTGGTTTTAATTTTTGCACGTAATCAAGAGTGACGCTATTCATTGTCAGCAAGTAAAGAGCTTCATTCTTTTTTTTGCTTTCATTACAGAATCTTTTTCCTTTTGCATCTTCCTCCCCACATTACATATAGATGCTCCTTTTAGTGATGTGTACCGGCCTATCGCCCCATTCTCCTTGTCTTCTGTCAGTAGCTTTATTTTCCATTTTCATTCTACGATGTCAACCGTTTTCTACAGCAGAGAAAGTATCTGGATACGAGGTTAATTGGATCCCCATGGCAACCTACAGCTAACAGAGCAACTTCAACAATAGCAGTGAACACTCCTCAACGTTAGGTGGCGCCAGAAAAAGATAGATAGGTTATTTTACTCCTGTTTGCAGCGCTTTTAACAATTAAAGCAGAAGGCGCATGTACACAGTGACTGCACCAGCAAAACAGTGAGTGCGGCTCTGGAGTATAATACAGGATGTAACTCAGGATCAGTAATGTAATGTATGTACACAGTGACTGCACCAGCAGAATAGTGAGTGCAGCTCTGGGGTATAATACAGGATGTAACTGAGGATCAGTAATGTAATGTATGTACACAGTGACTGCACCAGCAGAATAGTGAGTGCGGCTCTGGGGTATAATACAGGATGTAACTCAGGATCAGTAATGTAATGTATGTACACAGTGACTGCACCAGCAAAACAGTGAGTGCGGCTCTGGGGTATAATACAGGATGTAACTCAGGATCAGTAATGTAATGTATGTACACAGTGACTGCACCAGCAGAATAGTGAGTGCGGCTCTGGGGTATAATACAGGATGTAACTCAGGATCAGTAATGTAATGTATGTACACAGTGACTGCACCAGCAGAATAGTGAGTGCGGCTCTGGGGTATAATACAGGATGTAACTCAGGATCAGTAATGTAATGTATGTACACAGTGACTGCACCAGCAGAATAGTGAGTGCGGCTCTGGGGTATAATACAGGATGTAACTCAGGATCAGTAATGTAATGTAGGTACACAGTGACTGCACCAGCAGAATAGTGAGTGCAGCTCTGGGGTATAATACAGGATGTAACTCAGGATCAGTAATGTAATGTATGTACACAGTGACTGCACCAGCAAAACAGTGAGTGCAGCTCTGGGGTATAATAATAATAATAATAATAATAATTTTTATTTATATAGTGCCAACATATTCCGCAGCGCTTTACAACTTATATAGGGGACTTGTACAGACAGTAGACATTACAGCATAACAGAAATCACAGTTCAAAACAGATACCAGTAGGAATGAGGGCCCTGCTCGCAAGCTTACAAACTATGAGGAAAAGGGGAGACACGAGAGGTGGATGGTAACAATTGCTTTAGTTATTTGGACCAGCCATAGTGTAAGGCTCGGATGTTCATGTAAAGCTGCATGAACCAGTTCACTGCCTAAGTATGTAGCAGTACAGACACAGAGTGCTATTAACTGCATAAAGTGTATGAGAACACGATGCAAGGAACCTGATTATGTGTTTTGGTTTTTTTTTCTATTTTTAATAGGCCACACAGGGATAGTTAGGTTAATGCGTTGAGGCGATAGGCCAGTCTGAACAAATGCGTTTTTAGGGCACGCTTAAAACTGTGGGGATTGGGGATTAATCGTATTAACCTAGGTAGTGCATTCCAAAGAATCGGCGCAGCACGTGTAAAGTCTTGGAGACGGGAGTGGGAGGTTCTGATTATTGAGGATGCTAACCTGAGGTCATTAGCGGAGCGGAGGGCACGGGTAGGGTGGTAGACTGAGACCAGAGAGGAGATGTAGGGTGGTGCTGAGCCATGGAGTGCTTTGTGGATGAGGGTAATAGTTTTGTACTGGATTCTGGAGTGGATGGGTAGCCAGTGTAATGACTGGCACAAGGTAGAGGCATCGGCATAACGGTTGGTGAGGAATATGATCCTGGCAGCAGCATTCAGGACAGATTGGAGCGGGGAGAGTTTGGTAAGAGGGAGGCCGATTAGTAGAGAGTTACAATAGTCCAGACGGGAATGAATAGGTGAAACAGTAAGAGTTTTTGCAGAGTCGAAAGTAAGAAAAGGGCGAATTCTAGAAATGTTTTTGAGATGCAGATAAGAAGAGCGAGCCAGTGATCGGATGTGGGGGGTGAATGAAAGCTCGGAATCAAGGATGACCCCAAGGCAGCGGGCATGTTGCTTTGGAGTAATGGTGGAACCGCACACGGAGATGGCAATGTCAGGCAAAGGTAGGTTAGTAGAGGGAGAGAACACGAGGAGTTCAGTTTTTGACAGGTTCAGTTTCAGATAGAGGGAGGACATGATGTTAGAGACAGCGGTAAGACAATCACTGGTGTTTTCTAAGAAGGTCGGAGTGAAAGCAGGAGAAGAGGTGTATAATTGAGTGTCATCAGCATAGAGATGGTACTGGAAACCAAATCTACTGATTGTTTGTCCAATAGGGGCAGTATACAAAGAGAAGAGGAGGGGGCCTAGGACTGATCCTTGAGGAACCCCAACAGTGGGGAGGGAGAGGGAGGAGGAACCAGCTAAACATACAGTGAAGGATCGGTCAGAGAGATAGGAGGAGAACCAAGAGAGAACGGTGTCCTTGATGCCGATGGAGCGGAGCATAGTGAGGAGGAGCTGATGATCCACAGTGTCGAATGCTGCGGAAAGATCCAAGAGAATTAGCATGGAGTAGTGATCATTAGATTTTTCTGTTAGTAGGTCATTAGAGACTTTAGTGAGGGCAGTTTCAGTAGAGTGTAAAGAGCGGAAGCCAGATTGAAGAGGGTCGAGAAGAGAGTTATCTGAGAGATAGCGGGTAAGACGGGAGTGGACCAGGCGTTCCAGGAGTTTAGAGATGAAGGGAAGATTAGAGACAGGTCTATAATTAGCGGCACAGTTTTGGTCGAGGGAGGGTTTTTTAAGTAATGGATGTATGATGGCATGCTTAAATGAGGAGGGAAAAATACCGGAAGTGAGAGAAAGGTTGAATATTTTTGTTATGTGAGAGGTGACAGCCGGGGAAAGGGACTGGAGGAGATGTGACGGAATGGGGTCACTGGTGCAAGTGGTCGGGCGAGAAGATGCAAGGAGCCTGCTTACTTCTTCTTCAGTAACTGGTTCAAAGTCAGAGAGTGAACTAGATGCAGTGGGGGAGGGAGGACAGTGCCTGGTATGAAGAGATTGGGAGAGGATTTCCTGTCGAATGTGGTCAATTTTTTTCTTTGAAGTAATTGGCCAGATCGTCAACGCGGAGATCTGTGGTTGGGGCCTGCTCTCTTGGGTTGAGTAGGGACTGGAAAGTGTCGAAGAGACGTTTAGGGTTATTGGACAGTGAGGTGATGAGGGTGTTGAAATAGGTTTGTTTGGAGAGGTGAAGGGCAGAGTTGTATGTTTTTAGCATGAACTTATAATGGATGAAATCTTCGGGTAAATTAGATTTTCTCCACAGATGTTTGGCGCACCTGGAGCACCGCTGCAGGAAGCGTGTTTGCAGCGTGTGCCACGGTTGTCGCCATCTGTGTCGAGTTGCTCTATGTATAGGAGGAGCAGCTTCATCCAGGGCACTTTGCAGGGTTTCATTGTAATGGTTCAGAGCAGAATCAGGACATGAGATGGAGGAGATTGGGGCCAATAAGGACTGCAAGTTCTTCATAAGTTTCTGGGTGTTAATGGCCTGTATGTTTCTATAAGTGTGCAAAGTGGGGGTGACCTGAGCGGGATGGCAGTTCTTGATAGAGAATGAAAGAAGGTTGTGGTCAGAGAGCGGGAGAGGGGTGTTTGTGAAATCATCCACTGAGCAAAGTCGGGAGAAGACCAAGTCAAGGGAGTTTCCATCTTCATGCGTTGGAGAGTTAGTATGCTGCGAGAGGCCGAAAGAGGAGGTTAGAGATAAAAGGTGAGAAGCAGACGGGGAAAGGGGAGAAGCAATGGGGATGTTGAAATCACCCATGATAAGGGTGGGGGTGTCACAGGAGAGAAAGTGCGGAAGCCAGGTGGCAAAGTGATCCAGGAACTGATGAGAGGGGCCAGGAGGACGATACACCACCGCCACTCGCATGGAGAAGGGGACGTAGAGTCTGACAGCATGGACCTCAAAGGAAGGGAATACAAGTGAGGGTACTTGGGGGATAACTTGGAAGGTACATTTGGGTGAAAGGAGCAGCCCAACACCTCCACCTGCTCTGTTGTCTGATCTTGGGGTATGAGAAAAGTGTAGTCCACCATAGGAGAGAGCAGCAGCAGCAGCGGTTGTGTCTGACTGCTGGATCCAGGTTTCAGTAAGAGCCAGGAGATTAAGACAATTAGAAAGGAAGAAGTCATGAATGAAGGAGAGTTTATTACACACAGAGCGAGAATTCCAGAGAGCACAATTGAAAGAGACTGAAGGCATGCATGGAATATTAATAAGGTTAGAGGGGTTTCTGGGTGTAGCAGTTGGGAGGTTTGACTGGCTATAACATGGGGGGCCGGGGTTTGGAGAGATGTCTCCAGCGACTAGGAGAAGGAGGATAGAAAGAGTGAGCAGATGGTTAACTGATTTGTGCGAGCGTCTCTTGTGTTGGATGGTGGGACTGAATGGATCTGCGCTGTTAAGCAATGTGAACAGAGCATGAGTGCTATACATAGGAGAGGCAAGGACAGAGGGGCCGATATGGATGGAGTTTAAAGAGTTTATGCAAGGGCGGTGAGTGAATGCAGCAGCCAGGATATAGATTATACAGATACATATGGTGAGTATTTGTTCTGTTCCAAATGAATAGTGAATAGATTTAGATTGTCTTACCTGTCTCCTGTCCTGTCTAACTGCCATGTTATAACTGCGTCATACTTAGAAAAAAAAATAAACTTTGAAAAAAAAAAAAAAAAATACACGAATAATAGTGCACGAATGCACCCCTGCATGAATGCATCCACAAGTTATGTCCACATTTATAGAAGGCTAGCTCTTAGATCTCATTTTTTTTGGGGGAAAAGGGTGTTTCTCCCCCTCTTGTTACCAATCAATCTAACTCAGTAGAGACAGCAGGACACAATAAATGTAGTGATCAGATAAACAAATGTCCAGGTCTACATGGATCATAAACCCCTTTGAAAAAGTTATGTGATCTCTCTACATAGGGACAAGCAAAAGTGAGTTAAATATCTATAAACACAAACAAATGCATAATAAGATGACTAACATATATAGCTATAGGCTGGATTCAATGCCGAAGATAGAATGAATCAGATACCATCCAAGCCGCTTGCTGTCAGGGAATGGAGCAATAGACATGCAGGATAGTTCAGTTCAGGGAATGAATGATATGTTTACCATCCAAGCCGCTTGCTGTCAGGGAATGGAGCAATAGACATGCAGGATAGTTCAGTTCAGGGAATGAATGATATGTTTACCATCCAAGCCGCTTGCTGTCAGGGAATGGAGCAATAGACATGCAGGATAGTTCAGTTCAGGGAATGAATGATATGTTTACCTGTATTGAAGAGAAGAGAGATGCTTGTTATATTCTGCCATGTTATAACTGCGTCATTCTTAGAAAAAAAATATACTTTGAAAAAAAAAAAAAAAGTACACGAATAATAGTGCACGAATGCACCCCTGCAATACATAATACAGGATGTAACCCAGGATCAGTAATGTAATGTATGTACACAGTGACTGCACCAGCAGAATAGTGAGTGCAGCTCTGGAGTATAATACAGGATGTAACTCAGGATCAGTAATGTAATGTATGTACACAGTGACTCCACCAGCAGAATAGTGAGTGCAGCTCTGGGGTATAATACAGGATGTAACCCAGGATCAGTAATGTAATGTATGTACACAGTGACTCCACCAGCAGAATAGTGAGTGCAGCTCTGGAGAATAATACAGGATGTAACTCAGGATCAGTAATGTAATGTATGTACACAGTGACTCCACCAGCAGAATAGTGAGTGCAGCTCTGGAGTATAATACAGGATGTAACTCAGGATCAGTAATGTAATGTATATACACAGTGACTCCACCAGCAGAATAGTGAGTGCAGCTCTGGGGTATAATACAGGATGTAACCCAGCATCAGTAATGTAATGTATGTACACAGTGACTCCACCAGCAGAATAGTGAGTGCAGCTCTGGGGTATAATACAGGATGTAACTCAGGATCAGTACAGGATCAGAAATGTAATGTATGTACAAAGTGACTCCACCAGCAGAACAGTGAGTGCAGCTCTGGAGTATAATACAGGATGCCACTCAGGATCAGTAATGTAATGTATGTACACAGTGACTGCACCAGCAGAATAGTGAGTGCAGCTCCTGAGTATAATACAGGACGTAACTCAGGATCAGTAATATAATGTATGTACACAGTGACTGCACCAGCAGAATGGTGAGTGCGGCTCTAGAGTATAATACAGAATGCAACTCAGGATCAGTAATATAATGTATGTACACAATGATTGCACCAGCAGAATAGTGAGTGCAGCTCTGGAGTATAATACAGGATGCAACTCAGGATCAGTAATATAATGTATGTACACAATGACTGCACCAGCAGAATAGTGAGTGCAGCTCTGAAAGTATAATACAGGATGCGACTCAGGATCAGTAATGTAATGTATGTACACAGTGACTGCACCAGCAGAATAGTGAGTGCAGCTCTGGAGTATAATACAGGATGTAACTCAGGATCAGTAATGTAATGTATGTACACAGTGACTCCACCAGCAGAATAGTGAGTGCATCTCTGGAGTATAATACAGGATGTAACTCAGGATCAGTAATGTAATGTATGTACACAGTGACTCCACCAGCAGAATAGTGAGTGCAGCTCTGGGGTATAATACAGGATGTAACCCAGGATCAGTAATGTAATGTATGTACACAGTGACTCCACCAGCAGAATAGTGAGTGCAGCTCTGGAGTATAATACAGGATGTAACTCAGGATCAGTAATGTAATGTATGTACACAGTGACTCCACCAGCAGAATAGTGAGTGCAGCTCTGGAGTATAATACAGGATGTAACCCAGCATCAGTAATGTAATGTATGTACACAGTGACTCCACCAGCAGAATAGTGAGTGCAGCTCTGGGGTATAATACAGGATGTAACTCAGGATCAGTACAGGATCAGAAATGTAATGTATGTACAAAGTGACTCCACCAGCAGAACAGTGAGTGCAGCTCTGGAGTATAATACAGGATGCCACTCAGGATCAGTAATGTAATGTATGTACACAGTGACTGCACCAGCAGAATAGTGAGTGCAGCTCCTGAGTATAATACAGGACGTAACTCAGGATCAGTAATATAATGTATGTACACAGTGACTGCACCAGCAGAATGGTGAGTGCGGCTCTAGAGTATAATACAGAATGCAACTCAGGATCAGTAATATAATGTATGTACACAATGATTGCACCAGCAGAATAGTGAGTGCAGCTCTGGAGTATAATACAGGATGCAACTCAGGATCAGTAATATAATGTATGTACACAATGACTGCACCAGTAGAATAGTGAGTGCAGCTCTGAAAGTATAATACAGGATGCGACTCAGGATCAGTAATGTAATGTATGTACACAGTGACTGCACCAGCAGAATAGTGAGTGCAGCTCTGGAGTATAATACAGGATGTAACTCAGGATCAGTAATGTAATGTATGTACACAGTGACTCCACCAGCAGAATAGTGAGTGCAGCTCTGGAGTATAATACAGGATGTAACTCAGGATCAGTAATGTAATGTATGTACACAGTGACTCCACCAGCAGAATAGTGAGTGCAGCTCTGGGGTATAATACAGGATGTAACCCAGGATCAGTAATGTAATGTATGTACACAGTGACTCCACCAGCAGAATAGTGAGTGCAGCTCTGGAGTATAATACAGGATGTAACTCAGGATCAGTAATGTAATGTATGTACACAGTGACTCCACCAGCAGAATAGTGAGTGCAGCTCTGGAGTATAATACAGGATGTAACTCAGGATCAGTAATGTAATGTATATACACAGTGACTCCACCAGCAGAATAGTGAGTGCAGCTCTGGGGTATAATACAGGATGTAACCCAGGATCAGTAATGTAATGTATGTACACAGTGACTCCACCAGCAGAATAGTGAGTGCAGCTCTGGGGTATAATACAGGATGTAACTCAGGATCAGTACAGGATCAGAAATGTAATGTATGTACACAGTGACTCCACCAGCAGAATAGTGAGTGCAGCTCTGGAGTATAATACAGGATGCCACTCAGGATCAGTAATGTAATGTATGTACACAGTGACTGCACCAGCAGAATAGTGAGTGCAGCTCCTGAGTATAATACAGGACGTAACTCAGGATCAGTAATATAATGTATGTACACAGTGACTGCACCAGCAGAATGGTGAGTGCGGCTCTAGAGTATAATACAGAATGCAACTCAGGATCAGTAATATAATGTATGTACACAATGATTGCACCAGCAGAATAGTGAGTGCAGCTCTGGAGTATAATACAGGATGCAACTCAGGATCAGTAATATAATGTATGTACACAATGACTGCACCAGCAGAATAGTGAGTGCAGCTCTGAAAGTATAATACAGGATGCCACTCAGGATCAGTAATGTAATGTATGTACACAGTGACTGCACCAGCAGAATAGTGAGTGCAGCTCTGGAGTATAATACAGGAGGTAAATTAGATCAGTACAGGATCAGTAATGTAATGTACAGTACAGACCAAAAGTTTGGACACACCTCATTTAAAGATTTTTCTGTATTTTCATGACCATGAAAATTGTACATTCACACTGAAGGCATCAAAACTATGAATTAACACATGTGGAATTATATACTTAACAAAAAAGTGTGAAACAAATGAAAATATGTCTTATATTCTAGGTTCTTCAAAGTAGCCACCTTTTGCTTTGATGACTGCTTTGCACACTCTTGGCATTCTCTTGATGAGCTTCAAGAGGTAGTCACTGGGAATGGTTTTCACTTCACAGGTGTGCCCTGTCAGGTTTAATAAGTGGGATTTCTTGCCTTATAAATGGGGTTGGGACCATCAGTTGTGTTGTGCAGAATTTTTTTTTTATTTCCCAGATATATAGACCAACAAATAAAATATGGTGTACAACCAAAATGTAACATATATCCAAAAGAAGGGAAGTACTACTCAAAATGCGTAAAATATGAAATACTTTATTAATATATTTTGAAACATACAAAAAACAAAAATAATAATAAATATATATGATACTCAAAGACAAGAGGGCAAGGCAAAGTAAACCAAAGCAATCCAACATATAAAAAATAATTATACATCCAAAAAAGATAATATAAAGGATAAATACCCTATGCACACCAGCAGGTGTCGCTAAAGCTCACATAGTAAAGATAATTGAATAACAAAAAAAGGGGGGCTCAATATGAACGGTAAAGTGTCCGTGCACTTATTGCAGCAATAGGTAAGTATAAAGTGTCACTGCATGTGCAAACCTGGAATTAAATAAGGACTTAAATAGTCAGGCTCCTAGATGGAATAAAGTGTCTTATGCATGTGCAGATCTAGAAGTCAAGTAAGCCAGTAAAAAAACCTATGGAGATGTAACATGGCAGCAAAGTTGGACTACATAAATACCTGCTGGGAAGTGGATTGCAGTGGACAGGGAAACCCCGACGCGCGTTTCGCAACGTAGCTTCTTCCTGGGGGTCGACCCCCAGGAAGAAGCTACGTTGCGAAACGCGCGTCGGGGTTTCCCTGTCCACTGCAATCCACTTCCCAGCAGGTATTTATGTAGTCCAACTTTGCTGCCATGTTACATCTCCATAGGTTTTTTTACTGGCTTACTTGACTTCTAGATCTGCACATGCATAAGACACTTTATTCCATCTAGGAGCCTGACTATTTAAGTCCTTATTTAATTCCAGGTTTGCACATGCAGTGACACTTTATACTTACCTATTGCTGCAATAAGTGCACGGACACTTTACCGTTCATATTGAGCCCCCCTTTTTTTGTTATTCAATTATCTTTACTATGTGAGCTTTAGCGACACCTGCTGGTGTGCATAGGGTATTTATCCTTTATATTATCTTTTTTGGATGTATAATTATTTTTTATATGTTGGATTGCTTTGGTTTACTTTGCCTTGCCCTCTTGTCTTTGAGTATCATATATATTTATTATTATTTTTGTTTTTTGTATGTTTCAAAATATATTAATAAAGTATTTCATATTTTACGCATTTTGAGTAGTACTTCCCTTCTTTTGGATATATGTGTTGTGCAGAAGTCTGGTGGATACACACCTGATCCTACTGAATAGACTGTTAGAATTTGTATTATGGCAAGAAAAAAGCAGGTAAGTAAAGAAAAATGAGTGGCCATCATTACTTTAAGAAATGAAGGTCAGTCAGTCCGAAAAATTGGGAAAACTTTGAAAGTGCCCCAAAGTGCAGTGGCATAAACCATCAAGCGCTACAAAGAAACTGGCTCACATTAGGATCGCCCCAGGAAAGGAAAACCAAGAGTCACCTCTGCTTCTGAGGATAAGTTTATCCGAGTCACCAGCCTCAGAAACCGCAGACTAACAGCAGCTCAGATTAAAGACCAGGTCAATGCCACACAAAGTTCTAGCAGCAGACACATCTCTACAACAACTGTTAAGAGGAGACTTTGTGCAGCAGGCCTTCATGGTAAAATAGCTGCTAGGAAACAACTGCTAAGGACAGGCAACAAGCAGAAGAGACTTGTTTGGGCTAAAGAACACAAGGAATGGACATTAGACTAGTGGAAATCTGTGCTTTGGTCTGATGAGTCCAAATTTGAGATCTTTGGTTCGAACCACTGTGTTTTTGTGCGACGCAGAAAAGGTGAATGGATGGTCTCTACATGCCTGGTTCCCACCGTGAAGCATGGAGGAGGAGGTGTGATGGTGTAGGGGTGCTTTGCTGGAGACACTACCACAGCATCTTGCAGCGGCATGCTATTCCATCCAGTTTGCGTTTAGTTGGACCATCATTTATTTTTCAACAGGACAATGACCCCAAACACACCCCAGGCTGTGTAAGGGCTATTTGACCAAGAAGGAGATGGATGGGGTGCTACGCCAGATGACCTGGTCTCCACAGTCACCAGACCAGAACCAAATCGAGATGGTTTGGGTTGAGCTGGACCGCAGAGTGAAGGCAAAAGGGCCAACAAGTGCTAAGCATCTCTGGGAACTGCTTCAAGATTGTTGGAAGACCATTCCTGGAGACTACCTCTTGAAGCTCATCAAGAGAATGCCAAGAGTGTGCAAAGCAGTCATCAAAGCAAAAGGTGGCTACTTTGAAGAACTTAGAATATAAGACATAATTTCAGTTGTTTCACACTTTTTTGTTAACTATACAATTCCACATGTGTTAGTTCATAGTTTTGATGCCTTCAGTGTGAATGTACAATTTTCATAGTCATGAAAATACAGAAAAATCTTTAAATGAGAAGGTGTGTCCAAACTTTTGGTCTGTACTGTATGTACACAGTGACTGCACCAGCAGAATAGTGAGTGCGGCTCTGGAGTATAATACAGGATGTAACTCAGGATCAGTGCAGGATCAGTAATGTATGTAAACAGTGACTGCACCAGCAGAATAGTGAGTGCGGCTCTGGAGTATAATACAGGATGTAACTCAGGATCAGTAATGTATGTACACAGTGACTGCACCAGCAGAATAGTTTGTGCAGCTCTGGAGTATAATACAGGATGTAACTCAGGATCAGTAATGTAATGTATGTACACAGTGACTGCACCAACAGAACAGTGAATGCAGCTCTGGGGTATAAAACAGGATGTAACTCAGGATCAGTAATGTAATGTATGTGCACAGTGACTGCACCAGTAGAATAGTGAGCGCATCTCTGGAGTATAATACAGGATGTTACTCAGGATCAGTAATGTAATGCATGTACACAGTAACTGCAACAGCAGAATAGAGAGTGCAGCGCTAGGGTATAATTCAGGATGTAATTCAGGATCAGTACAGGACCAGTAATGTATGTACACAGTGACTGCACCAGCAGAATAGTGAGTGCAGCTCTGGAGTATAATACAGGATGTTACTCCGGATCAGTAATGTAATTCATGTACACAGTGACTGCACCAGCAGAATAGTGAGTGCAGCTCTAGGGTATAATACAGGATGTAATTCAGGATCAGTACAGGACCAGTAATGTATGTACACAGTGACTGCACCAGCAGAATAGTGAGTGCAGCTCTAGGGTATAATACAGGATGTAATTCAGGATCAGTACAGGACCAGTAATGTATGTACACAGTGACTGCACCAGCAGAATAGTAAGCGCAGCTCTGGAGTATAATACATGACGTAACTCAGGATCAGTACAGGGTCAGTAATGTAATGTATGTACACAGTGACTGCACAGCAGAATAGTGAGTGCAGCTCTGGAGTACAATACAGGATGTAACTGAGGATCAGTAATGTATGTTCACAGTGACTGCACCAGCAGAATAGTGAGTGCAGCTCTGGAGTATAATACAGGATCAGTACAGGGTCAGTAATGTAATGTATGTGCACAGTGACTGCACCAGCAGAATAGTGAGTGCAGCTCTGGAGTATATTACAGGATGCATGGATACAAAGATAGAATTAGTCTTACAAGTAATTCGGTTTCTAGGAACCTTCTACGACAGCATAGGCAACAGCATAGAAGGTTGTCTCCACGCCCTAATGGGGGACAGGAAGCACAAAGCGGTTAATAGCCCCCTCCCTCCGCCTACTTGCCAGTGACTTATAACGGACACCATAGCATCGGTTACCTTTAAGCTCCCCGGAATAATCCAAGGAACATAGGGAGGGAAATAGTGCTGTCGTGGAAGGTTCCTAGAAACCGAATTACAGGTAAGTCTAATTCTATTTTCTCTAGTCACCTTCCACAACAGCAAAGGGAGGAATACCAACTGATTCTACACTTGGGGGGGATCAATAACCTGGAGAACTTTCCGGCCAAAGGCTAAATCCCTATTGGACAATAAGTCCAATTTGTTGTGTGTGGTAAAAGTATGAATTGATGACCATGTAGCGGCTCTGCAAATCTGCGCAGTAGAAGCACCGCCTCTCTCAGCCCAGGAGGTTGAGGTAGATCTTGTAGAAAGAGCCCTGACGCCACTTGGGGGAGTCATGTTTTGGGCTAAATATGATTCAGAGATAGCCCTCTTGATCCAGTTTGCAATTGTACTCTTCGCCACCTTCCTTCCCCTGTTCTTCCCTGATGGATGAATACATAGATTTGGATCAATTCTTCATGATTTGGTTTGTTCCAGGTAGGATAAAATTGTACGTCGAACATCCAGTGTATGGAATTCTTCCTCCCTTGTATTTTTGTTATTTTGACAAAAGGAGGGAAGCACAATGTCCTGAGAACGGTGGAAGTCAGACACAACCTTGAGCAGAAAGGATGGATCAGATGGAGAACTAAGCAATCATCTTTGATTATTAAATACGGTTCTCTTACAGATAGAGCCTGTAGTTCCCCTATGCGCCTTGCCGTGGTAATAGCTACTAGAAAAGCTGCTTTAAAAGATAGAAGTTGAGGGGTGCAGGAGGATAAAGGTTCGAATGGTGGTTGTGTAAGACCCCGGAGGACTACATTTAGATCCCATGGGGGGGATGACAGGCTGTTTCCTAGGAAACTGTCTAAGGGCCGACACCATAAATCTTTTAACCCAACGGTGGTTGGCTAAGTTCTGGTCGAACACTAAACTAAGGGTAGAGACTTGAACTTTTAAAGGTACTAGGCTTAAGGCCTAGCTCTAACCCACTCTGTAAGAAGTCCAGAATTTGTGAAATGTTGGGGTTAAAGGGGTCTGGCGTGTTAGGTGTGCACCAGGAAGAGAATTTCTTTCATACTTTGTTATATATTGCATTGCTGTCTTTCTGGACGCCTGTAAGGTGACAATTGCTTTGTCCGATAGCCCCTGCACACGCAAGACCTGGCCTCCAGTAGCCAAGCAGCTAACTTCAACTTCTGGGGATCTGGGTGATACAAAGGTCCCTGAAAGAGAACTGTATCTAAAGGTAAGTGGATTGGACCGTCCTCCTGAAGTTCGATCACCAGGTTGAACCAGCTTCTTTTGGGCCACATTGGAGCCACCAGGATGGTTGGGACCTGATCTTCCCGGATTTTTTGAAGAGTTTTTGCTAGCATCGGGATTGGGGGGGAAAGAAGAAGCCAGATGAAAATTCCACTGCTGAGCGAAGGCGTCTATCCCCTTGGATCTGTCCTTGGGATCCAGAGAGAAGAAATTCTAGAGCTGTGAATTCTGACCTGAGGCAAACAGATCTATCTCTGGCAGCCCCCCTCTTGCTACTAGCATACGGAAGATTCCCTGTTTAAAACTCAATTCTCCTGGTTGTATGTCCTGCCAACTCTGGAAGTCTGCCTGAAGATTGGCGGATCCCTGCAGATGGACAGCTGTGATAGGAGATGCTTTTCGGCCCAGCAAAGTATTCGGTTTGATATTGTCAGGAAATAGGAAGCTCCGATTTCTGCAATTACACATACAAAGCTCTCAGTTGCAGTTTCCTGTGCCTGCCAGCAGAAGGCTGGAATCCTAAACCCCCCATTCCCCCCCCCCTTCAAGAATTTTTATGGCTCTGTGCTAGGACAGACAAGTCTCCCTACACTCCTCATTCCCCCCTCCCACTTGATACTGGCTAAAACTGGTACAGAACGCATGGGATTCTATTGTTCTTTTAAGGTTATGTATATTGGCAATGATCAGGGCTACAGATATAAGGATTATATATTCCGGATGCCCATCGAGAGATGTATAACTCCCTGAAATCGCTAGAAGCTAAACCCAACGAGTGCAAGTAGCGGGTTGCTCCGTAAGTGGGTCGTGTAACTACGCCGTATACACTTAAAAGAATCCCCCCGATGTGATGCACCTCCTGTTCATTGTGTCATCCGTATACGAAGTTCATACAGCGAGCTATGTCAAAAAATGGTTTGTCATAACTCTGAGAAAGGAGGAGTGCATTTCATAACTCAGCCCACTCAGTGATGTCACAACCAGAGGGCATATCTTAACCCTACTGAGTTGTGAGTGTCTTGTCCAGGGTCTAGCTGCTACACAGATGTGTGATATGCATCTTGATGTGTCCCTTGCGCACATTGGCGACCAGGAGATGAAATGATCTGAACGAAATGTAAGTGTTTTTTCAACTTTAAACCCATTTTATTTGTAATTATACTGTAAATACGACACTTTTCTTTATAATATCTTTTTATACTTCTGTAAACACTGCCTACCTTTTTTTGGGAGTAAAATATAAAACTACTAGCTTTGTCTCTCCTTGCTCTATACAAGGAAAGAAAGAGGATCTCGCTCCAGGAGTAAAAATATCAAAAATTTATTTGAGCATATTAAAATTTGGAAAGCTGCTAACAATAACATCATTTGGATGGAAGCTACCATGTAGCCGCTGGACGCGTTTCGAGCACAAACGGTGCTCTTAGACTTCAGCAAGATCGCTTGTTAGCACGTTTTCAAATTTTAATATGCTCAAATAAATTTTTGATATTTTTACTCCTGGAGCAGGATCCTCTTTCTTTCCTTGTATACAAGCTTCAGCGTCGGACAGAGATGTTTCCCTGCTCGGACATTACGTGGATTACAGATGAATGCTTCTATTGGGTGAGCTGAAATGTTTCCCGTGTCTCTCCTTGCTCTATAACATACGGTCACATCCTCTGAAGTGAATTACGCTACTGGGTTGGCTCTGGATCCATTAATAATTAAGAAATCGGGGCTGGTGGCAGCGGAATTTGTCCTGTGCATTTGGGAGGCTTTGTATCGACGGCGGCGTTGATTATTGTTCCCGCCTGAGTGGGAGTAGTTATATCGCCCTCGCTGCAGCGTGCCCATTAGCCAGTACAAAGTAAGGCAGCCTTTCTGGCGACTAATTATTCTAGGTGCAGTACCTGGTCTGACCTGAGGGTAAAGGGGGTGCCAGAGAGCTGCAAGTTCCAAACTGGAATTAGGAAGTGGGCTATAGATAAATCCGCTTCAGAAAGAACCAGGGGCAACCAAATAACTCCGGTTCAAGACAAATTGGTGTAAGTGGTGGGGATGATAAAGGTATCCTCCCCGTGACAGATATATTCTTTAAACTGTCGAACTTTGTGCTCTCCTGATGTTTGAGGTGAGCTACAGTGGTGACATTGCCCAAATATACTTTGACATATGGAAGGTTGGAGCTCGGATTTTTATTAGATTCTGGACCCATCCTCGAGACAGTGGTTTGTCCAGTGATTTCCGTATTTGAACTCTTGAGTGTTTGAGCAGACTGAGCTATGATTAGCAGGTTTAAATATGGTGCAATGCAGATGTCCTGCCCCCAGATGTAGGTTACTATCTCTGACATTATTCTCGAGAATACCCTCGGTGCTGGAGATGCTGACGGGGAAAACATTGTACTGGTAGTGCTTCACCTGCTGGTTTAGTAGAACCACAAACCTTAAGTATTTCCTGTGGCGAGGGTGAATGGGGACATGAAAGTAAGCATCCTTCAAGTCTATGGTAGCCATAACAAAATGGGGACCTATCAGTGGAAGTGCTGGCTTCACTGACTCCATCTTGAATCTTCTGTACCGCATTCAGATTTATAATGATGCGTGCATCCCCTGAAGGTTTATTTACTATGAAGAGGTGGGAGTAGTGACCTCTTCCCGACTCCTTTGTTGGCACGGGGGAAATTAGATTTTAACTCGTCAATTTCTGGAGACCTGATCAAGAGGTCTTGAGCTGCTTTGGACGTTAGGAAGGTGACTCTCAGACCCCGAGGAGGGGAGAACTTGAGCTCTATAAGAAGGCCATGTTTCATAATATTGAGGACCCACTGGCAGTTGGAAATCGCCAGCTACTGATGAAAGAACCCAGAGAGGCCCCCCCCCACCGGATCAGAGTCATTGTTTATCCTGGTGCTTCGGGACACGGATGTTCCTCTCCCCTTAGCATAGCTCCACCTTCCAGTCTTCCCTAGCTTGAGAGGTCTGAGGCAGATAGGGACAAAAATCAGGGATTTTTGTGTACTCACCGTAAAATCCTTTTCTCCGAGCCGCTCATTGGGGGACACAGACCATGGGTTGTATGCTGCTGCCTCTAGGAGGCTGACACTAAGTGAATACAAAGAAAGTTAGCTCCTCCCCTGTATTATACATCCTCATGCTTGCTTCCAGAGAACCAGTTCAGTGCAAAAGCAGTAGGAGATCATAAACATCATATCAGAGTACAAACACATCTAAATAAAGAAAACAAGCACAAGCCAAAAGGCTAACAGGGTGGGTGCTGTGTCCTACAATGAGTGGCTCGGAGAAATGGATTTTACGGTGAATACACAAAAATCCCTGTTTCTCCTTCGCCTCATTGGAGGACAGACCATGGGATGTCCCAAACCAGTCCTTGGGTGGGGAACATAACAGATCGAACCCCATGTACCAACTGACTAAGGATTCGGTATTGCCGCTTGCAGAATACGTCTGCCTATAGGCTGCATGTGCAGAAGTCTGAATGTGAATACTGTAATGCTTTGGGAATGTGTGCAGGCTAGACTAAGTCGCAGGCTTGCAGATCTGGTCTGCAAAAGCTGATGCCAAATGGCCCAAGAACCCACTGACCAAGTAGAGTGTGCCTTAATCCCCGCAGGTAGAGGCTTGCCTCTGATACAGTAAGACTCTGAATAGCCGAACAAATGCATTTGGCTATTGTGGCCCTGAAGCAGCTAAACCCTTCCCGAGACTCTCAGAAAGCACGAATAGGGCATCCAACTTATGGAAAGGTGCCGTCCTCAAAACGTACCTTCCAAGAGCCCTCACTACCTCCAGGGTGTGTAGAGCTCTTTCCACCTGATGTACAGGTGCTGGACAATAAGAAGGAAGGACAACGTCCTCGTTAAGGTGGAAAACTAGACTACCTTGGGCATAAAAGATGAAGACGGTCTGGGGACCACCTTGTCCCGGTGGAAAATCAGAAAGGAGCTAGAAAGGACAAGGCAGCTAGCTCCGAGGCTTGCCTGATAGGTGTCCCTGCGACAAGAAAGGCAACTGTCCAAGACAGAACTGTCAGTGAGACATTCTGCAACAGTTCGAAAGGTGTCTCCTGAAGAGCTCCCAAAACCAAGCTAAGGTCCCAGGCCTCTAAAAACATTCTGTAGGGGGTACCACATGGGAGACCCCCTGAATGAAAATCCTCACTTGCAGTTTGGAACAAATCCTGTGCTGGAATAATAGGAATAAGGCCAAGATCAGACCCTTGAGGGAGCAGAGCGCCAAACCTGATGACAGGCCAGTCTGGAGAAATTCCAAAATGGAAGGAACAGAGACAAGGAGGACGTCCATGGCCCCTTGCACCATGCAAACCTTTTTTTTTTCCCAGGTGAGGTGATAGATGCGAGCTGATGCATGCTTCCAAATGCTAATCATGGTGGAAACTCCTGATGAGAGAACCCAACTTGAGTTAGAACTCAAGCTCCAATGGCCAAGCCGCTAAAAATAGGTCCCCTGAGTTCTGGTGGCAAATCGGACATTGGCAGAGCAGATTTGGACGATCTGGCAGATGCCAGGGACATTGGCGACGTTCTGCAATAACTCTGCATACCACATCCTGCTTGGCCAAACCTGGGAGACTAGGATTACTGGAACCCCCTGCTCCTTGATCTTCCTGATAACCCCTGGAAGTAAAGAAAACAAAACTGATGCCACGGAGAAAATTTGTGCATCCACCTCGATGGCCTTAAGAGTCCCGAGACCAAGCTAAGAAGTAAAGTACCTTGGTGTTCAATCTTGAATCCATCAGATCCACAACCGGAGTTCCATAACGAAAACATCTGTCGTAGACCTCCAGGTGAAGTTCCCCTGTTCCGAGGCGAGAACTTGACGGCTGAGACAAAACTGCCGCTCAGTTTATTGTTTCTCTTTTTTATGCCTGGGATGTGCACTGCTGAAAATGCCAAGTGGTTCCTCTCTGCCCATCATGAATATGGGCTATCTCACGCATGGCCATCCTGCTGCAGGTACCCCTCTGACAATTGATATATGCCACAGCCGTGGCTTTGTCCGATAGAATTCGGATAGAGTGACCTGCCGGGAGATAATGGAACTGCTGCAAGGCTAGCTGGATTGCTGGGATTTCCAGAACATTGATAGGGAGGTTCGACTACTGAGTTGACCAGCATCCCTGAGCAGTGTGGATACGAAAGACTGCTCCCCAGCCAAGAAGACTGGCGTTGGTAGACACCACTAGCAATTGAACCAGGAGAAAGGGTTTTCCCTGGATGATAGAAGACCTCAATGACCACCACCTGAGAGGCTGCCTGACCCGCAGGGCAAGTGGCACCGGCGGTCGAGGGAGAACGGGCTCCTATCCCTAGCCTCCAGAAGAGCATGCTGTGGAGCACAGAGATGCAGTTGAGCGAAGGGGACCGCTTCCATCATTTTTGCCAGTACCCTCATGGTAAACCAGATGGAATGATGGGACGAGTGGGAAAATGTGCAGGATCCTTGTTGAAGGGCTTGGATCTTGACTCGAGGAAGAATCAACAACCCTCGGGAGGTGTCCCGGGTCATCCCTAAAAAGGACATCAGCTGGGATGGAACGGGGGGAAGCATTGCTTATGTTGTTCAGCCCACTCAGGCGAGAAATAGTATCGCAAGTGATTCGAACGCACTCCGCACAGTCCTGGAAGGAAGGACCCTTGATTAGAAGGTCGACCAAGAAGGGAAGAACGACCACGGTCAGAGTGCCAAATGGACATGACGGCCGTCATGACCTTTGTGAACACTCTGGGAGCAGCAACGAGGTCGAAGGGAAAGGCCGTGAACTGAAAATGCTGTACGTGAATGGCAAAGCACGGGAATTCCTAGTGAAGGGGACAAAAATAGGAATATGGAGGGAAAATCCATTTCATAACCAGAAGACACCAGTGACGATTATTCCTGCATTACCGCCAGTTCACATGTGACCGTGTCTTCTTGCAGTTTCCTTGTATCCAGAAGACACCAGGTCTCTGACCCAATTCGTTGTGAACGATCGAAAACCAAGCCTGATGAACCGGAGGTTGCTGCATACCCTGCTGGTGTCGATCAGATAATGCCTGGAGTCATTGAACGGACAATCTCTTGGACCTAGATCCCTTAAATCTAGACTGTTTGGATCGACTCTTCCACTGCTGGCAGGTCCTATAGGAGACCTGTGATCCTTTGTCCCTATGTGGGGAATGCCCTGTGCGAAAGGACCGAAAATGGATTTGTTGCCGACGCCGAAAAGGACGCCTGAGCCTTGCTGGAGAAGAAATTTGCTCTTTCCTCTCAGCATCAGAGACAAGCTGATACAGCTTCTCTTCAAATAAACAGCCATTCTGGTAATAGATGTCCGAGAGATTTTGGACGCAGAGTCCGCTGTCCATTCTCTAAGCAATCATATCCTTCTGACAGTGATGGCATTTGCAGCTGATAGTGCAGTGCAGCTAGCTGCATCCAAAGACGAATTCCGGAGACCATTGCCTTAGCTTCCCATGCCGCAGCAAATGGATAGATTGCAGTACCCTTGGCCTGAAAGACGGAGTGAGCCAGATTCTCAGTCTGACGGTCCGTGGGACTTTTAATTGATGATCCATCCAGCTAGGATAGACGGGTTCTGGATGTCAGGCAAGATACTGGCAGATGTAATGCAGGAGATTCAGCCCAATCTACTTGCAGACCAGCTGAAAAAAGGGTACCTCGCCTCACAAGGCTTCCGACCTGTAAAGCATTTATCTGGTCGCTCCCTGCGCCGGTTAACTATAACCTGAACTCCCGGGTGAATGGCGAATGCTGTATGAGGCTCATTTAGTCCTCTTGAAGGACACTGCGTGATCCGGGACAGAACTGGAATTATCAACAACCTTCAGAATCTGGTTGACGGCCTCAATAAGCAAATCCACCATTTTCTGGAACTCTGGCAAGTCCAGATGCAAGGAAACATCAGATTCATACGCAGTCTTGTTCGCTGCAATTCTCTGGTGAGAGATCGGGAAACTTAGCTCACGGACACCAAGGCACGTGATTGCTCGGGTAACATACTCTATGGATCCGTTTCCTAGACGCCTGTACGTTTCTAGAATACTTGCAGCCCCTGCTAGCTGACGGCTCCCGTGTAGGAGAGGATCCCTATATATCGGTCCTGCAAACGCTCTGATCCACAGAGGGATCATAGAGGAATCCAATTTCTTTGGCCAAAGAAGCCATGGATTGTGGCTGTGACGAAGCCCACTCAGGGGAAGTGGGATAAACTGGGATCGGCGGCAGCGGAGGGCTCCTGAGCGCATTTGGGGTGACCGGGTTTGCAGAGTGAAGACTGTAAGGCTACTTTCACACTAGCGTCGTGCACTGCACGTCGCTATGCGTCGTTCTGTAGGAAAAACGCATCCTGCAAAAGTGCTTGCAGGATGCGTTTTTTCTCCATAGACATGAATTAGCGACGCAGTGCGTCATCCTGCGTCAGCACAAAAAAATGTTAAATGTAACTTTTTTTGTGCGTTGTGTGCAGCCGGAACTCCGCCCCCTCCTCCCCGGAGCTCAGAATGGGGCAGCGGATGCGTGGAAAAACAGCATCCGCTGCCCCCGTTGTGCAGCGCTTCCACACTATGCATCGGTGCGCTGCAACGTCGTGCAGTGTACGACGCTAGTGTGAAAGTAGCCTTATAGTTTTCTTAGACCTTTTGGGAGCTTTATACTGGTCCTGCCCCTTTAAGACCAGGGAATACTGTAGGAGGCACTGCAGGGGGGAGGTGCGGGAGCAGCGCCTCCTTACCTGGATCCTGGGTCCCCGGAGTTCGCATTGGATTAGCGCTGTCCTCAGCACTGAATACCGCTGAGTCCTATGCAGCAGCCGCTTCCAGATGCTAGCTCATGTCCAGAAGAGGCAGGAGAATGGAGATGGCTACCGAGAGTATGCTGGAGGTGCCAGAATAGGGGGCAGAGCCCCCAAAGCGCGGGTGGAGGCCTACACAACCGAACAGGGACACACACACACACACACAATGATAAAGTGTTGGTTTTTTTTTGTGAATCACACAACCATCACCAAGATAGGGCGGGAATTAATGCGGTGCGGTCATGGTTCTGGAAAATCAAATTACCCGTAAGTAATTAGCATTTTTTCCCTTCACCATGACAGCACCGTACGTGAGAGGAAGAAATAGAAAGAATCCTAGGGTGGGACAACAGCAGATAGACCTAAGTCTAGCCTATAATGTCAGAAGAAGGAAGAGAGGGTGAAGACCATACTGCCGCTCCACCGAAGCGTTTGCCTTTTCCGCCCAGGATGTGGCAACAGCACGCGTGGAGTAGGCCGTAACAGCCTGTGGGGGAACTTTGCCAGAGGAGGAATATGAAAGTGAAATAGCCGTACACAACCACCGTGCAATAGTTGCCTTTGAGGCCTTTTTCCCCGTTTGTCCCCTGGAAGGCGACAAAAAGGGCTGATGACTGACGCCAAGATTTTGGGGCTTCTATGTATCGAAGCAGCGTCTGAAATCAAGACAATGGAAGGTTTGCTCTCCCTGGGATTTTGGTTGAGGGCAAAATTATTTCCTGGTCCCTATGAAATTTTGAGTTGACCTTTGGGAGGAAGGCCGGGTCGGTTTTAATAATCACTTTGTCATCCTGGAAGGTAGTGTAAGGGGGGTTCACCGAAATAGCTTGCAGCTCGCAGGTACGTCGGGCTGAAGGCAACCAGGACGACTTTTCAGGGTCAAGGATTTTATTGAAAAGGAAGCAAGAGGCTCAAAGGGGGAAACAGGGCATTTAAAACTAAATTTAGATCCCAGGGAGCCACCTTAGGTAATAATTTTGAGGGTCTGGATGTAAAGGAGGCTCGGATGAACCTATAGACCCAAGGGTGGTCAGTGAGTTTTTGATCAAACAGTGCACCCAGGGCGGAGACTTGCACCTTTAAGGTGCTAGTAGATAGTCCCCTCTCTAACCCTTTTTGAAGAAATTCTAGAATCTCTTTTACCGGAATTTCTTGGCTTGTGTCGGACAATTGTCGCCTCGAGAATTCCAGGAACTTCTGCCAAATTTTTTGGTATTTGTCTGACGTGACCTTTTTCCTACTAGCGAGCAAAGTGGTCACCAAAGGGTTCGAGAATCCTTTTGCTAATAGAAGCCCCCTTTCAAGTTCCAGGCGGTGAGATGTAGCCTGTGTACTTGGGGATGTTGAACTGGTCCCTGGTGTAGGAGATCCGGGGCATCCGGAAAGATCCACGGGTCCGAGATAGACATGCGTCTGAGCCACGTGAACCATGCCCTTTTCGGCTAAAAGGGAGCTATGAGGATCACTCGTGCCTTGTCCTCCCGAATTTTCTTGAGTATTGTCGGGATTAACGGTATTGGGGGAAATGCGTACGCTAGATGAAAGTTCCATCTGTGCAGAAACGCGTCCACTCCCTCCGGGTGTTCTCTTGGGTTCAGAGAATAGAACTTCCTCACCTTCCGATTTTCTTTTGTGGCGAACAAGTCTATTTCTGGAACGCCCCAGCTGGCACATTTTCCCAAATATTCCCTGGTTCAGGGACCACTCCCCTTGATGTAATATGTGATGGCTTAAGAAGTCGGCTACTTGATTCTCTGACCCTTTTAAGTATGTTCCTGTTAAGGAAAGAAGGTTGTTCTCGGCCCATATGAACAGTTCTTTGGCTTCTGCCATAAGGGATGCTGATCTTGTGCCCCCTTGACGATTTACATAGGCTATTGTTGTTTTGTTGTCGGACAACACCACAACATGTCTTCCTTGTATACTTTCTCCTATATGAAGAAGTGCTTGCCTTACTGCCGACAATTCTTTTAGATTGGAAGACGCTGCTCTCATTGAGACCCCCATTGACCCTGTAGGACCTGATCCTCCAAGTGTGCTCCCCCACCCCCATGGGCTCGCATCGGTAGTAAGGACTACTGGATTCTGCACTGACCACGGCACTGCGTTGCTTAAATTTTCTGTTCTCAGCCACCATTCTAGTGAGTCCTGAACTCTTGGAGATAGAAGAATCTTCCGATTCAGATTGTATGGATTCTTCATTTGTTCGGTAAGTATCTGCCATTGTAATTCTTGTGTGTGACTTTGTGCCCACCGGGTTGCTGGAACTGTTGCCGTTAGAACCCCTAATAGCGACATCACATTCCGTAGTGAGATGGCCTGTCATAGCTGGAACAGTTGTACTTTCTGTTGAATAGTTTGAATTTTCCTCTGTGGGAGGACACATTCCTGTTTGACTGAATCCAACAGGATCCCGAGGAATTCTTGAGTCTGAGTTGGGATTAGTCTTGATTTTCTTAGGTTTATAATCCATCCTAATTTGGTTAGTACCTCCAGTACTCTTGCGACAGTTTTTTCGCAATTTTCTCTGTTTGCTATTGAAAATCATCCAAATAGGGCACCAGCATTATGTCTTCTTTCCTGATGAAGGACGCCACTTCGGAAATGATTTTTGTAAACACATAGGGCGCTACAGCTACCCCGAAGGGAAGACATTGATATTGCAAATGGGTGTTTTTTTTTTGCAAGGTTTACCACTAATCTCAGGTATTGTTGGTGTTGGCCAGCAATTGGCACATGGTAGTAAGCATCTGTAAGATCTATTACTGCCATTTAACAGTTTGGGTTGAGTACTTTTATCGCTGTTCTTAGGGTCTCCATTTTGAATTTCTCCACTTGAATATAATGGTTTAGAGCCTTCAGGTTTAATATTGCTCTCAGCGAGCCGTCTGGTTTTGGCTTTAGAAACAAGGTGCTGTAGAAACCTTTCCCTTATCTCCTGATGGGGTACTCTTATTAGTACTTCCTTTTGTATGAGATGAACCTCTCTCTCTAGTGTGGCCTGATTTTTTTCGGCCACTTGGGTCATTATTACGCGATTTGGCGGGAGGCTGGAGAACTTGAGTCTTAGACCTTCTGACAATAAGCTGGTTACCCATTGAGAAGCCGGTAGCGCTGCCCAGTGGTGGACAAACCATCAGAGTCTTCCCCCCACTGGGATTTTGTAGTCATTGATGTTTGGGATCAGGCTTGGGGGGGAGGCTTATTAAAAAGGAATCCCCTTTCTTTTCTGTCTTTCCAAGGTCTGCCCCGAACAGACCTGTCGTCTGACCGGCAGCGTCCCACTCTATATCCAGATCCACGAAAGGACTAACAAGAGGTCTCCCATCGGCGCCTAGGAAAGGAAGGAGGTGGAAACCGCTTTTCTTGTCCGATGCCTTCTCTAGGATCTCATCTAGGGCCTTACCAAAAAGATATTGTCCTTCACAGGGTACCCCCCAGAGTTTGACCTTCGATTGGAAGTCAGCCGTCCAATTCTTCAGCCGGTTTCTTCCTCAGGAACAGAGGGGAGTAATATCCTTGCCCTTTTTCTTGTAGGTGGACTTCCATGAGAACCCCTTTGGTCACTAGTCCCATGACTTCTTTTTCTAATGCTAGTTGTTCCTCCTCCGAAGCCCTTAGCGATGTCATCATGAAGGAGGGACGAGGGTTTTTTTGAAATTTCAGCTTTAGTCCCGATTTATTATATTCAAAACCCAAGGACTGCTGGTAATTTTCTCCCAGGCTGAAAGGAAGAGGGACAGTCTTCCCCCCCACCTGGGGCAAGCATTCATTGGGCAGGTTTTTTGTTGTCGTTAGGGTTCTTATTGAATATGAAACCCTTGTTTTTGTTTCGCTTGTCTTCCCACCTATCTTGGTTTTTCCCCGGCTTCCTTCGGAAGAACCTCTTGCTCCGAAAGGGCCTCCTGTATGAAAGGAAAACAAGGGAGGGAAATGATTTCTTTTTATCACCCGCTTTCTCTAAGATATCATCTAGAGTTGGCCCGAATAGGAATTCTCCTTCACAGGGGATGGTACACAATTTAGACTTTGTCTGGAGATCTCCCGGCCAACATTTTAGCCAAAGGGCTCTTGCGGCATTAGGAAAAAACCCTGACCTAGCAGATAGTCTGATTGAATCGGCAGAAGCATCTGCTAAGAAGGCAGCAGCTCCACGCATAACTGGTAAAGTATTTAAGATTGAATCACGAGATGACCTGTTTTTGAGCTGGCTTTCTAATTGGTCTAACAATACCAGTAGGGAGCGGGATGTACATGCGGCAGTGACTGCTGGTTTAAGGCCTCCACCAGCTGCCTCCCATGAACCTTTGAGGAAGGCATCTGCCTTCTTGTCCATCGGGTCTTTTAAGACCCCCATGTCCTCAAATGGAAGGACATACTTTTTTGGATGCCTTAGCGATGGCAACATCTAGCTTAAGCGCCTTATCCCAGAAGGAACAAGATTGGTCATCGAACAGATATTTCCTTTTTGGCGTAAGTAGTGTCTTTCTTATAGGTTTCTTCCACTCTTTCTTAATTAAAGCCTGGATTTTCTCATTAAGGGGAAAGGCCCTCTCTTGTTTTGGTCGAGACCCTCGAACATTATGTCCTGAACTGATCTTTTTGGGTGAGTCTGTCAACCCCATAGTGCTCCTAACAGCTTTAACAAGACTGTCAGTTTCCTCTAAAGGAAAGCAACTATGACCTCCCGAGGAAGATGAAGAAGATGATGAAGACGACGAGGAGGAAGAATTAGACATGTCCGAATCCATATCTTCCCCTGAATCACCGGACTCAGGAGAAGGAGATCTGTGCTTGGTCTTCCTTCGCTTTTCTCCCCCTTTAAGAGATCTAAAGGTCTCTTCTACCTGGACTTTGATCAGGTTTTTAAAGGGAACCTGTCACCTGAATTTGGCGGGACCAGTTTTGGGTCATATGGGCGGGGTTTTTGGGTGTTTGATTCACCCTTTCCTTACCAGCTGGCTGAATGCTGGCCGCAATATTGGATTGAAGTTCATTCTCTGTCCTCCGGAGTACACGCCAGTGCAAGACAATATTGTCTTGCGCAGGCGTGTACTCCGGAGGAGAGAATGAACTTCAATCCAATATTGCAGCCAGCATGCACCCAGCGGGTAAGGAAAGGGTGAATCAAACACCCGAAAACCCCGCCCATATGACCCAAAACTGGTCCCGCCAAATTCAGGTGACAGGTTCCCTTTAAGGTCCGCAGCGAACCCGGGAAGGCCTTCTGACACTCTGTTGAATACAAACACTGCAAAGTCTCTTTTCCAACGAAGATAGAAGATTCTCTCTACACAGGGCACATAATTTATGCTTAGATTTGCTTGTGCTTTTCTTCCCCTATAGTAAGAAAACACAAAGATAGCCCTCACTATCACTAGCTTTCACGGAGATCACTTACCACCTTGTGGACCCATAAATACCATTTGGGGACGATCCATGTCTGTTATCGGTTTATCCCTTGAGCCGGACGTTATACTGGACTCTTTGCGGTGCAGCGATCCAGAACGCCCTTTGCCGGTAATATCCTGGTGTCCTTTCTGCGGTCGTCGCTTCTGCTGCTGTGGCGGTGGAGATGCCCTGGACAGGGGAGAAGCCTGCTCTGCGTCGATCATGGCTGGTGAGCACTGGCCGGTCTCCATTGGAAGCGTTTGCACCCAGGTGTGCCTTTGTTTAAATATTGGTGGATTGCGCCACTTTTCCCGCCCGCGCATGCGCAGCTGCCCCGCAAGATCGCGCACAAAATCCCGCTCCTGCGCAGTTTGCTTAGAGCCCACGCGTGCGCAGAAGCGAGAATCGCTGTGAGCGGTATTTCAGCCAGCCGCGCGCGCAGAGTCCCTGCGCCACGTGAAATCTCGTCCGATCTCATGCATGCGCAGATTGAACCAAGATGGCGCCACGCATCACCGCATGTTGCTGGATTCCCGGAACCCCCGGGAACTACAGCCCGCAGACTGACGCTAGAGGAGCAAGATGTCGGCTCCTATCCACAGAGGGTCGGTCCCCCCTTGAATACCGCTGCTGCGTCTTACCTAGAGAGATGGCCGTGATCCAGCCACCTATCTCCGAGCACCCTAGAGGCCCACTAGCCCCAGCGGTGGCGCTTCGGGTCACCACACCAGCTGAGGCAGGGGGACCCCCGCTGCCTGAATCGAGCTGATTGGCCCCGGAATCCCACGACAATGTCTTTCTTCTGAGGTGAGTCTGTAGGTCTCCCATCAAGAACAGGAAACCAACTGATGTGGGAGAGAGGTACCGCCATTTTAGCTGTAGATTTCCTGTCCTTGGTGGGCGGATCCCCTCTCTCCGTGGTGCCGTCATGGGCATCAGAGAAATCAGCCCTGCTCTCAGCACTGACAGCCATTTCTCTCCTCCCGGAGTCCTGAGCAGGCTTCCACTAACTTCCATGTGCTCTGCACACCGTTCAGAGGTCCGGAGGCCGAAACCAGAAGTTCATGCATTCCACTGTGGAAAACAAGACCCGGAAGTGACACGCGCCTTCCAATTACATCAATTCCGGGTCACCGAACAGCGCACACGCAAGGAGGAAGATCAGAGAGCTCAGGGAGGTCTCTGGCATGGGGATCCCTGGCCCGCTTTACCCTCACGGGGGCACAGGTGGGCCAGGGGTTCCCAGAATCCACCAGCAAAGGGAGGCGGGAGCAGCAAGGAAGTGGAAAAGGCAAAGCCCTCGACCACCAATGCACGGCTACATTAGAACAGGTAACTGCAGTCGCCAGCCACGCAGCATACCCAAAATCGCTCCATGGGGGACAGGAAAGACATTGGCAAGTAGGCGGAGGGAGGGGCTTTTAACCTCTTTGTGCTTCCTGCCCCCTATTAGGGTGTGGAGATAACCTCCTATGCTGTGTTGGAAGGTGAATACAGAAAAATGACAATTTTATTTCCTTTATTTAAAATGCAAAGTGTTTCAGATCTAGTGTCTCCTTTTAAGAACAAAAATCAAACACATTCATACATAAAGAATATATTTAATAGTGTAAGATCACCAATTCTGCTTCCACTTTTGTTTTCCTTTTAATACAGAAAAATTATAAATTTCTTACCCTCAAAATAAAACCAAACGTAAAAAAAAAAAACAATCGCCAGTGATTAAGCATTTTGATGAGCCGTGGACATTCATCTCATCTATCACCACACCAGGATTGTTTTTTTACGATGATTGCAGGTCGTTCTTATCCTGAAGATCTGAAGCGTCGGGTTGGAAAGTAATAATCATTCAGCAGAAATGTCATTTAATATATGCAGACGCCCAGTTATAAAACACACACAGCGGAAGCCGGGGCAGGCATTGCAGAGATGATAGTATAACCCCCATCATTCTGTATTTATGAAGACTCCAAAGTCACAAATCATTGACACTGCTTTGATTCATTGTTTTACAGTACACTTGTCTTGAGGTTTAGACACTGAAGTCACACCTACAGCTGCAGTGAAAACATTTAGTTTTCAGCTTGGGATGTGACTTGAGAATATAACTCAGAGAAGAGAAATAAAAATAAATTAAAAAAAAAAATTAAAAAAATGTTAAAACGTTCACAACTTTCCCTTGCAAATTACAAAATGACGATCAAAAGAAAAGCGACATCTTAAATATTCATCTTAAAGTGTCAAAACAAAAGGGTTGAAGCTCTCAGGAGAACGGGGTGTAACGTGCGACACATTAAATAAAGTCTCAACTGATTAAAGTCAGAAAAAAAAAACTAAATTGAAAGGGCTATACAGAGGTGTACTAGATGATAATCCATAATTATCTGTGAGCGCGGATCATCAGTGATCTCCCTGTGGCACGGAGAGGGTAAATTAACCCCTTAATGGCCGCCAATACGTCTTTTTACTGACCAGAGATATGAGTCTAGCATTCCCATACAGGTGACAATCCAGTAGTGAACACTACAGCTGACAACTTACTGCATCAGCCACGATCAGTGTTGGCACAGTCCATAACTGTTTAACCCCTTAGATGCTGCTGTCAATAGTGACTACATCATAAATGGTTATCAGAGTGTGGGGGCTTCCTATTTATCGCCATCGGCGGCCTGAGATCATGACTGTGTGGTCCTGATGTTTACCATAGCAATTCACGGCCAAATAGCAGCCTTAGAGCCTGCTGGCTATAGCAGCCTGTTTAAAAGTTATAAAAACTTAGGTGGTAAAAATAAACTTTCATTCCTGTCATGTCACCTGAAGGGTTAAAGAGGTACCTTAAAATGCTGAAGGGTGCCGTTTTTAAAATGGCATCACTTTTGAGGTTTTCAATACATAGGACCCCCAGAGTCACTCCAAAAGGTCCCTAAAAAATAAGCTTTGCAAATTTCTTTGGAAAAAAGTGAACAAATTGCTGCTACATTTTTTAAACCTTCTAAAATACAAAAACAAAATAAAACATTTCCAATAGGGCACTGATGTAAAGCCGACATGAGAGAATTGTTCTGTGTTAATGTTTCTGCGTGGTATCACCATTTGGATCATTCAAAGGTTGAAAATTGCTCATTTTTTTCAAATTTCTGATATTTTTGTAAATTAAAGCCAAACACATCAACTTAAATTCACCATTATCAAAAGTATAATGTGTCAAGAAAAAAAAACAAAAAAACACAATCTTAAAATAAATGGGACATGTTGAAGCATTTTAGAGTTAATACATAAAATGACACTGGTCAGATAAAAAAAAAAAAAAAATAACCTAGTCACTAAGGGGTTTAAAAACCACCAGTCTGCCTACAGCTGCCACTAGAGGGTGCCTTCAGCACACTGGATAAGTGTCAGCACAGTACACCCCCTCTAGTGGTGACTGAAGCAATCACTCCTAAACAGAACAGTCCCAGTGAAAATGGACGATGCAGTGGCAATCACAAGTCAATTACAAAGGGGCATTCATCACACTGTTGGGGGGGTCCCAGCAGTCTGACACCCACCGATCTAGAAATTGGTAGGTTTGCAGCCCTTTAATATAGGCGTGTGGGTGAAAATGACAGGTGACCCCACGTTACTGCCCCTTCCTCATCACCAGCGATTATTCATTGTTGGCATATTTTAGGAATCCGCCATCACTTACCCTTTAAATTATTTCTGCCGGGGATTCGTCACACTGTATGAAAAAGATATATCTATCTGCTAAAAGGTGTAGGATTTACTTTAAGGTGGGTTGTGTAGGGGCTTTGCGTTATCAGCCAATGATGTCTATAAGGTACCGATGCATCCAAAACATATCTAATGAGATACCTGCACTTTGCTCCTCATGAAGGGAATAAATCGTCCATTAGATTTACATACAAGATAATGTGGAAAAAAAAAATGTAAACGAGTGGAGGTGGTCTGAAAAGTAGGATTGCATTATTGTACATTGCTCCGACTTCTTCTTGTGCTGCTGTAAGGGAATTACTGCTCAGATTAAAGAAAACTATAAGATCATTATTCTGTTATACACAGTAAGTTTCCGTTTTTCACTAAAACATAATTTGCACATTCACATTGCTATAAAATTGCGGGAATGTATCGGGCAAGAATTTCACAAAAATTAATGCAAATAGAAACGTACATTGACTCAGGGAAACAATGGAAACTTTTCTTCCTGGTGTTAAATAAGAATAAATTAAGTTCTGTATTACTGCAAGTAATTTTTTTTTAAGCAACTATTACACTAAAGATAAAGGTGGGGAGATCCCACAGAAAAGAAGCTGTCAGGAGTGGCAGGTATGTCCCTGCAGGCTGAGGCTCGGACTAACTGGTCTGTAAAAGGACATAATGGATGCAGGCACACCCATGGGGCAGCTGACAAGTGGGCGATTATGCCCCAACAACACCCTGTATTGCTTTTATATCTAGAAAGCAGCGGAAACTGCGGAGCTGCCGACACCAGTATTCAGCACTTGCTTATCTGGCACCTTGATTTTCACAATGACTCAGAGGTCAACCTGGCCTTATCCGGGCACAGGGCAGATCATCATGTTCAGTCTTCTATTCTAATATAGGATTCAGTGTTTTTTTATCCTGCTGGCTCTTTGTCTCGGGCAGGCAGAAGGAGCGAGACCCCAATATGGAGTAGGTGACAGTAAACACAGCTTTCTATTAGCCAGGAGTCCAGTTTACAGAAAACACGGCATAATATATAACCATATCTCCCAACTATTCTCTCCCCGCTTGAATAAATATAAAGTACGATTACAGAACGCTTCTATACAGACTAAGAAAAAAAAAGAAATTTGCAAATATATCAGTTTTCTGAACTGCAAATCAGAAACAAGAAAAAGTCACAATAGAGGAAGGGGTGGGATATATAAAAAAAAAAAAAAAAAAAAAGGAGACACCTTAATATATCCAGTAGATACAGGTCATTCGCCAGTAGTAAAATGTAAAAGGCACATAAGACGAGCATGCAAGTATAAATATATATTTAAAAAAAAAAAAAAAAAAGACTTAAATACACATGATCTGAAGAGGAAATAAATTATGGAACGGGAAAAAAAATATATATAAAAAAATTTTTTGTATTAGCCAGTAATATGGAGACAAGATAGCGATGAAAGTCTGGAGTTTTGTAAAGTTACAAAGACTAAAATTATAGACATGATATCGATATTACAGAAATTATGGGATCATTTGAACATTGCACCACTCTTAATGCTAAGAAAGGTAAAAAAAAAAACCCTCCACCTTTCACAGTTTAGATGTATGCACAATGCTCGGCACGGTGAGCTAGTGCTGTTTTCTGATTTTATGATCCATTCACAGCCAAAGCTGCATTAAAGTGTAGCGGATGGGATGGTGGATTGTTAAGACTTAGGACGTTAATGCATCAATGAGGCAACGGTCTGGTCCCAAGACTACAAAGCAAAGTTTTGACACCAGCTCGATATGACTGCGAGGCAGGGCCATTTATGTGAAAGACTACACGTGTTATTACATTTTTCTTGGCTATCAGGACATGAAGCCAATATTTAAATTACAAAAATAAAATCGTAAAAGAAATTAAACCAAAAACCTATCTAGTTAATAAAACACACTCCCTAATATTTAGGGAAATTCTAGTAGATTCTTCTCCCTCCCAAAATATGGAGACAACACCCAAGACCCTGAACAGTGATTGAAATTACATGTCCGTAGAAATCAGCAAAAATCCAACAATCCGTTTGTCCATAAAACAAAATGATAAAACTGGAGGAAAGGAATAATTCCTGCGTACAGGATGGGTCTTCATTAATGCTAAACTAATTATACAACATCCAAAAAAAGCAGAACACACAAGTTTGTGCATGCAGCATCTGTACAGCTGGAACCGTGGTCATCTGGCAGCAATAAAAGTCTCAATTAGAAGATTGGGGCTGGGGATAGTTTGCAGGGTATTTACAGGCAGAAGAGGTCACATCGTTCTGATGGTGTGTAGAAAGTGTCGAGGGGAACAAGTGTAGTCCCCCGTCGTTGCTTATCGGAGTGGAAGCAGAGTTTGGATGTGTGTGGGGACTAGAGATGATTAAGGCAGATATCTTCAAGGGCTGGACGTTATTTGCCTTTTTGGTAAGTAGCTGCTTGTCCACAAAGTATGATGCAGGTGGTTAGCCGAGTCCTTGTAATACCTGAAATTCTGGGAAACTAAGTCAACGGTAACAGTTCTTGGTCTCATGAAGCCGGGGTGAATCTGACGTCTAGAAGAGCAGCCTGTAAGTAGGAAAAAAAAAAAAGTGAAAAAAGTATTATGAGGTGAATCAGCTCTGTTAAGGCCAGGTTCAGATGGGCGTCCATCACATGTCTGGACTAACCATAGGTCTCCAAAACCGGGCTTGTAAGTTTGTGTCCATGAGGCTTTTGGCTCAGGTCAGGAAACATGCCGTCAGTCTTGGCATTTTAGTCGGTACATGGACAGTGAAATACGCCCCATCTGGACCAGACGCAAGTCTGACAACATTAAAAAAAAAAAAAGCATGGACCGCATCTCCAAAAATCATATATTGATCTAATGCCGCTAGGCAAAAATATATATAACTGAACATGAGTGTCTTAGTGTGACATTCTGATCAGACTGTACGAAGCCACTGCCACATAACGGCAAATCTCTCAGTGGGTCCCATCTTCAATGGCAGCGTCATGAGCAAACCACTTTCACAGCGACAATGCAGCAGCAGGGCGCACATCCTGGTGCCTCACAGCACCCATGCTGCAAGGCAGAGTCCCCATGACTCCAGACAGCACAAAACCATAGTTAGGTCCCACTTAGAGGTTCGCCGTGACGAGAAAAAAAATCTTGCCTAGCTGCATTAGATTAATGTATGATTTTTTGGAGGTGTAGTCATGCTTTTTCTTGGCGTTATTGCATTTTCTGTCTGCACTCCTTCCATTTGGCACAGCTGATTTTTTATTAACTGGAGACAGTTTGAGGAAGGGGAGTTTGAATGCTCCTTTCATTTAGGTGTCGGTGCTGTGTGGCAGCCATTGTTGTGGTTTTTGCTGGTGGGTCGACGCGGTCTGGAGTCATGGAGACTCTGCCTTGCCATGGGCACTTTGAGGCACCAGGCCGTCTGCCCTGCCGATGCATTGTCGCTGCAATGGTGGTTGGCGCACGGCTCCGCTTTGTTAGAGGGATAGAGACCCTCAGAAGTTCACCGTGGCAGTGGGTGTCATACAGTCTGATCAGAATGTTACACTAAGAACAATCATGTTCAGTCATAGATTTTTGCCTAGCGGCATTAGGTCAATGTATAATTTTTTAGGAGGCGCCGTCATGCCTTTTTTTGTGTAAGACAACTAGTGATGAGCGAGCGTGCTTGGCTATAGTGTTATCCGAGCATGCTTGCTCATCACTACGGACAACCTCTTAGCTAAACTGCCAGGCGGATATCATGGGAGCAAACGTCTTTATAGCATTGTCCAATAACAGGGACAGCTTACGGATGCATTATATCCTTATGTCCGTAAAGACAGTGCTGGAACATGTCATTTTATTAAAAGGAACTTTTGCAAACCTGAGAACAGGGTTCTGCAAAAAACAGTCTGAATGGTGCTCTGTTTCAAAAAAACAAAGCTCAGCGCTCTGCTTTTTCTGACAATCCCATGAGAGAATCATGCAAGGCCCCAATATTGACATCACTGGAGGATCCCAGCGTTGGACACCCAGTAATCAGAGTTATCCACAGGTTTGGGGGGCAATAACTTATTTGTGTGAATACCCCTTTAACACAAGGTGTTCACTATCTCCCTTATCTACATTTAACCCATAACACCAAGCAGTAAACTCTGATATCTCCAAGCAACCAGTACACCCAACGGGGTCATGTCATACCTCTTCCTCCTCATCGGACATCTTATTAGCAGTATCTGTTAATTTCATGGGCTTCTCCAGGAAATCGCCATTCTCCTCGCTTTTGCCATGTTCAGCTTCCCATTCTTGTAAAACTTGGTCAATATTGAAACGTCGACGATAATTCACAAAGAAATTTTTCACTTGAACCACAGATTTGTTTCCAATCACGTCGGAGATCGCTTGAAAGTCACGTCCGTACTTTCGGATCGCTGTGAGTCAGGGAACAAAACTAAAACTAGAATCTGGATGCATGATGTAAAAATAAGTTAATAAAATGGGAAACATTTATAATATTCGGGTCTCATGGAGACCCAGCATGGAGCTATGGGTGGGTATGCAAAGGTTTCAATCAACTCTCCTAGCATCCGAAAACTCTGTTGTAAGAGGACACGTGATTATTTGGTGGGTACCTTGGTAAGAATATGCATCAGTGCCCAGGGAGAAGGGACTGCACATAAAAAAATAAATACATCATCATGATGTTGACCGTTTATCACTACCTTGTACAGCGAGAAGTTGTTCCTCGGTCGTCCAGCGAGCATTGAACTTCTGAGCAACCTTAATATAAATACAAAGGATTTCATTTCAGGATATCAAGTCACTGGAGTTTTCAGGTTCTCCTTCCATTCATGATGGACAGATCTCACAGATCAACATGATGGCGCATCACTGTATAAAGGCTGAAAAGACCAGCACTTACTTCAGGAACCCTGAACTCTTCTACTCCACCCTGAAGCTTCTCCTTAAGGGCGCTGTTCGTTTGCTTAATATTTTGGATCTAAGAAAAAAAATAAAAAGAATAAACCAACAGGACAGTGAGAGACAAGATTACCTGGACTTTCCAGTGTCAACCCCTTAGCAATAGGTGACATAACACGTCATGTTGGGTGTCAGTGTGAGGATCAGGCTCAGGAGCGTAGCCAGCACCAAACCCAGAAGATCCAAGCTGTTGGTACACGGCCACCATCTCTGATTGCTACAGTCTAATCATTTAGATGCTGATGCCAATCACTGACTACAGCAAGTGAAAAATGTAATTGCCAATGCGATCATTGGAGGGGGCAATTGGAGGTTAAGACCGCTAAGGACAGCTGAAGACCCCAATGGCTACCATCTTTCTGCTCCTGCAAAGCAGCGCTTGTGGATAGGCTTCATAGGAAAAAAAAATTCTTATATTCAGGAGTATTGATGTAGAACAGTGAAAAAAAAAAAATGGTAAAAAGTGATTAAAATGGTAAAAATATGTGAGGAAAAAAAAAAAATGACTAACTGAAAAATATACTGAGGTGTTTTTTTTGTGCCCCCTGTCAGGATTGTGCACAGTAACGACAGTGTCAGGTCGGCGCCGTTATACTGATTACACTGATACCTGGTGATTAAATCTGTCTTGTGGTTGTTGTGGAATCTTTATTTTCATTTTGAATTAATAATATACCTATGCTCCGGTACGGCATGCGTGCGTATGGGGATGGTTATGTGGTGCTCCGATTAGTTAACGCAGACTGCCGACAGATCACTGATCCCTCACTGACTTGCCCCCTAGTTTGCATAACTAATATCTGCACATTATAGAAGGGGAAAAAAAAAAAAAAAAAAACACACACCTTCTACAAGCATAATCGCATGTATTATATGTGCCAATAATTGTTCTTCATGTTATTCTACTAGAAAAAAATTTTATTTGAAAATGGCGCCTGACACGCCAGCGCAGTAGCAGTTATTGGTGTATATACATGTTCCGATAACTGCTATTGCGCATGCCCCAGCGGCACCATCTTACTGGAGAAGGACAAAAAAAATAGGGATTTTTGTGTACTCACCGTAAAATCCTTTTCTCCGAGCCATTCATTGGGGGACACAGACCATGGGTGTATGCTGCTGCCACCAGGAGGCTGACACTAAGTAATACAAAGAAAGTTAGCTCCTCCCCTGCAGTATACACCCTCCTGCTGGCTCCCAGCTAACCAGTTCGGTGCAAAAGCAGTAGGAGATCAATAACAACATATAAGCGTATAGCATGTCACATTATGAGAGTATAACATATCAAATGATAAAAACAAGTACAACTAATAATAGGGAGGGAGCTGTGTCCCCCAATGAATGGCTCGGAGAAAAGGATTTTACGGTGAGTACACAAAAATCCCTATTTCTCCTTCGCCTCATTGGGGGACACAGACAATGGGACGTCCCAAAGCAGTCCCTGGGTGGGGACAACATCAGATCAGGCCGTGTAACCGCCACTTACAAGTGCGCCACTGCGGCCTGCAGAGTCCGCCTGCCCAGACTCACATCTGTGGAAGTGTGGGAATTATAGTGCTTCAACAATGCATGCGGACTGGACGAATCCGCAAGCTTGCAGGCGTGCCTTGCCGACGCCTGGTGCCTAGAACCCTCGACAGACAGGGAGATAGGCTGACATCTAGCATGGAAGGACTCCTGGATGGTGAAACGGATTCACCATGTTAGCATGGCCGATGAAATGGCTAAACCCTTCCTGAAAACGTCAGGAAGCCTTCTTCTACCGTCAGGAAGCCCAAATAAAGTTCCCACTGACTTGAGGCGGAACCCTGATGGCTGAATTTGTTTGCCGTCCAGAGTTCTACTCCTGGGATATATACTGCCGAGATCACTGAATGATAGATCTCGGCCCATCATAGAACGTGAGGTATCTCGGTCATGGCGCCTGGCCATGGGTACCTGCTAGATGATTGAGGTATGGCACTGCCGTGGCATTATCCAATTGAATTTGGATAGGGTGACCCGCCAGAAGGCAGTGGACCTGCTGTAGGACTACCGTTCGGATCTCCAGAGCAATGATAGGGAGAGGAAGACTGGCATTGGTAGTTACTAATAACCATTGAACCAGGAGAAAGGCCCTGGATGAAGAAGGAGCTCAGAGACTATCGCCTGAAAGTCTTTTTGACTTGCTGAAAAAGAACGGAGCGAAGGAAACCGCTTCCATTGTCGTCACCATTTTTCCTCAGAACTCTCCTAGCAAATCGAATGAAATGAGGGGGAGAGTAATCAAGCCCTCAGAACTCTCCTTGCGCGAGATCCCTGTTGAAGGGCCATGACCTTGTCTCGAGGGAGAATTACCAGCGTTCTAGAAGTGTGCAGGATTATCCTCAAAAAGGATATCTGCTGGGCTGGAAATGAGGAGAATTTGTTTAAGTGTAGCTGCCAGTCCAGGTGAGAGGGTATCGCAAGTGATCTAGACGACTCAGCGTAGTCCTGGAAGGGCGGCTAGACAGTCGACCAAACAGGGCAGGACGAGCGCGCCTCTAGGGTGCAAGAGAAAACATGACATCCGCCATGACCTGTGCGAACACTCTGGGTGCGGAAGCAAGGCCGAAGGACAAGGTTGTGACTTGAAAATGCTGTTCACGGATGGAAAGGCGAAGGAATTTTTTAAAGAGGGTAAGCATCCCGAGTGTCGATGGATGCCGAAAAACAAACAAACAAAAAAAAATAAATTAAAAAAAAAAAAATAAATAAAAACGTTGGGGTCTGAAACAGACCCGTGTGCCTCCTACTGACACTAAGCAAGAACTGGTTAGCTGGGAGCCAGCAGGAGGGTGTATACTGCAGGGGAGGAGCTAACTTTCTTTGTATTACTTAGTGTCAGCCTCCTGGTGGCAGCAGCATACACCCATGGTCTGTGTCCCCCAATGGGGCGAAGGAGGGGCTTCTGTACATTCACGAAGTTCAGCCCATCGGGACCGTGAAGGCACTTTTGCCCCTGAAGGGGATTTCAACTGCGGCCTAGTCCGGCTGAAAAAGCCGGGGACTAAATTTATGGAGGCTGCCGGTGGAGCGCGTCGGCGGGCCGCGCGCCGAATGATTGCCGCTGGCGTACCGGCCAGTGGCACCCCCAGGACCGCATCTTCCACGCAGGCAGCGTGAGGAAGAATGGCCCCCGAGATCTGCAGGGCGCCTCTCGTCCCAGACGAGAAGCGCCGATATAGGGGGCGGGGTTACGGCCGTGGGAGGGATCTGCCCACTGCGGCCTACTCCAGCTGAAAAGCCGGGGACTAAATTTCCGGCCTGCCTGGTGATGCGCGGCGGCCGCAACGGAGCGACGCTAACCGCCGCAGCTCCCGACCGCCGGCGCCTCTCCCCAGGGGCTCTGCCGCAAGTACCGCCGGCGCCTACCCCATAGAGGCCACTGCGGCCTACTCCGGCTGAAAAGCCGGGGACTAAATTTCCGGCCTGCCCGGCGGTGTGTGGTGGCGCGGCCGCAAAGCGATCCGGAGCGCAGGAGGGGAACTCCTGATGTACTCACAGTCCGGTAATGCAGGTCCCCCTGTCCCTGCGCGCTCCATCCTCATCCTCTTCTGTAATCCCTTTGGGCTCTGCCGCAAGTATGCAACGCCATGTGATGTGGGCCTTGTATGTCGGGCCACCGGAGAGGAACATTAGAGCAGGCTCTATGTGCTCGCCGTCTTGCAGGGGGGAGATCGGGACCAAAGATGGAAACCCGTCGCCCCAGTAAAAATTGGCGTGCTCCAGCGTCGCAGGAGAGGGACGGGGAGGTATACTCGCCGTGCTCGCCTGTTGCTGGTTCGGGGGAGAGCGGGTCCTATAAAAAAGGTTCCGTCGCCCCCTTCACTCCGTTGAATAAAAAATAAAAATTTACAGAAAAATAAAAATTTAAATTAAAATAAGAAAGTTGGGGTCTGAAAACAGACCCAAGTGCCTCCTACAGACACTAAGCAAGAACTGGTTAGCTGAGGGCCAGCAGGAGGGTGTATACTGCAGGGGAGGAGCTAACTTTCTTTGTATCACTTAGTGTCCTCCTAGTGGCAAGCAGCATAACACCCACGGTCTGTGTCCCCCAATGAGGTGTAGGAGAAAAATCCTCCTTCAAGATGGCGCAGCCTACGCCTGTGCAGTAGCAGCTCTCGGGAGATCACCGTGAGGGATCAGTGATCTGTCAGCTGTGTGCATTATGAATACCTAATCAGAGCACCACATGAAGACCCCACTCCAGGCTGCCCCAGGGAAGGAGAAAGATTACACAACAACCACAAGACGAATTTCATCACCAGGTATCATTGCAATCAGTATAACGGCACCAACCTGACACTGTCTGTAGTTGCTGTGCACAATCCTGCTGACAGGGGCACTTTAAATCCCATTCAGATTTTTTTTTTTTTTTTTTTTTTTTTTTTACATTTTTTCCTTTCCCAGGAGTCATAACTTTTTTTCTGGTCATGAAGCAGTATGACTGCTTGTTTTTTTGCGGGATGAGTTGTACTTTTAAAATGTCATCATTTATTCTGCCACAATGTGTACTGAAAAACGAGAAAAAGAAATTCCAAGTGTGGCGAAATAGCAAAAAATAAAAAACTACAAATCCACAATTGTGATTTTATTTACCATGTTCATTATATGGTAAAACTGATCTGGCAAAAGGATTCCCCAGCTCGGTACGAGTACACAGATACCACTTATTTTTTATTTAGGTACTGAAAAATTAGAAAAAAAAAAAAGAAAAAAAAAGTTTTTGCGTTTTCCATGACCTGTAGCGTTTTTATTTATTACCATTTC
This sequence comes from Ranitomeya variabilis, assembly GCF_051348905.1. NCBI lineage: Eukaryota > Metazoa > Chordata > Amphibia > Anura > Dendrobatidae > Ranitomeya > Ranitomeya variabilis. Next base: position 739,274,982 of record NC_135232.1, read on the forward strand.
ACTGAACTCCATTTTTTTTGGTTTTTCCAGTACATTTGGTAAAATAATCAGAACGGTTATCCCAATGAACAGCAAAATAAAGGAGACCTTACTTCAACCCCCGGGCCATTTTCCATTTTTGCTCCCCTTCTTAGACCCATAACTAATTTTTTGCTCTTGTGTTTTGCAGGACGAGTTGTTCTTTTGAACAAAACCATTGGTTTTAACTTATCGTGTACTGGGAAAAAAATAAAAATAAAAATGTCCAAGAGCGGTAAAATTGCATATTAAAAAAAAAAAAAAAAGTGCAGTGCCACAGTTTTTTTTTTACCATGTTCACTAAATGCTAAAACTGACATGCCATTATGATCATCCAGGTCATTACGAGTTCACAGACACCAAAACATGTCTAGGTTCTTTCTTTTTTTTAAGTGCTGAAAAATAAAATTTAAACTTTGGTTAAAAAAATAAGCGCCATTTTCCGAGACCCATAGCGTCACCATTTTCCGTGATCTCAAGCTGGGTGAGGGCTTATTTTTTGCACACAGAGTTGACGTTTGTAATTGTACAATTTTGGTGCAGAACTTTTGATCACCCGTTATTGCATTTAATTGCAATGCAGTGGTGACAAAAAAAACCCCGTAATTCTGGCGTTTTGACTTTTTTTTTTTTCTCGCTACACCGTTAAGCGATCTGGTGATTCTGAATGCGACGATACCAAATATGTCTCTCCATGTGAGACTAGAAGCTGCCATAATCCGATCGGCTCTGCTACATACAGACGATGATTAGATAACATGTAGCAGAACTACTTACTTGCTATGAGCGCCAACCACCGGGCGGCACTCATAGTAATCTGGCTATGACAACCATAGAGGTCTGCTGGAGACCTCAGGTTGTCATGCCAACCCATCGGTGACCAGCGATCACGTGACTGGGTCACTGATGGGTGGGATTTCCAGTGTGAGTTAAATGCCGCTGTCAGTTTGACAGCGGCATTTAATGGGTTAACAGCCGCAGACGGATCGCAATTCCACCAGCGGCTGCTAGAGGCACATGTAAGCTGTTCAAAACAGCTGAGATATGCCGGAAAAGATGTGGGCTCAGCACCGGAGCCCACATCAAAGGGAGGGAGTCCGACGTGGGCGTATTATTATTACGTATTATTGACGTGGGTCAAGGATTGGTCATCCACTTCTGTCCTTAAGTATTGAAATCAGTGTCCCTTGTGAAGCACATTGCAGCGCCCCCTACAGTAATCATCTGTGATCACTCCCCTGGATGCCGGGTGCTGGTACTTACCTGTCTCTTTAAGGACACGAGCTCCATGTCCAGCTGTCTCAGCAGTGTGGACGCAGCATTGGCGTTCGCAGAAACGGCTGATACATCTTCCTGGGAAAGAAACATTCCCTTGGGAGGTTTCCTCTTCGCTCGGTTCTTCGCCTGTGATGGATGTTTCTCTTTTTTAACATGGGGGATGGTATCATTTTTCGGTTCCTGTCCGCATGTAAGATAACACATATCAATGCAACGTAATCTGAACGATTCCTAAAAATCAGAGGAATTAAACTTTTACGATAATAGAGAAATAACCTTTTTTTTATAAATGGAAAAGCTCTAAAATCGTAAAGCATTTTGTATAAATTTTGTGGCATTTTTAAGATATTTTGCAGAATTTTTCCTCTCTCCTAGCAAGATCGCTACACCTTTGGGAGAAGGGAAGGGTCAGGAGGGGTTGTCTGCATGAGTGCAGCTCTGGAGTATAATACAGGATGCAACTCAGGATCAGTCAAGTAATGTATGTACACAGTGACTGCACCAGCAGAATAGTGAGGGCAGCTCTGGGTATAATACAGGAGGTAACTCAGGATCAGTACAGGATCAGTAATGTAATGTATGTACACAGTGACTGCACCAGCAGAATAGTGAGTGCAGCTCTGGAGTATAATATAGGATGTAACTCAGGATCAGTAATGTAATGTATGTACACAGTGACTGCACCAGCAGAATAGTGAGTGCAGTTCTGGGGTATAATAAGGATGTAACGTTTGTGAACACTGAAGATTAATGTGATAAAATTCAATAACCGTTTATTTTACGTAACAGTGAGAATCTCAGATACTTTTAGCAGAATAAACCCTGAATAAATACTCAAAAAGTGTTATATAATGAATTTCCCGGCAGCGACTGATCCTCTAATTCAATTTTAGTTGGAAAATGTAAAACGGGAATAGATGAATGTTCACCATTAACACACAAAAGGCAGCTGATAACTAAACACAACGCAGTAATTTTCTTCATTCAAATCATAGACTCAGGCGGCCATTTGTAATTGCAAAATTACCCCAGAAAACAGGGAACAGAAGAAAGTATCACCAAAACATAGCGACAAAACGTCAGTATATACAATCTGCAAAGTCATCTCTGACATCTATCTCCACTCCTGACGTGGCCATTTTAGTAAATACCCGTGTATCCTTTAATATAACACTGACGGCTCCTTTTAATCTATTAATAAATTATTAATGGGGAGTCATACAATGGGGCGTAATCAGTGCACACAACTTGCCGACAAAATAAACGTTATCAGTCCAGTGGCCAATAATATGTCCAGGAGGAACAACAGAGGACCTGCACAATGCAGAATTATGAAATAAAGATCCAGAATTATTGTCGGACGTGCATCATCACCTAAACAAAGGTCCCTTTTCCTATGTTTCAGAGCCCATGGACAACTACTTGCCTCTTTTTTAGGTTCTTTTTGTGGATCGACCTCCATATTAATTGGGTTGTTGCCATTGTGCTCTTCCAATTCGTCTCCGCTAAAATAAAAATGCATATAAATATGTTCATTTATATACTTCAAAAATATTTAATCACACATCATGATACATTACATGTAACATGTATCAGTTTGCAGGTTGCGCTACCCCTGCACAGCGGTGCGCGACTATACGGCTGTGCAGGGACCTGTAGAATGGTCCTGTGCTGCTGTTACTCTGCACAGTGTCTGCCCAGGAGCGCTACTGTGTAGGGAAGTGCTGCAGCCCCTTTATTTCCAGGATCAGTGAGGGTCCCAGAGATAAAATGCATATAGATCATGAAGTGATGGCACAACCATCTCGTTATGAGAATATCCCTTTAAAGGGGTATTATTGCTGATCTGGGGTCTGTACACAATCTATACAGCTTTTTTCCCAGTGGAATTAAACTCTTATTTATGGAGGAGGGGGACAAAGCGGTTGACTGCTGGAGCATTCAGCCATCTTAAAGCCGCTATCAAAATGAAATCAGCAAAACTCCTACATGTAATGGACAATGCCACTGGCTTCCGCCAGCCGACCAAACAATGTTGGCGTGTAGTGGAGAAGAAATGTTGCTATGGATATTTTCCTTCGGTGAATTGTAGACCATTTTAGCTTATTCCTGGAGCGATTAACAAAGGGACATTACTGTAAAATAGAGCACCGGGAACAGAAAGTACCAGGATAAATCTGGCACAGACACGGGTGAGAAGTGACTGGCGGGAACGAGGCATCTGATCCCAGAGCCTTCAGCTTCGCTCACCTTCCTTCACGTTCGCGCTTTTGCTTGCGTGCGTGACGGTCCATCACGCTGGTCTTGGATCTGGTCTTCTTCCATGAATAGTAAAATTTAACGAGGCTGGCAATGGATTTATCTGGAAGCTGTAAAGAAACAGGGCAAAGATGTAATGGTTAATAAATCGTCCAGGCCGCATGTGAGCATCAGGCATATTCGGGTAATAACACAGTAAATGCTTTCTTCACTATGCGATCTATCGATCGATCCCTTCCTCGACATGTAACATCACAGTTTGGGTGCCGGTGGAAGGAGCGCTGCCCTGTAGATGACAGGTGCCATCTGTATCACACAGTCTGCATCCTTCTGACAGCAGTTTGCCAGTCTTTCCACAGTTGAGTTTCCACTTCACAATGTACTGCAATACTGAAATTTTACTATTAAGCAGGTGCAGTTACCTGCAAGACAAGTTTTGTGCCAAACACTATGAAAATTCACAAAACTTTCACAACCTGAAGATGTGCAAAAATTAAGTGAACTTGGGAGTCCATTTCGAAGGGGTGAGGGAGGGAATATGCTATTGTCACACCTGTCTGATCTATCTAAATTGGTACATTGAAAATATGTGTTTTTTTTACTATAAGTGCTATAAAGAAAAAATAAAAGAATTATACAATTAAGCCATCACTACTAGTGATGAGCGAATATACTCGTTACTCGAGATTTCCTGAGCACGCTCGGGGGTCCTCCGAGTATTCTTTAGTGCTCAGAGATTGAGTTTTCATCGCTGCAGCTTTACATCTGTTAGCCAGCATGTACTTACATGTGGGGGTTGCCTGGTTGCTAGGGAATCCCCACATGTAATCAAGCTGGCAAACAGATGTAAATCATTCAGCTGCGGTGAGGAAAACAATCTCTGAGAGCTAAAAAATACTCGGAGGACACCAGAGCGTGCTCGGGAAATCTCGAGTAACGAGTGTATTCGCTCATCACTAATCACCAAGTCCAAGAGAGACTGCTGCCAGGTACATAAAAAAATAAGCCCTCTCTCGCACAGCTGAGAGAACTGTTAAAGGTGTGAGAAAATGGAGACAAACCCATTATTACTGCAATACCAAAATGGTCTAATTTTTTTATATACATTTCACGGTTTAATTTAAAAAAATAAAATAAAAGAATCAGTTTGTGTCACCTTTTTTTTTTTTTTTTTATGACGTGGGTATACAAAAAAAAGTAAAATCACAATCCTTTATACGGCTGTTGATGGGAAAAAAAAAAATGCGCTCTGACTTGTGGAAGATGCTTTGTCCTGCATGTTGCAGTCATCATGTTTTGCCCCTTGTATCGTTCTTACCATTTGCTGGATCCGGTGAAAGGTTTTCCCGTGAAAGCTGAACGCTTGCTCGAACAGAACCTTATCTTCTACAGTCCATTCATCTGGAAATGGTGTAAAGTTAGGTAAATCAGCCAAGGATTTCTCAATGTTGTGCTTGTGCCAGAAAAGCATTCCCAGGGCCTGTGAAGGAAGAGTGAAATCACGTGAGCAGTGGCGGGAGCATGAACCTCGCTTCATAGAGCTGCCAATATTTCCATACACCCAGACCCGGCAGGTCATCTCCCCCCAATGCGGCAAAAAAATACCAAGGAAATCACTTTGCTGATCTGTTGTCTAGTAAATGCAATCTGTGGTGCTCCAGAAACTACAACACCCAGCATGCAGATAGCTATCTAGGGCTGTTACATGCTGGGTGTTGTAGTTTCCCAATTGCATGGCTTTCCGTAGGATGATCTCTACTATCATTGAAATTACTCTCAAAATGGTGTCTTCCCAGCTGCTGTAAAAACCACAAACCCTGACCACACCACCTCTGTGCTACTCATTACCTGCTCCATGTTGTAGCCGTGTTTCTCCTTTGCAACCAAAATATATTCATCCACTGAAAAGCAAAGAGGTTAGATCAGTGTATAAGCCTGTGTGACAAATATCTGACAACGCGGTGTCAAACAGAAGCAAAGCCATGGAGAAAGGTGCAGTGTACCGACCGATAGAGCAATTCTGCAAGGAATAGACTATGAACTACGTGCTGCTCAACAGAGTGGGAAACGTAAGGACTGGAGAAAGAAAGTCTCAGAGTGCACATGGGCAAACTTTTCACTGAATTATTGGTTAGGTGGTAATGTAAAAAAAACTAGAATCAATAAAATTATCTACCAAGCAGGACAGTGTGAACGGTGGGTGATCCAGGGCCGATCTGCAAGGCATTAAAAACCGTGCTGTGCCGTCATACGGCCCACGACTGCCATCTAGTGGCTGAATACAGCATGGATGCAGATTAACCCACTCCCTGCCACAGCAGACCAGATACTCACATTTAGCTTCTGATAGATTTTGATTAGGTGACCACACCAGCATGCCAAGGTTTTCTCGTTCCTGACAAGCTTTTGCCACCTCTGTAGGTTAAAAACAATAAAATAAGTGAAAACAAAATACAGGTTATATATGATAAGCAAGAGACTGAAATCTTACAGCAGCTAGAAAATAAAACATTAGAAAGCTATACAGTAGTGCGTTTTAGTGTAACAGAACATGTTTTTCCTTATAAACATTCTTTTTGAAACTTCGCAACCTAGAAAATCCTGCAAATGTGAGCAATGATTAAGATGTTAGTCAAAACGCGTCGGAAGAACGCTGCCATGTGTGCATAATGCTGTAAGAAATTAGAACTCATTTACAAGTGGTGTACCATAGGATACAACCCTTTCATTTTTTTAAAAATGAAGACATAAATTTATTGATTTTACTACATTTCTGCTGGATTCATCGATTTTTCTGTAGAAAATCCTGCATCCTACTGAGTAACAGTATCACCCACTGCGCCTTTATATACTGCTGCCAATACATATGTTGTAATGAGGCTGTGCTTCCAGCGCTCGCCTCCAGGGGGCAGTGAACGTGCATTGTGGAGCAGCCACGCGGTCATCCTGCTCAGCAGCGCACAGGAATCCATGCAGGAAGCGCGGATCCGAAAAGTGAGCAATCTGCAGGCGTCTAATGTCCATTACCAGCTACAGAGAGAAACGCCGATAACCAGGGATAAATACTGAGCAGGGAGTCTCTCTAGGTCGTCATGACTCATTGTCACCAGAATATCTTACAGCCACTGCACAGCAGCAACGGGCGAGGTCCACGAGTGACAACAGCGGAATAGCGAGTGCAGCTCTTGAGTATAATACAGGATGTAACTCAGGATCAGTAATGTAATGTATGTACACAGTGACTGCACCAGCAGAATAGTGAGCGCAGCTCTGGGGTATAATACAGGATGTAACTGAGGATCAGTAATGTATGTACACAGTGACTGCACCAACAGAATAGTAAGTGCAGCTCTGGAGTATAATACAGGATGTAACTGAGGATCAGTAATGTAATGTATGTACACAGTGACTGCACCAGCAGAATAGTGAGCGCAGCTCTGGGGTATAATACAGGATGTAACTCAGGATCAGTAATGTATGTACACAGTGACTGCACCAACAGAATAGTAAGTGCAGCTCTGGAGTATAATACAGGATGTAACTCAGGGTCAGTAATGTAATGTATGTACACAGTGACTGCACCAGCAGAATAGTGAGTGCAGCTCTGGAGTATAATAGAGGATGCATCTTGTGACTCGGTCTCACCAAAATCGGGGGTACGTGTGAGTGCAATCAGCCAATATTAATCTGTTTGGGGGCTACACTGCCAAACGTTATTTCTAACAAAATGTTAATGGATTTCTTATATAAAACTGAACTGACAGCATCAGATATTCTCACATGTAACAATTCGCTATACCATGTAATCTTATGCAGGAACTCAAATGTACATTGCCCTCTTCATTTGTAAGGAAGATCTGCATAGCCGCCAATGGGCAGCAGTGATATTTTGACTATTCTGGCAGAAAACGTCTTCATTAAACTCTTTTCTGAGATGAATACTTTAATGATTTGGACTGGGCTGAAAGTTGCATTGTGCATCAAAGCCTGTACAAATCCCCTGCTCCCCAGCGCTGAACCCAGACGATCCCTCCACAAGGTACAAAGCTCACAGAACCTAGGTAATTACTGCAAGATCTGCTCCTGCGTCAGAGAGGGAGGCCCTGGAAGAATGCATTATAAATAATGTAACAGGTCATCTACCTGATACACAGACGGCCGCCTGTCTGCCTAGTGCCTGGGCTGAGGAACATGACTCCAGAAGTGCGGTCATTCAGATTGTTTGCATACAAGAAAGGACAAATTGCAAAATAATGTATTCATGCAACGAGCAGATTAAAGGGATTGTCCAGGACTAAGATACTTATTACCTATGGATAGATCAGCAATATATCAATGGGGATCTGAAACCCAGCACCCAGGACTAAGATACTTATTACCTATGGATAGATCAGCAATATATCAATGGGGATCTGAAACCCAGCACCCCCACCATTCAGCTGTACCACGCCCACTAGAAGTTTAGTATCCAAATTGAAAACAGCACAGCGCCATTCACTGTAGTGGCTGTTTTGGGTACTGCAGCTCAGCTCCCCTTTACTTGTGATCTGAGCTGCAGTACCCGATAACCGCCACTAGACAAGGGTATGGAGTCGTGTTGTGTAGGCTCTGTACAATATTTACTTTCAGCTGTTGGTGGAGAAACAGCCAATAGGTGGGTGTCCAGCACCAATGTGATTGACTACCACCTCTAAAGTCCACAAAGCCCATTAATAACTATGTAAGTGGACTCTGAATTTAAAGTGACAACAACCTGAAATACCATCTTCTCGCCAAATGAGCCTAGGCGTAGGCAAATCGCAAGGGTCTTTTTTTTTTTCTTTTTTTTTTTTACAGGATGATTAACATGAAATTAAGTACCCCCTTTGAGTGTTGCAATTTAGTAACAAAATCGCTTAACTGGACATCCTGTCCAACAAAGCCAAGAGCCCAAAGTAAGGGTGCTGAAAGGAAAGGCAGCAAAATAATGCCGATGAGAAGGCCTCCGAGGCCGAACCCCCTCTATCACGACTATACGACTTCATCTTTAAAGGGAATCTGTCACCCCCAAAATCGAGGGTGAGATAAGCCCACTGGCATCAGGGGCTTATCTACAGCATCCTGTAATGCTGTAGAATAGCCCCTGATATATCCTAAAAGATGAGAAAGGTTAGATTATGCTCACCCAGGGGCGTTCCCGCTGCTGGTCTGGTACGGCGCCTCCTATCTTCATCAGATGACGTCCTCTTCTTGTCTTCAGGCTGCGGCTCTGGCGCAGGCGTACTTTGCTCTGCCCTGTTGAGGGCAGAGCAAAGTACTGCAGTGCGCAGGGCCTCTCTGACCTTTCCTCAACAGGGCAGACAAGAAGAGGACGTCATCTGCACAAAAGTGGTATCAATAAAAACGTCAGCTCGGCACGCAAAAAATAAGCCCTCACCCGACCCGATATCCTGAAAAATGGAGACACTACGGGTATTGGAAAATGGCGCATTTTTTTTTTTTTTTTTTTAAAGCAAAGTTTGGAATTTTTTCCCCCCACTTAGATAAGAGAGAACCTAGACATGTTTGGTGTCTATGAACTCATAATGACAGGTCAGTTTTAGCATTTAGTGAACCTAGTAAAAAAGCCAAAACAAAAAACAAGTGTGGGATTGCACTTTTTTTTTGCAATTTCACCGCACTTGGAATTTTTTTCCTGCTTTCTAGTACACGACATGGTAAAACCAATGATGTCGTTCAAAACTACAACTCGTCCCGCAAAAAATAAGCCCTCACATGACCATATTGACAAATTAAAAAGTTATGGCTCTGGGAAGGAGGGGAGGTAGAAACAAGCACGGAGAAACGGAAAATCCCAAGGTCATGCAGGGGTTAATGTCTGCAGATATTTCTATATACATTTGTGAACAGCGATAGTTGCCCCTTTTATAATCTTAACTCAAGTTTGCCACTACTATCCTTTACATACTCGCAGCATATGAAAAAGGTCACTCCACACAAGCGGAAGGCGAAATATCCGTCCGCTTCCTAGAAGACGACCGGGTGATCCAAATACTAAAATAAGCCAGAAGAGTAGGGCGAAGAAGTATCCAAGATTAATGCAAGGAACAGCAGAAAGCAGAATGGTGAATTACATCTTCCTCCAAGGCAACAGTGGAATACGCACAGGACGGCACTGATGTATACGGGGAGTGGACACCCGTATATCGGATTATGAAAGATTACCGATTGCTTCCTATTAACAGCAGCAAGTCCCAGTGCTCATTATCCAATGACAGACCCGAGAAATCTCCCATAGCGGATGAGATAAACACTAAACATGGATTAGTAATATTGGCCATATGGGTGTAGCCAGATCCATATAATTATGGTAACATTACCCCACTCACTTCTATTCCTTGGAGCAACCGGCAGAAAAATAAGAGAAAGTTCCAAGAAAGACCTAAGCACTGCACCATGCAGAGCGGAGCGGAGCCCTACGGGTCACACTCGTCTTATGCCCTAAATATTTTAGCTTTCTCGTTAAAATGGTTTTTCCTAGAATTTTCATAGGCTCAGTCTTTTCCAAACTTTGCAGAAATCAATAGAACAAGAATATAAGATTATATTATAATCAGAAATCTTTCACTCACATCTTGGAATGGTCATTTATTGATCAGAGTTTAGCTGCTTATTGAAGTCTATGGAGATGAGAGAATCAAGCGGCTGCGCTTTAGTAGATGCTTCTCACCCTGCAGGATAATGTCTTCTGTGCGTCTGGTGCTGAACATGAGCTACAGACACAGGAGAGCAGGAATCCCTCATGTTTGTGTGCAGGCATCACAGCAGTGAGTCTTCATCCTCTAGTTCAGAGATAACTGAAAATTAGAGATGGAGTCTGCAGAGGGGGAAACTGCCGAGAAATATAGTTAAAAAGTAATAATGGCCAGAAATAGTGTTATTCCTTGTCTGGATACACGATAGCTTATTCTGAAAAGTCACCTGAATGAGAAAGGTTTGTCTGACAGTACTGATTAAAAATAAAGGGATACTCACTATTCTGTGCATGCCCTCCCCCCATGGATCCAGAGCCCCCTGCTGCAGAGATGTCTGCAGGCACAGAATGTGGAGTTTTTCCTATTCGCAAGTTCCAACACAGATGCAGCCAATCATTTGTGAATAGAAGAATGTGTACTCAGAGAAATATCACAATGATGCGCTCTCCTAGTCAAGTGATTGCTGCAGCGGTGCTGTGAATTCTTGATAAGGCAAACACCACTTCTGGAGTGGGCCGACATCTCCCGAGCAGCCTGCTCAAATTCCATGGGAGCGCTGGAAGGAGACTAATTACATTTAGATATCGATTATACACAGCTAAAAATAAAATAAATAAAGGGAACACCAAAATCCCACATCCTAAATATCACTGAATGGAATATTACAGTTGCAAGTCTTTATTCACTACATAATGGAATGCGTTGCGAACAATAAAATCGAAAAATGATCAATGTAAATCATATCAATATCCCATGGAAGTATGGATTTGGAAGGAAACAAGATAAAAGTGAATAATCAAATTACAGGCTGATCCAACTTCAGTGGAAATGTCTCAAGACAAGGAAATAATGCTCAGTAGTGTGTGTGGCCTCCACGTGCCTGTATGACCTCCCTACTGTACAACGCCTGGGCATGGTGCTGATGAGGCGGCGGATGGTCTCCCTGAGGGATCTCCTCCCAGACCTGGACTAAAGCGTCCGCCAACTCCTGGACAGTCTGTGGTGTAACGTGACATCGGTGTATGGTGCGAGACATGATGTCCCAGATGTGCTCAATCAGATTCAGATCTGGGGACCGGGCAGGCCAGTCCATAGCTTCAATGCCTTCATCTTGCAGGAATTGCTGACCCTTCAACCACATGAGGCCTAGGATTGTCATGTGTCAGAAGGAACCCAGGGGGCCGAGTGCACAAGCATATGGTCTCACAATGGGTTTGAGGGTCTCATCCCGGTACTCAGCAGTCAGGGTACCTCTGGCGAGCACATGGAGGGCTGTGCAGCCCTCCAAAGAAATGCCTCCCTACACCATTACTGACCCACTGCCAAACCACTCATGCTGGAGGATCGCTCTCCACGGAGTCTCCAGACTGTCACATGTGCTCAGTGTGAACCTGCTCTCATCCGTGAAGAGCACACAGCACCAATGTCGAATCTGTCAATCCTGGTGTTTTCTGGAAAATGCCTCTCAGCCTGTACGGCGTTGGGCTGTAAGGATAACACCCACTTGTGGACGTCATGCCCTCATACCACCCTCATGGAGTCTGTTTCTGACAGTTTGAGCAGACACATGGATGTTATGTTAGTGGCCTGCCTGAGGTCATTCTGCAGGGCTCTGGCAGTGCTCCTCCTTGCACAAAGGAGGAGATAGGGGTCCTGATGCTGGGTTGTTGCTCTCTTACAACCGCCTCCACGTCTCCTTGTGTACTGGCCTGTCTCCTGGTATCTGTTCCATGCTCTAGACCAGAGGTCCCCAACGTTTCTGACCTCGAGAGCCACATTCAGCTCAGAGAGGGTCGCGAGCCACATTCAGCTCGTGCTCCCCTCACAATAGTGGCAACCAAAGCCCCCATTACAGGAATAATGATAACCAAAACTTTTCCACAACAAACAATCACCCCAAAGCAGTATACAAAGATCCAGAGGTTCCTACAATAACCTCCATTCAGTATTCTCCTATAAAGCACTCCCAAGACACTGTCACATCCAGCTTCAAACATCTCCTCTGACAGGTGGTGTCATCTTGTCTCCAGCGTACCATACTTAAATTATTTCAAAACCCCTAAGACCAGGATATATGCATCCAGATCTGCTCTTTTGTGCAGGGCTGCTCAAAAAATTAATCATTTTCAGATGTGCTCTTCATATCTGTTTGCTAGAACTGGAGCTAATGCAGCAAGCTGACAGACAGCCACAATTCATGGGACAGCGAGCCACATGTGGCTCCCGAGCTACAGGTTGGGGACCCCTGCTCTAGACACTTTGCTGACAGACACAGCTACCCTTTTTGCCACAGCTTGCATTGATGTGCCATACTGCAAAAGATACACTACCTGTGCAACCTCTGTGGTTTGTAGACGCCGCCTCATGCTACTGTACAGTACCTCCTCTAGGGGTGGAAAGTATTGACAAAATGCAAAAATGACCAAAACAGCCAAAAACAATGCGAACAGAGAAATGGTCTGTTGTCATCCCCTGCAGAACCATTCCTTTATAGGGGGTGTCTTGTTAATTGTCTATCACTTCTACCTGTCTGTTCCATTTACACAATAGCAGAAGAAATGGATTCACGATCAGTGTTGCTTCATAACTAGACAGGTTAATTTCACACTACATTTTGTTTAGGTATTCCTTTTATATATTTTTTTTAAGTATATAAATTATATTTTATTGTTGGACAATCTCCTTCGGGACTAAAGATCTTATTGTAAGATGACCCAGAGATAAACGCATCAAAAGACAATGTGGAGTTATATCTGGGTTGCAATTATATGTATCAGTGGGCAACATGGCAAAAAGGAAATATTAGGACAGTTTGTGTCAATAGTAAATTCCTTCCTGCATTCTCATCTGGAGACCACAGACTTATAAAAGAATGACTTTAGAATGTTTTTGTTTCAGCTACTTACTATTTTTAAAATCACTGCTTGATGTCAGTGAATTGGATCAGTCAAAGAAAAGAGGCACAGGAATGTTTCTTACATGAGGGGTTACAATTGTATCCAGTGAAAAAGGATCATGAGCCCAACAGCCAAATTCCAAACAGACATTGTAACAACCCACCAGGACACACAGAAAGGGAACTGGGATAACTAGTTGGACATTTCCTTGAAGGTTTATTATATACTAGATGGTGGCTCGATTATAATGCATTGGGTATTCTAGAATAAATATGTATGTAGCGGCCCACGCAGTATATAACAGCGGCCCACGCAGTATATAACAGCGGCCCACGCAGTATATAACAGCGGCCCACGCAGTATATAACAGCGGCCCACGCAGTATATAACAGCGGCCCACGCAGTATATAACAGCGGCCCACGCAGTATATAACAGCGGCCCACGCAGTATATAACAGCGGCCCACGCAGTATATAACAGCGGCCCACGCAGTATATAACAGCGGCCCACGCAGTATATAACAGCGGCCCACGCAGTATATAACAGCGGCCCACGCAGTATATAACAGCGGCCCACGCAGTATATAACAGCGGCCCACGCAGTATATAACAGCGGCCCACGCAGTATATAACAGCGGCCCACGCAGTATATAACAGCGGCCCACGCAGTATATAACAGCGGCCCACGCAGTATATAACAGCGGCCCACGCAGTATATAACAGCGGCCCACGCAGTATATAACAGCGGCCCACGCAGTATATAACAGCGGCCCACGCAGTATATAACAGCGGCCCACGCAGTATATAACAGCGGCCCACGCAGTATATAACAGCGGCCCACGCAGTATATAGCAGTGTGGGCACCATATCCCTGTTAAAAAAAAAAAAAAAAAAAAAAAGTTATATACTCGCCCTCCGGCGTCCAGCGAAGCTGTCCCGATGCGCTCGCGGCTGCCGCCAGCTTCCGTTCCCGGCGATGCATTGTGAAATTACCCAGATGACTTAGCGGTCTCACGAGACCGCTAAGTCTTCTGGGTAATTTCGCAATGCATCGCCGGGACCGGAAGCTGGCGGCAGCTGCGCATCGGCGGACGATGGAAGGTGAGAATAGCAGGTTTTTTGTTTTTTTATTATTTTTAACATTAGTTCTTTTTACTATTGATGCTGCATAGGCAGCATCAATAGTAAAAAGTTGCTCACACAGGGTTAATAGCAGCGTTAACGGAGGGCGTTACCCGCGGCATAATGCGGTCCGTTAACGCTGCCATTAACCCTGTGTCAGTGCTAACTGGAGGAGAGTATGGAGCGGGCGCCGGGCACTGACTGGACGTTAGTAGGGAGGGACTAATTCTCGGCCGGACTGTGCCAGTCGCTGATTTGGTCGCAGCCGCCAGGCCGCGACCAATCAGCAACGTGGGATTTCCGTTACAGACAGACAGAAGTACCCCTAAGGGTATGTTTCCACGTTCAGGAAACGCTGCGTTTTTCTGCTGCGTCAAAAACGCAGCGTCCAGATGTTACAGCATAGTGGATGGGATTTTATGAAATCCAGACTCCACTATGCGTTTAAAAACGCATGCGTTTTTGCCGCGAAAACGCATGCGTTGTGCGTTTTTTCAAAACGCTGCATGTTGCTACTATGAGCAAAACACGCAGGTACACCGCAGGTGACCTGCCAGTGACCTCAGGTGCAGTTTTGGTCAGGATTTTACTTGCATAAAATCCTGACCAAAGACTGATGCAATCCTGAACGTGGAGACATACCCTTAGAAAAAGGTTGTGTATATGTATCTATATATATATATATATAATTGTCTAAGATCAGTGGAGAAGCTTCTCTTAATAAAAAAGGAAGGCATAGTAACCATCATAATCAGGTCTCTGCTTAACCAAAGTGATGTCCCGACCACCAGTCAGCAGACAAAATCAGTGACTGTAGCAGTCGGGTAATTCTTGGTTTGGACATAATTGACCAAGTGGAGAGCGGATTATGATAGCAAGTACGCCATCTTTTGGAAAGGTAGCTTCCCACTGATCACTTAAAATATTGCCGCAAACCTTTTTAACCCCTTTCCCCCCGGAGCTTTTTCCGTTTTTTCGTTTTCGTTTATCGCTCCCCTCCTTCCCAGAACCATAACTTTTTTATTTTTCCGTCAATATGGCCATGTGAGGGCTTTTTTTTTGCGGAACGAGATGTACTTTTGAACAATACCATTGGTTTTACCATGCCGTGTAACAGAAAACGGGAAAAAAATTCCAAGTGTGATGAAATTGCAAAAAAAGTGCAATCCCACACTTGTTTTTTGTTTGGCTTTTTTGCTAGGTTCACTAAATGCTAAAACTGACCTGCCATTATGATTCTCCAGGTCATTTCGAGTTCATAGACACCTAACATGTCTAGGTTATTTTTTATCTAAGTGGTGGAAAAAAATTCCAAAGTTTGCAAAAAAAAAATTGTGCGATTTTCCGATACTCGTAGCGTCTCCAATTTTCGTGATCTGGGGTCAGGCGAGGGCTTATTTTTTGCGTGCCAAGCTGGCGTTTTTAATGATACCATTTTGGTGCAGATACGTTCTTTAGATTGCCCGTTATTGCATTTTAATGCAATGTCGCGGCGACCAAAAAAACGTAATTTTTGGCGTTTTGATTTTTTTTTTCTTGCTACGCCATTTAGCAGTCAGGTTAATCTTTTGTTTTTATTGATAGATCGGGCGATTCTGAACGCGGCGATACCAAATATCTGTATGTTTGATTTTTTTTAATTGTTTTATTTTGATTGGGGCGAAAGGGGGGTGATTTAAACTTTTATATATTTTTGAACACTTTTTTTTTAAATTTTGGCATGCTTCAAAAGCCTCCATAGGAGGCTAGAAGCATGCACTACACGATCGCCTCTGCTACATAGAGGTGAAGTACAGATCACCTCTATGTAGTAGAAATGGTCGTGTACTTTGAACGCCGACCACAGGGTGACGCTCAAAGCATTCGGCCATCAACAACCATAGAGGTCTCAAGGAGACCTCTGGTTGTTATGGCAATGCACTGCTGACCCCCGATCATGTGACAGGGGTCAGCAGTGCGAGGACCTCCGGCCGCGCGGCCGGGAGCGCTAGTTAAATGCCGCCGTCAGCGCTTGACAGCGGCATTTAACTAGTTAATGGGCGCAGGCGGATCGCGATTCCGCTCGTGCTCATTGCGCGCACATGTCAGCTGTACAAAACAGCTGACATGTCGCGGCTTTAAGGTGGGCTCAGCGCCGGAGCCCACCTTAAAGCAGGGGATCTGCCAGCTGACGTACTATTGAGTCAGCTGGCAGAAAGGGGTTAAGACCAGCTTTCATACTCCAATCTTAATTAAAAAAAAAAAAGGGCTGGGTAAACCACACCAAGTGCACGCACCTCTTAATATATTTGGTGCATGCTAGGAAGCCCTGGCGCTGGTTTCTGCTGTAATTTAGCACAATTTCTAGCAGAATTCATAGTAAACCTTTTAGACCGAAGCCCCCTCCCCTGCAGCTAAGCAATGACTAAGAAAAAAAAAAAAAAAAAGGGAAAAAAAAAAAAGGAATGGGCTTGAACCCCTTAACTTTTGCACAAAGTATGGCTGGTGCGAGGCCCTGCATCCCCACCCTCCCACTGAATATTTTTACAGTTATAAGAGCGGTCACACAGACAGCTCTCCAGCGACCAACGATGCCGAAGTCCCCGGGTAACCAGGGTAAACATCGGGTTACTAAGCGCAGGGCCGTGCTTAGTAACCCGATGTTTACCCTGGTTACCAGTGTAAATGTAAAAAAAACCAAACACTACATACTTACATTGCTGTGTCTGTCGCGTCCCTCGCCTTCAGCTTCCCTGCACTGTGTAAGCGCCGGCCCTAAAGCACAGCAGTGACGTCACCGCTGTGCTTTGCTTTACGGCCGGCACTGACACATTCAGTGCAGGAAGCTCTGAGCAGCAGCGCGGACGCCGGGGGACGTGACAGACATCAGAGGGTGAGTATGTAGTGTTTTTTTTTTTTACTTTTACAATGGTAGCCAGGGTAAATATCGGGTTACTAAGCGCAGCCCTGCGCTTAGTAACCCGATATTTACCCTGGTTACCATTGTAAAACATTGCTGGCATCGTTGCTTTTGCTGTCAAACACGACGATACACGCCGATCTGACGACCAAATAAAGTTCTGGACTTTCAGCAACGACCAGCGATATCACAGCGGGATCCAGATCGCTGCTGCGTGTCAACACAACGATATCGCTATCCAGGATGCTGCAACGTCTCGGATCGTTGTCGTTCTCGTTGCAAAGTCGTTTAGTGTGAAGGTACCTTAAAGCCCTGTAGAGGAGTTTTATGGTTTCATAGAAATAGAGTCAAAACTTGTACCTAATCCAATCTTCAAAGACGTCCAAAACAATTAAACTTTACTTGGTGCTGGTAATCTGTCCCCAATACTCTAAATTTAAATGGGGTGGGCCTTCCTGGAAAAACATTGATCTACCTTTCAACCCTGACAGATGGTCTAGAAATCAGCAAGCCCTCGAAAATCTAATTAAAACCAGTTACTCAGATACACTGTCCACCATTCAGGAGAGATCAATGAATCAGGATTTCAAATCCTGTTAATATTTATTAATTTTACTAATTAGATGACCGGACATGCGGTTGTTCTTACCCACATTAAGGGGCTTTACAGGAGAAAAAAAAAACAAAAAACAACACACTGACTAACATCAGCCCTTATGTGAGGAGTGAAAGAGGTTAAGACACGCAACCTGTGAGCATTGTGTCCTATCCCATCACCCCTTCCCCTTATTTCTCATAAGTAGCATCACAAAAGTCTGAAATGTGCTCATCTTCCTAGCCTCTATGAACAGACATGAAATGCCAGTTGAGTTTGGTCACACTGGGAAAGTCACACTTTAGTGATATGTCTACTGCAGAGAGGGAGGGAACCAAAAGAGAATGAGGAAGAGCAGGTGAGCCAGGGTAAGCTGAAGAGAGGGAGGGAAGGAGGGGGAGCCAGGGGACGCTGGAGAGAGGGAGAGCTAAGGAAGAGGGAGGCAAGGCAGGAGAGCCAGGGGAAGCCAGAGAGGGAGGCAAGGAGGGAGAGCCAGGGGAGGATGAAGAGAGGGGACGGAAGGAGGGAGAGCCGAGGGAGGGCCGAGGGAGGGAAGGAGGGAGAGCCGAGGGAGGGAAGGAGGGAGAGCCGAGGGAGGGAAGGAGGGAGAGCCGAGGGAGGGAAGGAGAGCTAAGGAAGAGGGAGGCAAGGAAGGAGAGCCAGGGGAAGCCAGAGAGGGAGGGCCAGGGGAGGATGAAGAGAGGGAGACAAGAGGGGAGTAAAGGAGGGAGAACCATATGCAGCAAGAGAGGGAGGGAGAGGAAATATGTTGGCTTTTAATATTAATTTCTGAAAGAGAAAGTTAAGAAACTTTGTAACATTTATTGTCTCAAAAAAAGTATGTCCATAGTATAGAAGGCACTTCAACAAGATTCAACAACAAACAACAAAAAACTCCCATATGTGTAATACCCATGGGAATATGAAGAGATCCAATACAAATATTAAAATTCAACTTTAATATATCAATTAAAAATACCATATAAAAAGCAACATACCATCAAGGGACACCAAGCAGAAAGAAGGGGGGATATTGCACCAAAATTGATTTAAAGGGAATCTGTCACCCCCAAAATCGAGGGTGAGGTAAGCCCACCAGCATCAGGGGCTTATCTACAGCATTCTGTAATGCTGTAGATAAGCCCCCGATGTACCATAAAAGATGAGAATAAGAGGTTATATTATACTCACCCAGGGGCGGTCCAGCTGCTGGTCCGGTCTAGTGCCTCCTATCTTCATCAGATGACGTCCTCTTCTTGTCTTCACGCTGCGGCTCCGGTGCAGGCATACTTTGTCTGCCCTGTTGAGGGCAGAGCAAAGTACTGCAGTGCACAGGCGCCGGGAAAGGTCAGAGGCCTTTTAGGATACATCGAGGGCTTATCTACAGCATTACAGAATGCTGTAGATAAGCCCCTGATGCCGGTGGGCTTACCTCACCCTCGATTTTGGGGGTGACAGGTTCCCTTTAAGTAACCAATGACATGCAGATCATGTGCCAAAAGCCCATCTTATGAAAAACAAATTGCTTAAGTTTATAGGACTACACGTGACCTCTTGCTACCGGTAATGCTACCTCTATTTATAAGAGTATAACTATCTTGGGCATAATAAACAATCTCTTTCACAGCTATTATAGAATTAATATTGCATCTGATTTTTGGGTGTTATGAATTTTGGGATTGAAACTGCCTTGAAACTGTAAGGGGATATTGTTCACATGCAGTTTTACATTGGTCATTAGTTGTACTTATAAGGGGTAACCACATCGAGATATTGTATACGTTTAGTCCTATAAACTTAAACAATTTAGGTTTTGCATAAAATGGGTTTTTGGCACATGATTTGCATGTCATTGATTAATTAAATCAATTTTGGTGCAATATCTCTCCCCCCCCCTTCTTTCTGCATGGTGGCCCTTGATGGTATATTTAATTGATATTTAATAAAGTTGAATTTTAATATTAATTTGTATTTAATCTTCATATTGCCACAGGTATTACACATGGGAATTTTTTGTGGTTGAACATTTATTGTCTGTTAAGTGTGGAAAGAGGCTCATTTTGTCACCTTCACCCTCAAGAGCTGCTCAAATCTGCTTGCAGTGAGGAATCAACTTACACCTGCTCCCTATAGAAGTCTATGAAGAAGTGAGGGAGGGGAGTTGGAAAGAAACGAAAAGAAGAAAAGTAGCAAGTTGAAACTGCTGATGCTTTTAACGGAGAAGGAAAGAATACAAGTCACAATGGCGAGAAATAGGGTGTTTCCGAGAATTGTAGTTACACCATTTCTTACTTCCTATCGGACAGGTGAATGGAGGAGGGAATTTGCATTAAGCAGGCCATTCACATTAGATAAAGTCTCAAAAAAAGGATTACATGATAAATAGGAGCAGAGAAAGAGCTATGATATATTTTATATATACACTTTCAGTTCGTGGTTGAGACTCTGGATAATAGAGGAGGGGTCAGTATTGAGAACCACTGAAAGAAGGAATAGCCGTAACTTTTAGATCTTCTGTCTTTAGTGCAACAGATGCAATCAATTTGAGAAAAAATAAATAAATGCAATATCAGAAGGCTGCCCGCCATCTTTTTCCAAACTGCAATCCCAGAGCAAAAAATACAAGCGACGCACAGAAGCCCCATCAATGGTCCCCTCTAGTAGTTTCTTGTATGATCTGATATATTGTGCGTAGGAAGAAGGTAAAAAAAAAAAAAAAAATCTAAATATATAGGCAGCAAGCGCACAACTGGGATACGGATAATTGTCGGTATTGAAAGCACTTTGGGAGCGTGCAGCTATCTGTCCTCTTTGCACAGAGGGAATGATGTGCAACGTCACAGACTAGGAAGTGCCGGTTGTCGCTCTCCGTCTACACTGGGCCTTTCAGCACAGAAGGGAACACGTCATTACAAGGGGAAGGGAACTGAACAGAGCTTAGTCTGTAGAAGTACCAGCCAACACTTCCAAGGACAAGGACAGCTATTTAGAATTAATAGTGCAACATTTAGTAGATAAAACCTTAAAAATGGGGTTGGTAGAGGCATCCAATGCAGTAAAAAAAAAAAAAAAAAAAAAAAAAAAAAGGTAGAACATGTGAAAATCCCAATATTTGCAATAAGGCAATATAAAAAGCCATTTATTAATTGGATTAAAAAAAACATGCAACAGGCGACATTTAATATATTAACACATTATATCTTATGTTATAGCAATAAATGGCATTCAGAAGATGTCACAGATGACTAGATCTTCACATTAGCCATTTTTCAGCCTCCTGCTCACGTCTCCCATAATACTCTGACAAGCTGACCAAGAAAAAAAAAAACAAACAAAAAAAAAAAAAAACCACCACTGCTTCTCAGATTTAGGGTATGTGTCCACGGGCCGGATTACGTTCAACCCGCAGCGTCCAGATGTTACAGCATAGTGGAGAGGATTTTATGAAATCCCATCTCCACTATGCGTGCGAACACGCACCCGGCGGCCCTGCGTTTCCGGACATGCGGCGCGTCTTTTTAGAATGCAGCAGGTCAGTTTACCTTGCGGCGACGCTGCGGCGCCGCAAGGTAAATCACAGGGCCCTATGTATGGGGTGCGGAGATTCCAGATGTCTTAAATGTCGACAAACTAAATTAGTAAGGGTTTACATAAACAAGCAAAATGAGACAACTCGTAATACATCTTACAAGCAAAATAATCTTTCTCCATTCATGAGCCACATCTTGCCCCGCCTTCTAAAATCATTATTTACTCTGAAACTGAGGAATCAGATTACAGTTTTCTATTGTAAGTCTATGGAGAAGAAAAAGGCACTGAGTGCTGCTCTATTTAGTAAGCACTATTTCAGCCTGGTGCAGCATTCACAGCTACATTGATCAGTACTGCTGTATAATATCCTCCAAGATGCTGCTTCTGAACATGTGCTAAACAGACCTGATGAATTCTTTGCAAGATATCACTGCAGCAAGTCGGTACCCAGCAGCTCAGAGAAACCTGAAAGTTACAGATAGACCCTGCAGAGGGAGGTTTACAAACAGTGCATGAAGCTATAATCCCTTTTATACATATTTTCTATGAGCATTATAAAAAAAAAAAAGTGTATCTATATGCCTGTACCTATACACATCAACACTTGCCACAATGAGAAAACACAGTATGCTCCCCCCCCCACCCCAAAAAAAAAAAAAGCAGAGGACCTAACCATTCTTGCAAGACAAGGCATCAATACGGAACGGGTCACGGGCTTCCATTTATGAGCTGCTAACATCTGCTCAGTACATGCATCTATGATGGCAGCTGTCGTTTACAAGACAACAAGGAACAGACAATTCTCAAAATAAGCTGCAAATAACAGAATAAAGATCAGAGCGGGGCCCGACTACATTCATACACAGGGTTTGTTTTTTGTTTTTTTTTTACGAGCACAATCACCAGACAGAAACTTAATGCAATCTCCTCAGTGCGCTCTGTCCCTTTAAGTCACTGACTCGGGAACCAACAGAGCAGCTTCTTTTCACAAGTTCAGTGCAGCAGCAAATGAAACATTTCACACTGATACAGATACACATGAACTGCAAATGTGAAAAGTTCAGATCACATACTACTATGTGTCAGCTGATAAGCTGCATTTCTATGATACACAAAAAAATAAAATAAACCCTTGGGGATCCAGCGACCTGAATCTTAAGGCTGTGTGCACACGTTGCTAATTTTTCACGTTTTTTCGCTATAAAACTGCAAAAAAACAGCATACATTATGCATCCCATCATTTAGAATGAATTTCGCAATTTTTGTGCACATGACGCGTTTTTTTTTCAGCGAAAAAAAATTGCGTTAAAAAACGCAGCATGTTCATTAATTTTGCGGATTTTTTGCGGATTTCCCACTATGTAATGCATTGGGAAAAGTCTGGAAAAATCTGCGCAAAAACCGCATGCAGATTTCTTGCAGAAAATTTCTGGTTTTTCTCAGGAAATTTCTGCAAGAAATCCTGAACGTGTGCACATAGCCTAACAGTCTTCCAACAGGTGACAATATAGTCCCTTTGTACTTCGGCAGCAGCACTGAGCGTCATGTTACAGCAGAGACTCAGCTCCTTTCCTGACAAGCAGGCAAGAAGCCGTTACTAGAGGCTTGGAGGATCACTATGCAAGGACCCGGCTCTAGGATGAGTGACTGAGGATGTGCATCAAGCTGACTATGGGCTGTGCATGTTGCTGTAGACCAACCACCAGGCGGCGCCGTACTATACAAAGTACTTAGATCCTATGTATAGCAACAGTAAAGATTCAAAGTCCTGTTCATGTATATTGTGCAGGGTATTGCATAAGGCAAAAAAATAAATATATATCACACCTATCCTCAAAAAGCCCTCTCTTGACCCATCCTCTGTATAGAGCTATCGCCCTATATCACTTCTCCCCTATGCCTCAAGACTACTGGAACACCACGTCCATCTTGAACTGTCCTCCCATCTATCTTCTTGCTCCTCTTCGACAGCTTACAATCTGGCTTCCGGTCACACCACTCCACTGAAACTGCCCTAACTAATGTCACCAATGACCTATTAACTGCCAAGAGCAAGCGACACTTACTCTATCCTCCTCCTCCTAGACCTGTCCTTTGCCTTTGACACAGTGGACCATTCCCTGTTGCTGCAGACCCTCTCATCCCTTGGCATCACAGACTTGGCCCTATCCTGGATCTCATCATACCTAACAGACTCGACATTCAGCGTCTCCCACTCACACACCACCTCCTCACCTATCTGTCGGAGTCCCACAAGGTTCAGTCCTTGGGCCCCTGCTCTTCTCCATTTACACTTTTGGCCCGGGACAGCTCATAGAATCTCATGGTTTTCAGTGTCACCTCTATGCTGATGACACACAGATCTGCATCTCTGGACCAGATATCACCACCCTACTAACCAGAAATCCTATTTCATCCTTCTTCTCTGCTAGATTTCTAAAACCATCTCACGCGACCCCCCCCAACGAACCTATCCATTACAGTAAACGGCTGCCCACTCTCCCCAGTCCCACAAGCTTGCTGTCTCGGGGTAATCCTTGACACTGATCTCTCCTTCAAACCTCATATCCATGCCCTTTCCACTTCCTGCCGACTTCAACTCAAAAATATTTCATGGATCCGTACATTCCTAAACCAAGAATCTGCAAAAACCCTAGTCCATGCCCTCATCATCTCCCGCCTCGACTACTGTAATCTCCTGCTCTGTGGCCTCCCCTCTAACACTCTCGCACCCCTCCAATCTATTCTAAACTCTGCTGCCTGACTAATCTACCTGTCCCCCCCGCTATTGCCTGGCCTCTCCCCTCTGTCAATCCCTTCACTGGCTCCCCATTACCCAGAGACTCCAGTACAAAACCATGACATACAAAGCCATCCACAACCTGTCTCCTCCATACATCTGTGCCCTCGTCTCCCAGTACTTTCCTGCACGCAACCTCCGATCCTCACAAGATCTCCTTCTCTACTCCACTCTTATCTCCTCTTCCTACAATCACATACAAGATTTCTCTCGCGTATCACCCCTACTCTGGAACCCTCTACCACAACACATCAGACTCTCGCCCACCATCGAAACCTTCAAAAAGAACCTGAAGACCCACCTCTTCCGACAAGCCTACAACCTGCAGTAACTACAGATCGACCAAACCACTGCACGACGAGCTCTATCCTCACTCATCCCTTGTAGATTGTGAGCACTCGCGGGCAGGGTCATCTCTCCTCCTGTACCAGTTGTGACTTCTATTGTTCAAGATTATTGTACTTGTTTTTATTATGTATACCCCTCCTCACATGTAAAACGCCATGGAATATGAAAAAATAATAATAATAAAAAATATATATATATATATATCTCTAGGGATTTTAAATAGTGGCTACTAAGAGCTGATGGTCAGGCAGACTGATGGGCTGCGATGCTCCACGCCTCGCTCACTCATTACACAGACACAGGCCAATGCCTATTAGCAAAGCTGCAGTTCTGTCCCGTGGGAATGGGCTGCAGCTGGGACAAATGCGACCGATTACATATTTTTATTTTTTTCTATTTCTAATTACTGTAACTTTAGATAGGCTGTAAAAAAATATTTTAAGGAACCATTTCTGGAAACCTATATAATGGTCTAAGAAATTCGCTTTTAAGGGGGAAAAAAAAAAAAAAAAAATTACAATTTTTTTATTTTAGCTTCCAAAAACATCCTCCCAACATAGAGAATAAAAATATACAATATGTAAAAAAATATACATATAATTTTTTTTTTTTTTTTTTTACATAAGAGCTTTTATTTTTGTAAATAATTTTTTTCTTGTGTGAATTATATGAGTTTCAAGAAAAATCTTTAAAGGCGACCCTCAACCATTCATTTACGGTTTGAAAAATAATTCAACTGTACTTTTGACGCTGAAACTGCAGAAAAAAAACAGTGGGAAAGTTGACGTGGTTTCCTGGTTATCAGTATTCATGTGATGTAAATATAATTATATAATGAATATAAGCAGCTTATAGTGAGCAGCAGTAGGATGAGGTAGGAGGGGGGAGAAAGTATAAAAGTTATTCACAACAGCAGCCCCCTCCTCTTCAGCGCACACTCACCATATTGTGAAATAGGCGGGTGGGCCCTGTCAGTGTGCATAAGACATACAATGAGGGGTGCCTTCTCTGAGAACAAGTGATTGAATCTGTCTTGGCCCAGGCAGCCGCCATTTGCATAGCTTAAAAAGAGTGGAAAGCAAAGAAAAAAAAAAAAAGGGAGGAGGTGTAATATGTGCAGGCATAAGAAAAAAAGTGCATGACTCCTATATAATGGAGTAAGAATAAAGCAGCCCTCAAATGGTTAAATCGATCACAATGCAAGGAGCATAGGAAACAGAAGAAATGGGAATTTGTTGATTTTAATTAGTCCATGCACTTCTCCAGCAGGCAGAGTCTCAGATAATGCACCTTCCAGCAAAGTCAACACCCTTCATTGACAAAAGGTGCTAGACGACAAACGCATGGCCAACTCCAATACACTGCATTAGCAAAAAAATGCTGCACAAGCCGACACGCCGGCCAAATAAGCTCAAAGGGATTATCCTATGGAATATATGCAGAGCGGGGCCATTTCTGAACAAATTCCCCAATGGTGGCGCTCATTACAATCAGCATTTAATATCAAGAATGAAGTCTGGGCCAAACAACTCCGAGCTGCTCTCATCTGCTGCACCAGCCGCACTCCACACAAATCTAGGGTATACTGTAGGGAAAAATTACCATTGGGATTTGCATTATTCACCCCATGTGCCTCCAGTTGCATGTCTCACAAGCACCCGACATTGCAGGGAGGAGCATCCAGGGCTACATTCGCAGGGAACATTTGTCCCGTTTGCCATTCCCTCTCTGAACGCTAGGTGCACTTTTATTACTCCCCATTTAATCGCCACCTACATGGAGGATGACAACAGCAGCGAGAAATCGCCAAAGTATTCCCCTCTAGCAAAAGTGCACCCGCCCCACGATGACGTAAACGCTTCACTCTTGCGCATGCAAGAAAATATCAGAGGCTCTTCTCTCCAAAATTGCAATCAGTAAGGTATTAACATTAATGGAAAAAAATCTATACTGTCCCCACCAACTAGGATGTAGCATTTACAGTATTTGGCTGCCGTCACACTAGCAGTATTTGGTCAGTATTTTACATCAGTATTTGTAACCCAAAACCAGGAGTGCAACAAACAGAGGAAAAGTATAATAGAAACATATGCACCACTTCTGCATTTATCACCCACTCCTGGTTTTGGCTACAAATACTGATGTGAAATACTGACCAAATACTGCTAGTGTGACGGCAGCCAAATACAGGGGCATGGAGAAGAAATTACCAGATCTCTGCAATCACCCCACAGCATCGATTCTTACAAGGTTGTAATAGTCAGATGTGATATGTAACAAGTCGGCGCAGATCTCGGCGCAACGTTTACAATCAGATTACATTTATGTGCAAAAAAAAAGTAACAATAAAACAAAGTAACAAGACAAGCAAATTACTTTAATACACAGTAAAGCTCATTGTTTACATCTCCCTCCTTCCCTGAATACCCGACCCTCTGTAGTGATGTCTGTTGTGTCTCTTAAATTTCCTGGCAACATAAAAAAATTTATTTATTTTTTTTTTTTATTCTTAATCCTATCAATTTAATCATTCTAGAATTAATTTAAACTGTGAAACATTGAGGGGGATTTGCAGGACTTTTTTTTCTGGGCCCCCTGCTGTCCACATGTGGAATTACAGGAGCCAAGAGCTGCAGCGTGGCAGCAAGTGTCGGAGAGTTTGAGGCTACCACCGCAGCACATCTCAGGACTTTTGCTCTTTGTATTCGTTTTACATCTACTGATGAAACACTACAAGGAAATCCTGATAAAAACTCTGCAAATGAGGAATAAACCAGAACTGGACTAGACAGGACATAAATACAATGTCACCTAAATATGCCAGAATATAGAACGCCTAGAAAACAATGGCTGCAACAAAGTGCACAAGCAGCACTGTACATGTAAGGTGGAGAACTGCAGTCACACAGCTTAAAAAGGGAGAGGGGTAAGCATCCAACTTTTCCAGGGTTTCACAGGCTGGAAAACCCAACTTGCCCAAATTTTAAGACCCATATTAAGGGAGTGTATTGCATTAAGGGAAGCAGATGGTCACACAGCTTTTCCAGCTCTTTCTTATATTCGGGTAGGTTACACGGGAGGCACCCAACCTTTCCAGCCTGATAACTGCATGTAAGAGGACAGGTAGTCACCCAGCTATCTAGACAAGTCTATATTAGCCGTTTTAAGACTCAGAAGACTGGGAAAGCTGGGTGACTACTAGTACTCTTCCCATAAATGAGACTCCGGTTCAGAAAGTTGGATTACTTTGTAGTCCACTCTTAAAGTAGACTACAATCAGCTCTTACAGATATTGCCTCTAGGAAAGCTGGGTGACTCCCTCATCCCCCTTGTACATATTAACTCTGGGAAAATTGGGCAAGTGCAGTTTTCTGTCAGCTATTGCAAAAAAAACAAACAAACAAAAAAAAATTGGGTTACTAATCTGGTCTTGTTTCAATGCCCCTGAAAAAGCTTGGCGACTACCGCTCATGGTAATGGCCCTTGGTAAAGCTGTACGACTGTCCACGTCTCCATTATAGCTATGGCCTTTGGGAACAGCTGGGTGACAACCTGTTCTCTCTAGTATCTATTCACTTTTGGAGAGATAAGGGAATACCACAATGGAAAAGCTGGATGACTGCCTGCCCCTCCATTATAGTCATGACCCATGAGAAAGCTGGGTGACTGTCCGTCATGGCTTCTGGGAAAGCTGGGTGACTGCTGTATGAAGCCATTTACCCCTGGAAATCTAAGTGAACACAGCTGACATATGGACTCTGGGAAAGCTGGGCAGTTCTGATCTAACTAGTATCTGTAGACTTTTGTAAGGCTGATGGGATACCACAATGGGTTGTGGGAAACCTGGGTGTCCATTGCACAGGGTTCTGCCCTCCAAAAAGCTGCGCGTCTGTCTGCGCCTCATTTGTAGCTATGGCCCTCAGGACAGCTGGGTGACTGCCCTGGAAACTTGAGTGAACACCGCTGATGGCAATAGCCCCCTAGGAAAGCTCCGTTATAGCTACAGCCTCCCTGGAAAAGCTGAATGCCTGCAGCGCCTCATAGCTGTGCTCCCGGGATTGCTGGGTGACTGCCTGCAGCGCCTCCTTATAGCTGTGCTCCTGGGAAAGCTGGGTGACTGCCCGCAGCATCTCCTTATAGCTGTGCTCCTGGGAAAGCTGGGTGACTGCTCGCAGCATCTCCTTATAGCTGTGCTCCTGGGAAAGCTGGGTGACTGCTCACAGCGTCTCCTTATAGCTGTGCTCCTGGGAAAGCTGGGCGACTGCCCGCAGCGTCTCCTTATAGCTGTGCTCCTGGGAAAGCTGGGCGACTGCCTGCAGCGTCTCCTTATAGCTGTGCTCCTGTGAAAGCTGGGTGACTGCCCGCAGCGTCTCCTTATAGCTGTGCTCCTGGGAAAAGTTGGGTGACTGCCCGCAGCGCCTCCTCATAACTGTGCTCCCGGGAAAGCTGGGTGACTGCCCGCAGCGTCTCCTTATAGCTGTGCTCCTGGAAAAGCTGGGTGACTGCCAGCAACATCTCCTTATAGCTGTGCTCCCGGAAAAGTTGGTGACTGCCCGCAGCGTCTCCTTATAGCTGTGCTCCTGGGAAAGCTGGGTGACTGCCTGCAGCGCCTCGTTATAGCTATGCTCCCAGAAAAGCTAGGTGACTGCCCACACCTCCTTATAGCTATGCCTCCTAGGAAAGCTGGGTGACTGCCCACAGCGCTTCCTTATAGCTGTGCTCCCGGGAAAGCTGGGTGACTGCTCGCAGCATCTCCTTATAGCTGTGCTCCTGGGAAAGCTGGGTGACTGCCTGCAGCGCCTCGTTATAGCTATGCTCCCAGAAAAGCTAGGTGACTGCCCACACCTCCTTATAGCTATGCCTCCTAGGAAAGCTGGGTGACTGCCCACAGCGCCTCCTTATAGCTGTGCTCCCGGGAAAGCTGGGTGACTGCTCGCAGCGTCCCCTTATAGCTGTGCTCCTGGGAAAGCTGGGTGACTGCCTGCAGCACCTCCTTATAGCTATGCTCTCGGGAAAGCTGGGTGACTGCCCGCAGCGCCTTGTTATAGCTATGCTCCCAGAAATGCTGGATGACTGCCTGCGCCTCCTGAAAGCTATGCCCCCTGGAAAGCTAGGTGACTGCCCGCACCTCCTTATAGCTATGCCCCGGGATAGCCGGGTGACTGACTGTTCTATTCCTTGTATTTATAAGCTTTAGACAGATGAGGGAATTCCATTGTGGGTTCTGGGAAAGGTGAGTACCCACAACACATCACTACCTCAAGTAAAGCTGTACCCACCCCATTAACTCCTGCAGTGCCACACGCAAACAGTTGTGATAAGGAGGGGAAAATAGAAAACATTTTTTTTACAGTTTTCGACCCTTTCCCCCCCCCCCCCCATCTAACAGGCACTTCCTCCAGCAGCCCCGGCCAGTCACGTCGGCGCCACTGCCCCCGGACAGACACAGAGGAGTTCGAGGCTCCCAGCAGCGCACACATGCACGCTCACTTACCCTGGTCGTACTCCGGCACCACCGCCTGGTACTGGCTGCCCACCCGCATCCCGCCGCCGCCACCTGGAAGAGAGGAGAGGGTGAGGCGGCAGCTCCCCGGCGGGCCGCACATCCCGGAGTCCGAGGCTACCACTCACCGTGCTCGTCGTCGCTGGACGCGGTGGAGCTGCTGCCTTCTTCCCACGAGTTGCTGCCATTGCCATTCGGAGCAGTCAAACTTTTGCTGCTGGCGGCGTTATTCCTGCCCCTCCGCTTCCCCGAGCCCTCTGCCCCCTTCTCGATCATGGCTGCGGGCATTTAGAGGGGAGCTCCACTCAGGCGGGGAATTAAAAGATAAATAATAAAACCGTGCGTCTGCCGGTGTGCAGCGGGATGATAACCCGAGAGGAGCCGCCGCTCGTGACAGCCGCCTCTGCCGGTGCCGCGCGACTCCCCCACAGAACAAGCGACAACTTTCCCGTCACATCGCCGCGCGCACTGGCTCCACACACTCTGCCTCAGCCACAGCGGCTCGGCCACAACCTAACCCGCTCCTCCAGCTAGTCCCGTCCCTCTCGCATCCCTATTGGTCGCTGACGAATTTTGGAAGCAGGCCTCGTATCCTTATTAGTTGAACATGTTGTCCGTCAAAAAAAAAAAGAAAAAGCCGGCGCTTCCGTTTGCCTCGGGTTAGGTTGAGGCGCAGCTGCTGTGGGCTTGGGGTTTGCGATCTCTTCGCGCCTTGATATTGGCTGCTTCTTCTTTTTTTTATTGTGAGGAGGTTTTTTCTTGTAAAATTCAGTTTGAATGACAAAGGAAAGCCAAATGGGAAGAAAAAACAAAAGCTGGAGGGAAAAGAAACGGCGGCAGCGGGAGAGTCTGGAGAGGAAGGGAAATAATCAGAAGTGGAGGGACTACATTTTTGGTTGAATGATGGCGGAAGGATACTGAAATTCACTTCATATAATAAGAGAGATGATGGGAGTAGTGGTTGTAAAAATTAATTTTTACCAAATTCTCAAATTAGTTGTTAATTTCGGATCAGGCAGGATAAAAACAGCGACGAGGATGGGAAACTGACCTTAGGAGGATCTTGGAGTGTTGTTGAAGGATCCAGTTCCAAAGAAGTTCTTCAGCTTCTGTTCCCAGGGTCTTTTAATGATACTGCGAAATATATGATGATTCCATAACAGCCCACATACAGTATAATGCTCTTATAACATCCCTCCACACAGTAAGATCCCATCACACCCCCACACATAGTATGAGGCTCCCATAACACCCCCCACACACAGTATGAGGATCCCATAACACCCCCCACACGCAGTATGAGGATCCGATAACACCCCCCACACACAGTATGAGGATCCCATAACATCCCCCCCACACAGTATGAGGATCCCATAACACCCCCCACACACACAGTATGAGGATCCCATAACACCCCCCACACGCAGTATGAGGATCCCATAACACCCCCCACACACAGTATGAGGATCCCATAACATCCCCCCCACACACACAGTATGAGGATCCCATAACATCCCCCACACACAGTATGAGGATCCCATAACACCCTCACACACAGTATGAGGATCCCATAACATCCCCCACACACAGTATGAGGATCCCATAACATCCCCCCCACACACAGTATGAGGATCCCATAACATCCCCCACACACAGTATGAGGATCCCATAACATCCCCCACACACAGTATGAGGATCCCATAACATCCCCCACACACACAGTATGAGGATCCCATAACATCCCCCACACAGAGTATGAGGATCCCATAACATCCCCCACACACAGTATGAGGATCCCATAACACCCCACACACACAGTATGAGGATCCCATAACATCGCTCACACACACAGTATGAGGATCCCATAACATCGCCCACACACACAGTATGAGGATCCCATAACACCCCCCACACAGTAAAAGGATCCCATAACATACCACACACACACAGTATGAGGATCCCATAACACCCCCCACACAGTATAAGGATCCCATAACATCCCCCACACACAGTATGAGGATCCCATAACATCCCCCCCACACACAGTATGAGGATCCCATAACATCCCCCACACACACAGTATGAGGATCCTATAACATCCCCCACACACAGTATGAGGATCCCATAACATCCCTCCGCACACAGTATGAGGATCCCATAACATCCCTCCACACACAGTATGGGGATCCCATAACATCCCCCACACACACAGTATGAGGATCCCATAACATCCCCCACACACAGTATGAGGATCCCATAACACCTGTTGTGAATTCTGTTCTTGGGCTCCCTCCGGTGGTTGTTGGTGGTATTGCAGTTGTCTCTGGGTTGTAATCCAGGGCAGGTGTTTCTGCTGATTGCAGCTCTACTAGGTATTTAGGTGTGTAGGATCCATTAGTCCTTGCCAGTTGTCCATTGTTCTTGGAGGGATTGCATCTCTGTCTGGCTCCTCATGCCCTGCTGTCAATTCAGCTAAGATAAGTGTCTGGTTTTTTGTCTCTGCAGCACACATGCAGTGTGCTTTACAATTCAGTGCAATTCATTGTGTTTTTGTCCAGCTTAGACTTTGTTTGGATTTTTCAGTCATGTTGGATTCTCTGGAGATGCAGATATACATTCTATGTCTTTAGTTAGATGTAGAATATTTGTATTATCTGCTGTGGATATTTTTAGGGTTTTAATACTGACCGCTTAGAATTCTGTCCTATCCTTTCCTATTTAGCAAGAGTGGCCTCTTTTGCTAAATCCTGTTTTCTGCCTGCGTGTGTCTTTCCTCTTATACTCACAGTCAATATTTGTGGGGGGCTGCCTATCCTTTGGGGTTCTGCTCTGAGGCAAGATAGAATTCCCATTTCCATCTATAGGGGTATTTAGTCCTCCGCCTGTGTCGAGGTGTCTAGGACGTGTTAGGTACACCCCACGGCTACTTCTAGTTGCGGTGTCAGTTTAGGGTTTGCGGTCAGTACAGGTACCACCTACTCCAGAGAACGTCTCATGCGGCTCCAAGGTCACCGGATCATAACAAACACCCCACACACAGTATGAGGATCCCATAACATCCCCCACACATAGTAAGAGGATCCCATAACATCCCCAACACATAGTATGAGGATCCCATAACATCCCCCACACACAGTATGAGGATCCCATAACATCCCCCACACACAGTATGAGAATCCCATGAAACCCCCCATACAGTATAAGGATCCCATAACATCCCCCAAACATACAGTATGAGGATCCCATAACATCCCCCCCACACACAGTATAAGGATCCCATAACATCCCCCACACACACAGTATGAGGATCCCATAACACCTCCACACACAGTATGAGGATCCCATAACATCCCCCACACACACAGTATGAGGATCCCATAACATCCCCCCCACACACAGTATGAGGATCCCATAACATCCCCCACACACACAGTATGAGGATCCCATAACACCCCCACACACAGTATGAGGATCCCATAACATCCCCCACACACAGTATGATGATCCCATAACATCCCCCCACACACACAGTATGAGGATCCCATAACACCCCACACACACAGTATGAGAATCCCATAGCATTGCCCACACACACAGTATGAGGATCCCATAACACCCCCCACACAGTATAAGGATTCCATAACATCCCACACACACACACACACACACAGTATGAGGATCCCATAACACCCCCCACACAGTATAAGGATCCCATAACATCCCCCACACACAGCATGAGGATCCCATAACATCCCCCCCACACACACAGTATGAGGATCCCATAACACCCCCACACACAGTATGAGGATGATCCCATAACATCCCCCACACACACAGTATGAGGATCCCAAAACATCCCCCACATACAGTATGAGGATCCCATAACACCCCCCACACAGTATAAGGATCCCATAACATCCACCACACACACAGTATGAGGATCCCATAACATCCCCCACACACACAGTATGAGGATCCCATAACACCCCCACACACAGTATGAGCATCCCATAACATCCCCCACACACACAGTATGAGGATCCCATAACTCCCCCACACATAGTATGAGGATCCCATAACATCCCACACACACACAGTATGAGGATCCCATAACTCCCCCACACATAGTATGAGGATCCCATAACATCCCACACACACAGTATGAGGATCCTATACATCCCCCACACACAGTATGAGGATCCCATAACATCCCCCCCACACACAGTATGAGGATCCCATTACACCCCCCACACAGTATAAGGATCCCATAACATCCCCACACACACAGTATGAGGATCCCATAACATCCCCCACACATACAGTATGAGGATCCCATAACACCACACACAGTATGAGGATCCCATAACATCCCACACACACAGTATGAGGATCCCATAACATCCCCCACACACAGTATGAGGATCCCATAACATCCCCCCACACACAGTATGAGGATCCCATAACATCCCCCACACACAGTATGAGGATCCCATAACATCCCCCACACACACAGTATGAGGATCCCATAACATCCCCCACACACAGTATGAGGATCCCATAACATCCCCCACACACACAGAATGAGGATCCCATAACATCCCCCACACACAGTATGATGATCCCATAACACCCCCACACACAGTATGAGGATCCCATAACATCCCCCACACACAGTATGATGATCCCATAACATCCCCCCATACACACAGTATGAGGATCCCATAACACCCCACACACACAGTATGAGGATCCCATAGCATTGCCCACACACACAGTATGAGGATCCCATAACACCCCCCACACAGTATAAGGATCCCATAACATCCCCCACAAACAGTATGAGGATCCCATAACATCCCCCCCACACACACACACAGTATGAGGATCCCATAACACCCCCACACACAGTATGAGGATGATCCCATAACATGCCCCACACACACATTATGAGGATCCCAAAACATCCCCCACACACAGTATGAGGATCCCATAACATCCCCCACACACAGTATGATGATCCCATAACACCCCCACACACAGTATGAGGATCCCATAACATCCCCCACACACAGTATGATGATCCCATAACATCCCCCCATACACACAGTATGAGGATCCCATAACACCCCACACACACAGTATGAGGATCCCATAGCATTGCCCACACACACAGTATAAGGATCCCATAACATCCCCCACACACAGTATGAGGATCCCATAACATCCCCCCCCACACACACACACAGTATGAGGATCCCATAACACCCCCACACACAGTATGAGGATGATCCCATAACATGCCCCACACACACAGTATGAGGATCCCAAAACATCCCCCACACACAGTATGAGGATCCCATAACATCCCCCACACACAGTATGAGGATCCCATAACATCCCCTCACACACAGTATGAGGATCCCATAACATCCCCCACACACAGTATGAGGATCCCATAACATCCCCCACACACACAGTATGAGGATCCCATAACACCCCCCACACAGTATAAGGATCCCATAACATCCACCACACACACAGTATGAGGATCCCATAACATCCCCCACACACACAGTATGAGGATCCCATAACACCCCCACACACAGTATGAGCATCCCATAACATCCCCCACACACACAGTATGAGGATCCCATAACTCCCCCACACATAGTATGAAGATCCCATGACATCCCACACACACATAGTATGAGGATCCCATAACATCCCACACACACACAGTATGAGGATCCTATACATCCCCCACACACAGTATGAGGATCCCATAACATCCCCCCCACACACAGTATGAGGATCCCATTACACCCCCCACACAGTATAAGGATCCCATAACATCCCCACACACACAGTATGAGGATCCCATAACATCCCCCACACATACAGTATGAGGATCCCATAACACCACACACAGTATGAGGATCCCATAACATCCCACACACACAGTATGAGGATCCCATAACATCCCCCACACACAGTATGAGGATCCCATAACATCCCCCCACACACAGTATGAGGATCCCATAACATCCCCCACACACAGTATGAGGATCCCATAACATCCCCCACACACACAGTATGAGGATCCCATAACATCCCCCACACACAGTATGAGGATCCCATAACATCCCCCACACACACAGTATGAGGATCCCATAACATCCCCCACACACAGTATGAGGATCCCATAACACCCCCACACACAGTATGAGGATCCCATAACATCCCCCACACACAGTATGATGATCCCATAACATCCCCCCACACACACAGTATGAGGATCCCATAACACCCCACACACACAGTATGAGGATCCCATAGCATTGCCCACACACACAGTATGAGGATCCCATAACACCCCCCACACAGTATAAGGATTCCATAACATCCCACACACACACACACACACACACACAGTATGAGGATCCCATAACACCCCCCACACAATATAAGGATCCCATAACATCCCCCACACACAGTATGAGGATCCCATAACATCCCCCACACACACATAGTATGAGGATCCCATAACACCCCCACACACAGTATGAGGATGATCCCATAACATGCCCCACACACACAGTATGAGGATCCCAAAACATCCCCCACACACAGTATGAGGATCCCATAACATCCCCCACACACAGTATGAGGATCCCATAACATCCCCTCACACACAGTATGAGGATCCCATAACATCCCCCACACACAGTATGAGGATCCCATAACATCCCCCACACACACAGTATGAGGATCCCATAACACCCCCCACACAGTATAAGGATCCCATAACATCCACCACACACACAGTATGAGGATCCCATAACATCTCCCACACACACAGTATGAGGATCCCATAATACCCCCACACACAGTATGAGCATCCCATAACATCCCCCACACACACAGTATGAGGATCCCATAACTCCCCCACACATAGTATGAGGATCCCATAACATCCCACACACACACAGTATGAGGATCCCATAACTCCCCCACACATAGTATGAGGATCCCATAACATCCCACACACACACAGTATGAGGATCCTATACATCCCCCACACACAGTATGAGGATCCCATAACATCCCCCCCACACACAGTATGAGGATCCCATAACACCCCCCACACAGTATAAGGATCCCATAACATCCCCACACACACAGAATGAGGATCCCATAACATCCCCCACACATACAGTATGAGGATCCCATAACACCACACACAGTATGAGGATCCCATAACATCCCACACACACAGTATGAGGATCCCATAACATCCCCCACACACAGTATGAGGATCCCATAACATCCCCCCACACACAGTATGAGGATCCCATAACATCCCCCACACACAGTATGAGGATCCCATAACATCCCCCCACACACAGTATGAGGATCCCATAACATCCCCCACACACAGTATGAGGATCCCATAACATCCCCCACACACACAGTATGAGGATCCCATAACACCCCCACACACAGTATGAGCATCCCATAACATCCCCCACACACACAGTATGAGGATCCCATAACTCCCCCACACATAGTATGAGGATCCCATAACATCCCACACACACACAGTATGAGGATCCTATACATCCCCCACACACAGTATGAGGATCCCATAACATCCCCCCACACACAGTATGAGGATCCCATAACACCCCCCACACAGTATAAGGATCCCATAACATCCCCACACACACAGTATGAGGATCCCATAACATCCCCCACACATACAGTATGAGGATCCCATAACACCACACACAGTATGAGGATCCCATAACATCCCACACACACAGTATGAGGATCCCATAACATCCCCCACACACAGTATGAGGATCCCATAACACCCCCCACACAGTATAAGGATCCCATAACATCCCCCACACACAGTATGAGGATCCCATAACATCCCCCACACACACACAGTATGAGGATCCCATAACACCCCCACACACAGTATGAGGATGATCCCATAACATGCCCCACACACACAGTATGAGGATCCCAAAACATCCCCCACACACAGTATGAGGATCCCATAACATCCCCCACACACAGTATGAGAATCCCATAACATCCCCTCACACAGTATGAGGATCCCATAACATCCCCCACACACAGTATGAGGATCCCATAACATCCCCCACACACACAGTATGAGGATCCCATAACACCCCCCACACAGTATAAGGATCCCATAACATACACCACACACACAGTATGAGGATCCCATAACATCCCCCACACACACAGTATGAGGATCCCATAACACCCCCACACACAGTATGAGCATCCCATAACATCCCCCACACACACAGTATGAGGATCCCATAACTCCCCCACACATAGTATGAGGATCCCATAACATCCCACACACACACAGTATGAGGATCCTATACATCCCCCACACACAGTATGAGGATCCCATAACATCCCCCCCACACACAGTATGAGGATCCCATAACACCCCCCACACAGTATAAGGATCCCATAACATCCCGACACACACAGTATGAGGATCCCATAACATCCCCCACACATACAGTATGAGGATCCCATAACACCACACACAGTATGAGGATCCCATAACATCCCCCCCACACAGTATGAGGATCCCATAACATCCCCCCCACACAGTATGAGGATCCCATAACATCCCCCCACACACAGTATGAGGATCCCATAACATCCCCCACACACAGTATGAGGATCCCATAACATCCCCCACACACACAGTATGAGGATCCCATAACATCCCCCACACACAGTATGAGGATCCCATAACATCCCCCACACACACAGTATGAGGATCCCATAACATCCCCCACACACAGTATGAGGATCCCATAACATCCCCCACACACACAGTATGAGGATCCCATAACATCCCCCACACACAGTATGAGGATCCCATAACATACCCCACACACACAGTATGAGGATCCCATAACACCCCACACACACAGTATGAGGATCCCACAGCATCGCCCACACACACAGTATGAGGATCCCATAACACCCCCCACACAGTATAAGGATCCCATAACATCCCACACACACAGTATGAGGATCCCATAACACCCCCCACACGGTATAAGGATCCCATAACATCCCCCACACACAGTATGAGGATCCCATAACATCCCCCCCACACACACAGTATGAGGATCCCATAACACCCCCACACACAGTATGAGGATGATCCCATAACATCCCCCACACACACAGTATGAGGATCCCATAACATCCCCCACACACAGTATGAGGATCCCATAACATCCCCCACACACACAGTATGAGGATCCCATAACACCCCCCACACAGTATAAGGATCCCATAACTTCCCCCACACACATAGTATGAGGATCCCATAACATTCCCCACACACAGTATGAGGATCCCATAACACCCCCCACACAGTATAAGGATCCCATAACATTCCCCACACACATAGTATGAGGATCCCATAACATCCCCCACACACACACA
Organism: Ranitomeya variabilis; assembly: GCF_051348905.1. Lineage (NCBI taxonomy): Eukaryota > Metazoa > Chordata > Amphibia > Anura > Dendrobatidae > Ranitomeya > Ranitomeya variabilis. The sequence continues at coordinate 739,314,482 of NC_135232.1, forward strand.
GTATGAGGATCCCATAACACCCCCACACACAGTATGAGGATGATCCCATAACATCCCCCACACACACAGTATGAGGATCCCATAACATCCCCCACACACAGTATGAGGATCCCATAACATCCCTTCACACACAGTATAAGGATCCCATAACATCCCCCACACACAGTATGAGGATCCATACAATCCCCCCCACACACAGTATGAGGATCCCATAACACCCCCCACACAGTATAAGGATTCCATAACATCCCACACACACACACACACACACACACAGTATGAGGATCCTATACATCCCCCACACACAGTATGAGGATCCCATAACATCCCCCCCACACACAGTATGAGGATCCCATAACACCCCCCACACAGTATAAGGATCCCATAACATCCCCACACACACAGAATGAGGATCCCATAACATCCCCCACACATACAGTATGAGGATCCCATAACACCACACACAGTATGAGGATCCCATAACATCCCACACACACAGTATGAGGATCCCATAACATCCCCCACACACAGTATGAGGATCCCATAACATCCCCCCACACACAGTATGAGGATCCCATAACATCCCCCACACACAGTATGAGGATCCCATAACATCCCCCCACACACAGTATGAGGATCCCATAACATCCCCCACACACAGTATGAGGATCCCATAACATCCCCCACACACACAGTATGAGGATCCCATAACACCCCCACACACAGTATGAGCATCCCATAACATCCCCCACACACACAGTATGAGGATCCCATAACTCCCCCACACATAGTATGAGGATCCCATAACATCCCACACACACACAGTATGAGGATCCTATACATCCCCCACACACAGTATGAGGATCCCATAACATCCCCCCCACACACAGTATGAGGATCCCATAACACCCCCCACACAGTATAAGGATCCCATAACATCCCCACACACACAGTATGAGGATCCCATAACATCCCCCACACATACAGTATGAGGATCCCATAACACCACACACAGTATGAGGATCCCATAACATCCCACACACACAGTATGAGGATCCCATAACATCCCCCACACACAGTATGAGGATCCCATAACACCCCCCACACAGTATAAGGATCCCATAACATCCCCCACACACAGTATGAGGATCCCATAACATCCCCCACACACACACAGTATGAGGATCCCATAACACCCCCACACACAGTATGAGGATGATCCCATAACATGCCCCACACACACAGTATGAGGATCCCAAAACATCCCCCACACACAGTATGAGGATCCCATAACATCCCCCACACACAGTATGAGAATCCCATAACATCCCCTCACACAGTATGAGGATCCCATAACATCCCCCACACACAGTATGAGGATCCCATAACATCCCCCACACACACAGTATGAGGATCCCATAACACCCCCCACACAGTATAAGGATCCCATAACATACACCACACACACAGTATGAGGATCCCATAACATCCCCCACACACACAGTATGAGGATCCCATAACACCCCCACACACAGTATGAGCATCCCATAACATCCCCCACACACACAGTATGAGGATCCCATAACTCCCCCACACATAGTATGAGGATCCCATAACATCCCACACACACACAGTATGAGGATCCTATACATCCCCCACACACAGTATGAGGATCCCATAACATCCCCCCCACACACAGTATGAGGATCCCATAACACCCCCCACACAGTATAAGGATCCCATAACATCCCGACACACACAGTATGAGGATCCCATAACATCCCCCACACATACAGTATGAGGATCCCATAACACCACACACAGTATGAGGATCCCATAACATCCCCCCCACACAGTATGAGGATCCCATAACATCCCCCCCACACAGTATGAGGATCCCATAACATCCCCCCACACACAGTATGAGGATCCCATAACATCCCCCACACACAGTATGAGGATCCCATAACATCCCCCACACACACAGTATGAGGATCCCATAACATCCCCCACACACAGTATGAGGATCCCATAACATCCCCCACACACACAGTATGAGGATCCCATAACATCCCCCACACACAGTATGAGGATCCCATAACATCCCCCACACACACAGTATGAGGATCCCATAACATCCCCCACACACAGTATGAGGATCCCATAACATACCCCACACACACAGTATGAGGATCCCATAACACCCCACACACACTGTATGAGGATCCCACAGCATCGCCCACACACACAGTATGAGGATCCCATAACACCCCCCACACAGTATAAGGATCCCATAACATTCCCCACACACATAGTATGAGGATCCCATAACATCCCCCACACACACACAGTATGAGGATCCCATAACACCCCCACACACAGTATGAGGATGATCCCATAACATCCCCCACACACACAGTATGAGGATCCCATAACATCCCCCACACACAGTATGAGGATCCCATAACATCCCTTCACACACAGTATAAGGATCCCATAACATCCCCCACACACAGTATGAGGATCCATACAATCCCCCCCACACACAGTATGAGGATCCCATAACACCCCCCACACAGTATAAGGATTCCATAACATCCCACACACACACACACACACACAGTATGAGGATCCCATAACACCCCCCACACAGTATAAGGATCCCATAACATCCCCACACACACAGTATGAGGATCCCATAACATCCCCCACACATACAGTATGAGGATCCCATAACACCACACACAGTATGAGGATCCCATAACATCCCCCACACACAGTATGAGGATCCCATAACATCCCCCCACACACAGTATGAGGATCCCATAACATCCCCCACACGGTATAAGGATCCCATAACATCCCCCACACACAGTATGAGGATCCCATAACATCCCCCACACACAGTATGAGGATCCCATAACATCCCTTCACACACACTATAAGGATCCCATAACATCCCCCACACACAGTATGAGGATCCATACAATCCCCCCCACACACAGTATGAGGATCCCATAACACCCCCCACACAGTATAAGGATTCCATAACATCCCACACACACACACACACACACAGTATGAGGATCCTATACATCCCCCACACACAGTATGAGGATCCCATAACATCCCCCCCACACACAGTATGAGGATCCCATAACACCCCCCACACAGTATAAGGATCCCATAACATCCCCACACACACAGAATGAGGATCCCATAACATCCCCCACACATACAGTATGAGGATCCCATAACACCACACACAGTATGAGGATCCCATAACATCCCACACACACAGTATGAGGATCCCATAACATCCCCCACACACAGTATGAGGATCCCATAACATCCCCCCACACACAGTATGAGGATCCCATAACATCCCCCACACACAGTATGATGATCCCATAACATCCCCCCACACACAGTATGAGGATCCCATAACATCCCCCACACACAGTATGAGGATCCCATAACATCCCCCACACACACAGTATGAGGATCCCATAACACCCCCACACACAGTATGAGCATCCCATAACATCCCCCACACACACAGTATGAGGATCCCATAACTCCCCCACACATAGTATGAGGATCCCATAACATCCCACACACACACAGTATGAGGATCCTATACATCCCCCACACACAGTATGAGGATCCCATAACATCCCCCCCACACACAGTATGAGGATCCCATAACACCCCCCACACAGTATAAGGATCCCATAACATCCCCACACACACAGTATGAGGATCCCATAACATCCCCCACACATACAGTATGAGGATCCCATAACACCACACACAGTATGAGGATCCCATAACATCCCACACACACAGTATGAGGATCCCATAACATCCCCCACACACAGTATGAGGATCCCATAACACCCCCCACACAGTATAAGGATCCCATAACATCCCCCACACACAGTATGAGGATCCCATAACATCCCCCACACACACACAGTATGAGGATCCCATAACACCCCCACACACAGTATGAGGATGATCCCATAACATGCCCCACACACACAGTATGAGGATCCCAAAACATCCCCCACACACAGTATGAGGATCCCATAACATCCCCCACACACAGTATGAGAATCCCATAACATCCCCTCACACAGTATGAGGATCCCATAACATCCCCCACACACAGTATGAGGATCCCATAACATCCCCCACACACACAGTATGAGGATCCCATAACACCCCCCACACAGTATAAGGATCCCATAACATACACCACACACACAGTATGAGGATCCCATAACATCCCCCACACACACAGTATGAGGATCCCATAACACCCCCACACACAGTATGAGCATCCCATAACATCCCCCACACACACAGTATGAGGATCCCATAACTCCCCCACACATAGTATGAGGATCCCATAACATCCCACACACACACAGTATGAGGATCCTATACATCCCCCACACACAGTATGAGGATCCCATAACATCCCCCCCACACACAGTATGAGGATCCCATAACACCCCCCACACAGTATAAGGATCCCATAACATCCCGACACACACAGTATGAGGATCCCATAACATCCCCCACACATACAGTATGAGGATCCCATAACACCACACACAGTATGAGGATCCCATAACATCCCCCCCACACAGTATGAGGATCCCATAACATCCCCCCCACACAGTATGAGGATCCCATAACATCCCCCCACACACAGTATGAGGATCCCATAACATCCCCCACACACAGTATGAGGATCCCATAACATCCCCCACACACACAGTATGAGGATCCCATAACATCCCCCACACACAGTATGAGGATCCCATAACATCCCCCACACACACAGTATGAGGATCCCATAACATCCCCCACACACAGTATGAGGATCCCATAACATCCCCCACACACACACAGTATGAGGATCCCATAACATCCCCCACACACAGTATGAGGATCCCATAACATACCCCACACACACAGTATGAGGATCCCATAACACCCCACACACACTGTATGAGGATCCCACAGCATCGCCCACACACACAGTATGAGGATCCCATAACACCCCCCACACAGTATAAGGATCCCATAACATCCCACACACACAGTATGAGGATCCCATAACACCCCCCACACGGTATAAGGATCCCATAACATCCCCCACACACAGTATGAGGATCCCATAACATCCCCCCCACACACACAGTATGAGGATCCCATAACACCCCCACACACAGTATGAGGATGATCCCATAACATCCCCCACACACACAGTATGAGGATCCCATAACATCCCCCACACACAGTATGAGGATCCCATAACATCCCCCACACACACAGTATGAGGATCCCATAACACCCCCCACACAGTATAAGGATCCCATAACTTCCCCCACACACATAGTATGAGGATCCCATAACATTCCCCACACACAGTATGAGGATCCCATAACACCCCCCACACAGTATAAGGATCCCATAACATTCCCCACACACATAGTATGAGGATCCCATAACATCCCCCACACACACACAGTATGAGGATCCCATAACACCCCCACACACAGTATGAGGATGATCCCATAACATCCCCCACACACACAGTATGAGGATCCCATAACATCCCCCACACACAGTATGAGGATCCCATAACATCCCTTCACACACAGTATAAGGATCCCATAACATCCCCCACACACAGTATGAGGATCCATACAATCCCCCCCACACACAGTATGAGGATCCCATAACACCCCCCACACAGTATAAGGATTCCATAACATCCCACACACACACACACACACACAGTATGAGGATCCCATAACACCCCCCACACAGTATAAGGATCCCATAACATCCCCACACACACAGTATGAGGATCCCATAACATCCCCCACACATACAGTATGAGGATCCCATAACACCACACACAGTATGAGGATCCCATAACATCCCACACACACAGTATGAGTATCCCATAACATCCCCCACACACAGTATGAGGATCCCATAACATCCCCCCACACACAGTATGAGGATCCCATAACATCCCCCACACGGTATAAGGATCCCATAACATCCCCCACACACAGTATGAGGATCCCATAACATCCCCCACACACACAGAGTATGAGGATCCCATAACACCCCCACACACAGTATGAGGATGATCCCATAACATCCCCCACACACACAGTATGAGGATCCCATAACATCCCCCACACACAGTATGAGGATCCCATAACATCCCCCACACACACAGTATGAGGATCCCATAACAGCCCCCACACAGTATAAGGATCCCATAACTTCCCCCACACACATAGTATGAGGATCCCATAACATTCCCCACACACACAGTATGAGGATTCCATAACACCCCCCACACTGTATAAGGATCCCATAACATCCCCCACACACATAGTATGAGGATCCCATAACATCCCCCACACACAGTATGAGGATGATCCCATAACATCCCCCACACACACAGTATGAGGATCCCATAACATCCCCCACACACAGTATGAGGATCCCATAACATCCCTTCACACACAGTATGAGGATCCCATAACATCCCCCACACACAGTATGAGGATCCATACAATCCCCCCCACACACAGTATGAGGATCCCATAACACCTCCCACACAGTATAAGGATCCCATAACATCCCCCACACACACACAGTATGAGGATCCCATAACACCCCCACACACAGTATGAGGATGATGCCATAACATCCCCCACACACACAGTATGAGGATCCCATAACATCCCCCCACACACAGTATGAGGATCCCATAACATCCCCCACACACAGTATGAGGATCCCATAACATCCCCCACACACAGTATGAGGATCCCATAACATCCCCCCATACACAGTATGAGGATCCCATAACACCCCACACACACAGTATGAGGATCCCATAGCATTGCCCACACACACAGTATGAGGATCCCATAACACCCCCCACACAGTATAAGGATCCCATAACATCCCCCACACACAGTATGAGGATCCCATAACATCCCCCCCACACACACACACAGTATGAGGATCCCATAACACCCCCACACACAGTATGAGGATGATCCCATTACATGCCCCACACACACAGTATGAGGATCCCAAAACATCCCCCACACACAGTATGAGGATCCCATAACATCCCCCACACACAGTATGAGGATCCCATAACATCCCCTCACACACAGTATGAGGATCCCATAACATCCCCCACACACAGTATGAGGATCCCATAACATCCCCCACACACACAGTATGAGGATCCCATAACACCCCCCACACAGTATAAGGATCCCATAACATCCACCACACACACAGTATGAGGATCCCATAACATCCCCCACACACACAGTATGAGGATCCCATAACACCCCCACACACAGTATGAGCATCCCATAACATCCCCCACACACACAGTATGAGGATCCCATAACTCCCCCACACATAGTATGAAGATCCCATGACATCCCACACACACACAGTATGAGGATCCCATAACTCCCCCACACATAGTATGAGGATCCCATAACATCCCACACACACACAGTATGAGGATCCTATACATCCCCCACACACAGTATGAGGATCCCATAACATCCCCCCCACACACAGTATGAGGATCCCATTACACCCCCCACACAGTATAAGGATCCCATAACATCCCCACACACACAGTATGAGGATCCCATAACATCCCCCACACATACAGTATGAGGATCCCATAACACCACACACAGTATGAGGATCCCATAACATCCCACACACACAGTATGATGATCCCATAACATCCCCCACACACAGTATGAGGATCCCATAACATCCCCCCACACACAGTATGAGGATCCCATAACATCCCCCACACACAGTATGAGGATCCCATAACATCCCCCACACACACAGTATGAGGATCCCATAACATCCCCCACACACAGTATGAGGATCCCATAACATCCCCCACACACACAGTATGAGGATCCCATAACATCCCCCACACACAGTATGAGGATCCCATAACACCCCCACACACAGTATGAGGATCCCATAACATCCCCCACACACAGTATGATGATCCCATAACATCCCCCCACACACACAGTATGAGGATCCCATAACACCCCACACACACAGTATGAGGATCCCATAGCATTGCCCACACACACAGTATGAGGATCCCATAACACCCCCCACACAGTATAAGGATTCCATAACATCCCACACACACAGTATGAGGATCCCATAACATCCCCCACACACACATAGTATGAGGATCCCATAACACCCCCCACACAATATAAGGATCCCATAACATCCCCCACACACAGTATGAGGATCCCATAACATCCCCCACACACACAGTATGAGGATCCCATAACATCCCCCACACACAGTATGAGGATCCCATAACATACCCCACACACACAGTATGAGGATCCCATAACACCCCACACACACAGTATGAGGATCCCACAGCATCGCCCACACACACAGTATGAGGATCCCATAACACCCCCCACACAGTATAAGGATCCCATAACATCCCACACACACAGTATGAGGATCCCATAACACCCCCCACACGGTATAAGGATCCCATAACATCCCCCACACACAGTATGAGGATCCCATAACATCCCCCCCACACACACAGTATGAGGATCCCATAACACCCCCACACACAGTATGAGGATGATCCCATAACATCCCCCACACACACAGTATGAGGATCCCATAACATCCCCCACACACAGTATGAGGATCCCATAACATCCCCCACACACACAGTATGAGGATCCCATAACACCCCCCACACAGTATAAGGATCCCATAACTTCCCCCACACACATAGTATGAGGATCCCATAACATTCCCCACACACAGTATGAGGATCCCATAACACCCCCCACACAGTATAAGGATCCCATAACATTCCCCACACACATAGTATGAGGATCCCATAACATCCCCCACACACACACAGTATGAGGATCCCATAACACCCCCACACACAGTATGAGGATGATCCCATAACATCCCCCACACACACAGTATGAGGATCCCATAACATCCCCCACACACAGTATGAGGATCCCATAACATCCCTTCACACACAGTATAAGGATCCCATAACATCCCCCACACACAGTATGAGGATCCATACAATCCACCCCACACACAGTATGAGGATCCCATAACACCCCCCACACAGTATAAGGATTCCATAACATCCCACACACACACACACACACACAGTATGAGGATCCCATAACACCCCCCACACAGTATAAGGATCCCATAACATCCCCACACACACAGTATGAGGATCCCATAACATCCCCCACACATACAGTATGAGGATCCCATAACACCACACACAGTATGAGGATCCCATAACATCCCACACACACAGTATGAGTATCCCATAACATCCCTTCACACACAGTATGAGGATCCCATAACACCCCCACACACAGTATGAGGATGATCCCATAACATCCCCCACACACACAGTATGAGGATCCCATAACATCCCCCACACACAGTATGAGGATCCCATAACATCCCCCACACACAGTATGAGGATCCCATAACATCCCCCACACACACAGAGTATGAGGATCCCATAACACCCCCACACACAGTATGAGGATGATCCCATAACATCCCCCACACACACAGTATGAGGATCCCATAACTTCCCCCACACACATAGTATGAGGATCCCATAACATTCCCCACACACACAGTATGAGGATCCCATAACACCCCCCACACTGTATAAGGATCCCATAACATCCCCCACACACATAGTATGAGGATCCCATAACATCCCCCACACACAGTATGAGGATGATCCCATATCATCCCCCACACACACAGTATGAGGATCCCATAACATCCCCCACACACAGTATGAGGATCCCATAACATCCCTTCACACACAGTATGAGGATCCCATAACATCCCCCACACACAGTATGAGGATCCATACAATCCCCCCCACACACAGTATGAGGATCCCATAACACCTCCCACACAGTATAAGGATCCCATAACATCCCCCACACACACACAGTATGAGGATCCCATAACACCCCCACACACAGTATGAGGATGATGCCATAACATCCCCCACACACACAGTATGAGGATCCCATAACATCCCCCCACACACAGTATGAGGATCCCATAACATCCCCCACACACAGTATGAGGATCCCATAACATCCCCCACACACAGTATGAGGATCCCATAACATCCCCCCATACACAGTATGAGGATCCCATAACACCCCACACACACAGTATGAGGATCCCATAGCATTGCCCACACACACAGTATGAGGATCCCATAACACCCCCCACACAGTATAAGGATCCCATAACATCCCCCACACACAGTATGAGGATCCCATAACATCCCCCCCACACACACACACAGTATGAGGATCACATAACACCCCCACACACAGTATGAGGATGATCCCATTACATGCCCCACACACACAGTATGAGGATCCCAAAACATCCCCCACACACAGTATGAGGATCCCATAACATCCCCCACACACAGTATGAGGATCCCATAACATCCCCTCACACACAGTATGAGGATCCCATAACATCCCCCACACACAGTATGAGGATCCCATAACATCCCCCACACACACAGTATGAGGATCCCATAACACCCCCCACACAGTATAAGGATCCCATAACATCCACCACACACACAGTATGAGGATCCCATAACATCCCCCACACACACAGTATGAGGATCCCATAACACCCCCACACACAGTATGAGCATCCCATAACATCCCCCACACACACAGTATGAGGATCCCATAACTCCCCCACACATAGTATGAAGATCCCATGACATCCCACACACACACAGTATGAGGATCCCATAACTCCCCCACACATAGTATGAGGATCCCATAACATCCCACACACACACAGTATGAGGATCCTATACATCCCCCACACACAGTATGAGGATCCCATAATATCCCCCCCACACACAGTATGAGGATCCCATTACACCCCCCACACAGTATAAGGATCCCATAACATCCCCACACACACAGTATGAGGATCCCATAACATCCCCCACACATACAGTATGAGGATCCCATAACACCACACACAGTATGAGGATCCCATAACATCCCACACACACAGTATGATGATCCCATAACATCCCCCACACACAGTATGAGGATCCCATAACATCCCCCCACACACAGTATGAGGATCCCATAACATCCCCCACACACAGTATGAGGATCCCATAACATCCCCCACACACACAGTATGAGGATCCCATAACATCCCCCACACACAGTATGAGGATCCCATAACATCCCCCACACACACAGTATGAGGATCCCATAACATCCCCCACACACAGTATGAGGATCCCATAACACCCCCACACACAGTATGAGGATCCCATAACATCCCCCACACACAGTATGATGATCCCATAACATCCCCCCACACACACAGTATGAGGATTCCATAACACCCCACACACACAGTATGAGGATCCCATAGCATTGCCCACACACACAGTATGAGGATCCCATAACACCCCCCACACAGTATAAGGATTCCATAACATCCCACACACACAGTATGAGGATCCCATAACATCCCACACACACAGTATGAGGATCCCATAACATCCCCCACACACAGTATGAGGATCCCATAACATCCCCCCACACACAGTATGAGGATCCCATAACATCCCCCACACACACATAGTATGAGGATACCATAACACCCCCACACACAGTATGAGGATGATCCCATAACATGCCCCACACACACAGTATGAGGATCCCAAAACATCCCCCATACACAGTATGAGGATCCCATAACATCCCCCACACACAGTATGAGGATCCCATAACATCCCCTCACACACAGTATGAGGATCCCATAACATCCCCCACACACAGTATGAGGATCCCATAACATCCCCCACACACACAGTATGAGGATCCCATAACACCCCCCACACAGTATAAGGATCCCATAACATCCACCACACACACAGTATGAGGATCCCATAACATCTCCCACACACACAGTATGAGGATCCCATAATACCCCCACACACAGTATGAGCATCCCATAACATCCCCCACACACACAGTATGAGGATCCCATAACTCCCCCACACATAGTATGAGGATCCCATAACATCCCACACACACACACAGTATGAGGATCCCATAACTCCCCCACACATAGTATGAGGATCCCATAACATCCCACACACACACAGTATGAGGATCCTATACATCCCCCACACACAGTATGAGGATCCCATAACATCCCCCCCACACACAGTATGAGGATCCCATAACACCCCCCACACAGTATAAGGATCCCATAACATCCCCACACACACAGTATGAGGATCCCATAACATCCCCCACACATACAGTATGAGGATCCCATAACACCACACACAGTATGAGGATCCCATAACATCCCACACACACAGTATGAGGATCCCATAACATCCCCCACACACAGTATGAGGATCCCATAACATCCCCCCACACACAGTATGAGGATCCCATAACACCCCCACACACAGTATGAGGATCCCATAACATCCCCCACACACAGTATGATGATCCCATAACATCCCCCCACACACACAGTATGAGGATCCCATAACACCCCACACACACAGTATGAGGATCCCATAGCATTGCCCACACACACGGTATGAGGATCCCATAACACCCCCCACACAGTATAAGGGTTCCATAACATCCCACACACACACACACACAGTATGAGGATCCCATAACACCCCCCACACAGTATAAGGATCCCATAACATCCCCCACACACAGTATGAGGATCCCATAACATCCCCCACACACACACAGTATGAGGATCCCATAACACCCCCACACACAGTATGAGGATGATCCCATAACATGCCCCACACACACAGTATGAGGATCCCATAACATCCCCCACACACAGTATGAGAATCCCATAACATCCCCTCACACACAGTATGAGGATCCCATAACATCCCCCACACACAGTATGAGGATCCCATAACATCCCCCACACACACAGTATGAGGATCCCATAACACCCCCCACACAGTATAAGGATCCCATAACATCCACCACACACACAGTATGAGGATCCCATAACATCCCCCACACACACAGTATGAGGATCCCATAACACCCCCACACACAGTATGAGCATCCCATAACATCCCCCACACACACAGTATGAGGATCCCATAACTCCCCCACACATAGTATGAGGATCCCATAACATCCCACACACACACAGTATGAGGATCCTATACATCCCCCACACACAGTATGAGGATCCCATAACATCCCCCCCACACACAGTATGAGGATCCCATAACACCCCCCACACAGTATAAGGATCCCATAACATCCCCACACACACAGTATGAGGATCCTATAACATCCCCCACACATACAGTATGAGGATCCCATAACACCACACACAGTATGAGGATCCCATAACATCCCCCCCACACAGTATGAGGATCCCATAACATCCCCCCCACACAGTATGAGGATCCCATAACATCCCCCCACACACAGTATGAGGATCCCATAACATCCCCCACACACAGTATGAGGATCCCATAACATCCCCCACACACACACAGTATGAGGATCCCATAACACCCCCACACACAGTATGAGGATGATCCCATAACATCCCCCACACACACAGTATGAGGATCCCATAACATCCCCCACACACAGTATGAGGATCCCATAACATCCCCCACACACACAGTATGAGGATCCCATAACACCCCCCACACAGTATAAGGATCCCATAACTTCCCCCACACACATAGTATGAGGATCCCATAACATTCCCCACACACACAGTATGAGGATCCCATAACACCCCCCACACAGTATAAGGATCCCATAACATCCCCCACACACATAGTATGAGGATCCCATAACATCCCCCACACACACAGTATGAGGATCCCATAACACCCCCCACACAGTATGAGGATGATCCCATAACATCCCCCACACACACAGTATGAGGATCCCATAACATCCCCCACACACAGTATGAGGATCCCATAACATCCCTTCACACACAGTATGAGGATCCCATAACATCCCCCACACACAGTATGAGGATCCATACAATCCCCCCCACACACAGTATGAGGATCCCATAACACCCCCCACACAGTATAAGGATTCCATAACATCCCACACACACACACACACAGTATGAGGATCCCATAACACCCCCCACACAGTATGAGGATCCCATAACATCCCCCACACATACAGTATGAGGATCCCATAACACCACACACAGTATGAGGATCCCATAACATCCCACACACACAGTATGAGTATCCCATAACATCCCCCACACACAGTATGAGGATCCCATAACATCCCCCCACACACAGTATGAGGATCCCATAACATCCCCCACACACAGTATGAGGATCCCATAACATCCCCCACACACACAGTATGAGGATCCCATAACATCCCCCACACACAGTATGAGGATCCCATAACATCCCCCACACACACAGTATGAGGATCCCATAACATCCCCCACACACAGTATGAGGATCCCATAACATCCCCCACACACACAGTATGAGGATCCCATAACATCCCCCACACACAGTATGAGGATCCCATAACATCCCCCACACACACAGTATGAGGATCCCATAACACCCCACACACACAGTATGAGGATCCCATAGCATCGCCCACACACACAGTATGAGGATCCCATAACATCCCCCCACACACAGTATGAGGATCCCATAACATCCCCCACACACAGTATGAGGATCCCATAACATCCCCCACACACAGTATGAGGATCCCATAACATCCCCCCATACACAGTATGAGGATCCCATAACATCCCCCACACACAGTATGAGGATCCCATAACATCCCCCCACACACACAGTATGAGGATCCCATAACACCCCACACACACAATATGAGGATCCAATAACATCCCCCACACACTCAGTATGAGGATCCCATAACATCCCCCACACACAGTAGGAGGATCCCATAACATCCCCCACACACAGTATGAGGATCCCATAACACCCCCACACACAGTATGAGGATCCCATAACTCCCCCCACACACAGTATGAGGATCCCATAACACCCCATACACAGTATAAGGATCCCATAACATCCCCCCACACACACAGTATGAGGATCCCATAACACCCCCCACACAGTATAAGGATCCCATAACATCCCCCACGCACATAGTATGAGGATCCCATAACATCCCTCACACACACAGTGTGAGGATCCCATAACATCCCCCCACACACAGTATGAGGATCCTATAACATCCCCCCACACACAGTATGAGGATCCCATAACATCCCCCACACACAGTAGGAGGATCCCATAACATCCCCCCACACACAGTATGAGGATCCCATAACACCCCACACACACAGTATGAGGATCCCATAGCATCCCCCACACACTCAGTATGAGGATTCCATAACATCCCCCACACACAGTATGAGGATCCCATAACATCCCCCACACACAGTATGAGGATCCCATAACACCCCCACACACAGTATGAAGATCCCATAACTCCCCCCACACACAGTATGAGGATCCCATAACACCCCCCACACAGTATAAGGATCCCATAACATCCCCCACACACACAGTATGAGGATCCCATAACACCCCCCACACAGTATAAGGATCCCATAACATCCCCCCCACACACAGTATGAGGATCCCATAACATCCCCCCCACACACAGTATGTGGATCCCATAACACCCCCACACACAGTATGAGGATCCCATAACATCCCCCACACACACAGTATGAGGATCCCATAACATCCCCCCACACACAGTATGAGGATCCCATAACATCCCCCACACATAGTATGAGGATCCCATAACATCCCCCACACACACAGTATGAGGATCCCATAACACCCCACACACACAGTATGAGGATCCCATAGTATCGCCCACACACACAGTATGAGGATCCCATAACACCCCCCACACAGTATAAGGATCACATAACATCCCACACACACAGTATGAGGATCCCATAACACCCCCCCCACACACAGTATGAGGATCCCATAACATCCCCCACACACAGTATGAGGATCCCATAACATCCCCCACACACAGTATGAGGATCCCATAACATCCCCCACACACACAGTATGAGGATCCCATAACATCCCCCCACACACAGTATGAGGATCCCATAACATCCCCCACACATAGTATGAGGATCCCATAACATCCCCCACACACACAGTATGAGGATCCCATAACACCCCACACACACAGTATGAGGATCCCATAGTATCGCCCACACACACAGTATGAGGATCCCATAACACCCCCCACACAGTATAAGGATCACATAACATCCCACACACACAGTATGAGGATCCCATAACATCCCCCACACACAGTATGAGGATCCCATAACATCCCCCACACATAGTATGAGGATCCCATAACATCCCCCCACACACAGTATGAGGATCCCATAACATCCCCCACACACAGTGTGAGGATCCCATAACATCCCCCCACACACAGTATGAGGATCCCATAACACCCCCCACACACAGTATGAGGATCCCATAACACCCCCCACACACAGTATGAGGATCCCATAGTATCGCCCACACACACAGTATGAGGATCTCATAACACCCCCCACACAGTATAAGGATCCCATAACATCCCACACACACAGTATGAGGATCCCATAACACCCCCCACACACACAGTATGAGGATCCCATAACATCCCCCACACACAGTATGAGGATCCCATAACATCCCCCACACATAGTATGAGGATAATAATAATAATAATCTTTATTTTTATATAGCGCTAACATATTCCGCAGCGCTTTACAGGTTGCACACATTATCATCACTGTCCCCGATGGGGCTCACAATCTAAATTCCCTATCAGTATGTCTTTGGATCCCATAACATCCCCCCACAAACAGTATGAGGATCCCATAACATCCCCCACACACAGTGTGAGGATCCCATAACATCCCCCCCACACACAGTATGAGGATCCCATAACACCCCCCACACACAGTATGAGGATCCCATAACATCCCCCACACACACAGTATGAGGATCCCATAACACCCCACACACACAGTATGAGGATCCCATAACACCCCACACACACAGTATGAGGATCCCATAACACCCCACACACACAGTATGAGGATCCCATAACACCCCCCACACACAGTATGAGGATCCCATAACACCCCACACACACAGTATGAGGATCCCATAACACCCCACACACACAGTATGAGGATCCCATAACACCCCACACACACAGTATGAGGATCCCATAACCCCCCACACACAGTGTATGAGGATCCCATAACACCCCACACACAGTATGAGGATCCCATAACATCCCCCACACACTCAGTATGAGGATCCCATAACATCCCCCACACACAGTATGAGGATCCCATAACACCCCCCACACACAGTATGAGGATCCCATAACACCCCACACACACAGTATGAGGATCCCATAACACCCCACACACAGTATGAGGATCCCATAACACCCCACACACAGTATGAGGATCCCATAACACCCCCCACACACAGTATGAGGATCCCATAACATCCCCCACACACACAGTATGAGGATCCCATAACACCCCACACACACAGTATGAGGATCCCATAATATCCCCCACACACTCAGTATGAGGATCCCATAACATCCCCCACACACAGTATGAGGATCCCATAACATCCCCCACACACAGTATGAGGATCCCATAACATCCCCCACACACACAGTATGAGGATCCCATAACATCCCCCACACACACAGTATGAGGATCCCATAACACCCCACACACACAGTATGAGGATCCCATAACACCCCACACACACAGTATGAGAATCCCATAACATCCCCCACACACAGTATGAGGATCCCATAACACCCCACACACACAGTATGAGGATCCCATAACACCCCACACACACAGTATGAGGATCCCAAAACACCCCACACACACTCAGTATGAGGATCCTATAACACCCCACACACACAGTATGAGGATCCCATAACACCCCACACACACTGTATGAGGATCCCATAACATCCCCCACACATACAGTATGAGGATCCCATAACACCACACACAGTATGAGGATCCCATAACATCCCACACACACAGTATGAGGATCCCATAACATCCCCCACACATAGTATGAGGATCCCATAACATCCCCCCCACACACAGTATGAGGATCCCATAACATCCCCACACACACACAGTATGAGGATCCCATAACACCCCACACACACTCAGTATGAGGATCCCATAACACCCCACACACACAGTATGAGGATCCCATAACACCCCACACACACAGTATGAGGATCCCATAACATCCCCCACACACAGTATGAGGATCCCATAACACCCCACACACACAGTATGAGGATCCCATAACACCCCACACACACTCAGTATGAGGATCCTATAACACCCCACACACACAGTATGAGGATCCCATAACACCCCACACACACAGTATGAGGATCCCATAACACCCCCCACACACAGTATGAGGATCCCATAACATCCCCCACACACACAGTATGAGGATCCCATAACACCCCACACACACAGTATGAGGATCCCATAACACCCCACACACTGTATGATGATCCCATTCCCCCCCCAGACACACAGTATGATGATCCCATAACACCCCACACACAGTATGAGGATCCCATAACACCCCACACACACAGTATGAGGATCCCATAACACCCCCCACACACAGTATGAGGATCCCATAACACCCCACACACACAGTATGAGGATCCCATAACACCCCACACACACAGTATGAGGATCCCATAACACCCCAGACACACAGTATGAGGATCCCATAACACCCCAGACACACAGTATGAGGATCCCATAACACCCCACACACACAGTATGAGGATCCTATAACATCCCCCACACACACAGTATGAGGATCCCATAACACCCCACACACTGTATGATGATCCCATTCCCCCCCAGACACACAGTAGGAATTGTAGTTTCATAACAGCTGAATGTTTGGAGTCACTGTGCGTGGCAGTCTGGGCATGTTGGGAGTAGTAGTTTCCCAGCAGCAGTGAGTGTGTGATCCCTGTACTTGCCAGTCTGGGCATGCTGGAAGTTGCAGTTTCTTAACAGTGGATATTTGTGATAACTGCCTTTGAAATGAGGGGAGTTGTAGTCTCGGAGGTTGGGGATCACAGCCCTGGACGTGGTTGTACTTGTCACATCATGCCATCACACTCACAAGTAAATGAACTGTTTTGGATATTTTGACATAATTACAAAATGTGTTTTTACCCTCATGAGGTCAAATAAAAATGGAGGCGCTTGTGTGCACAACAAATCTAGAAACATGTAATATTTTGTCCCCAATGTACAGAAGGAATCCAGCAATCGGCGCCAATCCCCAAGGATTCACGTGTAATTTATTGGACGGAAATCTATGGGTGACATGTAGATGTGATGGGTGACGTAGAACACGGATTCCAGCTCTGAAGGATCCGGTACTATGGAGGTCAAACTGCATCTCTTCTCTCTGTAGCATACATGGAGCTACTTCCTGTGCAGCCTCTCTTCCACCCCCATAAGGTGACATTGCTGAGCTATCACTGGGTGCAGCTGTCCCTTGCAGAACACCAGGGGTTAACCCTCCCAAGGCGCTGAAATGGCAGATTAAGGCGTTATTTGCTCTTGGTACACAGGGTAATGAAGAGTCGAGTGATTGACCTTCCAGCAATGCAGGAGTTAATGTGAAATGAAAGTATGTAACCAGAGGGAACTTACAGGGATGGATCTGGAGTTCCACTTTAGTATGGCGCCCATAAACGCCGGACGCGGGCGTAACTATAGTGGGCGCAGGGGTTCCCTGGCCCTGGAGCCCGAAAGATCCCTTTGGCCCATATGAGAAGACCATGACTGTGATATTTCAGGGTCCTAATGGAGATTTTGTATTGCGGCCCACAAGCTTCAAATTACACCACCAGATTTACTATGTTGTTATTATGGTCATCTGCATTTTTAAGATCTCTGCTTGCTTTCCGTGGACGGCCCTATTTCTGTATACATTCAGAGGCTAAACATTGCTACAGGCCTATTACTTCTCAGAGTTGAGGGTTTGTTACATTTGCATCCAGTTTAAACAATACCCTATGAGCAGTTTCCAGCTCTCTACATTGCTACAATGTATCACTAGTCTGGAGAGGATTCTCAAGAGCTGATACAATTGTAGCAAATCCTCAGCTGCTCGGCGTAATGTTCCCATGCAATCACAGCAAGCGGAGATGTTGGGAAAAAGTCAAACTACAAAGAAGGCAATGTATCAATGTACTTGTCACAGTTTTTGATAAAACTGCATTAAAAAGTATGGCAAAACCGCTGTGCAAACTTTTTAGGGCACTTTAATGAATAAGAAAAAGTGGCCATGGTGAAAAATCATAGCAAATATTGTGGTGCAAAAATGTAAATAAAAGGGGAGAGTAGAAAAGATTTCATTTCGGGCACACGGATGATCAATCATTCTTTCACATATGCATCGTTTTATTATACTTCTAGCTGACATTTCCACATTATATATCACTGCTTGCTGTCAGTGAATGTAAACAATAAACAACAATACATTCCGGAAATCTTACAAAAATGAGGACCGTTAATGCTGTAAAACGCCAGTGTTGATTAATCTACCACATTAGAAAGCTGCCTATTAACAGGATGAAGGACCCCCTGATGTAACAATTGACTCCCTGCAGCGGGATGGAAGCCCCTCAAATTCACCGTGTGTGACCTTGAAGGAGCTGGGCCAGGTGACTGAATGCAATTGGTGGAAGTGGCTTACGCATTTCCTCCTGTTCGTACAATAGTTTCGTAGGATCTGTTGGAAAACTGCAAGAACCATTTATCAAAATGTCTCTAAAACAAAAAGCGGGGGAGGGGATTTATTGCTGTAGATTAGGTTTCTCAGTTGATGAATCAGTAGTCTTCCTCCAGCCCTGGAGATGATCCTGCTAGTGTCTTTAGTATCTGTCCACAATGGTGTGATCAGGTAGTAATGGATTGCCGCACTCATGGACTGACCCCCACTACCTTCAGAGGCCCCCCATAGAAGGCAGCCAACCTCTGGCAGTGATAGCACTCAGCCTTTTTCCCCAGTCATTTCCACAAACTTTACACGACTCAATAGCACAAATTAATATAAGCAACTTTGTAATATATCTTAGAGAAAAAAACGGCTCTTTTTATCCACTTATGTGCCATTTCTCTCCACCTCTTTCTGAACTTATCAATCACTCTGAAAAACTGCTACAATCCAATTAAGATACATTTTCCAATTCACTGAGAGAAAAACTACAGCTGCTTATTGAAGTCCATCTTCCTCCATGCTGATGCTCTATAGTAAGTATTTTATCTCTCCACAGACTTAGATTCACAGCTACACCGATCAGTACTGATGTACAATGTCCCATGTTGCTGCTCTCTTGTAAGTGTTTTATCTCACCACAGAGCTAGATTCATTCATTCTAGTTAGTGTTGTATCTCACTACAGAGCTGGATTCACAGCTACACTGATCAGTACAGTTGTACAATGTCCGCTGTGTTGCTGCTCTCTAGAGTTTCATCTCACCACAGAGCTGGATTCACAGCTACACTGTTCTGTACAGCTGAGATCTTGAAAATGGTGAGAGATTGAGACAAGAACAAAAAAAGATGTATTATAAAGTTGAAAAACTACAATTTAATGAAGAGAATACTGCTGCTCATTTAGGTCTATGGAGAAGGGAGAAAGTAGAGCTCAGTACTGCTGTGTAATGTCCTCCATGTTGCGTTTTTCTAGTAGATCTTTTATCTTACTGCACAGCTAGTTTCACGAGTACATTGCTCACTACTGATGTATAACGCCCTCGATGCTGATGCCTTATAATGTGTGTTTTATCTTTCCACAAAGCTGAATTCACATCTACACCAATCAGTACTGTGGTACAATGTCTCCTGTGTTGTTGCTCTCTAGTAAGTGTTTTTATATTACCACAGAGCTTGATTCATAACGACACTGCTCTGTATAGCTGAGATCTTGAAGGCGGCAAATGACTGAAGCAATAAAAAGTATATCATAAAATTGAAATACTACAATATATTTGCATAAAAGTGAAAAATCCTTGGCGACCCTAGGTAGCTTCTACAGATATAAACTCCAGCATCTGTATAATGTATATTCATGAACTTGTTTGCTACACAGATTTTTCAGATCATCCAGATAAAAACTATTCTATTGTTATCTGGAAACCATAAGGCACGTACGTAGGAGCAGTATTATAGTAGTTATATTCTTGTCCATAGGAGCAGTATTATACTAGTTATATTCTGGTACATAGGAGCAGTATTATAGTAGTTATATTCTTGGACATAGGGACAGTATTATAGTAGTTATATTCTTGTCCATAGCAGCAGTATTATACTAGTTATATTCTTGTACGTAGAGGCAGTATTATAGTAGTTATATTCTTGTACATAGGGGGCAGTATTATAGTACTTATATTCTTGTACATAGGACCAGTATTATAGTAGCTATATTCTTGTACATAGGAGCAGTATTATAGTAGTTATATTCTTGTACATAGGAGCAGTATTATAGCAGTTATATTCTTGTACATAGGGGCAGTATTATATTCTTGTACATAAGGGCAGAATTATAGTAGTTATATTCTTGTACATAGGGGCAGTATTATAGTAGTTATATTCTTGTACATAGGGGCAGTATTATAGTAGTTATATTCTTGTACATAGGAGCAGTATTATAGTAGTTATATTCTTGTACATAGGGGCAGTATTATAGCATTTATATTCTTGAACATATGGGACAGTATTATAGTAGTTATATTCTTGTACATAGGGGACAGTATTATAGTAGTTATATTCTTCTACATAAGTGGCAGCATTATAGTGGTTATATTCTTCTACATAGAGGCAGTATTATAGTAGTTATAATCTTGTATATAGGGACAGTATTATAGTAATTATATTCTTGCACATAGTGGGCAGTATTATAGTAGTTATATTCTTGTACATAGGGGCAGTATTATAGTAGTTATATTCTTGTACATAGGGGTAGTATTATAGTAATTATATTCTTGTACATAGGAGCAGTATTATAATAGTTATGTTCTTGTACATAGGGGCAGTATTATAGTACTAATATTCTTGTACATAGGGGCAGTGCTATATTAGTTATATTCTTGTACATAGGAGCAGTATTATAGTAGTTATATTCTTGTACATAGGGTCATTATTATAGTAGTTATATTCTTGTACACATGGGCAGTAATATAGTAGTTATATTCTTGTACATAGGGGCAGTATTATAATAGTTATGTTCTTGTACATAGGGGCAGTATTATAGTAGTTATATTCTTGTACATAGGGGCAGTGCTATATTAGTTATATTCTTGTACATAGGAGCAGTATTTTAGTAGCTTTATTCTTGTACATAGGGGCAGTAACATAGTAGTTATCTAAAAGGTTACTTGGAAAAGTGTATTTTGATATGCATTATGTGCACGGTATACCATATAATTTTATGAGTATTACTGCCACATGCACATTCATATTAGTTGTATGAGGAATTGCTATTTGAGCCTTTGTGGCCTAGGTCACCTTCTCAGAGGTGATTCTAACTTGCACTGTCTATAAAATGTGAGTATTGCAGGTTGCAGGTGTTAGTTTGGCCTCGGCTCTGTGTTATATCTGCCTGTTGCTGCACTGCATCATGTAGGAACAAAGCTGCAGCCTCAGATCTGCAGGATGGCGGCACGTTCTCTGTAAGTTGCTCGCCTACCCTTCGCAGTCTTCGGTGTGCCCCCACATCCTGGGGCTTGTTCACACTAGCACAATACACTCCTAGCTAGGAGCAGGTTGACCTGATTCTTATTTGTCCTAGCCCTGGCTTTGCCCCCTCCATGTTTGCTAAGATTTCTGTGGCTGTGGAGAAGGGAAGCTCTGTGCAGGATGTCAGCACCCATCAGGCAGAGGGACTGCGCTGCGTATCTAGATGGGCCTCTGGGCTGTGTCAGGCGATGGCTCCCATCGTATATACACCTATCTGTATACTGTGTGCAGAAAGGTATTTATCTATCATGCAGCGTATACTGTAGAAACGTCCTGCGCCTCTGATGCTATGTATAAAAAGAATGAGGCTTGTTATTGAGTCCATTTCACATTGTGAGTCCCCTATAAAAGAGGAGAAGGAGGAAGAGGAGGAGGAACCGCCCCTCATCACACGAAAATCACAGCTGTTGCTAAAAATAACGAGTGTTTGCTCAACCCATGTTTATAGCATTAACTCATATTTTTTCACAATTGTACACTTTTATAATCGATCCTGAGTTACATCCTGTATTATACTCCAGAGCTAAACTCACTTTTCTGCTGGAGAAGTCACTATGTACATACATTACATTACTGATGCTGAGTTACATCCTGTATTATACCCAGAGCTGCACTCACTATTCTGCTGGTGCAGTCACTATGTACATACATTACATTACTGATCCTGAGTTACATCCTGTATTATACTCCAGAGCTGCACTCACTATTCTGCTGGTGCAGTCACTGTATACATACATTACATTACTGACCCTGAGTTACATCCTGTATTATACTCCAGAGCTGCACTTACTATTCTGTTGGTGCAGTCACTGTGTATATACATTACATTGCTGTACAATCCTGTACTGATCCTGAGTTACATCCTGTATTATACCCAGAGCTGCACTCACTATTCTGCTGGTGCAGTCACTGTGTATATACATTACATTGCTGTACAATCCTGTACTGATCCTGAGTTACAGGATCAGTAATGTAACGAATGTACACAGTGACTGCACCAGCAGAATAGTAAGTGCAGCTCTGGAGTATAATACAGGATGTACTGTAACTCAGGATCACTATTCTTATATTATTATCTATAGACAATTCCACTAATTGCAATTCCCTAATATACAGTTGTGCTCAAAAGTTGACATACCCCGGCAGAATTTTTGCTTTCTTGGCCTTTTTTTCAGAGAATATGAATGATAACACCAAAACTTTTTCTCCACTCATGGTTATTGGTTGGGTGAACCAATTTTTTGTCAATCTACTGTGTTTTCTCTTTTTAAATTATAATGACAACCCAAAACATCCAAATGACCCTGATCAAAAGTTCACATACCCCATTTCTTAATGCCGTGTATTGCCCCCTCTAACATCAATGACAGCTTAAAGTCTTTTGTGGTAGTTGTGGATGAGGTTCTTTATTTTCTCGGAGAGTAAAGCTGCCCACTCTTCTTGGCAAAAAGCCTCCAGTTCCTGTAAATTCCTGGGCTGTCTAGCATAAACTGGGCGCTTGAGATCTTCCCAGAGTATCTCAATGATATTGAGGTCAGGAGACTGAGATGGCCACTCCAGAACCTTCACTTTGTTCTGCTGTAGCCAATGACAGGTCAATTCAGAAGGGGAGGAGGGGGGAAGAGGAAGGGTTGAAGCTTGACACGCCGAGACAGGCATCTAAGAACCGTTGCAAATGAATATAACCGGTGGGTGCCGTACCTGCTGGTGATTAACAGCTGATGTAGACGAGAGGAGAAATGGGGATTTCCAGCACATCCATCCAGTATAAGTAAAATAACCAAAATTTATTAGGACATTTTAAAAAACAATATTAAAAAAAGAGAGAAGAACTCTCTTTGCCTGACGCGTTTCTGGCGCACCACGGCGCCCTTAGTCATAGGAACTAATATGACATGAATACACAGGTTTATATATGACAGGGAACCAATCACAAACTTAGCAATTAATTTCATTGGAAAAGGCTGCAACTAAATTCACATAACAAAACTTTACCTTATTTTTCAAATGTCTTAGAAATACACAAATATCTGTTTTAAATTACCACAAAATCCATTTGTTGATTCAATATATATAAAAAAGATCGTTTTTGTAATTCATACCATGTGGATATTTGGTGTCTAAAGTTAGAATCCAAAAGGCTTCCCGCAGAGCTAATTAGCTTATTCTTCTCTCTTTTTTTAATATTGTTTTTTAAAATGTCCTAATAAATTTTGGTTATTTTACTTATACTGGATGGATGTGCTGGAAATCCCAATGACAGGTCAACTTGGCCTTGAATCAACATGGGAGAAGGGGAAAAAAGGATTTTCACAGTGCTCACCAGAGTATCACAGGACCACGGGTGCCAGGTTCAATGTGGCTGGAGTCCACTTGTAAATGCAAGCAAAAAAAGGAAAAACCAGCACCAGGCGATTTCCATGAAAATTCAAATTTTATTAAATGTCAAGGGGCGTGCGGGGGATGTTTGCCCCTTGACATTCTATGACATGTATGTTTTTAACTTTTTACTAACAATGGATTAAATAAAAGACAAAATTTGAATTTTTATGGAAATCACCTGGTGCTGGTTTTTCCCCGACTTGGCTTTGTGTTTTGGATCTTTGTCATGTTGGAACGTCCAAGTACGTCCCGTGCGCAGCCTCCGGGCTGATGATTGCAAATTTGCCTCCAGTATTTGCTGATAACATGCTGCAGTCATCTTTCTTTCAACTTTGACCAAGTTTCCTGTGCCTTTGTAGTAGCTCACATATCCCCAAAACATCAGTGATCCACCTCCGTGCTCTACAGTAGGAATGGTGTTCCTTTCAACATAGGTCTCGTTGATCTCTCTCCAAATGTAACGTTTATGGTTGTGGCCAAAAAGTTCAATTTTGGTCTCATCACTCCAAATTACCTTGCTCCAGAAATTTAGAGACTTGTCTCTGTGCTGTTTTGCGTATTGTAGGCGAGATACTTTGTGGAATTTGCGCAGTGATGGCTTTCTTCTGGTGACGTGACCATGTAGCCCATTTTTCTTCAAGTGCCTCCTTATTGCGCATCTTGAACAGCCACACCGCTAGTTTTCATAGTTTTCAGAGTCCAGTATTTCAGCTGATGTTATTTGTGGGTTTTTCTTTGCATCCCGAACAATTTTCCTGGCAGTTGTGGACAACATTTTTGTTGGTCTACCTGACAATGGTTTTGTTTTTACAGAGCCCCTGATTTTCCATTTGTTAATCACAGTTTGAACGCTGCTGACTGGCATTATCAATTCCTTGCATATCTTTATGTATCTCTTGCCTGCTTTATTCAGTTCAACTACCTTTTCCCGTAGATCCACTGACAATTCTTTTGCTTTCCCCATGACTCACAATCCAGAAATGTCAGTGGCTGGATGACGGATGCTGGAGTCTGCAGGATCCCAGAAACTCACTCAGCTTTTATGCACACACTGATTACAAGCAAACAGGTCACAGGTGAGGATGATACCTTTAGTAGCCATTCAAACCCATTCGTGCCAACTTCTGTGCACGTTATCAGGCCAAAATCACCAGGGTATGTAAACTTTTGATCAGGGTCCTTTGGATGTTTCGGGTTGTCATTATGATTTAAAAAGAGAAAACACAGTAGTTTGACAATAAATGGCTTCACCCAACCACTAACCATGAGTGGAGAAAAAGTTTTGATGTTATCATTCATATTCTCTGAAAAAGATTGCCAAGAAAGCAAAAATTCTGCCAGGGTATGTAAACTTTTGAGCACAACTGTATTCTTATTGTGGTAATTGCTGTCTTTCCAGGCTGTATTAATCCCCTCCTGCAGCAGTTGCAGGGTGAGCAAGATTGCCGATTGCACCTTTGTATTAATAGATATCCTTGAAGGATGTGATCTTTTTTTGTAGACCTGCTCCTAAGGTGCTCAGCAGCAATTAGCCATATTCTCCTGCTGCATATAAAGTATCATATATCTGAGTACGGAGAATGACTTAGGGTATGTGCAGGCGTTCAGTATTTGGCAGCGCTTTGGACACAGCACATATCCGCTGCCGGCTTTTGAACGCAGGTGATTCTTCTGTGTTCACTGAACCGTGTGGATTTACCACATCCAATACATTGTACGGGTGACATTTATCTTGCAGAGACTGAGCGTCTCCGAGAGATAAATAGACATGCTGCGGTCTGGAAAGACGCGCCGCATGTCCGTCTCCGTGGGTGTCTCAGCACGCATAGTGGACATGAGATTTCTTGAAATCCATCCACTATGCTGTAACATCTGGACGCTGCGGGTTGGATGTAGGCAGTATCCAACCCGCAGTGTTTACGGATCTTGTGAACATACCTTTAGTGTTTAGTGGGATATGCGTTTATTGGGGGCACAGCTCGGTGCTGGTGTCTGCCAGACTCTTAATGATGGAAGGCACATTTAACACTTCTGAGCCTGTGAAGAACAGTGCTCTCCTTCGGGTGGGCTCAGGACTGTTGCTTGCTGCAGGTTTTACACCAGGGAAAATGCATGACACACAGGGGGATATGTTCTCCCTCTCACATATGAAGAGTGGACACAACCTGTGTGAAGGGAGTGGACATCTTACACTGTGTCCTAACTCTCCTTTATGAGACTCAATGTTGCTCTTTCCCGTAATTGGCCTTAAAGGGATGAGGCCTTAAAGAGACGATGCTGAAGATGGCTTCTTACTCGTCCAGTTTCTTATTCTGGGCTGAAGTTACTAACTACAGCAATGTATATATGTATGGGGCTCTGTAAGGCTGCTCCTCAATTCAGGAACCAGCACATCCATGCATTACAAAAACAGCACCTCCGCTTCAATGTGCCGCATGTAATACCGCGAGTCTCCAGTGGTGGTGCTGCAGAAATATTGGTCACTTGCTGCAGGTTCGCTCATTCATGACCCCTGATCGCTGGAGGTCTCAGCAGTCCGACACCCTGTGTTCAGCTTATGGTCAGGGGTGCACTTTAGTAGAAATAGATTTCCAAAGGGCATTCCCCTATAATCATTGGCTCTGCATAAATGCAGTCTATTGATTTCAAGTAATGAGTTCGTTAGTATGAAGAAGGCTCCTTAACATCAGGGATTAATGACCTCTGTGTTAGGCCTGAGTCACACTACCGTATAATACGGATGAATGCTATGCTATAAAAAAAAATGCATAGCACTCAGCCCAATGTTAATGTATGGGGCAGCTCCTATCATCAGTCTTTTTCTCGGCCGTATTATACGTGCGAGTGAAATTGCAGCATGCTACGATTTGCACCGTATATCGGCCGAGAATCGCCAATGAAAGTCTATGGGTGCGAGAAAAACTCAGACACTACACGGACCATCAGTGTGACTTGCGAGAAATACGCATCGGTGTGCTTTAGAAAAGCTGGCAATACAGTGCGGCGTACAGTAAAATCACACTGACAGGTTAGAATAGAATAGACAAAATAAATGTCAACACATAGTATAGGTAGATATATATATATATATATATATATATATAGATAGATAGATAGATAGATAGATATATATAGATATATATATATATATATATAGGGGTTGGACAAAATAATGGAAACACCTGGAAATGTCAACAAAAGTTAGTTTAATATGGTGTAGGTCCACCTTTTGCGGCGATTAAAGCCTCAATTCTCCGAGGTATGGATTCATACAAGGTGTGAATTGTTTCCAAAGGAATTTTAGCCCATTCTGCAGTTAAAACACCCTCCAGTTCTTTGAGCGATGATGGTGACGGAATTCGACGTCTAACTTGAATCTCTAAAATCGACCATAAATACTCTAATTGGTGCATTATCATCCTGAAAGATGGCGTTCCCCTCCGGGAACAGTGCTTGAACCATTGGATGCACTTGGTCGCCCAAAATGCCTAAGGGTATGTCTCCACGGTACGGATGGGCGGCGGTATCGCCGCAGCGGCGAAGCCGCTCGGCGCTAAGCCCCGCCCCCTTAATGGGACGCAATCATGCCGGATGTGTTAACTCTTCACATCCGGGATGATCGCTCTCTCCCATTGGGCCCTGTGATATGCCTTGCGGGGACGCTGCGTCCCCGCAAGGTGTACGGGCATGCTGCGATCTGAAAAGACGCGCAGCATGTCCGTAGTCGCAGGGCCGCCGCGTGCGGGTTTCCACGCATAGTGGAGACAGGATTTCATCAAATCCCCTCCACTATGCAGGAACATCTGGACGCTGCTTGTTTGACGCTGCAGTGCTGCGCAGCGTCAAACAAGCAGCGTTTCCTGAACGTGGAAACATACCCTAAATAATCTCGGCTGTTAATTCTTCCATGAAGGGATATCATTGGCCTGGCGGATCTCCACGAAATAGCACCCCAGATCATCACAGAACCTCCACCATGTTTTACGGTTGGGAGAAGGCAGTCTGGATGGAATGCTTCTTTCAGCTGTCTCCAAACGTACACTCGGCCGGAAATAGGGTAAACGATGATTCGTCTGAGAATATTACATGTTTCCACTGCTCGAGGGACCAATTCTGGAGGTTTCTACACCACTCTAAACGCTTGGAAACATTTGTCATTGAGATCAGCGGTTTTCTAATTGCAGCTCTTCCGTGGAATCCAGATTTGTGCAGCTCCCGACGAACAGTTTTCATGGAAACTGGGTTCTGTAGGTGTTCATTGAGCTCAGCAGTGATTTTCGGAGCCGTGGTCTTGCGATCCTCTCTCACAATTCGCTTTAGAGTCCAACGGTCTCTCTCAGTCAACTTTGACTTTTGGCCGGACCTGTGCTTTGCTGCGGACATTTTTCCTTCTCTTTCAAACGCAGTCTTTACTTTGGAGACAGTACCTCTTGACACGCCAAGCATTCGGGCACTTTCTGTTACACTAGCGCCTGCCATACGAGCACCAACAATTTGGCCTCTTTGAAAATCCGAGAGGTCTGCCATTGGTATCAGGTTCTCATCAATGTACTTACAATTCAGCAAAGCAAACAGTTAATTTACTGTACAAACACATATCACGTAAAACAAATAATCAACTACGAAACATTACCATATGTCACAGTTTGCATGTTTATAACATGTTCGAAGATTATTATGCCAAAACGTTAGGTGTTTCCATTATTTTGTCCAACCCCTCTATGTCATTGACACATATATATATATACTGTATATATTTATATTTCATAGAGAGTTAGGTAGCAGAATAGCCAATATTTCAATTATCGGCTTCTGTAATATCATAACAGATATATTTATATATGTCCCTGACTAATAATGTTAGTACTATGTGTGTGTTAAATTTTGGAGATGTAGGTGTTAAATTAATGAATTTATTCAGGGAAAAAAAATTGCGTGGGCTCCCGCGCAATTTTCTTCGCCAGAGAGGGAAAGCCAGTGACTGAGGGCAGATATTAATAGCCTAGAAAGGGACGATTGTTATTGGCCCCCCCCTGGCTAAAAACATCAGCCCCCAACCACCCCAGAAAAGGCGCATCTGTAAGATGCGGCAATTCTGGCACTTAGCCTCTCTCTTCCCATTGCCCGGTCAGGCGGGGAGGCTGCGCAGGCAGCTTTTCATTCATTGCACATAGGTTTACAGCCCGGCTGGTAGCAGTAGCACCACTCCCGGTTGTAAACTATTTAACCCCTTGAGATGGATTGCAGTGTGGGACTGACGGCGGACAGGATGGGATATTGTTGTTTTTTTATTTTGAATTTTTTACAGGAGAACGAATGCTTCGCTTGGATTGGGAGTGTAATAAAGATGGAAAACCTGTGTGTTTAATTATTTCATTAAAATACTTTATTCTTAATGTGTGTGTATTTTTTAACCCTTTCACACTATTGGATTAATAATGGATAGGTGTCTTATTGACACCTCTCCATTATTAACCGGGCTTAATGTCACCTTACAATAGCAAGTTGACATTAACCCCTTATTACTCCATATGCCACTGCTACAGGGCAATGGGAAGAGAGAGGCTAGGTGCCAGAATTGCCGCATCTTATAGATGCACCTTTTCTGGGGAGGCTGGGTGCTGGTATTTTTAGCCAGGGGGGTCAATATCCATAGCCCCTTCCTAGGCTATAAATATCAGCCCACAGCAGTCTGCGTAGCCTTTCTGGCTATTAATTATAGGGGGACCCCACGTCTTTGGGGGGTACCGCATTAGAATAGCCAGTAAAGGCAAAATATACAGCTGAGGGCTGATATTTATAGACTGGGAAGATCCATGGGTATTAAACCCTTCCCAGGCTACAAATATCGTCCCCAGCCATTGGCTTCTTTCCCTCTCTGGCGAAGAAAATTGCGCGGAAGACCACGCAATTTTGTTCGCTTGTAGGATGGAACTTGTGGAGCCAATAAATAGGCTTCCACATTATTCATGATTTTCCCTGCCAGGATCCTTTATATGTCCATTTTACAAGCCGGCGAGAAAGTCTCACCATACCGATGTCACACGGATGCTTAGATGCTAGAAAATCGCATCCTTGCATTGCACATGGATGACATACAGATCACCATACGGAGAACATTTGTGCGATTCTCGTCAGGCAAAATCGGACCGATTTTTTTTATACGTTGTGTCTGACTTTGGCTTTATCCAAATGTTCTAAACCTATCCAGATTGTGCCCCATCCCAGCTGTGCTTGCAGTTCAGGGGCCACTACCCCGGGATTCTGCTATATCCCCCCATAGTATTTGCATTGCTTGTATTGGGGAATATGGAGACACCACACTCGATACTGCAGAATAGCTGGGGGTCCCGAAATGCTGGTATAAAAGGCATATTTGCCTAAAATTAGAGGAGCTCGACGGCTTATTAAGAAGCCTCCCGTATTAATATTTCAGCATCTTGGCCCTGAATGTACA
Source organism: Ranitomeya variabilis (assembly GCF_051348905.1). Taxonomy (NCBI): domain Eukaryota; kingdom Metazoa; phylum Chordata; class Amphibia; order Anura; family Dendrobatidae; genus Ranitomeya; species Ranitomeya variabilis. The sequence goes on from NC_135232.1 coordinate 739,347,438, forward strand.
GACACAGAGGAAGGAAGGGGTGGAGATGAGCTTGTGTATGGCCTGACGATCCGAAACGCTGCCAAATTAATCTGCTCGCTCCCCTCCTGATCTACATTGCTGCCCCTCAGATCAGTCCTTGTGTGACTCCCCGTGCTCTGGATCTGGATCTATTCCTGGGGAGTCTGAGGAGCAGCAATCCACCTGGTGAATAATTTACTTGGGAGTGTATGGAAATCAGCGCCCGACACATTAACCCCTTCCCTGCTGCAGCGAGCCATAGACTCTCAGACCAGACCCAGTCGATCCGACCAAGGAGCAGATCCGCACGACGGGGGTCCACATTTACTACTGATGTCAAACAGCAGCTGGAAAACGCGTCATATTTATCACAGTGGAGGCTCTGCTAAACCAAGCGACAGCATGGCGCGTGGGGCACTTATTTTAGCGCAAACATTTAACAGATCTATTGAAAGTGGTTGCACCAGAGTTTTAGTGTACAGTGGGCCAAGAAATGTTACTTTTTTTGTTCACTCGATTAAGCCGCTGGTACGGCATTGAAATGCGTCGTGAATAAAAGTCCTTAATATCATTGTAGAAGAATGGATTTACTCCAGCAGCGCAGACCACCCTTCATCCCCCGGATCCAAGAAATGACAGGAGCCAGCATAACAGATCCATGATTAGAATGGCATGGGACGCACATTATTCCACTGGGGAAATCCTCGAGAACTCAGTAATAACCATATCCCTCACATTCCCACTAGCCATAGACGCACAGATGATTGGCACGAGGGCACGGTATAGGTGACAATTATGTGAATTATCTGTGCTCTACCGGCAAGAAACGGGATCGGCTAAAGAATTTTAAAAAAATCAGATCGACAAAATGAGAGTTTTCATACTTACTCCTATAGAGAGAGGAATCATTGGGGGACGCATACAGAAAAGGGCTCCTGTGTCAGATCAATATATGAGCCCTCTGCAGCCCAAGGACTCCTAAAAATGCTAACTTGCACCTGCTTAGGAGGTAGAAATGGGCCCTCTTATTGCTTGGGCCCCTGTGCATCGATGATATGTCTGCCCTGCGCGGGACAGGTAATAAGCTGGGAGATGTGCTGTGAGGCATTAGAGGCCGAGCGTCTCCTCTCCTGAGCTTTCCATCCCAGCACTAAGCACAGCTGACCCCCTGCCCGGCGGACACTGGCTCCTTTGACTACACAGGTGGCATATTACCAACCATCTGAGAAAGACACAAGTGTCAAGATTATGGGGTTTATGAAATGATATAATTTAAAATAAAAGGAAACATTTCCCTTTAAAAGAGGAGCTGTTTCCAGCGGGTGATACAAGGGCTCTGTCCCAGGGGATGATACAGGGGCTCTGTCCCAGGTGGTGATACAAGGCTCTGTCCCAGTGGATGATACAAGGGCTCTGTCCCAGGGGGTGATACAAGGCTCTGTCCCAGGGGGTGATACAAGGCTCTGTCCCAGGGGATGATACAAGGGCTCTGTCCCAGGGGGTGATACAAGGCTCTGTCCCAGGGGGTGATACAAGGGCTCTGTCCCAGGGGGTGATACAAGGCTCTGTCCCAGGGGGTGATACAAGGCTCTGTCCCAGGGGATGATACAAGGGCTCTGTCCCAGGGGGTGATACAAGGCTCTGTCCCAGGGGGTGATACAAGGCTCTGTCCCAGGGGATGATACAAGGGCTCTGTCCCAGGGGGTGATACAAGGCTCTGTCCCAGAGGATGATACAAGGGATCTGTCCCAGGGGGTGATACAAGGGCTCTCTCCCAGGGGGTGATACAAGGCTCTGTCCCAGGGGGTGATACAAGGGCTCTGTCCAAGGGGGTGATACAAGGCTCTGTCCCAGAGGATGATACAAGGCTCTGTCCCAGGGGATGATACAAGGCTCTGTCCCAGGGGGTGATACAAGGGCTCTCTCCCAGAGGGTGATACAAGGGCTCTGTCCCAGGGGATGATACAAGGGCTCTGTCCCAGAGGATGATACAAGGCTCTGTCCCAGGGGGTGATACAAGGCTCTGTCCCAGGGGATGATACAAGGCTCTGTCCCAGGGGGTGATACAAGGGCTCTGTCCCAGGGGGTGATACAGGGCTCTGTCCCAGGGGGTGATACAGGGCTCTGTCCCAGGGGATGATACAAGGGTTCTGTCCCAGGGGGTGATACAAGGCTCTGTCCCAGGGGATGATACAGGGCTGCTCTGTCCCAGGGGGTGATACAAGTGCTCTGTCCCAGGGGGTGATACAAGGCCTATTTATACAGGTAAGCATCTCTGCCTGTTTTTGGTGTGTTTTCTTGAATTTTTCCTTTTTTGGTGTTTTTCATGTTAGAGTAGGACTGGCAAAAAGTAAGGACCCTTGACGTGGGTTGCCAGCTTACATATTATGGCCAGAATATCAACCAATACCTTACATATATTTATATGTTTTGTTTTGCACGTATATTTTTTGCAGGGTGCAGTTGGGCCCAAATGGTTCTGTACACTGTGGCCTCTGTTCACACAGGATGCATTTTAGCACTGGGCAGCCCGCCATAGGGCGTCATTAATAGGCTGGAGCCAGATGCTTGCATTCCTTGCGTGAACACGCCACATACAGAGTATGTATCTTAGTGCACTGGTGTACCACACGGCCAATCCCTGATTGAAGGCTGGCTGTTTCATTAGGTATTGCACCTGTGCATTTGCTATTTTATTTGGGTCCGCTGCACCCTGCTTGTGCATTTGTATTGAGGCCTATTTAGACAGGTAAGCATCTCTGCCTGTTTTTGGTGTGTTTGGTGAGGCTCCATGTAGATATTGGGGATCACTTCATCTCTGGAGAATATGTTTTTTGTTTTCACTGCAACATTGTCACTATGTTACAGAATTGTGTCAATTTGTTTCCAGGGGGTGATACAAGGGCTCTGTCCCAGGGGATGATACAGGGGCTCTGTCCCAGGTGGTGATACAAGGCTCTGTCCCAGGGGGTGATACAAGTGCTCTGTCCCAGAGGATGATACAAGGGATCTGTCCCAGGGGGTGATACAAGGGCTCTGTCCCAGGGGATGATACAAGGGCTCTGTCCCAGGGGGTGATACAAGGCTCTGTCCCAGGGGGTGATACAAGGGCTCTGTCCCAGAGGATGATACAAGGGATCTGTCCCAGGGGGTGATACAAGGGCTCTCTCCCAGGGGGTGATACAAGGCTCTGTCCCAGGGGGTGATACAAGGGCTCTGTCCAAGGGGGTGATACAAGGCTCTGTCCCAGAGGATGATACAAGGCTCTGTCCCAGAGGATGATACAAGGCTCTGTCCCAGGGGATGATACAAGGCTCTGTCCCAGGGGGTGATACAAGGGCTCTCTCCCAGGGGGTGATACAAGGGCTCTCTCCCAGGGGGTGATACAAGGGCTCTCTCCCAGGGGGTGATACAAGGGCTCTCTCCCAGGGGGTGATACAAGGGCTCTCTCCCAGGGGGTGATACAAGGGCTCTGTCCCAGGGGATGATACAAGGGCTCTGTCCCAGAGGATGATACAAGGCTCTGTCCCAGGGGATGATACAAGGCTCTGTCCCAGGGGGTGATACAAGGGCTCTCTCCCAGGGGGTGATACAAGGGCTCTGTCCCAGGGGAATGATACAAGGGCTCTGTCCCAGAGGATGATACAAGGCTCTGTCCCAGGGGATGATACAAGGCTCTGTCCCAGGGGGTGATACAGGGCTCTGTCCCAGGGGGTGATACAGGGCTCTGTCCCAGGGGATGATACAAGGGCTCTGTCCCAGGGGGTGTTACAGGGCTCTGTCCCAGGGGGTGATACAGGGCTCTGTCCCAGGGGATGATACAAGGGTTCTGTCCCAGGGGGTGATACAAGGCTCTGTCCCAGGGGATGATACAGGGCTGCTCTGTCCCAGGGGGTGATACAAGTGCTCTGTCCCAGGGGGTGATACAGGGCTCTGTCCCAGGGGATGATACAAGGCTCTGTCCCAGGGGATAATACAAGGGCTCTGTCCCAGAGGATGATACAAGGGCTCTGTCCCAGGGGGTGATACAGGGCTCTGTCCCAAGGGATGATACAGGGCTCTGTCCCAGGGGGTGATACAAGGGCTCTGTCCCAGGGGATAATGCAAGGGCTATGTCCCAGGGGGTGATACAGGTCTCTGTCCCAGGGGATGATACAAGGGCTCTGTCCAAGGGGGTGATACAAGGCTCTGTCCCAGGGGATGATACAGGGCTCTGTTCCAGGGGATGATACAGGGCTCTCTCCCAGGGGGTGATACAAGGGCTCTGTCCCAGGGGATGATACAAGGGCTCTGTCCCAGGGGGTGATACAAGGGCTCAGTCCCAGGGGATGATACAGGGCTCTGTCCCAGAGGATGATACAAGGGCTCTGTCCCAGGGGGTGATACAAGGCTCTATCCCAGGGGATGATACAAGGCTCTGTCGCAGGGGATGATACAAGGGCTCTGTCCAAGGGGGTGATACAAGGCTCTGTCCCAGGGGATGATACAGGGCTCTGTTCCAGGGGATGATACAAGGGCTCTGTCCCAGAGGATGATACAAGGTCTCTGTCCCAGAGGGTGATACAAGGCTCTGTCCCAGGGGATGATACAAGGCTCTGTCCCAGAGGATGATACAAGGGCTCTGTCCTAGGGGGTGATACAAGGCTCTGTCCCAGGGGATGATACAAGGGCTCTGTCCCAGGGGGTGATACAAGGTCTCTGTCCCAGGGGGTGATACAAGGCTCTGTCCCAGGGGATGATACAAGGCTCTGTCCCAGGGGATGATAGAAGGGCTCTGGGCTCTGTCCCAGGGGGTGATACAGGGCTCTGTCCCAAGGGATGATACAAGAGCTCTGTCCCAGGGGATGATACAAGGGCTCTGTCCCAGGGGATGGTACAAGGTCTCTGTCCCAGGGGGTGATACAAGGCTCTGTCCCAGAGGATGATACAAGGTCTCTGTCCCAGGGGGTGATACAACGCTCTGTCCCAGGGGATGATACAAGACTCTGTCCCAGGGAATGATACAAGGGCTCTGTCCCAGGGGGTGATACAAGGCTCTGTCCCAGGGGATGATACAGGGCTCTGTCCCAGAGGATGATACAAGAGCTCTGTCCCAGGGGGTGATACAAGGGCTCTGTCCCAGGGGATAATACAGGGCTCTGTCCCAGGGGGTGATACAAGGGCTCTCTCCCAGGGGGTGATACAAGGGCTCTGTTCCAGGGGGTGGTACAAGGGCTCTGTCCCAGGGGGTCATACAAGGCTCTGTCCCAGGGGATAATGCAAGGGCTATGTCCCAGGGGGTGATACAGGTCTCTGTCCCAGGGGATGATACAGGGCTCTGTCCCAGGGGGTGATACAAGGGCTCTGTCCAAGGGGGTGATACAAGGCTCTGTCCCAGAGGATGATACAAGGCTCTGTCCCAGAGGATGATACAAGGCTCTGTCCCAGGGGATGATACAAGGCTCTGTCCTAGGGGGTGATACAAGGGCTCTCTCCCAGGGGGTGATACAAGGGCTCTCTCCCAGGGGGTGATACAAGGGCTCTCTCCCAGGGGGTGATACAAGGGCTCTCTCCCAGGGGGTGATACAAGGGCTCTCTCCCAGGGGGTGATACAAGGGCTCTGTCCCAGGGGATGATACAAGGGCTCTGTCCCAGAGGATGATACAAGGCTCTGTCCCAGGGGATGATACAAGGCTCTGTCCCAGGGGGTGATACAAGGGCTCTCTCCCAGGGGGTGATACAAGGGCTCTGTCCCAGGGGAATGATACAAGGGCTCTGTCCCAGAGGATGATACAAGGCTCTGTCCCAGGGGATGATACAAGGCTCTGTCCCAGGGGGTGATACAGGGCTCTGTCCCAGGGGGTGATACAGGGCTCTGTCCCAGGGGATGATACAAGGGCTCTGTCCCAGGGGGTGTTACAGGGCTCTGTCCCAGGGGGTGATACAGGGCTCTGTCCCAGGGGATGATACAAGGGTTCTGTCCCAGGGGGTGATACAAGGCTCTGTCCCAGGGGATGATACAGGGCTGCTCTGTCCCAGGGGGTGATACAAGTGCTCTGTCCCAGGGGGTGATACAGGGCTCTGTCCCAGGGGATGATACAAGGCTCTGTCCCAGGGGATAATACAAGGGCTCTGTCCCAGAGGATGATACAAGGGCTCTGTCCCAGGGGGTGATACAGGGCTCTGTCCCAAGGGATGATACAGGGCTCTGTCCCAGGGGGTGATACAAGGGCTCTGTCCCAGGGGATAATGCAAGGGCTATGTCCCAGGGGGTGATACAGGTCTCTGTCCCAGGGGATGATACAAGGGCTCTGTCCAAGGGGGTGATACAAGGCTCTGTCCCAGGGGATGATACAGGGCTCTGTTCCAGGGGATGATACAAGGGCTCTGTCCCAGAGGATGATACAAGGTCTCTGTCCCAGAGGGTGATACAAGGCTCTGTCCCAGGGGATGATACAAGGCTCTGTCCCAGAGGATGATACAAGGGCTCTGTCCCAGGGGGTGATACAAGGCTCTGTCCCAAGGGATGATACAAGGGCTCTGTCCCAGAGGATGATACAAGGTCTCTGTCCCAGGGGGTGATACAAGGCTCTGTCCCAGGGGATGATACAGGGCTCTGTCCCAGGGGGTGATACAAGGGCTCTGTCCCAGGGGGTGATACAAGGGCTCAGTCCCAAGGGATGATACAGGGCTCTGTCCTAGGGGATGATACAAGGCTCTGTCCCAGGGGGTGATACAAGGCTCTATCCCAGGGGATGATACAAGGCTCTGTCCCAGGGGATGATACAAGGGCTCTGTCCAAGGGGGTGATACAAGGCTCTGTCCCAGGGGATGATACAGGGCTCTGTCCCAGGGGATGATACAGGGCTCTGTCCCAAGGGATGATACAGGGCTCTGTCCCAGGGGATGATACAAGGGCTCTGTCCCAGGGGGTGATACAAGGGCTCAGTCCCAAGGGATGATACAGGGCTCTGTCCCAGGGGGTGATACAAGGGCTCAGTCCCAGGGGGTAATACAAGGCTCTATCCCAGGGGATGATACAAGGCTCTGTCCCAGGGGATGATACAAGGGCTCTGTCCAAGGGGGTGATACAAGGCTCTGTCTCAGGGGATGATACAGGGCTCTGTCCCAGGGGATGATACAGGGCTCTGTCCCAGGGGATGATACAGGGCTCTGTCAAAGGGGATGATACAAGGGCTCTGTCCCAGAGGATGATACAAGGCTCTGTCCCAAGGGATGATACAGGGCTCTGTCCCAGGGGGTGATACAAGGGCTCAGTCCCAGGGGATGATACAGGGCTCTGTCCCAGAGGATGATACAAGGGCTCTGTCCCAGGGGGTAATACAAGGCTCTATCCCAGGGGATGATACAAGGCTCTGTCCCAGGGGATGATACAAGGGCTCTGTCCAAGGGGGTGATACAAGGCTCTGTCCCAGGGGATGATACAGGGCTCTGTCCCAGGGGATGATACAGGGCTCTGTCAAAGGGGATGATACAAGGGCTCTGTCCCAGGGGGTGATACAGGGCTCTGTCCCAGAGGGTGATACAGGGCTCTGTCCCAGGGGATGATACAAGGGCTCTGTCCCAGGGGGTGATACAAGGCTCTGTCCCAGGGGATGTGCAGCGCCCCAGAGTCCTGGTCGTTGCAGTACTGTGGCTCCGCCACTAAGGGGAGCTATGGTACGTCTGATGGCACCGAAGGAGTTCATCTGATCAGGTATCACAGACACCAATACATTTCACAGTCGGGCCTCCGGGGGGAGCTAAGGGTTCTATTCACTAGGCCACTCCCCACCATAGTGGGTAAACTGGGGGTCAGGCAGGAAGTTAGATCAGAAAGCTGACTGGGTTGGAACCAGGCAACACCTTGTGGCAGAGGGTGTTGTGGGGGAAGATACAGTAGGGTCTCTGTCAGGGGTGGGATCCTGACAGAGGCTTGGCAACTTGAGCGAACGTAACGGGACCGTGCCTGCTCAGGATAGCGGCGGTGCCCCAGGAAGGATCAGAAGCGAGATAGATTGTGCTGAGTGAGAAACGAGATCAAAGCAAGAGGAGAAATACCAGTAGGAGTCGTGCTGTAAGACCGAGGCAACATCCTACTGAGGCGCACTACCGGTGGCCGGAACGCCGAAGGAGTATTATAACATTCAGCTTCAATCAATACTCTAAACAGCGGCAGGACAGTCAGTCTAAGGCGGGCTGTCTCACTTAAATCACCTATGCAGTCTTGGGGGGCAACTTGTGGAGAGGGGCGACTCTAGGGTCCCGGAAGAGCTCCGAGCCTACCCGTCAAACGGGTGCCGTCCCAACCAGAACATCAGGGAGGGACGGAGGATTAGCAGAACATCATCTAATCGAGTTGTGAGGGAACTTAAGAAACAGACACAGCAGTTGTGGGGACTTTCTGTAAGCACAGCAGGGAAGGACCACAACACCTAGCGCTAGAAGGAAGGCACCGATTTCCACCTGTGAAGAGAACTCTGGAGGTGCCATTGGAACGGCCGGACTTGCGCAGCCTGGTGAACCGTATTCTGGACTGAGGACCCAGAGATCTTCAGTAAAGAGGTAAAGAGACTGCAACTTGGTGTCCTCGTTATTTACTGCACTGCACCACCACCATCATCAATATCTATTATTCACTGTACGCCCCTCAGCAGGGTCACGGACCGGGCCTAGCCACCATGACAACCCCAGAGCAGAGACTCAGAGGCCCGGTACCGGGTACCTCTCGGCCCTGCGGCGGTGGGGGCGCTACAGATGATACAGGGCTCGGTCCCAGAGGATGATACAAGGGCTCTGTCCCAGGGGGTGATACAAGGCTCTGTCCCAGGGGATGATACAGGGCTCTGTCCCAGGGGGTGATACAAGGGCTCTGTCCCAGGGGGTGATACAGGGCTGTCCCAGGGGATGATACAAGGCTCTGTCCCAGGGGATAATACAAGGGCTCTGTCCCAGAGGATGATACAAGGGCTCTGTCCCAGGGGGTGATACAAGGCTCTGTCCCAGGGGATGATACAGGGCTCTCTCCCAGGGGGTGATACAAGGGCTCTGTCCCAGGGGATGATACAAGGGCTCTGTCCCAGGGGGTGATACAAGGGCTCAGTCCCAGGGGATGATACAGGGCTCTGTCCCAGAGGATGATACAAGGGCTCTGTCCCAGGGGGTGATACAAGGCTCTATCCCAGGGGATGATACAAGGCTCTGTCGCAGGGGATGATACAAGGGCTCTGTCCAAGGGGGTGATACAAGGCTCTGTCCCAGGGGATGATACAGGGCTCTGTTCCAGGGGATGATACAAGGGCTCTGTCCCAGAGGATGATACAAGGTCTCTGTCCCAGAGGGTGATACAAGGCTCTGTCCCAGGGGATGATACAAGGCTCTGTCCCAGAGGATGATACAAGGGCTCTGTCCTAGGGGGTGATACAAGGCTCTGTCCCAAGGGATGATACAAGGGCTCTGTCCCAGAGGATGATACAAGGTCTCTGTCCCAGGGGGTGATACAAGGCTCTGTCCCAGGGGATGATACAAGGCTCTGTCCCAGGGGATGATAGAAGGGCTCTGGGCTCTGTCCCAGGGGGTGATACAGGGCTCTGTCCCAAGGGATGATACAAGAGCTCTGTCCCAGGGGATGATACAAGGGCTCTGTCCCAGGGGATGGTACAAGGTCTCTGTCCCAGGGGGTGATACAAGGCTCTGTCCCAGGGGATGATACAGGGCTCTCTCCCAGGGGGTGATACAAGGGCTCTGTCCCAGGGGATGATACAAGGGCTCTGTCCCAGGGGGTGATACAACGCTCTGTCCCAGGGGATGATACAAGACTCTGTCCCAGGGAATGATACAAGGGCTCTGTCCCAGGGGGTGATACAAGGCTCTGTCCCAGGGGATGATACAGGGCTCTGTCCCAGAGGATGATACAAGAGCTCTGTCCCAGGGGGTGATACAAGGGCTCTGTCCCAGGGGATAATACAGGGCTCTGTCCCAGGGGGTGATACAAGGGCTCTCTCCCAGGGGGTGATACAAGGGCTCTGTTCCAGGGGGTGGTACAAGGGCTCTGTCCCAGGGGGTCATACAAGGCTCTGTCCCAGGGGATAATGCAAGGGCTATGTCCCAGGGGGTGATACAGGTCTCTGTCCCAGGGGATGATACAGGGCTCTGTTCCAGGGGATGATACAAGGGCTCTGTCCCAGGTGGTGATACAAGGCTCTGTCCCAGGGGATGATGCAGGGCTCTGTCGCAGGAGATGATACAAGGGCTCTGTCCCAGGGGGTGATACAAGGGCTCTGTCCCATGGGGTGGTACAAGGGCTCTGTCCCAGGGGGTGATACAAGGCTCTGTCCCTGGGGATAATACAAGGGCTCTGTCCCGGGGGGTGACTCAGGGCTCTGTCCCAGGGGATGATACAGGGCTCTGTCCCAGGGGATGATACAAGGGATCTGTCCCAGGGGATGATACAGGACTCTGTCCCAGGGGATGATACAGGGCTCTGTCCCAGGGGATGATACAAGGGCTTTGTCCCAGGGGGTGTGCAGCGCCCCATAGTCCTGGTCGTTGCAGTAATGTCGTTCTTCCACCAGGGGGAGTGATGTTACGTCTGAAGGCAATAAAGGAGATCTCCTTACCAGGTATCACAAACAACACAACACACTTCACACTGCAGTCCACCAGGGGGAGCTATGCTCCTATTACTAGGGCACTCCTCACAATTAGGTAAAACTGGTGGGCTGGATAGGAAGTGAGGCAGAAGCGAGCTGGGCTTCACCCAGTAAGCTGCTATCTGAGCTCCGCTCAGGTAGTGGGTCCCTGACAGGGGTGGGATCCTGTCAGAGGCCTAGACAGAAGGCCACGGAGCTGCGCCTGCCCGACATGCGGCAGCATCCTAAGAAAGAGACATTGGAAGAGAATTGTATTGTAGAGAGTGAGAAACAAAGTCACAGCAAAAGGAGAGGAAACCAGAAGGAGTTCTGCCCTGTAAAAGGCTGCCTCATTTCTGAGGCGCAGGATCCGGTAGCCGGAACACCGAGGGAGTCATCGTCTCCAAGCCTGGCTCCAGAGACCGGCAGGACAGCTAATTCCATATTAGTTGCCCGACCCATACCCAGGAGACACGGCAACTTGTGGGGGCCGGGGCGTGTTAGAGTCCCTGTAAAAAGCCTCAGGCCATCAGTCATACGGGTTTGACCTATCCTTACCATCAGGGGGACAGAGAGAAAGAGACATAACATCTAGAACATCTACAACAGTTGTGAGGACCTTACCGAGACGCTCAGCAGAGAGGTACTACAACACCCAGGCGCTAGAGGAAGGCTACTGATTTCCACCTGGATAAGGGGACTCTGGATTTGCCTTCAGACCGGCCGGACTCTGCCTGCCCTGTGATCTGGTGCTCTGGACTGCGGATGCTGAAGCCTTCAGTAAAGGTAAAGAGACTGTACCCTTGTGTCCTCGTTCTTCACTGCGCCTCACACCATCCACCACCTACACTCTGGGAAGCCCTGGGGATACACTTCACCTGTGGGAAGGTATACCATCTAGCTGCCATAACATCACCCCAGCGGACCCCTCACAGCAACGTCGGTCACCCTGACCGAATACCACAGGTGGCGTCACGAACATTATCCCTTTAAAGACCTTTCCTCCCTTTATTTACAACGGACGTCACTAGGGCCACGGACCGGGTCAGCCACCGTGACATCCCCATCGAGAACCGAAGGGCCCGGCTCCGAGTACCCCACTGCCCTACTGGAGTCGCTCCAGGTGATACAAGGGCTTTGTCCCAGTGGATGATACAAGGGCTGTGTCCCAGGGGATGATACAAGGCTTTGTCCCAGGGGATGATTCAGGGCTCTGTCCCAGGGAATGATGCAAGGCTCTGTCCCAGGGGATGATACAGGGCTCTGTCCCAGGGGATGATACAAGGCTCTGTCCCAGGGGATGATACAAGGGCTCTGTCCCAGGGGATGATACAGGGCTCTGTCCCAGGGGGTGATACAAGGGCTCTGTCCCAGGGGGTGATACAAGGGATCTGTCCCAGGGGGTGATACAAGGGCTCTGTCCCAGGGGATGATACAGGGGTCTGTCCCAGGGGGTGATACAGGGCTCTGTCCCAGGGGATGATACAGGGCTCTGTCCCAGGGGGTGATACAGGGCTCTGTCCCAGGGGGTGATACAAGGGCTCTGTCCCAGGGGGTGATACAAGGGCTCTGTCCCAGGGGATGATACAGGGCTCTGTCCCAGGGGGTGATACAAGGGCTCTGTCCCAGGGGATGATACAGGGCTCTGTCCCAGGGGGTGATACAAGGGCTCTGTCCCAGGGGATGATACAGGGCTCTGTCCCAGGGGGTGATACAAGGGCTCTGTCCCAGGGGGTGATACAAGGGCTCTGTCCCAGGGGGTGATACAAGGGCTCTGTCCCAGGGGGTGATACAAGGGCTCTGTCCCAGGGGATGATACAGGGCTCTGTCCCAGGGGGTGATACAAGGGCTCTGTCCCAGGGGGTGATACAAGGGCTCTGACCCAGGGGGTGATACAGGGCTCTGTCCCAGGGGGTGATACAAGGGCTCTGTCCCAGGGGATGATACAAGGGCTCTGTCCCAGGGGGTGATACAGGGCTCTGTCCCAGGGGATGAAACAGGGCTCTGTCCCAGGGGATGATACAAGGGCTCTGTCCCAGGGGATGATACAAGGCTCTGTCCCAGGGGGTGATACAGGGGTCTGTCCCAGGGGGTGATACAGGGCTCTGTCCCAGGGGATGATACAAGGGCTCTGACCCAGGGGATGATACAAGGGCTCTGTCCCAGGGGGTGATACAGGGCTCTGTCCCAGGGGATGAAACAGGGCTCTGTCCCAGGGGATGATACAAGGGCTCTGTCCCAGGGGATGATACAAGGCTCTGTCCCAGGGGATGATACAAGGGCTCTGTCCCAGCAGCTGATACACGGGCTCTGTTCCAGGGGATGATACAGGGCTTTGTCCGGCCATTGTGACTGATTATTGAGGAGATGGGAACTGACCTGGCGCCCCAGAAATAATGACATAATATTATATCTGGTGCACAGTGTCACCTCCTGTGTGTCTTACTCCTTATAGGGGTACATTGTTGATTGCTGTGTATTATGAGGGCACTCTTTGGCACTAGTTTTGGAGGTGCACTACACGATTCTCTGCTGTGCTGAGTGATGAGGATACCTCCATCTGGAAATGTCTATAGAAGTCTCTTGATTGCACTGTACTGCCAGAACACTCTGTCCTACACTGTTCATTGTGGCACTTTATGTATGACACTGTTTATAAGGGCAGTCTTTTAAAAGTATTGTTTATGGAGGCACTCTGTCCAGAACTGTTTATAGGGTCACTCTTTCAATTGCACTCTATTTATGAGAGATTTTTTTTGCACTGTTAATGGAGGCACTCTATCTGATACTGATTATGGAGTCACTTGTTGGCTGGCACTATTTTTGGCGGCACTCTCTCTGGGTGACACTATTTATTGTGGCTGCATGTAGAGAAGCTGCGGAGACACCATCACGTGTTTCTCAATGCAAGCAATGCATAGCCAGGTCTTTCACCGGGAAGGAACAACCACGGGAAGGGCAGCATCCAATAAAGGAAAACCACCTATGCCAAAACATGGTCTGTGTATGTAGCCGTCTGTGGATGGATACCATGTTTTGGCATAGGTGGTTTTCCTTTATTGGATGCTGCCCTTCCCGTGGTTGTTCCTTCCCGGTGAAAGACCTGGCTATTCATTGCTTGCGTTGAGAAACACGTGATGATGTCTCCGCAGCTTTTCTACATGCATTTGCATATTTCCCTTTAGGGATGGGGGCAGTGTTCTGGATCACTGCGTTGAGAAACACGTGATGGTGTCTCCGCGGTGTTGGATGTTTTGATCTCCCCGAGGTCATTCATCCTTATGTTTATATTTATTGTGGCACTTTCTCTGGCTTGCCCTGTTTATGGGAGCACTCTCTGGCTCCCACAGTTTATGGGAGCACTCTGTGGCTCCCCCTATTTATAAGAGCACTCTCTGGCTCCTCTTGTTTATGGGAGCACTCTCTGGCTCCCCCTGTTTAAAGGAGTACTCTCTGGCTCCCCCTTTTTTTAGGGGCACTCTATGGCTCCCCCTGTTTATAGGGGCACTTTCTGGCTCCCCCTGTTTATGGGAGCACACTCTGGCTCCCCCTGTTTATGGGAGCACTCTCTGGCTGCCCCTGTTTATGGGAGCACTCTCTGGCTCCCCCTTTTTTTAGGGGCACTCTATGGCTCCCCCTGTTTATAGGGGCACTTTCTGGCTCCCCCTGTTTATGGGAGCACACTCTGGCTCCCCCTGTTTATGGGAGCACTCTCTGGCTGCCCCTGTTTATGGGAGCACTCTCTGGCTCCCCCTTTTTATGGGAGCATTCTCTGGCTCGCCCTGTTTATGGGAGCACTCTCTGGCTCCCCCTGTTTATGGGAGCACTCTCTGGCTCCCACAGTTTATGGGAGCACTCTCTGGCTCCCCCTGTCTATGGGAGCACTCTCTGGCTGCCCCTGTTTATGGGAGCACTCTCTGGCTCCCACAGTTTATGGGAGCACTCTCTGGCTCCCCCTGTCTATGGGAGCACTCTCTGGCTGCCCCTGTTTATGGGAGCACTCTCTGGCTCCCCCTGTTTATGGGAGCACTCTCTGGCTGCCCCTGTTTATGGGAGCACTCTCTGGCTCCCCCTTTTTATGGGAGCATTCCCTGGCTCGCCCTGTTTATGGGAGCATTCTCTGGCTCCCCCTGTTTATGGGAGCACTCTCTGGCTCCCCCTATTTATAAGAGCACTCTCTGGCTCCTCTTGTTTATGGGAGCACTCTGTGGCTCCCCCTATTTATAAGAGCACTCTCTGGCTCCTCTTGTTTATGGGAGCACTCTCTGGCTCCCCCTGTTTATGGGAGCACTCTTTGGCTCCCCCTGTTTAAAGGAGCACTCTCTGGCTCCCCCTGTTTTTAGGGGTACTCTCTGGCTCCCCCTGTTTATGTGAGCACTCCCTGTCTCCCACAGTTTATTAAGTTACTCTTTGACTTGCACTATTTATGTAGACACTCACGGTCTGACCCTGTTTATTATTATTATACATTTATACAGTGCCATTTACTCCATGGTGCTTTATATGTGAAAGGGGCAAATATAGACAAGCTCAATAAGCATGAGCAATACAAGGCACACACAGGTACAGAAGGAGAGAGGACCCTGCCCGCGAGGCCTCACAGGCTACAGGATAAAGGCACTTTCTGGTTGACACTGTTTATGGAGGCAGTCTATGGCCGATCCTGTATGGAGCCACTCTGACACTGCTTATGAAGGCACTCTGCCTACCACTTTTTATGGAGCCACTCTGGCTGATACTGTTTATGGAGGCACTCTGGATGACACTGTTTATGAGGCTGTGTGTGTCTGACAGTTTATGGAAGCACTCTGGCTGATACTATTTATGGAAGCACTGTGGATGATACTGTTTATGGAGGCACTGTCTGACACTATTTATGGAGGCACTCTGGCTGATACTATTTATGGAGGCACTCTGGCTAATACTGTTTATGGAGGCACTCTGGATGACACTGTTTATGGGGGCACGCTGGCTGATACTGTTTATGGGGGCACGCTGGCTGATACTGTTTATGGAGGCACTCTGGATGACAGTTTATGGAGGCACTCAGGCTTGCACTGTTTATGGAGGCACGCTGGTTGATACTATTTATGGAGGCACTCTGGCTGACACTATTTATGGAGGCACTCTGGCTAATACTGTTTATGGAGGCACTCTGGATGACACTGTTTATTGAGGCACTGTTTGACACTATTTATGGAGGCATGCTGGCTGATACTGTTTATGGAGGCACTCAGGCTTGCACTGTTTATGGAGGCACGTTGGTTGATACTATTTATGGAGGCACTCTGGCTGACACTATTTATGGAGGCACGCTGGCTGATACTGTTTATGGAGGCACTCTGGCTGACACTATTTATGGAGGCACGCTGGCTGACACTGTTTATGGAGGCACTCTGGCTGACACTATTTATGGAGGCACGCTGGCTGACACTGTTTATGGAGGCACTCTGGATGACATTGTTTATGGAGGCACTCTGGCTGATACTGTTTATGAAGGCACTGTCTGACACTATTTATGGAGGCACTGTCTGATACTGTTTATGGAGGTACGCTGGCTGATACTGTTTATGGAGGCACTCTGGCTGATACTATTTATGGAGGCACTCTGGCTGATACTGTTTATGGAGGCACTCTGGCTGATACTGTTTATGGAGGCACTCTGGATGACATTGTTTATGGAGGCACTCTGACTGACATTTTATGGAGGCACTCTGGCTGACACTGTTTATAAAGGCACGCTGGCTGACACTGTTTATGGAGGCACGCTGGATGACACTGTTTATGGAGGCACTCTGGATGACTGTTTATGGAGACTTTATTTAAAGGGATATTTCCAGAATTTGGGGTTAGCCTTTATGTGCAATAAGTGTGCCCCCTATATCTAAAATCTCAAAGTTTAGCAATTTTTGTCTTTGGTGCTTTGAATGCCTGGAACTGTACGCTCACTATGGGGTGACTGCCTAGAGGCAGCACCTGTGACTAGCAGGGGGCCTGGAAAGGCTTATGGGGGACAGATAAGGTTGGCCTCATCCCTTTATGGGCTTAAACTCTGCACAGGCAGCAAACAAGGGAGAAGGAACTGCCCATGGGTCATGCTGCCCTTCTCCTCTATAGAGGGTGGGAAGGGGGAGGTAAATGGGAGGGTGCAGGGAGGGTGACCCTTTCATCCCTATGGGGCCCTCTCTCCCCTACCCTCAGTAGGACTGTCTCCGATCAGTGGTAACAAGGGGTTAAATTCTGGCAGTATGACAGCAGTGAGGATCTACATGGCTTCCTGTGTACAGTAGATGAAATATGATCTTGAGTGTAGGGAGATATGGTGCAGTACTTATACACTGGACTATAAAATGGCGTGGTGGTGGTGGTGGTGGGGGGTCTTCAGAAAATACACCCCTCAAAATAAGCAACATTGTACCCCACTCCCAAAATTCTCTTCAAATAATCCTATGTCCGAGTAAGTAATGAATGACGGGTGACTGACAACCATAAATGCTGTTATGATGCCGGGAAAGGTTGTCAGCCAGCTCGCCGGAGTTCCTGAATGGCATATCTCCCCATTCTCTCTCTTCTATTGCTTCTAGTAGGTTTTGCAGCTCATGAACCAGGAAGGCCAGGATGAACAGCACTTTATGCCCCCTACCCGCTAAATTAATTAATTACCTTCTTCTCAATCTCAATTAAAAAGAGAATTTTGTGCATAATGCATGTGATCAAAATGGAAAACCCTTAGAGGACCCCCAAGTCTTGTAGTGTTGGGGGGAGATACAATTAGGGGTGGGAGAAGAGGGGAAAGGTTGGGTGTCAGCCCAGTGGGGGAATGCACAGGGAGGAGCACTACAGTAACCACACTGCCCTACCCGCCATAATCACAGAGTGAGCAGATCAGTCACTGGAAACAAGACCCATATTGTTACTGAGCAGCTGTCATGCAGGGTGCTGTCACGTGTGCCCAGGTTTTATCTGCAGCCGACTGCCACTGTCAGCACTGGAGAGAATTCTGCTTATTCTTCATAGATCCGCAGCTGCCGGATATCCAGAGACGGAGACAGGATTCAAAGAATTGCCCCTGGGAATGTCGTCATATTGTCCTAAATAAGTACAGTGTGCGTCATTCAGTATGTGATTTCACCAGCAGAATAGTGAGTGCAGCTCTGGAGTATAATACAGGATGTAACTCAGGATCAGTAATGTATGTACACAGTGACTGCACCAGCAGAATAGTGAGTGCAGCTCTGGAGTATAATACAGGATGTAACTCAGGATTAGTAATGTAATGTATGTACACAGTGACTGCACCAGCAGAATAGGGAGTGCAGCTCTGCGGTATAATACAGGCTGTAACTCAGGATCAGTAATGTAATGTATGTACGCAGTGACTGCACCAGCTGAATAGTGAGTGCAGCTCTGGAGTATACAGGATGTAACTCAGGATCAGTAATGTAATGTATGTACACAGTGACTGCATCAGCAGAATAGTGAGTGCAGCTCTGGAGTATAATACAGGATGTAACTTAGGATCAGTAATGTAATGTATGTACACAGTGACTCCTCCAGCAGAATAGTGAGTGCAGCTCTGGAGTATAATACAGGATGTAACTCAGGATCAGTAATGTAATGTATGTACACAGTGACTGCACCAGCAGAATAGGGAGTGCAGCTCTGGGGTATAATACAGGATGTAACTCAGGATCAGTAATGTAATGTATGTACACAGTGACTGCACCAGCAGAATAGTAAGTGCAGCTCTGGAGTATACAGAATGTAACTCAGGATCAGTAATGTAATGTATGTACACAGTGACTGCATCAGCAGAATAGTGAGTGCAGCTCTGGAGTGTAATACAGGATGTAACCTAGGATCAGTAATGTAATGTATGTACACAGTGACTCCTCCAGCAGAATAGTGAGTGCAGCTCTGGAGTATAATACAGGATGTAACTCAGGATCAGTAATGTAATGTATGTACACAGTGACTGCACCAGCAGAATAGTGAGTGCAGCTCTGGAGTATACAGGAGGTAACTCAGGATCAGTAATGTAATGTATGTACACAGTGACTGCACCAGCAGAATAGTGAGTGCAGCTCTAGAAAATAATAAGGATGTAACTCAGGATCAGTAATGTAATGTATGTACACAGTGACTGCACCAGCAGTATAGTGAGTGCAGCTCTGGGGTATAATACAGGAATAATATAACACTAATATAATACAGTAACTCGGGTCAGTAATGTATGTACAGAGTGACTGCATCAGGATAATAGTGAGTGCAGCTCTGGGGTATAATACAGGAGGTAACTCAGGATCAGTACAGGATCAGTAATGTAATGTATGTACACAGTAACTGCATCAGCAGAATAGTAAATGCAGCTCTTGGATCGCCCCCATAGGGCAGTGGGGTACTCGGTACCGGGTCCTTCAGTTCTCAAGGGGGATGTCACGGTAGCTGACCCGGTCCGTGGCCCTAGGGACGTCCGTGTAAAAGGGGGGAAAGGTCTTTAACCCCTTTACCCCCAAGGGTGGTTTGCACGTTAATGACCGGGCCAATTTTTACAATTCTGACCACTGTCCTTTATGAAGTTATAACTCTGGAACGCTTGAACGGATCCCAGTGATTCTGACATTGTTTTCTCGTGACATATTGGGCTTTATGGTAGTGGTAAAATTTCTTTGATATTGCCTGCATTTATTTGTGAAAAAAATGGAAATTTGGCAAAAATTTTGAAAATTTCGTAATTTTCCAACTTTGAATTTTTATGCCCTTAAATCACAGAGATATGTCACACAAAATACTTAATAAGTAACATTTCCCACATGTCTACTTTACATCAGCACAATTTTGGAACCAAAATTTTTTTGTTAGGGAGTTATAAGGGTTAAAAGTTGACCAGCAACTTCTCATTTTTACAACACCTTTTTTTTTTAGGGACCACATCACATTTGAAGTCATTTTGAGGGGTCTATATGATAAAAAATAACCAAGTGTGGCATCATTCTAAAAACTGCACCCCTCAAGGTGCTCTAAACTGCATTCAAGAAGTTTATTAACCCTTCAGGTGTTTCACAGGAATTTTTGGAATGTTTAAAAAAAAAATGAACATTTAACTTTTTTTCACAAAAAATTTACTTCAGCTCCAATTTGTTTTATTTTACCAAGGGTAACAGGAGAAAATGGACCCCAAAAGTTGTTGTACAATTTGTCCTGAGTACGCCGATACCCCATATGTGGGGGTAAACCACTGTTTGGGCGCATGGCAGAGCTCGGAAGCGAAGGAGCGCCGTTTGACATTTCAATGCAAAATTGACAGGAATTGAGATGGGACGCCATGTTGCATTTGGAGAGCCACTGATGTGCCTAAACATTGAAACCCCCCACAAGTGACACTATTTTGGAAAGTAGACCCCCTAAGGAACTTATCTAGATGTGTGGTGAGCACTTTGACCCATTAAGTGATTCACAGAAGTTTATAATGCAGAGCCGTAAAAATAAAAAATCATATTTTTTCACATAAATGATCTTTTCGCCCCGAATTTTTTATTTTCCCAAAAGTAAGAGAAGAAATTGGACCCCAAAAGTTGTTGGACAATTTGACCTGAGTAAGCTGATACCCCATATGTGGGTAAACCACTGTTTGGGTGCAAGGGAGAGCTCGGAAGGGAAGGAGCGCCGTTTGACTTTTCAATGCAAAATTGACAGGAATTGAGATGGGACGCCATGTTGCGTTTGGAGAGCCACTGAAGTGCCTAAACATTGAAACCCCCCACAAGTGACACCATTTTGGAAAGTAGACCCCCTAACGAACTTATCTAGATGTGTGGTGAGCACTTTGAACCACCAAGTGCTTCACAGAAGTTTATAATGTAGAGCCGTAAAAATAAAAATAAAATTTTTCCCACAAAAATTATATTTTAGCCCCCAGTTTTGTATTTTCCCAAGGGTAACAGGAGAAATTGGACCCCAAAAGTTGTTGTACAATTTGTCCTGAGTACGCTGATACCCCATATGTGGGGGGAACCACCGTTTGGGCGCATGGAAGAGCTCGGAAGGGAAGGAGCACCATTTGGAGTGCAGACTTAGATGGAATAGTCTGCAGGCATCACATTGTGTTTGCAGAGCCCCTAATGCACCTAAACAGTAAAAAAAAACCACAAGTGACCCCATATTGGAAACTAGACCCCCCAAGGAACTTATCTAGATGTGTTGTGAGAACTCTGAACCCCCAAGTATTTCACTACAGTTTATAACGCAGAGCCGTGAAAATAAAAAATCCTTTTTTTTCCACAAAAATTAGTTTTTTAGCCCCCAGTTTTGTATTTTTCCAAGGATAACAGTTGAAATTGAACCCCAAAAGTTGTTGTCCAATTTATCCTGAGTACGCTGATACCCAATATGTGGGGGGAACCACTGTTTTGGTGCATGGCAGAGCTCAGAAGGGAAGGAGCGCCATTTGGAATGCAGACTTAGATGGATTGGGCTGCAGGCGTCACGTTGCATTTGCAGAGCCCCTGATGTAGCTAAACAGTAGAAACCCCCCAAAAGTGACCCCCCAAGGGACTTATCTAAATTGGACCCCAAAAGTTGTTATAAAAATTTGTCCTGAGTACGCGGATACCCCATATGTTGGGGTAAAGTAGCTCGGAAGGGAAGGAGCACTGTTTTACTTTTTCAACGCAGAATTGGCTGGAATTGAGATCGGACACCATGTCGCGTTTGTTGAGCCCCTGATGTGCCTAAACAGTGGAAACCCCCCAATTATATCTGAAACCCTAATCCAAACACACCCATAACCCTAATCTCAGCGGTAACCCTAACCACACCCCTATCCCTGACACACCCCTAACCGTAATCCCAACCCTATTCCCAACCGTAAATGTAATCCAAACCCTAACCCTAACTTTAGCCCCAACCCTAACTTTAGCCCCAACCCTAACTGTAGCCCTAACCCTAGCCCCAACCCTAACCCTAGCCCTAACCTCAACCCAAACGCTAACCCTAGCCCTAACCCTAACCCTAGCCCTAACCCTAGCCCTAACCCTAGCCCTAACCCTAATCCTAGACCTAACCCTAATGGGAAAATGGAAATAAATACATTTTTTTTATTTTTCCCTAACTAAGGGGGTGATGAAGGGGGGTTTGATTTACTTTTATACCAGGTTTTTTAGCGGATTATGATTGGCAGCCGACACACACTAAAAGATGCTTTTTATTGCAAAAAATATTTTTTGCGTTACCACATTTTGAGAGCTATAATTTTTCCATATTTTGGTCCACAGAGTCATGTGTGGTCTTGTTTTATGCGGGACGAGTTGACGTTTTTATTGGTAACATTTTCGGGCACGTGACATTTTTTGATCGCTTTTTATTCCGATTTTTGTGAGGCAGAATGACCAAAAGCCAGCTATTTATGAATTTCTTTTGGGGGGGGGGGGGGGGGTGTTTATACCGTTCCGGGTTTGGTAAAATGGATAAAGCAGTTTTATTCTTTGGGTCAGTACAATTACAGCGATACCTCATTTATATCATTTTTTTTATGTTTTGGCTCTTTTATACGATAAAAACTATTTAATAGAAAAAATAATTATTTTTGCATCGCTTTATTCTGAGGACTATAACTTTTTTATTTTTTTGCTTATGATGCTGTATTGTGGCTCGTTTTTTGCGGGATAAGATGACGTTTTCAGAGGTACCATGGTAATTTATATCCGTCTTTTTGATCGCGTGTTATTCCACTTTTTGTTCGGCGGTATGATAATAAAGCGTTGTTTTTTGCCTTGGGTTTTTTGTTAACGGTGTTCACTGAAGGGGTTAACTAGTGGGACCGTTTTATAGGTCGGGTCGTTACGGACGCGGCGATACTAAATATGTGTACTTTTATTGTTTGTTTGTTTTTATTTAGATAAAGGAATGTATTTATTGCAACAATATATATATTTTTTATTATTATTTATTTAGGATTTTTTTTTTTTTCCACACATGTAATTTTTTTTTTTTTACTTTGCCCCAGGGGGGGACATCACAGTAAAGTGACAGATCGCTGATCTGACACTTTGCTGTGCACGGTGTCAGATCAGCGATCTGACATGCACAGCAGTGAGGCTTCCCGGCGCCTGCTCTGAGGCGCTGTGAAGCCACCTCCCTGCAGGACCCGGATGCAGCCCCGTGGCCATTTTGGATCCGGGGACTGCAGGGAGGAGACGCTCGGTACAAGGTGAGCACATCGCCTTGTACCGATCGTCTCAGGGAAGCACGCAGGGAGCCCCCTCCCTGCGCGATGCTTCCCTATACCGCCGGCACACTGCGATCATGTTTGATCGCAGTGTGCCGGGGTTTAATGTGGCGGGGGCGGTCCGGGACCGCTCCTGGCACATAGTGCCGGATGTCAGCTGCGATAGTCAGCTGACACCCGGCCGCGATCGGCCGCGCTCCCCCCGTGAGCGCGGCCGATCGCTCTGGACGTACTATTCCGTCCTTGGGGAGTAGGGCCCACCCCACATGGACGGAATAGTACGTCCAATGGCAGAAATGGGTTAAAGGGATATGTTCGTGACGCCACCTATGGTATTCGGTCAGGGTGACCGACGCTGCTTTAAGGGGTCCGCTGGGGTGATGTTATGGCAGCTAGATGGTATACCTTCCCACAGGTGAAGTATGTCCCCAGGGCTTCCCAGTGTATAGGTGGTGGATGGTGAGAGGCGCAGTGAAGAATGAGGACACAAGGTTGAAGTCTCTTTACCTTTTTACTGAAGGCTTCAGCATCCACAGTCCAGAGCACCAGATCACAGGGTAGGCAGGGTCTGGCTGGTTTGGAGGCAAATCCAGAGTCCCCTTAACCACGTGGAAATCAGTAGCCTTCCTCTAGCGCCTGGGTGTTGTAGTACCATACTGTTGAGCTTCTCATAAGGTCCTCACAACTGTTGTAGATGTTCTAGATGTTGTGTCTCTGTCCTCTGGATGGCTAGGACAAACCCGTATGACCGGTGGCGTGAGGATTTTTACAGGGACTCTATCATGCCCCAGCCTCTCGTGGGTGCCACCTTGCCTCCTGGGTATAGGGCGGGCAGGTAACGTGAAGTCTCTGGAGCAAGGCATAAAGGACTGTTGCTCCCTCGGTTTTCCAGCTACCGGATTTCTGCGCCTCAGAAGGAGGCAGCCTTTGCAGGGCAGAACTCCTTCTGGTTTACTCTCCTTTTGCTATGACTTCTCCTCCCGCTTTACAATACAGTTCTCCTTCGATGTCTTTTTCTGGAAGCTGCCGCACGTGGGGCAGGCGCAGCTCCGTGGCCTTCTGTCTAGGCCTCTGACAGGATCTCACCCCTGTCAGGGACCAACTGCAAAGCTCAGTCATCGTCTGCCTCTTTCTATCCAGACCACCAGTTTTACCTAATCGTGAAGAGTGCCCTAATAAATAGGAGCATAGCTCCCCCTGGTGGACTGGAGTATGAAATGTGTTGTGTGTTGGTGTTACATGGTAGTGAGATCTCCTTTATTGTCTCCAAACGTAACATTACTCCCCCCTAGTGGAGAACGACATTACTGCAATGACCAGGACCCTGGGGCGCTGCACTCCCGCCCCCCCCCCCCCCCCCCCGTTAAATCCAGTACTCCGGGACTGGGAAAAGAAAATAGCAATACATTAGCAAAAAGACATGCAATTTTTAAAATGCTATAAAACAAGTTAATATATACTAAGCCTCCCTTTATGGGAGGTGAGGACACTTGAACGTTACATAACAATTAACATATTTACATTGCCGGTATATTGCCGGTATTGCGGTTATACTATCTATTAAGTGCAAAGGCAAACATTTTATTTTTATTCAAGTGCAAAACAATTATTCTTCTCTAAGTGCAAACTTTTTAACTAACCCCCACCGGACCACTTTATTCAATTGCAGATCAGTCTATCAACCCCCACGGGCTCACTGCATTTTCTGTCAATTTATTCACAAGTACATCATTTCAGACTATCTAACTTTTAACTCTATAATGTTAACTACATTCTATTGACTATGTAAAACACAATTCTATCTAATTACTCAATACTTTCAAACATTATCACTTTTAGGCAAAGTGCAACAAATAAACATTCCCTTTAAGGGCAAACTCAAGTCTTTTCTGAGGTAGTGCAACATATCAATCACATCATCAATATTCAAGTCAGTTTAGCAACAAAGGTGACGTGATGCGAGGGACCCGTGACGAACCCCCAACGTTGGTTTGGGCGGGCTACAAGGCGTGTATCCTGACCCGGAATTCTGCCCTACCAACGGGTTTTTCTTCAGGTCTGAAAAGCAAAGCAATTCCTACAACAAGATTAGTAGTAGTCTCCAATGGAGGCAGTCTCTGTAAAAGCCTCCTTTGTAAAACCAGTTGAAAGCACCCTTAAAAAGGTGCCAACTATTTACAAGTACAGTTTGTGAATCATTCACCGTCCATGATTCAAAATGTCTTTAAGGCAACGATTATCTTGTGCAAACTGAGGATCTCTTTAAACATGAGACCCCTTTAAGAAATAACCCTGGACGGATTCAAACTTGAAAGTAGCAGCAAAGGATGAACAGTTAACTATTTACATTCCGTCTTCAATGTTTAATTGGTTGGCTTCCAGGGCTTCACTTGGCACAGAATCCTTCCTGGCCTGAGGAGGGTTGGATCCAGGGTTACACCTGGTGCCAGGTAAACACGGTTAATCTGTCTTTCGTGAATTGTTAGATCATGGGCAGCATAGAGGTCTGCATAGCTTGGGTGTGGGCATTTGCTACAACAGGGGCTGCAGCTGCTGTCTCAGTGATGAGTTCGTTTTCCTGGGCCCTAGGTGACGCTATAAGGGCTGCACATTTCTGGACATCCCGAGCCCACCAACTGTTTCCTTTCCGGTGCCGGGTGTAGGTCACAGCATCCACGGGGTAAAGGTCCGAGTCCGGGTGTCCTCCCCTAAGACAGGGTTCCACTTCATCCCTGGCGACATGGACCCTCACTGGCAATCCAATCTCTAGGATGAAACCCTTCCCTCTCTGGAGATGGAAAGACACCACTACACCCCATTTTAGTGAAAGACTGTTCTGCAGGTCACCCCGGGCCTCTTGTTCCGCTTCCTCCCTCCATTGTGATATTAAATGTTGTTGGTACTCTCCCCAGGGGAGGACTCTAATGTCGTGCCCCTGTAGTTCGGAGCCTGGAAGAGAGGTTGTCGGGGTTCCAGCAGCCATAGCGGGGGAAGGAGCAGTCACGGGGCGGGGGCAAGCAGATCCCCGGGATGTGTCCGTTTCGGGTACCTGCGCAAGATGCGACTCCACCAATGCCATTTCACTCCTCTGAGGAAGGCGCTAGGATCAGCGGCGGCATGGACTGCGACTCCTCCATTGACAGCTCTGAGAGCTCCACACTCTCCAGCGGCGGCAGGCCTGGGTACTCCTCCGGTGACGGAGGTCTGCGCTGGGCTGGATCATTTCCTCTCAGGTGCCCGGGGGTCGCCATGTCTGCTTCTTCCTTGTCCTTTTCCCGCTCTCTTCTCCGGGGACGGTTTCTGTTTCTTTGTCTCCGCCCGCCATTGAGGATCAGAAGGCGGATCTCGGCTGCTGACGGACACGTCCTCAAAGTACAGAGATATTTAGACTGGGCGGCCATTATTTTTTGCGCTTCTCAGTTCGTTCACGCCCACAACGACACGCCCTTCTTCTTCTCCTGCGCTCATTGTGGCGCTGTAATGGAGGCAATTTTGGTGGGAATTTTGGCAGTCTTTTGCAATACACAGTCCTTTAGTAAATCACAGTTCAAGCACAATTCTGGCACAGTTCTTAGGCGCACATGACCCGATTTTCAGGCTTAAGTAGATCCTGTTCGAGACGCCAAGATGGATCGCCCCCATAGGGCAGTGGGGTACTCGGTATCGGTTCCTTCGGTTCTCAAGGGGGATGTCACGGTGGCTGACCCGGTCCGTGGTCCTAGGGACGTCCGTGTAAAAAGGGGGAGAGGTATTTAAAGGGATACGTTCGTGACGCCACCTGTGGTATTCGGTCAGGGTGACCGACGCTGCTTTAAGGGGTCTGCTGGGGTGATGTTATGGCAGCTAGATGGTATACCTTCCCACAGGTGAAGTATGTCCCCAGGGCTTCCCAGTGTATAGGTGGTGAATGGTGAGAGGCGCAGTGAAGAACGAGGACACAAGGTTGCAGTCTCTTTACCTTTTTACTGAAGGCTTCAGCATCCACAGTCCAGAGCACCAGATCACAGGGCAGGCAGAGTCCGGCCGGTTTGGAGGCAAATCCAGAGTCCCCTTAACCAGGTGGAAATCAGTAGCCTTCCTCTAGCGCCTAGGTGTTGTAGTACCTTACTGCTGAGCTTCTCACAAGGTCCTCACAACTGTTGTAGATGTTCTAGATGTTGTGTCTCTCTCTATCCCCGGATGGATAGGACAAACCCGTATGACCGGTGGTGTGAGGCTTTTTACAGGGACTCTATCACGCCCCAGCCTCTCGTGGGTGCCACCTTGCCTCCTGGGTATAGGGCGGGCAGGTAACGTGAAGTTAGCTGTCCTGCTGGTCTCTGGAGCAAGGCATAAAGGACTGTTGCTCCCTCTGTGTTCCGGCTTCTGGATTTCTGCCCCTCAGAAGGAGGCAACCTTTGCAGGGCAGAACTCCTGGTTTCCTCTCCTTTTGCTATGACTTCTCCTCCCGCTTTACAATACAGTTCTCCTTCAATGTCTCTTTCTGGAAGCTGCCGCACGTGGGGCAGGCACAGCTCCGTGGCCTTCTGTCTAGGCCTCTGACAGGATCCCACCCCTGTCAGGGACCCACTGCCTGAGCAGAGCTCAGCCAGCTTCTGCCCTGAGCAAAGCTCAGTCAGTGTCTGCCTCTTTCTATCCAGACCACCAGTTTTACCTAATTGTGAAGAGTGCCCTAATAAATAGGAGCATAGCTCCCCCTGGTGGACTGGAGTATGAAATGTGTTGTGTGTTGATGTTACCTGGTAGTGAGATCTCCTTTATTGTCTCCAAACGTGACATCATCCCCCTTAGAGGAGAACGACATTACTGCAACGACCAGGACCCTGATGGGAATAAGTAAAGTAATAAAAAGAGAGAAAAAATCCTGTGATTTCAACGTATTGTTACCCCTTTATAAATCTCTGGTGAGGCCACATCTAGAATATGGGATCCAGTTTTGGGCTCCACATTTAAAAAAGGATATTCAAAAGTTAGAATCAATTCACAGACTAGAATATTACACAGATTATTACACGGGATAGAGGCCTCTCCTATATTACACTGGATGGAGGCCTCTCCTATATTACACGGGATGGAGGCCTCTCCTATATTACACCGGATGGAGGCCTCTCCTATATTACACGGGATGGAAGCCTCTCCTATATTACACGGGATGAAAGCTTCTCATATATTACACGGGATGGAGGCCTCTCCTATATTACACGGGATGGAGGCCTCTCCTATATTACACGGGATGGAAGCCTCTTCTATATTACACGGGATGGAAGCCTCTCCTAAGTTACAAGGGATGGAGGCCTCTCCTATATTACACGGGATGGAGGCCTCTCCTATATTACATGGGATGAAGGCCTGTCCTATATTACATGGGATGAAGGCCTCTCCTATATTACACAGGATGGAGGCCTCTCCTATATTACACGGGATGGAGTGTTATGAACTGGTGGCCTAGGAGCAGCATGGACGAGCTCTGGAGTAGGTGGCCTCTATACTGACTGCAGACCCTGAACTTAACACATCAACTAGAAGTAGCCGTGGGATGTTCCTGTCACTCCCTAGACACCTCGTCACGGCCGGAGGACTAATTACACCTAAAGAAAGAAACAGGAATACTATCTTGCCTCAGAGAAAATTCCCAAAGGAAAGGCAGCCCCCCACAAATATTGACTGTGAGAGGAGAGGGAAATTACAAACGCAGACTGAAAACAGAATTTAGCAAAGGAGGCCACGCTACCTAGAAAGAAAAGACAGGAAAGAGTACTGTGCGGTCAGTATAAAAAATACTACAAAATCCACCACAGAGAATACAAAATCTCCACACCTAACTAAAGGCATGGAGGGTAACTCTGTGACTCCAGAGCTTCCAACTTGGCTGAGTAAATCTTAACACAGACAAAGCTGGACAAGAAAAAACATAGCAATTCACAGAACAATTAAGTCCACCGCATGTGGACTGCAAAAACAGAGCCAGGACTTATCTTTGATGATTTGGACAATCCAGAAGGAGAAACCAAGCTGAGATGTGGGTCCCTAGAAAACAATGGACAACTGGCACTCACTAAAGGAAGGAGCAAGACTAAATAGCCCTGTCCAAAGTGGAAGCAGCTGATGACCGTTGTGAAGGACAAACAGCAGCACTACCACTTATAACCACCGGAGGGAGCCTAAGAGCAGAACCCACAACAGAATTCACAACAATGGAGGCCTCTCCTATATTACACGGGATGGAGGCCTCTCCTATATTACACGGGATGGAGGCCTCTCCTATATTACACGGCATGGAAGCCTCTCTTATATTACACAGGATGGTGGCCTCTCCTATATTACACGGGATGGAAGACTCTCCTGTATTACACGGGATGGAAGACTCCTGTATTACACGGGATTGAGGCCTCTCATATATTACACAGGATGGAGGCCTCTCCTATATTACACGGGATGGAAAGCCTCTCCTATATTACACGGGATGGAGGCCTCTCCTATATTACACTGGAGGCCTCTCCTATATTACACGGGATGGAAGACTCTCTTATATTACACGGGATGGAGGCCTCTCATATATTATATGGGATGGAGGCCTCTCCTATATTACACGGCGTGGAGGCCTCTTCTATATTATACAGGATGGAGGCCTCTCCTATATTACATGGGATGGAGGCCTCTTCTATATTACAAGGGATGGAGGCCTCTTCTATATTACACGGGATGGAGGCCTCTCATATGATGAAAGGTTGGAAAAGTTGGGCTTGTTTAGCATAGAAAAAAGACGCCTCAGAAAGGTTCCCATTTATATGTATAAATACAGTGCCTTGCAAAAGTAATTGCCCCCCTGGAACTTTTCAACCTTTTCCCACATAAAGATAAACAAATAAACATAAAGATACCAAATGTACATTTTTGGTGAAGAATCAACAACAAGTGGAACACAATTGTGCAGTTGAATGAACTTGATTGGTTATTTGAAATTTTTGTGGAAATTCAAAAACTGAAAAGTGGAGCGTGCAATATTATTCGGCCCCTTTAACTTAATACTTTGTTGCGCCACCTTTTGCTGCGATTATAGCTGCAAGTCGCTTGGGGTAAGTGTCTATCAGTTTTGTACGAGAGATTGAAATTCTTGCTCATTCTTCCTTGGCAAACAGCTCGACTTCAGTGAGGTTTGATGGAGATGGTTTATGAACAGCAGTTTTCAGCTCTTTCCACAGAGTCTCGATTGGATTGAGGTCTGGACTTTGACTTGGCCATTCTAACACCTGGATATGTTTATTTGTGAACCATTCCATTGTAGATTTTGCTTTATGTTTGGGATCATTGTCTTGTTGGAAGACAAACCTCCATCCCAGTCTCGGGTCTTTTGCAGACTCCAACAGGTTTTCTTCAAGAATGGTCCTATATTTGGCTCCATCCATCTTCCCATCAATTTTAACCATCTTCCTTGTCCCTGCTGAAAAAAAGCAGGCCCAAACCATGATGCTGCCACCACCATGTTTGACAGTGGGGATGGTGAAGTCAGGGTGATGAACTGTGTTGCCTTTACGCTAAGTTTATTGTCTGGCATTGTTGCCAAAAAGTTTGATTTTGGTTTCATCTGACCAGAGCACCTTCTTCCACGTGTTTGGTGTGTCTCCCAGGTGGCTTGTGGCAAACTTTAAACAACCCTTTTTATGGATATCTTTGAGAAATGACTTTCTTCTTGCCACTCTTCCATAAAGGCCAGATTTGTGCCGTGTATGACTGATTGTCCTATAGACAGACTGTCCCACCTCAGCTGTAGATCTCTGTAATAATTATAGGGGATAACTCAGGAGACTCTTTGCATGGAACAAGACAACTACAGGACACAGTTTTATAAGTGGTAAAGTCTATATTATCATACAGTGATTCAAACAGGTGCAGAGAGAAACTCAAGTCCACAACACTTGGTGTAAATATTAAACGCAGCTTAGCAGTCTATAGGAAACTTCAGAGGAAAATGCAATCACGCAGAAAGTCTATGAAGCACAATTATTCTTGAGGATACTTGACACGAATAAGTCCTTGCTTAGTCCAAAACACAGATAGATATGCTTATAATGCAGTTCAAATAATATCTTAGCTCAACCAGGGAGGCCTGGGTAATAGTCTCAGGTTTTTGCAGAGCAGAAACAGCTTACATGTCCAGCAAATGCAGATGGAAGTAAACACGAGCAGCAGATGAAGGAGGATTACTGGAAACTGGTGTATGCAGCAGGAACTCAGAGCAGAGTAGCAGGATCACCACACAGGTTCACAGGAGCAGGTATATAGCCAGGGAGTAATCAGAGATCAGGAGTTGGATGCAAGGCAGAATACTCTAGCACAGACTGAAGGCTGGGGTGGGGTTTTATAGCAGGAAGACACAGTGCACATGAGACCAAAGACGCCATCTTGGAAAAGGGCAGTAATGCACAAAAGGTAAAAAATGTTCAGAGTCCTGACATTACTCCCTCCTTAGAAGCGGCCTCAGGATGATCCTGGACCTGGTTTCTCAGGGAATCTCTGATGAAAACAAGAAATCTTCTGTTGGGCATTGATGTTTTCCACAGGTTCCCAAGAGTCTTCCTCAGGGGGATATCCCTGCCATCTTATCAGATATTGGAGCCGATTCCTGCGAATCCTGGAATCAATTATTTTCCTCCACCACAAATTGTTCTTGCCCATCAATCACCACAGGCTGCGGAGGTGGCACAACACGTCCCTGGAAGGTATTAGGAGATACAGGCTTTAGTAAAGATACATGAAAAACTTGGTGTACCTTCATAGTCCTTGGCAGCTTCAGCCGGCAGGCCACAGAGCTCAATACCGTTGATCTTGAAAGGGCCAATGAATTTCTGTCCAAGTTTTTGTGAAGGAACGTTTAACTTCAGATTCTTAGTTGCTAACCACACGGAATCTCCTACCTTGAACATGGGTGCAGGTTTACGGAATCTATCAGCCGATCTCTTATAACGTTCTTGAGCTGTGGTCAGGGATTCCTTCAGAACCTCCAGATTTTGTCTCATCGCAGTCAGCCTTTCCTCCACTGCCAGAACCGGAGAATTAATTGGAGACCTAGGTAAGATACACGGATGATAACCCAGATTGGCAAAGAAAGGTGTAAATTTAGTGGAGGCGCTCTGAGAATTGTTATATGAAAATTCGGCTAACGGCAGCAACTCCAACCAATCATCCTGGAGATGGCTGACATAGCATCTTAGATATTGTTCCAGCGTCTAGTTGGTACGCTTAGTCTGACCATTTGTCTGGGGATGATAAGCGGAAGAGAGACAGACATTAATATTTAGTGCAGAGCAAAACCCCTTCCAGAATCTTGAAGTGAACTGCACTACACGGTCAGAGGTGATCTCATCCGGAACCCCATGCAACCGTAAGAAATTCTGTATAACCAAGTTAACAGTATCTTTAGCTGAGGGGAGGCCGGTGCATGGAACAAAATGAGCAGCTACAGTCAGGCGATCAACTACCACCATGATTGTATTCATGCCCCCCGATGTAGGCAGCTCCACAATAAAGTCCATTGATATAGACCCCCAAGGGCAGGACGGAACAGGTAATGGTTGTAGAAGACCCGCAGGTGTCACATGAGGAGTCTTGTAATGAGCACATACCTCGCAAGAGAGAACATAGTCCTTGGTATCCTTCAGGCAAGTTGGCCACCAGAAGAATCGGCTCAGGAACTCTTGTGTCTTCTGTACCCCCCCTGTGACCAGCCAACTTGGAGTCATGTACCAACTTGAGGATCTGCAGACGGACGACCTCAGGGACGTAGATACGTCGATCTCTGAACCACATGCCACCCTTAAAGACAAGATTAATATCCACAGGTGGGTTGGCCACAAATACATCACCGTCATAGGCCTCCCTGCACTCCTTCCACAAGTCCTGATCGTGGATAACTCCGATGAAATTGGCATCAGATAGAATGGTCTTGGACGGGGCTCTAGGTACGGAATCCGCAGCATGGATTCGAGATAAAGCATCAGCCTTCCCATTACGAGAACCTGGACGGTACGAGATAACAAAGTTAAATTGATTTAACAATGAGTTCCAACGAGCCTGACAAGGAGAAAGATATCTAGCGGATCTAAGGAACTCTAAATTGCGATGGTCAGTTAGCACTATGATCTGTTGTGCAGCTCCTTGCAGATGATGCCTCCATTCTTTGAAAGCCGCAATAATAGCCAGCAATTCCTTGTCTCCCACGTCGTAATTCTTCTCTGCTGAGGTTAGTCTACGGGAAAAGAAAGCACAAGGATGTAGCAGACCCTTCTCTCCAGTTCTTTGGGAGAGAATAGCCCCCAAAGCATTATCAGAAGCGTCCACCTCCACAATGAATGAAAGTGTTGGATCTGGGTGTATCAACAGCGGTGCTGATGTGAAACAGATCTTAAGCCGATCAAAAGCTTCTTGAGCCTGTGATGACCACTTAAAGGGCTTTTCCTTCTTTGTCAAGGAAGTAATGGGACGGACAATATCAGAAAAATTTTGAATGAAGCGTCTGTAGAAATTTGCAAAACCAATAAAACGTTGGACCTCCTTAACGTTCTTGGGTACCGGCCAGGCAAGGATAGCCTGAATCTTACCAGATTCCATGTTCAGCCCCTGGGGAGAGATGATTTAACCTAAGAACTGTATGTCAGAACGATGGAACTCGCATTTCTCCGGCTTGATATACAGATGGTTCTCTTTCAGACGTCTTAAAACAGCTGTGACATGTTCTTCATGTTCATGTAGAGAGTCAGAAAAGATTAGAATATCGTCCAAATAGATCACCACAAACTGGTCCAACAAATCTCTGAAAATGTCATTAGCAAGGTGTTGAAACGTTGCAGGGGCATTACAAAGCCCGAAGGGCATCACGAGATATTTAAAGTGTCCATACCGGCATCGGAATGCTGTCTTCCACTCATCCCCTGGACGAATATGCACCAAATTATAAGCCCCACGAAGATCCAGTTTAGAGAACACCTTAGCATGGCGGACTCTTTCCAGTAATTCGGGAATCAGAGGCAAAGGGTAACGGTTTCGTACGGTTACCTTATTGAGTTCCGATAGTCAACACAGGGTCTCAGGGTCCCATCCTTCTTTTTTACAAAAAATATAGGTGCCCCTGCTGGTGAGGAAGAAGGACGTATGAAGCCTTTGGCCAGATTTTCATCAATATACTCCTTTAAGGCTTGAAGCTCAGGTGCCGCCAAAGGGTATACGTTACCAAAAGGAATAGCTGCCCCAGGAAGCAGCTCAATGGGACAGTCATAATGCCTGTGTGGAGGAAGCTGATCTGCATTCTTCTTGTCACAGATGTCAGAGAACTCTTTATATGCGGGAGGTAAAGAAAATACCTGTATATGTGGTTCCGTAGCCGTGGACTCAGGGACAGCTTCTGTTAACGCTGAGTTGCTCCTTCTTGGAAAGATAATCTCCTTGGTCTCCCAGTTGATAATTGGGTTCTGAGAACGCAACCAAGGAATGCCTAAAATCACAGGAAAATGAGGAGAAGAAATTAGCAAGAAAGAAAGTTGCTCCTGATGATTAGGCTCCAACAAAATTTCAAGGGGTACGGTCTCCTGATCCACAGGCCCAGAGATTAAAGGTGACCCATCCACTGTTTCCATGGTAATTGGAGAGG
Source organism: Ranitomeya variabilis (assembly GCF_051348905.1). Taxonomy (NCBI): domain Eukaryota; kingdom Metazoa; phylum Chordata; class Amphibia; order Anura; family Dendrobatidae; genus Ranitomeya; species Ranitomeya variabilis. The sequence continues at coordinate 739,381,918 of NC_135232.1, forward strand.
CTCTTTGCTGAATTTCAATACCATGTTCCTGCGGTTGCTTAAGTCCTGCAAAGTTTGTCCAAACACTTGTTGATTGTGTTCAAAGCTTCCAAACTTCTTTTGCAGACCTTCCACATCTTTCTGCAGTGATCTAATTATGGAAAACACCTGCTCTAATCTGCTTTCTGCAGTCATTGTTCCAGCAGTCTCCTTTTTTTATGGCTAGAGTATCCTGTAATAATTATAGGGGATAACTCAGGAGACTCTTTGCGTGGAACAAGACAACTACAGGACACAGTTTTATAAGTGGTAAAGTCTATATTATCACACGGTGATTCAAACAGGTGCAGAGAGAAACTCAAGTCCACAACACTTGGTGTAAATATTAAACGCAGCTTAGCAGTCTATAGGAAACTTCAGAGGAAAATGCAATCACGCAGAAAGTCTATGAAGCACAATTATTCTTGAGGATACTTGACACGAATAAGTCCTTGCTTAGTCCAAAACACAGATAGATATGCTTATAAGACAGTTCAAATAATATCTTAGCTCAACCAGGGAGGCCTGGGTAATAGTCTCAGGTTTTTGCAGAGCAGAAACAGCTTACATGTCCAGCAAATGCAGGAAGTAAACACGAGCAGCAGATGAAGGAGGATTACTGGAAACTGGTGTATGCAGCAGGAACTCAGAGCAGAGTAGCAGGATCACCACACAGGTTCACAGGAGCAGGTATATAGCCAGGGAGTAATCAGAGGTCAGGAGCTGGATGCAAGGCAGAATACTCTAGCACAGACTGAAGGCTGGGGTGGAGTTTTATAGCAGGAAGACACAGTGCACATGAGACCAAAGACGCCATCTTGAAAAAGGGCAGTAATGCACAAAAGGTAAAAAATGTTCAGAGTCCTGACAATCTCTGCAGTTCACCCAGAGTGATCATGGGCCTCTTGGCTGCATCTCTGATCAGTCTTATCCTTGTTTGAGATGAAAGTTTAGAGGGTCTTGGTAGATTTGCAATGGTATGATACTCCTTCCATTTCAATATGATCGCTTGCACAGTGCTCCTTGGGATGTTTAAAGTTTTAGAAATCATTTTGTATCCAAATCCGGCTTTAACCCCTTCCCGACATTTGACGTACTATCCCGTCGAGGTGGGGTGGGCCCCCATGACCGCCGACGGGATAGTACGTCATACGCGATCGGCCGCGCTCACGGGGGGAGCGCGGCCGATCGCGGCCGGGTGTCGGCTGCATATCGCAGCTGACATCCGGCACTATGTGCCAGGAGCGGTCACGGACCGCCCCCGGCACATTAACCCCCGGCACACCGCGATCAAACATGATCGCGGTGTACCGGCGGTACAGGGAAGCATCGCGCAGGGAGAGGGCTCCCTGCGTGCTTCCCTGAGACGATCGGTACAAGGTGATGTACTCACCTCGTACCGAACGTCTTCTCCCTGCAGGCCCCGGATCCAAAATGGCCGAGGGGCTGTATCCGGGTCCTGCAGGGAGCACTTCCGGGTCGGAGCAGGCTGCAGATGAAAGCTGCAGCCTGCTCCGATGAAAGTATGATCGCCGATCTGATAGAGTGCTGTGCACACTATCAGATCTGCGATCTGTGATGTCCCCCCTGGGACAAAGTAAAAAAGTAAAAAAAAAAAATTCCACATGTGTAAAAAAATAAATAAATAAATTCCTAAATAAATAATAATAAAAAAAAAAATATTATTCCCATAAATACATTTCTTTATCTAAAAAAAACAAACAAAAACAATAAAAGTACACATATTTAGTATCGCCGCGTCCGTAACGACCCAACCTATAAAACTGGCCCACTAGTTAACCCCTTCAGTAAACACCGTAAGAAAAAAAAAAAAAAAACGAGGCAAAAAACAACGCTTTATTACCATACCGCCGAACAAAAAGTGGAATAACACGCGATCAAAAAGACGGATATAAATAACCATGTTACCGCTGAAAACGTCATCTTGTCCCGCAAAAAACGAGCCGCCATACAGCATCATCAGCAAAAAAATAAAAAAGTTATAGTCCTCAGAATAAAGCGATGCCAAAATAATTATTTTTTCTATAAAATAGTTTTTATCGTATAAAAGCGTCAAAACATAAAAAAATGATATAAATGAGGTATCGCTGTAATCGTACTGACCCGACGAATAAAACTGCTTTATCAATTTTACCAAGCGCAGAACGGTATAAACGCCTCTCCCAAAAGAAATTCATGAATAGCTGGTTTTTGGTTATTCTGCCTCATAAAAATCGGAATAAAAAGTGATAAAAAATGGTCACGTGTCCGAAAATGTTACCAATAAAAACGTCAACTCGTCCCGCAAAAAACAAGACCTCACATGACTCTGTGGACCAAAATGTGGAAAAATTATAGGTCTCAAAATGTGGAGACGCAAAAACTTTTTTGCTATAAAAAGCGTCTTTTAGTCTGGTTTCACACTTGCGTTTTTATCTGCATGCGTTTTTTAAAAAAACCACATGTGTGAAAAAATGCATGTAAACGCGGTAAAACGCATGCGTTTTTATAGAAAAACACAAGAAAACAAGAAAAAAACAAAAAACCCTAACCCTACCCCTAACCTGAAATACGTGGCACTGAAATACGTGGCACTGAAATATACGTTTATATACGTATATACGTATATAAGTGCCACGATATTTCAGTGGCCACGTATATAAGTGCCACGTATTTAAGTGCCACGTATTTAAGTGCCACGTATTTAAGTGCCACGTATTTCAGTGCCACGTATTTACGTGCCACGTATTTACGTGCCACGTATTTACGTGCCACGTATTTTTCAGTGCCTGAAATACGTGGCACTGAAATACGTGGCACTGAAATATCGTGGCACTGAAATATCGTGGCACTGAAGTATTTACGTGCCACGTATTTTTCAGTGCCTGAAATACGTGGCACTGAAATACGTGGCACTGAAATACGTGGCACTGAAATACGTGGCACTTAAATACGTGGCACTTAAATACGTGGCACTTATATACGTGGCACTTATATACGTGGCACTTATGACTGTCAGAAAATGTTCAGTAAACGGTTAGGGGTGAGGTTAGGGGTAGGGTTTCAGGTAGAATTGGGGAGTTTCCACTGTTCAGGCACATCAGGGGCTCTCCAAACGCGACATGGCGTCCAATCTCAATTCCAGCCAATTCTGCGTTGAAAAAGTAAAACAGTGCTCCTTCCCTTCCGAGCTCTCCCGTGCGTCCAAAAAGGGGTTTACCCCAACATATGGGGTATCAGCGTACTAGGGACAAATTGAACAACAACTTCTGGGGTCCAAGTTCTCTTGTTATTCTTGGGAAAATAAAAATTTGGGGGGCTAAAAATCATTTTTGTGGGAAAAAAAATATGTTTTATTTTCACGGCTCTGCGTTGTAAACTGTAGTGAAACACTTGGGGGTTCAAAGTTCTCACAACACATCTAGATAAGTTCCTTGGGAGGTCTAGTTTCCAATATGGGGTCACTTGTGGGGGGTTTGTACTATTTGGGTACATCAGGGGCTCTGCAAATGCAACGTGACGCCTGCAGACCAATCCATTTAAGTCTGCATTCCAAATGGCGCTCCTTCCCTTCCGAGCTCTGTCATGCGCCCAAACAGTGGTTCCCCCCCACATAGGGGGTATCAGCGTACTCAGGACAAATTGGACAACAACTTTTAGGGTCCAATTTATCCTGATACCCTTGTGAAAATACAAAACTGGAGGCTAAAAAATCATTTTTGTGAAAAAGAAAAATAATTTTTATTTTCACGGCTCTGCGTTATAAACTGTAGTGAAACACTTGGGGGTTCAAAGTTCTCACAACACATCTAGATAAGTTCCTTGGGGGGTCTAGTTTCCAATATGGGGTCACTTGTGGGGGGGTTTGTACTGTTTGGGTACATCAGGGGCTCTGCAAATGCAACGTGACGCCTGCAGACCAATCCATTTAAGTCTGCATTCCAAATGGCGCTCCTTCCCTTCCGAGCTCTGTCATGCGCCCAAACAGTGGTCCCCCCCCACAAATGGGGTATCAGCGTACTCCAGACAAATTGGACAACAACTTTTGGGGTCCAATTTATCCTGATACCCTTGTGAAAATACAAAACTGGGGGCTAAAAAATCATTTTTGTGAAAAAAAAAAATTATTTTTATTTTCACGGCTCTGCGTTATAAACTGTAGTGAAACACTTGGGGGTTCAAAGCTCTCAAAACACATCTAGATAAGTTCCTTAGGGGGTCTACTTTCCAAAATGGTGTCACTTGTGGTGGGTTTAATGTTTAGGCACATCAGGGGCTCTCCAAACGCAACATGGCATCCCATCTTAATTCCAGTCAATTTTGCATTGAAAAGTAAAATAGCGCTTCTTCCCTTCTGAGCTCTGCTATGCGCCCAAACAATGGTTTACACCCACATATGGGGTATCGTCGTACTCAGCACAAATTGCACAACGACTTTTGTGGTCTAATTTCTTCTCTTACCCTTGGGGAAATAAAAAAATGGGGGTGAAAAGATCATTTTTGTGAAAAAATATGATTTTTTATTTTTACGGCTCTGCATTATAAACTTCTGTGAAGCACTTGTTGGGTCAAAGTGCTCAACACACATCTAGATAAGTTCCTTAAGGGGTCTACTTTCCAAAATGGTGTCACTCGTGGGGGGTTTCAATGTTTAGGCACATTAGGGGCTCTCCAAACGCAACATGGCGTCCCATCTCAATTCCAGTCAATTTTGCATTGAAAAGTCAAATGGCGCTCCTTCCCTTCTGAGCTCTGCCCTGCGCCCAAACAATGGTTTACACCCACATATGGGGTATCAGTGTACTCAGGACAAATTGCACAACAATTTTTGGGGTCCAATTTCTTCTCTTACCCTTGGGAAAATAAAAAATTGGGGGTGAAAAGATCATTTTTGTGAAAAAATATGATTTTTTATTTTTACGGCTCTGCATTATAAACTTCTGTAAAGCACTTGTTGGGTCAAAGTGCTCACCACACATCTAGATAAGTTCCTTAGGGGGTCTACTTTCCAAAATGGTGTCACTTGTTAGGGGTTTCAATGTTTAGGCACATCAAGGGCTCTCTAAATGCAACATGGCGTCCCATCTCAATTCCAGTCAATTTTGCATTGAAAAGTCAAATGGCGCTCCTTCCCTTCCGAGCTCTGCCCTGCACCCAAACAATGGTTTACACCCACATATGGGGTATCAGCGTACTCAGGACAAATTGCACAACAATTTTTGGGGTCCAATTTCTTCTCTCACCCTTGGGAAAATAAAAAATTGGGGGTGAAAAGATCATTTTTGTGAAAAAATATGATTTTTTATTTTTACGGCTCTGCATTATAAACTTCTGTAAAGCACTTGTTGGGTCAAAGTGCTCACCACACATCTAGATAAGTTCCTTAGGGGGTCTACTTTCCAAAATGGTGTCACTTGTTAGGGGTTTCAATGTTTAGGCACATCAGGGGCTCTCCAAATGCAACATGGCGTCCCATCTCAATTCCAGTCAATTTTGCATTGAAAAGTCAAATGGCGCTCCTTTGCTTCCAAGCTCTGCCATGCGCCCAAACTGTGGTTTACCCCCACATATGGGGTATCAGCGTACTCAGGACAAATTGTACAACAACTTTTGGGGTCTATTTTCTCCTGTTACCCTTGGTAAAATAAAACAAATTGGAGCTGAAATAAATTTTGTGTGAAAAAAAGTTAAATGTTCATTTTTATTTAAACATTCCAAAAATTCCTGTGAAACACCTGAAGGGTTAATAAACTTCTTGAAAGTGGTTTTGAGTACCTTGAGGGGTGCAGTTTTTAGAATGGTGTCACACTTGGGTATTTTCTATCATATAGACCCGTCAAAATGACTTCAAATGAGATGTGGTCCCTAAAAAAAAATGGTGTTGTAAAAATGAGAAATTGCTGGTCAACTTTTAACCCTTATAACTCCGTCACAAAAAAAATTTTGGTTCCAAAATTGTGCTGATGTAAAGTAGACATGTGGGAAATGTTATTTATTAAGTATTTTGTGTGACATATGTCTGTGATTTAAGGGCATAAAAATTCAAAGTTGGAAAATTGCGAAATTTTCAAAATTTTCGCCAAATATTCGTTTTTTTCACAAATAAACGCAAGTTATATCGAAGAAATTTTACCACTAACATGAAGTACAATATGTCACGAGAAAACAATGTCAGAATCGCCAAGATCCGTTGAAGCGTTCCAGAGTTATAACCTCATAAAGGGACAGTGGTCAGAATTGTAAAAATTGGCCCGGTCATTAACGTGCAAACCACCCTTGGTGGTGAAGGGGTTAAACTTCTCCACAACAGTATCACAAACCTGCCTGTTGTGTTCCTTGGTCTTCATGATGCTCTCTGTGCTTCAAATAGAACCCTGAGACTATCACAGAGCAGTTGCATTTATACGGAGACTTGAGTACACACAGGTGGATTATATTTATCATCATTAGGCATTTAGGACAACATTGGATCATTCAGAGATCCACAATGAACTTCTGGAGTGAGTTTGCTGCACTGAAAGTAAAGGGGCCGAATAATATTGCACGCCCCACTTTTCAGTTTTTGAATTTCCACAAAAATTTAAAATAACCAATAAATTTCGTTCAACTTCACAATTGTGTTCCACTTGTTATTGATTCTTCACAAAAAAATTACATTTGGTATCTTTATGTTTGAAGCATGATATGTGGGAAAAGGTTGAAAAGTTCCAGGGAGCCGAATACTTTCACAAGGCACTGTATATATGTGGTCAGTACAGATGATGGCACAGGACTTACCGTATTTTCCGGCGTATAAGACGACTTTTTAACCCCCGAAAATCTTCTTAAAAGTCGGGGGTCGTCTTATACGCCGGGAATCGTCGTGTACGCCGGTGTATATGGTGGGTGGGGAGGGGGAGTGATCCTGATGACGAGGGGGCGTCTCACAGGAAAGTGAGTAATCCCCATTACCTTATCCTAGCGGTGCAGCGTGGGGGTGTCAGTGCTGGGAGCGGCGGCAGCTGCTGTGTTCTGGTGCGGCGGCTCCTCTTCTGTGTGGGGCCTCTGTGCTGTGAGGTGGCGGCGGCGGCGGCAGCGGCGTATCTTTATCCAGTTGGGGCTCCTCCGGCATCTCCTTAGCCCTGGAGGCCCCGCCGCAACTCCATCGGTGCAATGTGGTGGCCTCCGGGAAAATGGCCGCTGCTCAGATTCAGATCTCGTGTCCCGAGATTTCGGGACGAGATCTGAATCTGAGCAGCGGCCATTTTCCCGGAGGCCACCGCATCGCACCTATTGAGCTGCCTCCGGGAAAATGGCCGCTGCATTGCACCGATGGAGTTGCGGCGGGGCCTCCAGGGCTAAGGAGATGCCGGAGGAGCCCCAACTGGATAAAGATATGCCGCCGCCACCGCCACCTCACAGCACAGAGGCCCCACACAGAAGAGGAGCCGCCGCACCAGAGCACAGCAGCCGCCGCACCAGAGCACAGCAGCCGCCGCCGCCACTCCCAGCACTGAGACCCCCACGCTGCACCGCTACGATAAGGTAATGGGGGATACTCACTTTCCTGTGAGACGCCCCCTCGGCATCAGGATCACTCCCCCCCCCCCCCAAAAGGCACATATTCACCGGCCCTATAAGACGACATAGGGTGTATAAGAAGACCCCCGACTTTTAAGAAGATTTTATATTTTAACTGGTAAAGTTGGGGGGTCGTCTTATACGCCCAGTCGTCTTATACGCCGGAAAATACGGTATTCCTTCCAAAGACCATGCTAAGGATCAGGGGGCACTCATTACGGGTGGAAGAAAGGCGATTCCGTCAGCTAAATAGGAAAGGGTTCTTTACAGTTAGAGCAGTCAGACTGTGGAATGCGACCACAAGAGGTAGTAATGGCCGACACTGTAATAGCTTTTATACATGGGATGGATGATTTCCTCAGTACACATAACATTATGGGTTATAGTTAAATTAGTGATGAAATGTACAATTGGTAGAGAAAGGTTGAACTTGATTAACCGGGGTCTTTTTTCAACCTATGCAACTATGTAACTATATATAACTATGTAATGTGCAGTGGGGGAAATAAGTATTTGATACACCTCACCTGTAAGAGACAGAATCTAAAATAAAATTCAGGAAATCACATTGTATGATAAGTAATTTGCATTTTATTGCATGAAAAAAAGTATTTGATAAAATAGAAAAACAGTTTGGTACAGAAACTTTTAAAGGTTTGTAATTACAGAGGTCAGACGTTTCCTGTAGTTCTTGGTCAGGTTTACACACACTGCAGCAGGGATTTTGGCCCCTTCCTCCATACAGATCTTCTCCAGATCTGTGAGGTTTCGGGATGTCGCTGGACAACATTGAGTTTCAGATCCCTTCAAAGATTTTCTATTGGGTTCAGGTATAGAGACCAGCTAAGTCTCTCCAGGACCTTGAAATGCTTCTTACGGAGCCACTCCTTAGATGCCCTGGCTATGTGTTTCGGGTCATTGTCATGCTGGAAGATCCAGCCACAACCCATCTTCAAAGCTCTTACTGAGGGAAGGAGGTTGTTGGCCAAAATCTCACGACACATGACCCCATCCATCATCCCTTCAATACGGTGCAGTTGTCCTGTCCCATTTGCAGAAAAGCCCCCTAAAGTATGAAATTTTCTCCACCATGCTTCACTGTTGGGACGGTGTTCTTGGGGTTGTACTCATCCTTCTTCTTCCTCCAAAGAAGACGAGTGGAGTTGATGCCAAAAAGTTCTATTTTGGTCTCATTTGACCACGACCTTCTCCCATGTCTCCTCTGGATCGTCCAGATGGTCATTGGCGAACTTCAAACGGGCCTGGACATGGGCTGTCTCGAGCAGGGGGACCTTGTGTACCCTGCAGGATTTAATCCATGACGGTGTAGTGTGTTACTAACGGTAATGTCTGAGACTGTGGTCCCAGCTCTCTTCAGGTCATTGACCAGGTCCTCCCGTGTAGTTCTGGGCTGATTCCTGACCTACCCAGAATCATCCTTACCTCATGAGGTGAGATCTGGCATAGAGCCCCAGACCGAGGAAGATTGACCGTCATCTTGTGTTTCTTCCATTTTCTAATAATTGTGCCAACAGTTAATGTTTCTCACCAAGCTGCTTGTCTATTGTCCTGTAGCCCATCCCAGCCTTGTGCAGGTCTACAATGTGGGGATCAAATACTTATTTTCCCCATTTTGTATACACAATGACAACTTTTTGTGTGGAATAATTCATTATGTAAATTGCAAAATGCATAAACTTGGAGTCGTCTTTCCTCGGTGCTTTATGATTTGGCCTCTGTTTAGCAGGAAATGCTACCGTTTTTAACTATTTAATTGCTGGAAGAATAAAAAAATATGTTTTTATTGCATCGTCTGGTAGTTTGCTACTCAGTTAATGGAGGATAAAATCATAGCAGCGTGCCGGGACCAGATGGCCATGTGAATTCCACCAGCAAGAATCCAGGCTGTTTCGGTCTGCAGCATGAAGTGACTAAGCCTACGACAACAGGAAACATGCGCCCCAACCACCTGCCGGTGATAAGACACAAAGGCTGCAGATCGCAGGGAGGGTCACGACAGGGATCACACCTGCACACGCAGGTGACTGACTCCGCAAGCCAGTCAGTGGGTCCTAATAAGAAATAGGGGTGGGATGCGAGTGGAGTGATGGGAGAGGGGGCAGGGGATGACTGGATCTTTCAGCTCAGGTTTTTGCATTACAAGCAGAATCTTCTTACTGCAATCTGGTGGCTGAATTGCATAAATTAACAAATCACCGACCATAAAAAAAACGCCTTGGTTATTTTAGGCTTGCTCTGCTCAGAATTGTGCGCTGTACTGACGTCTTGATTAAACAGTAATATGCAAGGTAGCAGAGTACTCTCCAGCACGTGACATGCTTCATGTTCCACATCATCTGCAGGAAGCTGGACCGATAGGGTTAATTAAAAGGACAGGACTGGAGATTCTGCAACCAGGTCAGATATTGAAAATAAAAAACCTTGAACTTTTCCAGCCCTTATGTGCAGTCAGCTCCCGTGCAGATCCATGCAAACGTATGCATCTGGTGTTGTATGACAAGTCACTACAAACAAACCCTGCCTACGGTCAGTCCCTGCTGCTTCATATCTCCTCCTAAGGTCTGCAGAGACATGTACAGGTCCATATTATTCACACACTGCAGGTATTTATGCTGCATTTTCTTCCAGAAATTTTAGCACGGACATTACAAGCATAAAGGCCAGACTATAGAAAGAAGGGATCCGCTGAGCTCTGAACTTGCAGGTGCACAAGTAGCATGTCCCAGAAAGCAACAGAAATCAGCTACTGACATAGGTCACTTGTTCATCTCAATCTTCTGCTGCGGTCGCGACTTCAAGAAGGTTCATAACTGTAGAGGGGAAACACACCTAAACATTTGGGCTTAAAGGGGCTCTAAAGCCCCTCGGTCACATGAGAAGACACCAGTATTATAAATGGCAAATGACATATGATAGCTCCAAAGCTGTTATTACTCTTCAGGACAGAAGTCTCTTACATGGACAAACCCCTTTAAATGGAACCACACACACAATCTCTACCTACATCAAGTTGGAAACCTCAGTCTTGTCAAAGGGTTAAATATATCTAGTCGTTCTTCTACAAGGGAAACTTGACAGCTAACACTAATACTGCAGGTGATCTGCTCACAGGAAAAAAATGTGATTACTCAGGTTCCTTCTGTTTATAATTACATTTGTTGTGACAAATATGCAAAAAAAAGAGACAACTGGAAAGGGTTTAAATAATTTTGCAAATGCACCTTAGGTTATGTATTCCTGTGACTTTTTTTCTACCAGACATCTCTGCATGCACAACCATGACAGTGGAATAGGGGACACAAGCATGCAAGCTAGAAGATGGAGGCAAGGTCGCCCTCTGAGCCCTGTACTTGCCGGTGCACAAGCAGCATCTTAAAAGAAGCAATATAGAAAGTAGCTAATGACAGTGCAATTGAATGTCTCATACTTGAGCTAAGATCGCCAAGAAGTAGGGGACCGCTTTGAATATTGTGGATGTTAGGGGGTGGGGCGCCTGTATCTCTTGATAAAATGGCAGTGCCTGCTGCTCTGCTTGTGAAGAGGCGAGTTCTGAGACAAATTCAGAAATTAGAATGACTTCTGACTATTGGGGAAGTGGACAAGGCCTGTTGTAAAAACTGACGAAGAAGTGGAACTATTGGGGATCATAAGAGATACAGACAAGGGTTAAATACTTTTTGAAAATGAAGGTCGGGTTGTAAATTCTTGAGCTTTCTTTTACTCCCAGCAAACTGAGCAAGCAATGGGACACAAGCATGCAAGCTAGAAAATGGAGAGACAGAGGCCTACTGAACTCTGTACGTGCAGGTGCACAAGCAGCATCTTAAAAGAAACAACATGGAAAGTAGCTAATGACGGTGCTAAGAAGTGGCGACTGCTTTGATTACTGGGCATGGTTTGTTTGTTTTTTTTTTTGGGGGGGGCGGCTTCTGTATTTACTAGGAAAATGCCAGCGCCTGTTCTTTTTCAATTATTTGGGAACTGGTTAAAAAAGTTGGAATGATGGCTCTAACTACTCAGGCAGCATGGTGGCGCAGTGGTTAGCACAGCAGCCTTGCAGCGCTGGAGTCCTGGGTTCTAATCCCACTCAGGACAACATCTGCAATGAGTTTGTATGTTCTCTCCGTGTTTGCGTGGGTTTCCTCCAGGTACTCCGGTTTCCTCCCACATTCAAAAGACATACTGATAGGGAATTTAGATTGTGAGCCCCATCAGGGACAGCGATGATAATGTGTGCAAAATTGTAAAGCGCTGCGGAATATGTTAGCGCTATATAAAAAATAAAGATTATTATTATAAGGAAGTGGACGAAGACTGTTTTAACGACTGAGGAAGAAAGGGAAGCAATTGTGGATGATAATGGACACTTAGAAAGTGCACATCAGGTTATACATTTCTGAGCTATTGTTTCCTCCCAGAAATCTAAGAAAGTAGTGTGTTACCAGTTAGGGAGCCCAAGCATGCAACCCAGAACGTGGCAAGAAGGGCGTTCACTGAGCTCTGAATTTGCAGGTGCACAAGGTGCATCTTAAAAGAAGCATCATGGAAATTATCTGTTGACTAGTGGGGGACTTCTCTACTTACTGGCCATATTGAGGATATCTGCTGGTAAAATGGCTGCATCTTCTCTTTCTACTGGTGATACAGAAAATTCTGTGACAACTAGGGAAGCTGGGATGACGGGATCTAACTACTGGGGAACTAGAGCGGGGCTTCTGTGGCTTCTGAAGGAGAAAGAGAACTATAGAGGATGGCAAGGGACGCCTTGAAGGGGCTGAATACTTTTGCACCTCATTTTATATGTTGCAGAGCGGTGCATTAGATGGACCGGATACTGAGACACCAGATCTTCTTTAGCGTGTCCTTGCATTTGTATTCCGTGTCTGAATGTCACATTTGGATTTGTTCGATCTCTTAATGAAATCAGGGCGATGGTCGCGCCTCCTGACGAGAAGGAATCAGATTGAAATCTTGGTGTCTGAGCTCTGGTTCCATCTGTAGTAATAATCTTGCAGAGGTTTTTGTAGCATTGCTTCATACATTATATATGAATATGCACCTTTATCAGCTTTGGGTCATCACTGCTGCATAAAAGATTTTTCATTTTTAGGTCCGTGCATCCATGGATCACAAACTAAATTCAAATGATAAGATAATTGTCACATTATTTCTGCCCAGCGGAAAGTTCTATGAAATGAAACAAGACTTAACTCTTTACATCATTGCCCCGACAGAAGAAACCCAGTATAAGGGTATGTGCACACGTTGCGGATTTCCTGCGGATCTGCAAGTGATTTACAGTACAATGTAAATCAATGGCAAAAAAAAATGCTGTGCTAATGGTGCGGAAAAATCTGCACAGAAAACGCAGCAGATTCAAGAAAGAACCATGTTAATTCTTTTTGCAGATCTGCTGCGTTTCTGCACCCATTCCATAATAGAAATCTGCAGGGGTAAAAAAGGAAGAAATTCACACAAAAATCTGCAACGTGTGCACATACCAAAAAAAGGTGCAGATTCTGACCTGCGTTTTCTGCCAAGAAATTAAGAATCTGCACAGAAAATTCCACAGTCAAGATCTCTGCAGCTGTTTGTGAATGGAGAATGTTCTCTCTGGAAATGTTAGAAATCGGCAGAACCTAAGCTTAGGAAAATATCTTATATATCTACCTACACAGTCATATGGCAGCACTCCAGTAGTCCAGAGAAAGAAAATGGAGGGGTTCTACTGTACTCTCCCATATCACCATCAGAAGGCGGCATCTCAGTTCCACAAGACCCAACATCAAGGTCCCGACTCCCCACCACAATTACTGAAAAAAAAAGATCTGTTTGTGACTGTGTATCATCTGTCATATCTATTCATCTGTATTTCTATCACATCAGTAAATATCCATTTTTCTGTGTCTATCAATCATATATCTGTCTATGTATCTATCTAATCCCTTATATATCTTTTTAGCCATCACATATCTTCTGTAACTAGCTGTCATATCTATATATTCCTCTGTCTATCATCTATGTTACTTTGTATATTTATCTCTCTATCTAAATTATTATATATCTTCTATTTCATGCATCTATCTTTCCATCTCCAGTTCTTCTATTTATCATCTATCTTATATATCTTTTTATTCATACGTTGTATCATTTATACATTATGAACTTTTGTAACTATATGTCTCATGTCTATTCATCTGTCTTTCATTAGTGATGAGCGAATATACTTGTTGCTCGAGATTTCTCGAGCACACTCGGGTGTCCTCCGAGTATTTTTTAGTGCTCGAAGTTTTAGTTTTTATTGACGCAGCTGAATGATTTACATCTGTTAGCCAGCTTGACTACATGTGGGGATTCCCTAGCAACCAGGCAACCCCCACATGTACTTGCAGCGCCCCAGAGTCCTGGTCGTTGCAGTACTGTGGCTCCGCCACTATGGGGAGCCATGGTGCGTCCGATGGCACTGAAGGAGTTCATCTGATCAGGTATCACAGACACCAATACATTTCACAGCCGGGCCTCCGGGGGGAGCTAAGGGTGCTATTCATTAGGCCACTCCCCACCACAGTGGGTAAACTGGGGGTCAGGCAGGAAGTTAGATCAGAAAGCTGACTGGATTGGACGAAGCAACACCTAGTGGCAGAGGGTGTTGTGGAGGAAGAGACGGTAGGGTCTCTGTCAGGGGTGGGATCCTGACAGAGGCTTGGCATTGGAAAGAACGTAACGGGTCCGCGCCAGCTCCGGGAAGCGGCGGGACCCAAGAAAGGACTAGAAGCGAGATAGATTGTGCTGAGTGAGAAACGAGATCAAGCAATAGGAGAATTCCAGTAGGGGTCGTGCTGTAAGACCGGAGCAACACCCTACTGAGGCGCATTACCGGTGGCCGGAACGCCGAGGGAGTATTATAACATTCAGCTTCAAGCAATACTCTAAACAGCGGCAGGACAGTCAGTTTAAGGCGGGCTGTCTAACACATATCACCTATGAAGTCTTGGGAGGCAATTGCGGGAGAGGGGCGTCTCTAGGGTCCCGGAAGAACTCCAGGCCTATCCGACAAACGGGTGCCGTTCCAACTGTAACATCAGGAAGGGAAGGAAGATTAGAAGAACATCATTTAATCGAGTTGTGAGGGAACTTAAGAAACAGACACAACGGTTGTGGGGTACTTTCCGTAAGCACAGCAGGGAAGGACCACAACACATAGCGCTAAGAAGGAAGGCACCGATTTCCACCTGTGAAGTGAACTCTGGAGGTGCCATTGGACCGGCCGGACTTGCGCAGCCTGGTGAACAGTATTCTGGACTGAGGACTCAGAGATCTCCAGTAAAGAGGTAAAGAGACTGCAACCTGGTGTCCTCGTTATTTACCGCGACCTGCACCCCACAACTGCACCGTTACAACACGACTTATTGCACCGGACGTCCCCCACTGACAGACAGGGCCACGGACCGGGTCTAGCCACCGTGACAACCCCAGGACTGAGACCTAGAGGCCCGGCTCCGGGTACCCCTCGGCCCTGCGGCGGTGTGGGGGCGCTCCAAACTTGGCGTCACGAACAGGATCTACTTAAGCCTGAAGAATCAGGTCATGTGTGCCTTGGAACTGTGATTTATCGTGCTTGGACTGTGCTTTATTACAAGGACTGTGTGTCGCCACTTGCCGCCAGAAGTTCCCGCCAAAACCGCCGCCATTACAGCGCTAAGGAGAGCGCAGGAGAAGAAGAAGGGCGTGGAAGTGGGCGTGAACAAGCTGAAGAGCGCGAAAGATAATGGCCGCCCAGTCTAAATATCTCGGCCCCTTGAGGACGTGTCCGTCAGCAGCCGAGATCCGCCTCCTGATCCTTAATGGTGGGCAGAGACAACGAAAACGAAACCGCCCACGAAGAAGAGAGCGGGAAAAGGACCAGGAAGAAGGAGCGAGCGACATGGAGGACGCCATGGCGAGCCGCCCGGAGCCGGAGCGTGGGGTCGGAGCAGAGGACTCCCCCAGCCACCCGGAGGGGCACCGCAACCAGGCCTCCACCGCTGATGCTGAATTCCTACAGGCCGGAGTGGACGCGCTCAGCGACCGACCCCGGCGGACGCAGCTGAGCACTGAGGCCGGGTGGAAGAAGGCCATCATCAGGAGCCTCACCGGACATCTGTCGGCAGCCTCATCTGGTCCGGAGCAGGGAAGAAGTCCCAGCGCTCCGAAGCTGGAAAGCAAGGCCCTGCCGGAAAGGGGTATGCTGCAAGCAGAGATGACAATGTCGCAGCACAAGGCCCTGCAACCAGCGTTCCAGACCCCAGCGGAGGCAGAGCAGACCGGCACCGGAGGGACCGCATCTGAAGCAGGTATGAAAGACGACCCTGTCCTGACGACCGACACCCCTCCAGTGACTGCTAGTGCCACAGCTGCTGACTCCGTTCCAGTGACTGATCTTGCAGCGGCCGCTACCTCTGCTGCAGCAAATGCCCATACTCAAGCTGCGCAGACCTCCATCGCTGCGCATGATTTAACCATACATGAAGGACGGATTAACGGCGTTTGTCCAGCACTGGGTGTAACCCTGGACCTCACTTTGCCCAGGCCAAGAAGGGTTAAGTGCCAGGTGCAGCCCTGGAAGCCGTCCAACTAAACCTCGGAAATCTGAAACTGTAAATAGTTAACTGTTTATTTCCTTGCTGTTTTGCTGCTAAAACCCGTCCTGGGTTAACTCTTAAAGGGATCCCTTTGTTTACCCGGGATCCCTATTGCTTTTTTTATTTTTGCTTTCACTTTCATTTTTGCTTTTTGGTTCACAATGTTATAAAAACTGCTGAATCATGAACAGTGCATGATACAAACTTCTTGTAAATAGTTTGCACCTTATTAAAGGCGCTTCCTACTGGTTTTACTTAAAGAAGGACTCTTTGCGAAGATACCGCACTGGAACCTTTGCTGAGTATGGACTGGTAGCTTGAGAAAATACGCTACCTCACAGAGACTTGGTCCTCTCTTAAAGGGGATGTTCATTTGCCGCATTTCGATAGAAATATTGCTTAAGACAAGTAGCAATAATGTTGATGAGAGAAAAGTGATGATAATGTTGTACGAGAAAGTTATATGTGTTTAATTAGTTAAATGTGAAGAAATACTGATGATGTGCTCTGAGAAGTAAAAAGGTGAAAGATAGAAGAAGGATGCAGTGGACCCGTAGGGATAGACGTGGTGTCCAGCATGCATGATAGAAAGAAAGATAATGAGAAGGCTTAATGTTCAGAAGAAAAGGCTTGATAATGTTGATAGATAGTTAGGATAGAAGGTAAACCCTGAGTCCTCATAGGAGTCATGTAGAGATGGCTCAGTGCTCTTGAACTGAAAGTAATGTTATGTTCTATACTGTGTATAGTAGTTGAAAAGGCAGTAGGCCCTGGCTGAACGGGGCGGTCCTGTAACAGAAAGGAGAGGCAGTAGGTCTGGTGCCGATAGGACAGGCGGTCCTGCAGATTCAAAGAAGGAGAATGAAAAAGTTAACTTACCTTATAATGTGATTATAGGAAGGTCTTTGGTGGATACAGAGTGTATGTCCTTAAAGGCAATGTTAAAGTATTGTTCAGCAATTTTTGCACTTAGTAGAATACCCGGTTGGGTAACAGGAGTTATTTATAGCCTGTAATTTATAATGTTAACCATGTTTGTAACGTTCAAGTGTCCTCACCTCCCATAAAGGGAAGCTCTGTTCAAGTATACTTATTATTATTTGCACTCAACAAAAATTGTATGTCTTTTTGCTAACCTGTATTGTTGTTTTTCTTCCCAGTCCCGGAGTACTGTGTTTAACCAGGGGGGAGTGCAGCGCCCCAGAGTCCTGGTCGTTGCAGTACTGTGGCTCCGCCACTATGGGGAGCCATGGTGCGTCCGATGGCACTGAAGGAGTTCATCTGATCAGGTATCACAGACACCAATACATTTCACAGCCGGGCCTCCGGGGGGAGCTAAGGGTGCTATTCATTAGGCCACTCCCCACCATAGTGGGTAAACTGGGGGTCAGGCAGGAAGTTAGATCAGAAAGCTGACTGGATTGGACGAAGCAACACCTAGTGGCAGAGGGTGTTGTGGAGGAAGAGACGGTAGGGTCTCTGTCAGGGGTGGGATCCTGACAGAGGCTTGGCATTGGAAAGAACGTAACGGGTCCGCGCCAGCTCCGGGAAGCGGCAGGACCCAAGAAAGGACTAGAAGCGAGATAGATTGTGCTGAGTGAGAAACGAGATCAAGCAATAGGAGAATTCCAGTAGGGGTCGTGCTGTAAGACCGGAGCAACACCCTACTGAGGCGCATTACCGGTGGCCGGAACGCCGAGGGAGTATTATAACATTCAGCTTCAAGCAATACTCTAAACAGCGGCAGGACAGTCAGTTTAAGGCGGGCTGTCTAACACACATCACCTATGAAGTCTTGGGAGGCAATTGCGGGAGAGGGGCGTCTCTAGGGTCCCGGAAGAACTCCAGGCCTATCCGACAAACGGGTGCCGTTCCAACTGTAACATCAGGAAGGGACGGAAGATTAGAAGAACATCATTTAATCGAGTTGTGAGGGAACTTAAGAAACAGACACAACGGTTGTGGGGTACTTTCCGTAAGCACAGCAGGAAAGGACTACAACACATAGCGCTAAGAAGGAAGGCACCGATTTCCACCTGTGAAGTGAACTCTGGAGGTGCCATTGGACCGGCCGGACTTGCGCAGCCTGGTGAACCGTATTCTGGACTGAGGACTCAGAGATCTCCAGTAAAGAGGTAAAGAGACTGCAACCTGGTGTCCTCGTTATTTACCGCGACCTGCACCCCACAACTGCACCGTTACAACACGACTTATTGCACCGGACGTCCCCCACTGACAGACAGGGCCACGGACCGGGTCTAGCCACCGTGACAACCCCAGGACTGAGACCTAGAGGCCCGGCTCCGGGTACCCCTCGGCCCTGCGGCGGTGTGGGGGCGCTCCATACTTATGCTGACTAACAGATGTAAATCATTCAGCTGCTGCAAGGAAAACTAAATCTCCGAGCACTAAAAAATACTCGGAGGACACCCGAGCGTGCTTAGGAAATCTTGAGTAACGAGTATATTCGCTCATCACTATCTATCATCCATTTGACTTTTTCTATTAATTGTCTACCATATCTATTATCTATCTATTATTTATCTATCTATTATCTATCATCTATCTATTATTTAGCTATATATTACCTATCTACAGTGCCTTGCGAAAGTATTCGACTCCCTGGAACTTTTCAACCTTTTCCCACATATCATGCTTCAAACATAAAGATACCAAATGTAAATTTTTGGTGAAGAATCAACAACGAGTGGAACACAATTGTGAAGTTGAATGAAATTTATTGATTACTTTAAGTTTTTGTGGACATAAAAAACTGAAGTGGGGCGTGCAATATTATTCGGCCCCTTTACTTTCAGTGCAGCAAGCTCACTCCTGATGTTCACTGTGTATCTCTGAATCATCCAATGTTGTCCTAAATGCCTAATGATGATAAATATAATCTACCGGTGTGTAATCAAGTCTCTGTATAAATGCACCTGCTCTGTGATAGTGTCAGGGTTCTGTTTGATGCACAGAGAGCATCATGAAGACCAAGGAACACAACAGGCAGGTCCGTGATACTGTGGTGGAGAAGTTTAAAGCCAGATTTGGATACAAAATAATTTCCAAAACTTTAAACATCCCAAGGAGCACTGTGCAAGCGTTCATATTGAAATGGAAGAAGTATCATACAACTGCAAATCTACCAAGACCCGGCCGTCCCTCTAAACTTTCATCTCAAACAAGGAGAAGACTGATCATAGATGCAGCCAAGAGGCCCATGATCACTCTGGATGAACTGCAGAGATCTACAGCTAAGGTAGTCATGAACATCAACAGTCGCACTCAAGAAAGATGTCTTCAGAATATTGTTAGCCAAATACGTGGTTTTTTTATTATTTTGAAAAAACACCAAAAATATAGGTATCACCGCAGTGTTGCAAGGTAACGTTTCGACCCTCTGGGTCTTTCTCAAACCTAACTGAAACAAGCAAATGTACAAGGTATCACTAAAACATAAACAAATAACATACTACAACGAAATTGCATATTTACATATTTACAAGTATAGAGTCCCTATGCAATGGAGATCATGCATTGTCAGAATGATAGTGGATAAGGCGACAGCATAGCAGGACCCTTCAAGATGCTGGAGAGGTGCCATAGTAGGACACATCAGGGTTGGAGTCGGACTTTGCTATCATGTTTATTAGTAGGGGTGTATTCAACAGTAAAGCGCCTATAGGGCATTAGTGTAACAAGGGCTGCAAAAGCGGAGAGCACCGCAGAGGCAATATCATAGGGAGACACAAACTATCGTAGAATCAACCAATGTCATGAACACAACCGTATCATAGAAAAATATTATCATGCACGAGAGCAGTATTCTGGAAAAGACAATCTCATGAAAAAACAGTATCGTACAGGAACAGTATCATGACCTAACAGCACAAATGAAAGTATGGGGTACCCAGGTGGTGGACACTGATAGCAGTATGGTAAGAATTAAAAACTGACCTTCTAACGGTAGATATGGAGAGGAGGGCACAGATCCCTGGAGAGGTACAGGAGTCCCGTTAGGGGCCGTGGGAAGGAAGGCCACAGCGGTAAATACACTGAGATGGGCTACGGGTCCAAGGCAGAGAGAAGGAGGGCAGCGGGTATAGTTACCTATCACTTGGCAGCTTCTGGTGTCTGCGGTGGTGGTGTGTGTGGGACCAGGGAGATGGGTGCCCTTTATGCTGGGCGGCAGGAAGTGTGGAGCGCCGGGTGCGTAGGCGCACTGAGTAGCGGCCAGGAAGAGGCTTGGTAAACTTGGGAGAAGAGATCCAAGTGGCGCATGCGCAGTGTAAGCCAGACTACGCTGAGAGCGGTGGGCGGTGATCCCTGTGGGCGCAGGATGCGCAGGCGCACTGGGTAGCGGCTCGTAGGAGACTTAGGGCGCTCAGGAGATCAAACTAGTGCAAGCGCATTATACGTGAAGGGACGCTGTGTGCGGTGACCACTGAAATAGGAAGCTGTGGGGAAGATAAAAGGGACGGAATCCCTAGAAAAAGTGTGCTGAAAGCGCTAATGGCCCATGGTAGTGAAACAGGAAGGATACTGCTGGGGACTGATAAACAGAATACACAGACTGTAGTAAAATGTGGCATAGTGTGCGGGCAGATTATGTTGCGCCTGCGCATCCTGCGCCCACAGGGATCACCGCCCACCGCTCTCAGCGTAGTCTGGCTTACACTGCGCATGCGCCACTTGGATCTCTTCTCCCAAGTGTACCAAGCCTCTTCCTGGCCGCTACTCAGTGCGCCTACGCACCCGGCGCTCCACACTTCCTGCCGCCCAGCATAAAGGGCGCCCATCTCCCTGGTCCCACACACACCACCACCGCAGACACCAGAAGCTGCCAAGTGGTAGGTAACTATACCCGCTGCCCTCCTTCTCTCTGCCTTGGACCCGTAGCCCATCTCAGTGTATTTACCGCTGTGGCCTTCCTTCCCACAGCCCCTAACGGGACTCCTGTACCTCTCCAGGGATCTGTGCCCTCCTCTCCATATCTACCGTTAGAAGGTCAGTTTTTAATTCTTACCATACTGCTATCAGTGTCCACCACCTGGGTACCCCATACTTTCATTTGTGCTGTTAGGTCATGATACTGTTCCTGTATGATACTGTTTTTTCATGAGATTGTCTTTTCCAGAATACTGCTCTCGTGCATGATACTATTTTTCTATGATACGGTTGTGTTCATGACATTGGTTGATTCTACGATAGTTTGTGTCTCCCTATGATATTGCCTCTGCGGTGCTCTCCGCTTTTGCAGCCCTTGTTACACTAATGCCCTATAGGCGCTTTACTGTTGAATACACCCCTACTAATAAACATGATAGCGAACGTCCGACTCCAACCCTGATGTGTCCTACTATGGCACCTCTCCAGCATCTTGAAGGGTCCTGCTATGCTGTCGCCTTATCCACTATCATACTGACAATGCATGATCTCCATTGCATAGGGACTCTATACTTGTAAATATGTAAATATGCAATTTCGTTGTAGTATGTTATTTGTTTATGTTTTAGTGATACCTTGTACATTTGTTTCTGTTTCAGTAAGGTTTGAGAAAGACCCAGAGGGTCGAAACGTTACCTTGCAACACTGCGGCGATACCTCTATTTTTGGTGTTTTTTCAAAATAATAAAAAAAACACGTATTTGGCTAACAATATTCTGAAGACATCTTTCTTGAGTGCGACTGTTGATGTTCATGACTATATTCTGGAGAATCCCTCCATGTTCAGTCTGCACAGTATTAGCGAGAGTGCACGTCTTGTTCTTCACTACAGCTGAGGTAGAACAGTCTGTCCATAGGACAACAATCAGTCTTACACTGCACAAATCTGGCCTTTATGGAAGAGTGGCAAGAAGAAAGCCATTTCTCAAAGATATCCATAAAAAGTGTTGTTTAAAGTTTGCAACAAGCCACCTGGGAGACACACCAAACATGTGGAAGAAGGTGCTCTGGTCAGATGAAAGCAAAATCGAACTTTTTGGCAACAATGCCAAATGATATGTTTGGCGTAAAGGCAACACAGCTCATCACCCTGAACACACCATCCCACTGTCAAACATGGTGGTGGCAGCATCATGGTTTGGGCCTGCTTTTCTTCAGTAGGGACAGAGAAGATGGTTAAAATTGATGAGAAGATGGATGGAGCCAAATACAGGACCATTCTTGAAGAAAACCTGTTGGAGTCTGCAAAAGACCTGAGACTGGGACGGAGATTTGTCTTCCAACAAGACAATGATCCCAAACATAAAGCAAAATCTACAGTGGAATGGTTCACAAATAAATGTATCCAGGTGTTAGAATGGCCAAGTTTTCAAGCAGTAAATGGTTCACTACACTGAACCAAAATGTCGCCATCATGGGCTAAATAAAATAGCTCCTCATTCACAGACAGTGGTGTGCGGCTTCCTTTTTTGGACTACTACATACAAGGTTTGGTATATACCTGTAGAAGCTCTTTTGCACCCAGATTCTTTCTATGCTGAATGTGATGCTCTATTTTTCTATTTTCTATCTATCTATCTATCTATCTATCTATCTATCTATCTATCTATCTATCTATCTATCTATCTATCTATCTATCCTTCCTATATTCTATCCTGTCGGGTTCTTGGATTCTGCTATAATCTTTGGAGAAGTAAATGGAAATATAAGTAATAATTCTCCAGAATCTTGACAAGAAGAAGATAATAAATCTCAGAGAGAAATGCCGGCACTTGTGTTATTAGCAGGTGAATGTGGTATCTATGGTGACGCTGCGGCATCATTACAGTGTATGATATCTGCATCATGTGGCATGCGGCCTGCGTACAGACCTCACATCGCGGGTGTAGTAATCATCACAGTGAATGGATTGAGCCCCTTTGTTTCTGAATGTCACTCCCATCATCCCTGGGATGGAGCCCGCTTTGACGACTGTCGCCCCCTGAGGCACATGCTGCCAGGAGGTGTGGGGGGAGGGATGTGACAACTATTCTCCACATATTTTCGATCATGTTTGACCCGACTTGCTCTTTTAACACCAGTGCTTCCCATCTTCTATGTTCTCCATATCTTTATAGGGGCTCCAAAAATAAATGAAAAAAATTGTGGCAACATGCAGCCACCACAAGAGGGAGCTCCACGGCTTGCAGCTCACCCTGGGGGGCTGCTGATGAGGGCTCACATCCCTGAGTCGCCACTGCATCATCCATACACAATGGCCTCAACCTCTACTAGTGGCATCAGTTTCTTGCTGCCATCAATCAAGCAAACCGTGTGCAAAAATTTGATGACCAGATCACAATTTATATGTTCAGCTGCACAGTGGCCCTGTAGGCAATAGGGCCCGTCACTAAGGGCTAGGCTAAAAATGTTCAGGAATTGAACTCTTGGCTCCTGCAGAGGGGTCCACCAGGTGCCCCCTGTATGTGCTATTACTTATAGGCCCTTACACTGCTCTGGTGCAAGGGCCCCAGATGCCCCTTTTTGTGATATTATGGGCCCTTACATTGCTTTTAAACAGGGGCCCTCTGCTGTCCCCTGTGTGTGATATTAAGGGCCCTTACACTGCTCTTGTACAGGGGCCCTTAGCGGCTCCCTGTATGTGATATTATAGGCCCTTACATTTCTCTTAAGAAGGCCCCCAGCTTCCCCCTGTATGTGCCATTGTTATAGGTGGCAGCTGGGGGCCACTGTACATGTGCTATTATGTACCCTTACATTGCTCTTGTGCAGGGGCCCCCAGCTGCCCCGTTTCAGATATTATGTGCCCTTACCCTGCTCTTGTGCAGGGCCCCCCAGCTGCCCATGTATGTGATATTATAGGCCCTTCTTATACATGGGCCTCCAGATGCCTCCTGTATGTGATATTATGGGCCCCTACACTGCTCTTGTACTGGGGCCCCTGGCTGCCCCCTGTATGTGCTATTATGGTCCCTTAAACTGCTCATGTACTGGGGCCCCTGGCTGCCCTAGTATGTGATATTATGGGCTCTTCTTGTGCAGGGGCCCCTAGCTGCCCCCTGTATTATTATTATTATTTATTATTATAGCGCCATTTATTCCATGGCGCTTTACATGTGAGGAGGGGGATACATAATAAAAACAAGTACAATAATCTTGAACAATACAAGTCATAACTGGTACAGGAGGAGAGAGGACCCTGCCCGCGAGGGCTCACAGTCTACAAGTATGTGATATTTTGGGCCTTTCATGTGCAGGGGCCCCCAGCTGCCCACTGTATGTGATATTATGGGCCCTTCTTGTGCAGGGGCCCCTAGTTGCCCCCGTATGATCTCTTGTCCATACATTCTCACTTTGCAGGGATTCTCTATGATACATATGGAAACATTGTATTTCTATCTTGGACACATTTTCCCTTCCGGAGAGTTGAGTTTTTTGCTGTTTCGCACCATCCATCCTGCCAAGACAAGCAGCCTGGGAGCCTGGAAGGGGCCGAGTCTGTAGGAGGGATCATTCTGTAGATGGAGCAGATCCTGGAAGCAGAGGTTGTGCCTGTCAGAGCAGCAACTACAGGCACAACTGCTGCCCACACTGGGCGCCTGCAGGGGGAATGAGCAGTGGGGTGAGAGGGCCCTAGTGCATAAAGGGGCCCGCCTGGAATGTCAGCTGCCAGTTAGAGGTTACACCAAGGATTCCAGTCTGGCCACACATGAAATCCCCGAGCTGCCGCTTCCTTATTCCCTATTAATTCAGGCTCCTGATGCGCCAGGAACAGAAGAATTAGTGGGAATAGTTTCCTATCATTGTTTCACTATTTACAGTCTAAAAGGAAACTGCGGGGGTTACAGTCCATGTCCAGCAGTTGTCCGACATGTCCTGCGCCCCAATACTGCTATACAGGGTAAGCAGGCTGACAGCACGGGTGTCCCAAAGGGGAGACATGACCTCTCCGAGTATACTCCTTGCTGCACAGCAGCCTGGATTCTGGATCATAAGGTCTGTCTCCTGTTTATTGTCTCCCTCTGCTGAGTAATACACTTTCTATGTACCACCAAGAAGAGTGGGGGAAGGGAAACTCCAACACTACCCCCTGTGGGGAAGAACAATATTACTATATCACTGTCTCCTACCTACAAGAATATAACTACTATAATACTGCTCCTATGTACAAGAATATAACTACTATAATACTGCTCCTATGTACAAGAATATAACTACTATCATACTGCTCCTATGTACAAGAATATAACTACTATAATACTGCCCCTATGTACAAGAATATAACTATCATACTGCTCCTATGTGCAAGAATATAACTACTATAATAGTGCTCCCTATGTACAAGAATATAAGTACTATAATACTGCCCCTATGTACAAGAATATAACTACTATAATACTGTCCCTATGTACAAGAATATAACTACTATAATACTGCTCCTATGGACAAGAATATAACTACTAGAATACTGCTCCTATGTACAAGAATATAACTACTATAATACTGCTCCTATATACAAGAATATAACTACTATAATACTGCTCCTATGTACAAGAATATAACTACTATAATACTGACCTATGTACAAGAATATAACTACTATAATACTGCCCCTATGTACAAGAATATAACTACTATAATACTGTCCCTATGTACAAGAATATAACTACTATAATACTGCTCCTATGGGCAAGAATATAACTACTATAATACTGCTCCTATGTACAAGAATATAACTACTATAATACTGCCCCTATGTACAAGAATATAACTACTATAATACTGCTCCTATGTACAAGAATATAACTACTATAATACTGACCTATGTACAAGAATATAACTACTATAATACTGCCCCTATGTACAAGAATATAACTACTATAATACTGTCCCTATGTACAAGAATATAACTACTATAATACTGCTCCTATGGGCAAGAATATAACTACTATAATACTGCTCCTATGTACAAGAATATAACTACTATAATACTGCCCCTATGTACAAGAATATAACTACTATAATACTGCCCCTATGTACAAGAATATAACTACTATCATACTGTTCCTATGTGCAAGAATATAACTACTATAATACTGCTTCTATGTACAAGAACATAACTACTATAATACTGCCCCTATGTACAAGAATATAACTACTATCATACTGCTCCTATGTGCAAGAATATAACTACTATAATAGTGCTCCCTATGTACAAGAATATAACTACTATAATACTGCCCCTATGTACAAGAATATAACTACTATAATACTGTCCCTGTGTATAAGAATATAACTACTATAATACTGCTCCTATGGACAAGAATATAACTACTATAATACTGCCCCTATGTACAAGAATATAACTACTATAATACTGCTCCTATGTACACGAATATAACTACTATAATACTGCTCCTATGTACAAGAATATAACTACTATAATACTGCTCCTATGTACAAGAATATAACTACTATAATACTGCTCCTATGTACAAGAATATAACTACTATAATACTGCCCCTATGTACAAGAATATAACTACTATCATACTGTTCCTATGTGCAAGAATATAACTACTATAATACTGCTCCTATGTACAAGAATATAACTACTATAATACTGCCCCTATGTACAAGAATATAACTACTATCATACTGCTCCTATGTGCAAGAATATAACTACTATAATAGTGCTCCCTATGTACAAGAATATAACTACTATAATACTGCCCCTATGTACAAGAATATAACTACTATAATACTGTCCCTATGTACAAGAATATAACTACTATAATACTGCTCCTATGGACAAGAATATAACTACTATAATACTGCCCCTATGTACAAGAATATAACTACTATAATACTGCTCCTATGTACAAGAATATAACTACTATAATACTGCTCCTATGTACAAGAATATAACTACTATAATACTGCCCCTATGTACAAGAATATAACTACTATAATACTGCCCCTATGTACAAGAATATAACTACTATCATACTGCTCCTATGTGCAAGAATATAACTACTATAATACTGCTCCTATGTACAAGAATATAACTACTATAATAGTGCTCCTATATACAATAATATAATTACTATAAAAGTGCTCCCTATGTACAAGAATATAACTACTATAATACTGTCCCTATGTACAAGAATATAACTACTATAATACTGTCCCTATGTACAAGAATATAACTACTATAATACTGCCCCTATGTACAAGAATATAACTACTATTATACTGTCCCTATGTACAAGAATATAACTACTATAATACTGCTCCTATGGACAAGACTATAACTACTATAATAGTGCTCCTATATACAAGAATATAACTACTACTAGATGGTGTACTTGGCACTCAGGAGAATTTTGTAGTGAAGTAAAACATCATTTATTCAGTGCATCCAGTTCAACATGAACGTTTTCGGTCCCAACATAGGACCTTCATCAGACAGGATTTTTGAGTACTGTAATATATATATACAAAAATGCAAAAGAATATTTTTAGAGACAAAAATTCATGATGCACGTTTCCGGATACAGTATATCATATACAAAATTATAATTCAAAAAAGGAGAAAACAACAAATGAATATCACTAGTGAAGTGATCAAGCAACAATAGTGACGGACTCTGGTGAATCCTGACTTGGAGCGTGAAACGTGAGCTTCATTTCATAGGGACAGAGAGCCGTGAATGTGTCGATAGGATTATGATAAGGTGACCATGCTGGGTCTGGATAGGGGCCTGCCAGAGTGGAGAGATAACGGTGAGAATGCCCCTGAATCGTGCAGGGTGAGCTGCCTAAAACATAAGAATACAGACACGTGAAGTATTCAACAATACATAAATACATAAATGAAGGTAAACCAGGACAACAGACTGCCGTATGTAAAGGTAATTACTAGAGTATAGAGCGTATGTGACCACCGGAGTTGCGCTTTGACTCCCTATACATCGAGAGACTAACAAACGTTATGGTGACATGCTAAGGGTAGCTGTAAATAGTTGCCCAACGAGTGATGCGACTATATACCTGGAATACACGATATGTATGTATGGGCCCAAGGCTGGTGCCAGAAACAGACAAAGTCCAGGAGGTATGGTGCCGCCTAAGGAGAGGAACAACATGTGGCCGGTATGAAAAAATTGCCAATAGGTGTTATGGAGGACCTATGGTCAGTATAAGGCAGGAGAACACATTACCTCATTCAGGTTGGGGACACTGCGCTGCCAAAAGGGCGAGACGATCTCGCTAGTGCGGGGAGCGCTGCAAGAAAACGAGGGTAGTGCTACTTGAAAAATAGTCCGATCATAAGAGGTAAATGCAGGTTGTGGGAAAATGCCAATAGGCACTATGGAGGAACCCTGGAAACATCCTAAACAAAGGGACACAATACCTTATTTGTTATATGGGACTGCGCTGCAAGAGGGCGAGGTGCTCGCTGATGAGATGAGCGCTGAAAAAGAATGGATACATAAAGGTGGTCCCAGTGAGATGAAAAAGTCCGGGCACAATGTATAGAACAGCAGGGGCGACTGGGCGTCACTGTACCTGATGCTGGAGAGGAGAGGAATGGCGCCGTGCAGGGAGTCCTCCCGGAGACGCTGATCCTCCAGCGGTACTTCCGGGTTTATGTGTGCGCCGACAGGGGGTCAGCTGACCTGCTGCGTCATCGGCGTCACATGACTGTGCCTGCCGCGCATGCGCAGTAGTGAAGGGAGCGCTGGGCGGTATGATGAGCGCACTGGCGCCTGTGTCTGTGATGTGAAGTGTACCAAAGCAAGGTGCAGCTAAGGCATGAATGACGGGGCCACTAGGGGAGATGTAGTGGGCGCTGTAGTGTGTATAATTGAGAAATAGAGTAACAAATGAATAAATAAATAAATAAATTAATAAATAAATGGATAAATAAAATAAAATAAATAGATAAATAAATAAATAAATAAATAAATAAATAGACCGCAGAGAAGTTGCCTGTGGGAGCCGTATGTAAAATGAGGGGATTGAACTAGTTGTGGGCACTGCGGTTTACCAAAGAGGGATGAAATCGCAGGAAGGATGCGTGTGGAGACTGCTTATGCACATTGAAAGAAGCTAGTCAGACCTAGGGAGATACCTAATGGTGGTCACATAGCTGTGTTCAAGTGGCAATCTAAATACTCTAAATACAAAAGAAGGAAACAAAATCAATACAACATGATCAATATAACAAGAAACATAATATACAATTCACAGTTTTACAAAAAAGCTGAGACGTCATAGTCCCTATTTAATCCCTTTGACCTCTCCTAGGGATATCAATTTGTTCAAGAACCTGGCTCCGATTCCAGGTTCTTGAACAAATTGATATCCCTAGGAGAGGTCAGAACCGTACAAAAATGCTCCAGAGAAGGGAAGCGTTTTGGATCTACACGTTACAGACCTTAGAACCAAAGGGATTAAATAGGGACTATGACGGACTTTTTCATCTCACTGGGACCACCTTTATGTATCCATTCTTTTTCAGCGCTCATCTCATCAGCGAGCACCTCGCCCTCTTGCAGCGCAGTCCCATATAACAAATAAGGTATTGTGTCCCTTTGTTTAGGATGTTTCCAGGGTTCCTCCATAGTGCCTATTGGCATTTTCCCACAACCTGCATTTACCTCTTATGATCGGACTATTTTTCAAGTAGCACTACCCTCGTTTTCTTGCAGCGCTCCCCGCACTAGCGAGATCGTCTCGCCCTTTTGGCAGCGCAGTGTCCCCAACCTGAATGAGGTAATGTGTTCTCCTGCCTTATACTGACCATAGGTCCTCCATAACACCTATTGGCAATTTTTTCATACCGGCCACATGTTGTTCCTCTCCTTAGGCGGCACCATACCTCCTGGACTTTGTCTGTTTCTGGCACCAGCCTTGGGCCCATACATACATATCGTGTATTCCAGGTATATAGTCGCATCACTCGTTGGGCAACTATTTACAGCTACCCTTAGCATGTCACCATAACGTTTGTTAGTCTCTCGATGTATAGGGAGTCAAAGCGCAACTCCGGTGGTCACATACGCTCTATACTCTAGTAATTACCTTTACATACGGCAGTCTGTTGTCCTGGTTTACCTTCATTTATGTATTTATGTATTGTTGAATACTTCACGTGTCTGTATTCTTATGTTTTAAGGCCCCGTCTCACATAGCGATTTACCAACGATCACGACCAGCGATACGACCTGGCCGTGATCGTTGGTAAGTCGCTGTGTGGTCGCTGGGGAGCTGTCACACAGACCGCTCTCTCCAGCGACCAACGATCAGGGGAACGACTTCGGCATCGTTGAAACTGTCTTCAACGATGCCGAAGTCCCCCTGCAGCACCCGGGTAACCAGGGTAAACATCGGGTTACTAAGCGCAGGGCCGCGCTTAGTAACCCGATGTTTACCCTGGTTACCAAAAAAAACAAACACTACATACTCGCCTTTCGGTGTCCAGGTCCCTTGCCGTCTGCTTCCTGCTCTGACTGAGATCCGGCCGTACAGTGAGAGCAGAGCGCAGCGGTGACGTCACTGCTGCGCTCTCACTTCTCACTGTACGGCCGGGAGTCAGTGAGAGCAGGAAGCAGACGGCAAGGGACCTGGACACCGAAAGGCGAGTATGTAGTGTTTGTTTTTTTTGGTAACCAGGGTAAACATCGGGTTACTAAGCGCGGCCCTGCGCTTAGTAACCCGATGTTTACCCTGGTTACCAGTGAAGACATCGCTGGATCGGTGTCACACACACCGATTCAGCAATGTCAGCGGGGCCTCAACGACCAAAAAAAGGTCCAGGCCATTCCGACACGACCAGCGATCTCGCAGCAGGGGCCTGATCGCTGGTACGTCTCACACATAGCGAGATCGCTATGGAGGTCGCTGTTGCGTCACAAAACTTGTGACTCAGCAGCGATCTCGCTAGCGATCTCGCTATGTGAGACGGGGCCTTTAGGCAGCTCACCCTGCACGATTCAGGGGCATTCTCACCGTTATCTCTCCACTCTGGCAGGCCCCTATCCAGACCCAGCATGGTCACCTTATCATAATCCTATCGACACATTCACGGCTCTCTGTCCCTATGAAATGAAGCTCACGTTTCACGCTCCAAGTCAGGATTCACCAGAGTCCGTCACTATTGTTGCTTGATCACTTCACTAGTGATATTCATTTGTTGTTTTCTCCTTTTTTGAATTATAATTTTGTATATGATATACTGTATCCGGAAACGTGCATCATGAATTTTTGTCTCTAAAAATATTCTTTTGCATTTTTGTATATATATATTACAGTACTCAAAAATCCTGTCTGATGAAGGTCCTATGTTGGGACCGAAAACGTTCATGTTGAACTGGATGCACTGAATAAATGATGTTTTACTTCACTACAAAATTCTCCTGAGTGCCAAGTATATTATCATTGATGTACTACGGGTTGGATACCTAACTTGAGCACCTCCCAGATACCCAGAGTGCCGTGCTTTACTATATTACTACTAGATGGTGGCCCGATTCTAACGCATCGGGTATTCTAGAATATGCATGTCCACGTAGTATATTGCACAGCCCACGTAGTATATTGCCCAGCCACGTAGTATATTGCCCAGCCAGGTAGTATATTGCACAGCGACGTAGTATATTGCCCAGCCACGTAGTATATTGCACAACGACGTAGTATACAGCACAGATCCACGTAGTATATTGCCCAGCGACGTAGTATATTGCACAGCCCACGTAGTATATTGCCCAGCCACGTAGTATATTGCCCAGCCACGTAGTATATTGCCCAGTGATGTAGTCTACAGCACAGAGCCACGTAGTATATTGCACAGCGACGTAGTATACAGCTCAGAGCCACATAGTATATTGCCCAGCCACATAGTATATTGCACAGTGACGTAGTATACAGCACAGAGCCACGTAGTATATTGGCCAGTCACGTAGTATATTGCCCAGCTACGTAGTATATTGCCCAGCCACGTATGTCACAGGTTAAAAAATAAAAAATAAACATATACTCACCTTCCGAAGGGCCCCTTGTAGTTCTGTCGCCTGTGTGCGGTGCAGGCGGCAGCTTCCGGTCCCAGGGTGTGATGACGTCGCGGTCACATGACCGTGACGTCATGGCAGGTCCTTCTCGCGCAGGCGCACAGGACTTGTGATGACGTCACGGTGCATAGGCAGCATCAATAGTAAAAACTTGGTCACACAGGGTTAATAGCGGCAGCATTAACCCTGTGTGAGCGGTGACTGCGGGGAGTATGGAGCGGGCGCCGGGCACTGACTGCAGGGAGTAGGGAGGGACTAATCGGACTGTGGCCGTCGCTGATTGGTCGCGGCAGCCATAACAGGCAGCTGGCGAGACCAATCAGCGACTTGGATTCCATGACAGACAGAGGCTGCGACCCATGAATATCCGTGACAGACAGACAGACAGAAGGACAGACGGAAGTGACCCTTAGACAATTATATATATATAGATAATACTGCCCCTATGTACAAAAATATAACTACTATAATACTGTTCTTATGTCCAAGAATATAACAATTTTAATACTGCTCCTATGTACAAGAATATAACTACTATAATACTTCCCCCATGTACAAGAATATAACTACTATAATACTGCTCCTATGTACAAGAATATAACTACTATAATACTTCCCCCATGTAGAAGAATATAACTAATTTAATACTGCCTCCTATGTACAAGAATATAACTAATATAATACTGCCTCCTATGTACAAGAATATAACTACTATAATACTGCTCATATGTACAAGAATATAACTGCTATAATACTGTCCCTTTGTACAACAATATAGCTACTATAATACTGCCCCCTATGTACAAGAATATAACTAGTAATACTGCTCCTATGTACAAGAATATAACTACTATAACACTACTCGCAATTTACAGGAGTATAACTAAATTAGTACATAAATGTCCAGAATAAATATAGAACTGGAACTTCAAAATGACATTACAAACAACCTTCCAGTCATGGTAATCACCGGAAACAAGAAAAGATCCAGATTAAATAAAAATATTCAATATTTATTAATAATCAATTTAAAAAATACCATCAGAATCAATCATAAAAAAGCAGAAATGTCTCATAAAGAGAGACGCCACCAAAGTTAAGTTAACATATTATTACAAGACCTTAAACCAGGTAACAAAATCCTATTAGTCAAAATGCTAATCAAATAAATAAATAAATAAATGCCACAGTCAGTCCTCTAGTGTTGCATATACATGTAAAGGCTTCACAGTGAAAGGGGAAAGAAATTACAGCCAGAGAATTACAGCATAGCTACCTGGAGATCAGAAAGAGTGGTGACACCCCTCCCCGACGCGCGTTTCACCGCTGGCTTCTTCATCACAATGCTTAAGGCGGCACTACCATTGAAACGCATATTATTTTAAATGCACTTTAAGCCTGTGACTGTCACTGGTATGACTTACCCGTTTTTGTGTCTCTGGATGTAAAGATGGTTTTTGGACTTATGTGCTTTTAATGAAAATGGAATAAAAGTTATTTTTTATGGATCTCACCCACGCTGGACTTCTGCTTCACCTTCATACTACTTGCAGCACTCTATGATCCACAAGGTGGGACTGGAGAGGAGGTGAGCTGATCTTTGTTGCTTCTTTTTTTTTACTATAATACTTCCCCCTATGTACAAGAATATAACTACTATAATACTGCCCCTATGTACAAGAATATAACTACTATAATAGTGCCCCCTATGTACAAGAATATAACTACTATATATTTTCCCATGCTCTAGAGTTCAGCGCAGGTCAGGCTGTGAGGGAGCGCAGCTTCAGTGACGGCACCGCTAGTCACTGAAGCTGCGCTAGCAGCATCTCCTCATTCACCAGTGGTTATCAGCCAAGACGGTC
Organism: Ranitomeya variabilis; assembly: GCF_051348905.1. NCBI lineage: Eukaryota > Metazoa > Chordata > Amphibia > Anura > Dendrobatidae > Ranitomeya > Ranitomeya variabilis. The sequence goes on from NC_135232.1 coordinate 739,416,024, forward strand.
GCATCTTGGCACCGTCCTGGTTGAAAACTGTATATACCCCAGATATGGAATACGGTGTGGGACACAACTACAGACAGATATGGGTATATTGTTGGTTTGTTATCTTATTGTTATTACAGGAGATCGAGGGCGTCGCATGGATTAGCTGTATAATAAAGATGGCAAACTGTGTTCAGTGTTTTTTTATTAAAATACTTTATTCTGACTGTGTCTTTATTTAACCTGTAACAACTATAGGATTAGTAATGGAAAGGTGTTTTATTGACACCTTTCCATTACTAAGACAGGCTTGATGTCACCTTACAATACAAAGGTGACATTAAGCTCCAAACTATTACCCCACTTGCCACCGCACCAGGGCAAGTGGGAAGAGCAAGGCTAAGTGCCGGAATTGGCACATCTTACAGATGGGGGGGGGCAATATCCAGGGCTCCTTCCTAGGCTATTAATATCAGCCATCTGCATAGCCTTTGCTGGCTATTAATTATGGGGGAACCCCACTTCATTTTTTTGAGGGGTCCCCATTTTAATAGCCAGTAAAGGCTAAGTATACAGCTGTGAGATGATATTAATACCCTGGGAAGCTCCATGGGTATTACCCCCTTCCCAGGCTATAAACATCTGCCCCCAGTCGCTGGCTTTCCCTCTGCTGGTTTTGAAAATTGTGCGGGAGCCCAGGTAATTTTTTTTCAAATAAATGTTTATTAATTAAATACATGTCCAGTAATTTGCACACACACTGTACTAATTGTATTTGTCACTGACATCTATATATCTACCTATTCTATATTTATTTACGCTATGTAATACATCTCTTCTATCCTGTTGGCTCCTGCAGTGATTTTACAGAAGCCGGCAGATGAATTACCGGCTTTTATTCTATGCTTCAGTTCAATATAAATACATATATATAAATATATATATATATATGTGTTACTGACATGTATATATATATATATATATATATATATATGTGTGTATTCTGTGTGTATATATCAATCCTTACTATTCTATTCTAACCTGTCACTGTGATTATGCTGTAAGCGGCAGATCATTTGCCGGCTTTTAATCTGTCTATCTATCCATCTATCTAATGTACAGTTATATGAAAAAGTTTGGGCACCCCTATTAATCTTAAGCTCAATGTTTTATAAAAATTGGGGTTTCGCAACAGCTATTTTAGTTTCATATATCTAATAACTGTTGGACACAGTAATGTTTCTGCCTTGAAATGAGGTTTATTGTACTAACAGAAAGGGCTGTGCAGCCCTTCAAAGAAATGCCACCCCACACCATTACTGAACCACTGCCAAACCGGTCATGCTGAAGGATGTTGCAGGCAGCAGATCGCTCTCCATGGCGTCTCCAGACTCTGTCATGTCTGTCATATGTGCTGAGTGTGAACCTGCTTTCATCTGTGAAGAGCACAGGGCGCCAGTGGCGAATTTGGCAATCCTGGTGTTCTGTGGCAAAAGCCAAGCATCCTGCATGGTGTTGGGCTGTGAGCACAACCCCCATCTGTGGAAGTCAGGCACTCAGACCATCCTCATGGAGTCAGTTTCTAACCGTTTGTGCAGACACATGCACATTTGTGGCCTGCTGGAGGTCATTTTGCAGGCCTCTGGCAGTGCTCCTCCTGTTCCTCCTTGCACAAAGGCTGAGGTAGCAGTCCTGCTGCTGGGTTGTTGCCTTCCTATGGCCCCCTTCACAACTCATGGTGTATTGGCCTGTCTCCTGGTAGCGCCTCCAGCCTCTGGACACTAATCTGACAGACACATCAAGCCTTCTTGCTACAGCTCGCATTGATGTGCCATCCTGGATGAGCTGCACTATCTGAGCCACTTGTGTGGGTTGTAGAGTTCGTCTCATGCTACCACAAGTGTGAAAGCACAATCAACATTCAAAAGTGACCAAAACATCAGCCAGAAAGCATTGGTACTGAGATGTGGTCTGTGGTCCCCACCTGCAGGACCACTCGATTATTGAGTGTGTCTTGATAATTGCCAATAATTTCCATCTGTTGTCTATTCCATTTGCACAACAGCATGTGAAACTGATTCTCAAACAGTGTTACAGGGGTTGGACAAAATAATGGAAACACCTAACGTTTTGGCATCATAATCTTCGCACATGTGATAGACATGCAAACCATTACATATGGTAATGTTTGCATATATATATATATATATATATATATATATATATATATATATATATATATATATGTATATATATGTATATATATACAGTACAGACCAAAAGTTTGGACACACCTCATTTAAAGATGTTTCTGTATTTTCTTAACTATGAAAATTGTAAATTCACACTGAAGGCATCAAAACTATGAATTAACACATGTAGAATTATATACTTAACAAAAAAGTGTGAAACAACTGAAATTATGTGTTATATTCTAGGTTCTTCAAAGTAGCCACCTTTTGCTTTGATGACTGCTTTTCACCCTGTTGGCATTCTCTTTATGAGCTTCAAGAGGTAGTCACTGGGTATGGTTTTCACTTCACAGGTGTGCCCTGTCAGGTTTAATAAGTTGGATTTCTTGCCTTATAAATGGGGTTGGGACCATCAGTTGTGTTGTGCAGAAGTCTGGTGGATACATAGCTGATAGTCCTACTGAATAGACTGTTAGAATTTGTATTATGGCAAGAAAAAAGCAGCTAAGTAAAGAAAAACGAGTGGCCATCATTACTTTAAGAAATGAAGGTCAGCCAGTCTGAAAAATTGGGAAAACTTTGAAAGTGTCCCCAAGTGCAGTGGCAAAAACCATCAAGCGCTACAAAGAAACTGGCTCACATGAGGACCGCCCCAGGAAAGGAAAACCAAGAGTCACCTCTGCTTCTGAAGATAAGTTTATCCAAGTCACTAGCCTCAGAAATCGCAGGTTAACAGCAGCTCAGATTAGAGACCAGGTCAATGCCACACAGAGTTCTAGCAGCAGACACATCTGTACAACAACTGTTAAGAGGAGACTTTGTGCAGCAGGCCTTCATGGTAAAATAGCTGCTTGGAAACCACTGCTAAGGACAGGCAACAAGCAGAAGAGACTTGTTTGGGCTAAAGAACACAAGGAATGGACATTAGACCAGTGGAAATCTGTGCTTTGGTCTGATGAGTCCAAATTTGAGATCTTTGGTTCCAACCACCATGTCTTTGTGCGACGCAGAAAAGGTGAATGGATGGACTCTACATGCCTGGTTCCCACCGTGAAGCATGGAGGAGGAGGTGTGATGGTGTGGGGGTGCTTTGCTGGTGACACTGTGGGGGTTTATTCAAAATTGAAGGCATACTGAACCAGCATGGCTACCACAGCATCTTGCAGCGGCATGCTATTCCATCCGGTTTGCGTTTAGTTGGACCATCATTTATTTTTCAACAGGACAATGACCCCAAACACACCTCTAGGCTGTGTAAGGGCTATTTGACCAAGAAGGAGAGTGATGGGGTGCTATGCCAGATGACCTGGTCTCCACAGTCACCAGACCTGAACCCAATCGAGATGGTTTGGGGTGAGCTGGACCGCAGAGTGAAGGCAAAAGGGCCAAGAAGTGCTAAGCATCTCTGGGAACTCCTTCAAGATTGTTGGAAGACCATTCCCGGTGACTACCTCTTGAAGCTCATCAAGAGGATGCCAAGAGTGTGCAAAGCAGTCATCAAGGCAAAAGGTGGCTACTTTGAAGAACCTAGAATATAAGACATATTTTCAGTTATTTCACACTTTTTTGCTAAGTATATAATTCCACATGTGTTAATTCATAGCTTTGATGCCTTCAGTGTGAATGTACAATTTTCATAGTCATGAAAATACAGAAAAATCTTTAAATGAGGTGTGTCCAAACTTTTGGTCTGTACTGTATATGTATATATATACAGAGTGGGCCATTTATATGGATACACCTAAATAAAGTGGGAAAGGTTGGTGGCATCAACTTCATGGGAGGGGGGAAACTTTTCAAGATGGGTGGTGACCATGGCGGCCATTTTGAGGTCGGCCACTTTGGATCCAACTTTATTTTTTTAATGGGAAGAGGGTCATGCGACATACTAAACTTATTGAGAATTTCTCAAGAAAAACAATGGTGTGCTTGGTTTTAATGTAGCTTTATTATTTCATGAGTTATTTACAAGTTTATGACCACTTATAAAATGTGTTCAAAGTGCTGCCCATTGTGTTCGATTGTCAATGCAACCCTCTTCTCCCACTCTTGACACACTGATAGCAACACCTCAGAAGAAATGCTAACCCAGGCTTCCAGTATCCAATGTTTCACATGCTGCACATCGCTTTATCTTCACAGCATAGACAATTGTCTTCAGATGACCCCAAAGATAAAAGTCTAAGGGGGTCAGATCGGGAGACCTTGGTGGCCATTCAACTGGCCCACGATGACCAATCCACTTTCCAGGAAACTGTTCATGTATGAATGCTTGGACCTGACACCCATAATTGATGGTATGGCGTGGTATATGGGGTACAAAGATAGTGGGGCCATTCTTCATCAATGGAAACCTCAATGCCACTGGATATCTGAAATTGCTACATAATGATGTGTTGACCTCTTTATGCACTGAAGATGGCACGTTCCCTGAGATTTTCCAGAAAGATGGTGCAGCACCACATTATAAGTGTCAGGTCCGAGCATTCCTACAAGGAATCTGACCCCCTCAATAAGTTTGATGTGTCACATGACCCTCTTCCCATTGGAAAAAATAAAGTTGGATCCAAAATGGCCGACTTCAAAATGGGAGACATGGTCACCACCCATCTTGAAAAGTTTTCCCCCTCTCATATACTAATGTGCCACAAACAGGAAGTTGATATCACTAACAATTCCCAATTTATTTAGATGTATCCATATAAATGGCCCACCCTGTATATATATGTGTGTGTTTTGAAGAATAATTCATTTTAAAACGATGTGTAAATGACAGAGAACTGCTGTATGTAAAAGCTTATGTTAAAATCGCATTGCATACGGCTGTCATATGGATGTTGTATTTTAATATCGCATTATACTCGCATGACACTCGCATAGCACTCGTTCGTTTTTTCGGTCCGGAAATCTGACCGTTTCTTTTCTCACATATGGGTATGAGCCCTAAGAGAGGTATTCACATTCATATGTAGGGACCCAACAATTTTGAGACCACCTTGACGTTGGCTGATGGGCAAGCATGAATTGGCCAAATTATGTGCTAAGCGTCTCATTTTTTTCCCTAGTATTCAGAAGCAGTATTGCTATTCATATTTCAAATATTTCACATTGACATGCTTTAGCACAATAGAGCGCAACTTTTTTGTATATTGCTATAATACTGCTCATAAGTACAAGAATATAACTACTATTAAAATGCCCCTAAGTACAAGAATATAACTACTATAATACTGCCCCTATGTACAAGAATATAACTTCTATTATACTGCCCCTATGTACAAGAATGTAACTACTATAATACTGCTCCCTATATACAATAATATAATGACTATAATACTGCTCCTATGTACAAGAATATAATTACTATAATACTGCCTCCTATGTACAAGAATATAACTACTATAATACTGCCCTTATGTACAAGAATATAACTACTATAATATTGCCCCTATGTACAAGAATATAACTAGTATAATACTGTCCCTACGTACAAGAATATAACTAGTACAATACTGTCCCTATGTACTGTACAAGACTATAACTACTAAAATACTGCTCCTATGTACAAGAATATAACTACTATAATACTGCTCACTATGTACAAGAATATAGCTACTATAATACTGCTCCTATGTACAAGAATATAACTACTATAATACTGCTCCTATGTACAAAAATATAACTACTATAATACTGCTCCTATGTACAAGAATATAACTACTATAATACTGCTCCTATGTACAAGAATATAACTACTATAATATTGCCCCTATATAACTAGTATAATACTGTCCCTATGTACAAGAATATAACTACTATAATACTGTCCCTATATACAAGAATATAGCTAGTATAATACTGTCCCTATGTACAAGAATATAACTACTATAATATTGCCCCTATGTACAAGACTATAACTACTATAATACTGCTCCTATGTACAAGAATATAACTACTATTATACTGCTCCCTAGGTACAAGAATATAACTACTATAATATTGCCCCTATGTACAAGACAATAACTACTATAATACTGTCCCTATGTACAAGAATATAACTACTATAATACTGCTCCCTATGTACAGGAATATAACTACTATAATACTGCCCTTATGTACAAGAATATAACTACTATAATACTGTCCCTATGTACAAGAATATAACTACTATAATACTGCCCCTATGTACAAGAACATAACTACCATAATACTGTCCCTATGTACAAGAATATAATTACTATAATACTGCCCCCTATGTATAGGAATGTAACTACTATAATACTGCCCCTATGTACAAGAATATAACTACTATAATATTGCCCCTATGTACAAGACTATAACTACTATAATACTGCTCCTATGTACAAGAATATAACTACTATTACACTGCCCCCTAGGTACAAGAATATAACTACTATAATATTGCCCCTATGTACAAGACAATAACTACTATAATACTGCTCCTATGTACAAGAATATAGCTACTATAATACTGCTCCTATGTACAAGAATATAACTAGTATAATACTGTCCCTATGTACAAGAATATAACTACTATAATATTGCCCTTATGTACAAGACTATAACTACTATAATACTGCTCCTATGTACAAGAATATATCTACTATTATACTGTCCCCTATGTGCAAGACTATAACTACTATAATACTGCTCTCCTATGTACAAGAATATAACTACTATAATACTGTCCCTATGCACAAGAATATAACTACTATAATACTGCCCCCTATGTACAAGAATATAACTACTATATTACTGCTCCTATGTACAAGAATATAACTAATATAATACTGCTCCTATGTACAAGAATATAACTACTATTATACTGCTCCTATGTACAAGAATATAACTACTATAATACTGCCCCCTATGTACAAGAATATAACTGCTATAATACTGCTCCTATGTACAAGAATATAACTACTATAATACTGCCCCTATGTACAAGAATATAACTACTATAACACTGCTCCTATGTACAAGAATATAACTACTATAATACTGCCCCTATGTACAAGAATATAACTACTATAATACTGTCCCTATGTACAAGAATATAACTACTATAAAACTGCTCCTATGTACAAGAATAAAGCTACTATAAAACTGCTCCTACGTACAGGAGATTTGTGGCGCAGTATTTTCCTAGTAGCTGACACCAAGCAAACATCCTGAAATAGCTGAAGGACTGCACAATGTTGGGGAGATGGTTGCAGTGATCTGTGCTCACGTCTTTTCTCAGGGCCGCCATCCTGCAGTTTTCCTGACTGAGGACAGTCTGAATATTCCCTATAACATGTCTCGCCGCTGTAGGTTATTTGCTCTCACAGATGAATAGATCTTTTTACCAGGACATGAGGCCTTGGATGACTTGTGGATTTATTGTCTACCTTGCAACTCTGGGAGAGGATAAGCGGTAGTTGCTAATTACATTCCATCCTATGTAACATTTCTCAGGGATTTTAAGAGTTAACTACTTGGATGAAAAAAAGTGATCTGACGCACCCCCTGATATTACACCCACCTGTTGAGAACTCCCCGATTCTCAGTGTCGGCCCTGCCCTTACCACTCTATTATACAGGAAAGACAGGTTATCTGCTGACTGCAGCTTTCAGATGAAGAGCGCCGCCTAGAGGCGCATGGCCACAAGTAGAGAGGGCAAATGCGGTCTGCTTCCCATGGAGATATAGGGATTTTTTTGTGGAGGGGCTGGGGCGGCTCAAGTGTTGTGAATAGGGGTACTTTATTGATTTTAAAGGGAATCTGTCACCCACCAGCATCAGGGGCTTATCTACAGCATTCTGTAATGCTGTAGATAAGCCCCCGATGTATCCTGAAAGATGAGAAAAAGAGGTTAGATTATACTCACCCCGGGGCGGTCCGGTCCGGTCCTGGTCCGAAGGGCGTCGCGGCCCGACGCCTCCTATCTTCATCAGATGACGTCCTTTTCTTGTCTTCACGTTGTAGCTCTTGCGCAGGCGTACTTTGTCTGCCCTGTTGAGGGCAGTGTAAAGTACTGCAGTGCGCTGGCGCTGCGCCTGCACCGGAGCCGCGGCCGGAAGACAAGAAGAGGACATCATCGTATGAAGATAGGAGGCCCCGGACCGGACCACGACGCCCATCGGACCGGACCGCTCACCCAGGTGAGAATAATCTAACCTCTTTTTCTCATCTTTCAGGATACATCGGGGGCTTATCTACAGCATTACAGAATGCTGTAGATAAGCCCCTGATGCTGGTGGGCTTACCTCACCTTCCATTTTGGGGGTGACAGGTTCCCTTTAAAGTTTGGGCAAAAAAAAGTTTTTCTATACTTAGTGCAGCTGCTGATCCCAGGGGTCCCAGGACATTATAGGTGGGTCCTCTGCTTTTCACGTAGTCACCTATTCATTTGAATGGAGACCTGGATATAATTAATGGGGTACTTGAAGTCTAGAAGTTTGGACTATTTCTTTAAATTACACCTGTCATTTTACCCAAAACCAAGGCAGAGTCATGACCTGGGGTCCACATCACCTACAAGATAAGACTGCTTTCGGTGCAGATACCACTCTAATATATGCCAAACTGTCCTGATTCTCCTGCTTTGTCACTTACCCTTCACTCTTTTTGAAAAGGTGTTTTTTTTCTTCTTTGGGAATCTGTCAGTACAATAGGTGCTGGACTCACTTTCCCTCAATTTCCAGCATGAATTCAAAATAGACCCACCCCACTTCCTATAGAGAGACATGGACACGCCTCTACTTCCTTTAGAGACTATAGTCACACCTTCACATCCTTTAGGGAAACCTGGACATGCCTCCACTTATTGTAGAGATACATAGACCCTCCCCCACTTCCTGTAGAGCCAAAGACACACCTTCACTTACTGTAGAGAGACATAGACCCACCCCCAGTTCCTCTAGAGATATGGACATGCCCCCACTTCTCCAAGCGATATGGACATGCCACCACTTCCTGTAGTGATATAGACCCACCCCAACTTCCTATAGAGAGACAAAGACATGCCTCCACTTCCTGTAAAGATATAGACATGCCTCTACATCCTGTAGAGCTATATAGACAAGCTTCCAATTCCTGTAGAAAGATATGCAGATGCTTCCACTTCCTGTAGAGATACATAGAAAAGCTCCCACTTCCTGTAAGGAGAAATAGATTCTTCCCCACTTTCTGTAGAGACAAAGACCCAACCCCACCTCTTCCTGTAGAGATAAAGACTCTCCCTCACTTCTTTTAGCGAAACAAAGACTTGCGCCCACTTCCCATAGAGACATAGACCCGCCCCCACTTCCTATAGAGACATAGACCCACCCAAACTTCCCATAAAGCCAAAAACCTGTCCACACTTCCTGTAGAAACAAAGATCCTCCCCCCCATTCTGTGGCAATGCATAGACCCACCCACACTTCCTGTAGAGACAAAGACCTGCTGCCACTTCCTGTGCTGATGCATAGGCCTGCCTCCACTTCCAGCAGAGACAAAGAGCCAAAATCCTTTTCCTGTATTGATACATAAATCCGCACCGACTTCCTGTAGAGAAACAAAGATCCGCCCCCAATTCCTGTAGCGATGCATAGACCCGTCACCATTTCCTGTAGAAAGACAAAGACCCACCCTCACTTCCTGTAGAGACAAATACCCTCACCCACTTCCTGTGGCGATGCATAGACCTGCCCCCAATTCCTGTAACGATTCATAGACCCGCCCCACTTCATGTAGAGACACAGACCCGCCATTACTTCCTGTAGAGACAAATACCCTCCCCTACTTCCTGTGGTGATGCATAGACCCACCTGCACTTCCTGTAGAGAGACAAAGACCCACGCTCACTTCCTGTAGAGACAAATGCCCTCCCCCACTTCCTGTGGCGATGCATAGACCCACCCCTACTTCCTGTAGGGACAAATACCTTCCCCCACTTCCTATGGCGATGCATAGACCCACCCCTACTTCCTGTAGGGACAAATACCCTCCCCCACTTCCTGTGGTGATGCATAGACCCACTCCTACTTCCTGTAGGGACAAATACCCTCCCCCACTTCCTGTGGCGATGCATAGACCCGCCCCTACTTCCTGTAGGGTCAAATACCCTCCCCCACTTCCTGTGGTGATGCATAGACTTGCCCCTACTTCCTGTAGGGACAAATACCCTCCCCCACTTCCTGTGATGATGCATAGACCCGCCTGTACTTCCTGTAGGGACAAATACCCTCCCCCACTTCCTGTGATGATGCATAGACCTGCCCCTACTTCCTGTAGGGACAAATACCCTTCCCCACTTCCTGTGGTGATGCATAGACCCGCCTGTACTTCCTGTAGGGACAAATACCCTCCCCCACTTCCTGTGGTGATGCATAGACCTGCCCTTACTTCCTGTAGGGACAAATGCCCTCCCCCACTTCCTGTGGCAATGCATAGACCTGCCCCTACTTCCTGTAGGGACAAATACCCTTCCCCACTTCCTGTGGCGATGCATGGACCCGCCCCTACTTCCTGTAGGGACAAATACACTTCCCCACTTCCTGTGGCGATGCATAGACCCGCCCCTACTTCCTGTAGGGACAAATACCCTTCCCCATTTCCTGTGGCAATGCATAGACCCCCCTACTTCCTGTAGGGACAAATGCCCTCCCCCACTTCCTGTGGCAATGCATAGACCCACCCCTACTTCCTGTAGGGACAAATACCCTCCCCCACTTCCTGTGGCGATGCATAGACCAGCCCCTACTTCTTGTAGGGACAAATACCCTCCCCCACTACCTATGGCGATGCATAGACCCGACCCTACTTCCTGTAGGGACAAATACCCTCCCCCACTTCCTGTGGCGATGCATAGACCCACCCCTACTTCCTGTAGAGAGACAAAGACCCTCCCCACCTCCTGTTATCCATCTCGGCTGATATTGACGGATTACACTTGACCTGTGGACACAGTTACACAGAAGGGAAACATATTTCTTGGCTCTGATTTTCCTGAATTAATTAGTTATTTTAGGTAAAAAAATGATTTAGCAAATTTATAGGGCATCATGAACCCAAGATTAGAGTGCCCATTTAAAGCCTGAGCCTTCCCTAATAGGCCCCGTTCTGCCTTACAGCATCGTCCTGCCCCACTTTCTACAGTCACCTTCTTGTGATGTTTGGCTCCTAGGGTGCACTGTTTGTGGTCTTACATCCACGTCTATGCAGCATGACTGTTCAGAGGTGGAGACCTCGTCCTGGAAATGCTCACATAGACCCCCCCTTATAAAAAAGCAGCAGCAGCCTCCAAAAAATGTGCCACTTATCAGATAACTACAGAAAATGATGACACTTCTCCGCCAGTGCCTGGAGATAAGCAACTGCAAACAAACGGAAACCTGCTTTCATCTGCCCCCTAGAGGCACAAACCTGCATCACACATCCATAAATGTGACCCAGTTACTGGGTAAAAGGAGACAGGCGGGTGATTGATAGGGTTGTTCTCCTACAATGTGACTGCTGTGCACGATGGAAACATAGTAGCATTGTTCAGCCCAAAAGTGTTCACACTAATTATAAATTAAAGGGGTGCACTATTCAGAAAACCTCACCTAAGGCGTTGTTACGTTACAGGATACGGCATCCCAAGTATCCCGATATTACATTTATTGCCACCTTTTCTTCTTTGCAGTTCAAAATGCAATAAACCTATAGAGTGCTATGTAATGTGTCCCCCTTGCTTTATACTGCAGCTTTGCTTATTCATATTTTCATAGTAAAAGGAGCGGAATGCTAGACCTATGTTTCCCTGCTGCTGTTATCTGCCTGTGTATGGCACCCTCAGGGTAATCAGATAATGCCCTGGCCTCCCTCCCATGTCTTCCTCTGCATGCCTTCTGTCTGAAATCTGACTCCTGCTGCAGCAGATGGGTCCTCCATGCTGTGTCAGCCTCTTATTCGGCCACTCCTTCCTGCTGACAGTCTCCTTCCATCTCATCTTCCCACCTGTTGCCTTTTGTGGCACTGTAATGCTCCCCGGGGCTAGTGATACGTGCGACTATGGGTCCCAGAGGGCCGGCAACTTCCTAATATACCATTTGTAATATCTCTGCTTGCTGTCAGTGAATTTTTCTTTTACTGACACCCAAAGGCAAGAAACCTTTATGTTTCTCATAGCAGAAGTGTTGTCACTTTGTATCCGGTCTGGATGAGAAGTAGTGCAATCTGGGCCATTTTTATTGTCAAGACCCTGAAAAAAATCTGAGAAACCCCTGTAAAATCAATGGTGGGCTCCATGGAGATCTCTTTGTATCGGTAAGCCTGCACTGATAGGCCATGGTCACACGTTCAGTATTTGGTCAGTATTTTACCTCAGTATTTGGTCAGTATTTTACCTCAGTATTTGGTCAGCATTTTACCTCAGTATTTGGTCAGTATTTTACCTCAGTATTTGGTCAGTATTTTACCTCAGTATTTGTAAGCCAAAACCAGGAGTGGGTGATAAATACAGAAGTGGTGCATATGTTTCTATTGGACTTTTCCTCTAATTGTTCCACTCCTGGTTTTGGCTCACAAATACTGAGGTAAAATACTGACCAAATACTGACCGTGTCATGGGCGGACATACCGCCTGTTCAACCTGTGCAGCTGCACAGGGGCCCGGAGGCTCCAGGGGGCCCCTGCAGGCAGGGCCGGCGTTAGGGGCAGGCAGCTGCCTAGGTCCTCGCTCTCCCCAGGGCCCCCAGCTAGTGGCACATCATGCAGCTGCTATGGGGCCCCTGTGAGGCAGGGGGCCCGCCTGCCGCCAGCACCGACTCCCCCGCCGCATTTAACTATACCGGCGTCTGCCGGTACAGTTCAAAGCAATGATGGAGGAGAGAGCGTCAGCTGACGCTCCCTCTCTCATCATTCCCCGCTCTGCCTCTGACAGACACTGCCGCGCACTCACTGTGTGCCGGCAGGAGCAGGAACTGGAAGCAGTGTGGGCACGAGGAGAGGTGAGGAGTGTGCTGTGTTGTTTTTTTTTTACTCTATAACAGTGAGTACTGGACTGTGGGCCCATTCTGGGGGGAGAGCTGCGCTGTATACTATGAGGCAGTGTGCTGTATACCATGAGGCTGCGCTGTATACTATGAGGCAGTGCTGTATACCATGAGGCTGCACTGTATACTATGAGGCTGCGCTGTATACTATGCTGGCAGTTCTGTATACAATGAGGCTGCGCTGTATACTATGAGGCTCTTCTGTATACTATGCGGGCAGTGCTGTATACTATGCGGGCTGTGTTGTATACTAAGGTGGGTACATTATACGTTATCTTCTATGGGGGAGGCTGTGTTATATACTATGGGGGGTGCATTATATTCTATGGGGAAGGCTGTTTTATATACTATGGGTGGCTGCATTATATTCTATGGGGGCTACATTATATTCTATGGGGAGGTGGGCTGTATTATATTCTATGGGGGCTGTATTAGATTTTATGAGGGAGGATTGCATCATACTCTTTGATGGGGCTACATTATATTCTATGGGGAGGTGGGCTGTATTATATTCTATGAGGGGTGATTGCATCATACTTTATGGGGGGGCTACATTATACTATATGAGGGTGGCTGCATTACATTCCATGGGGGTTACATCATACTCTGTGGGGTGGCTGCATTATGCTCTATGGGGTGGCTGCACTATACTATATGTGGGCTGCATTATACTGTATCAAGAACTATGGGGAATACATTATACTATATGAAGAACTATGGGGTGCATTATACTGTGGGAAGTGATTTATAGGACTGAGGACTGAGGAGTGTATTATACTATATGGAGGATTATGCGGTGTGTATTTTACAATATGGAGGACTGTGGTGCACATTATAATATATTGAGGACTATGAGGTGTATTATACTAAACAAGTAAAATGCTGCCTATTCATCCATTGATTGGATTGGTTATGCCGGAACAGAAATCATTGTTCTCAGCAGCACATCGCCGTTGTAAACTGTAGGTGTCCTGCTGGTAACATGATACTGTATGGTGATCTATTAGTGATTGTTCTGTTCCCATCATTCTTTCTCTTAAATGGTGTAAAGAGGCCGGGAAACAAGCGTTGAACAACTTCAGTATTGTCGATCACATTCCTATAGTGGCCTGAACTCAGCGCTTGTAAATACAACAGAAATGCTTCTGTGTGATGTGCAATATGTTAGGATTTGAGGCCCCATTTTAAACTTTGCCTAGGGCCCCATTTTGCCTACAACCATCCCTGCCTGCAGGGTCGCTAATAATGAGGGCAATCTGGCCAGTTTATCCGTCTCCGGGGGGGCCCTGGCCAGATTGCCATCATGGGATTGCAGCTCCGCTGCCTGCAAGAGAAAAAGGCAGCGGAGCTGCAGGGAATGGATCCATCCTGCTTCCTGCCACACAGCAGCGGCTGAATGACATCATCATTTAGCGCCACGGCTGTGTGAGACAGGAAGCTGCCAGCGATGGTGCGGCTTCAGGATACTGTGCGAGCAGAGGTGAGGTGTGTGTGTGTGCAGAGAGGTGAATGGTGCTGTGTGTGTGTGTGTAGGTGGAGGAGAGGGCAATGATGGGGCCGAAGGCAATGATTGGGTTGATGGAGAGGGCAATGATAGGGGTGGTGGGGCAGGAGGAAATGATGGTGGCAGTGGAAAGGACAATGATGGGGGTGGTGGGGAGGAGGCATTGATGGAGGTGGTGGAATGGGCAATGATATGGGGTGGTGGGGGAGAAAGCAATAATGGAGGTGGTGAAGAGGTCAATCATGGGGGGTGGGGGAGAGGGCAATAATGGGATGCGGGGGATTTATAATGGGTTTAAGAACAGGGGGAGGTGGAGGAAGACATTTTTATCGATTATTATGTCTAACACAGTCCCTTAGTATAAAGTGTACTCACTTATGTATAGCACAGTCCCTTAGCTTTGTCGCCTTAAAAGGAGGGGGGCCCAGGCACATTTCCTGCACAGGGGCCCCAAGCAGTCTGTGTCCGCCCCTGGACCGTGTGATCGTGGCCATGCACTGTAACAAACCTTCAGGCCAGGAGAGAGATTCAGGATAGATCTGACCAGATACAATTGTAGTCACCCCTCCCGCTGGGAGACCGATTAGGTCTGGGCATTGTGTTGCCTCACTGACAGCAAGCAGAGATTTTGAAAACAGATCTCATTGAAACACACAGGGCTCGTTATCTGGCGTAAAACTGCTTGAAATGTTGCAAAATTTGGGGGCAACTTATATTTTTGACACCATTCCTGGCTGACTTTTTGAAAAGGCCAAGAGCGCCCGACAAATTAATTATAATATACGCCCCAAACATGGTGTGAATTAGGACAGAAACAGAGGCGGTTTGGACACATTTTACTCGAGGAAAAAGTTGCGTTTTTGCTGCGCTTTTTTCTGTAGGCAAAACCTGCTCTCTTGGCAGTAAAGAAGCTGCTTCAAAAAAATGCATTTTTTTCTGTGGGGTAAGTTCACACGAGGCGTTTTTTTTAGCGTTTTTTATGATTTTTTTTAATGCAAATTTTCAACCCCATTTTACAGTACCAGCTATGTCTATGATATGTCGGAAATCTCCTGCACACCTTGTTTGTTTTGTCATCAGGATTTTGGGCTTTGCATGTTTTTTTTTTTGAACAATGGAGCATGTCACTTCTTTCATGTTTTTTTCCCCCCTTGATATGAATGGGTGGTGAAAAAATGCTGAAAATCCACAGCAAAAATGCAGTTATCAAGTTTTGCTGCGTTTTTGTGCGCTAAAACCTGATATTGTAGAATAGGAAAAATCTAGCATGCTAAAAACACATCAAAAAACGCAAGAAAAAAACAAGCAAAACCTGCTTTTTCTACTTTCCTTCTAAGAGAAAAAACAAACACGCAGGGAAAAGCGCCTAGTGTGAATTTACCCTAAGTAGTGACATGCTGCAAGGAAAAAAACCATGCGTGTGCGTGAGATTTCTGAAATCTCATAGCTTTTGCTGGTACTGTAAGGTTATGGTCACATGTTGTATTTTTGGAAGAAGTTTCCAGCACCTATATCCCCCCCTGATGTGGCCCTTATGTTTCCATTCACTGACACCAGGCAGATATCATTAGATGTGACTGGATGAAGTGCAAACCATGAACATCTTGACACTCCTGGTTTATGAATGAAATGAAAACTGCAGTGAAGACTGATCAGAATGGTAGGAGAGGAGGTAAGAATGATCATATTCACTGACAGCAAGCATAGACCTTTTAAAGTAATGTATATTAAATGACAGACACATATTTGGTCATCCTGAGCTTTCTGGTTCATTAAGAAGTACTGCAGTAAAGACTGACACTCAGGAAGATTAGTGGGGGAGGGATAAGACTCATATTCACTAACAGCAAACAGAGATCTTGAAAAAAGAAATGCAATTAAAAAGACCTAAAATGTTGTTCATCCAGGGCCACATGGTTCATGAATGAAATGAAAGTGCAGTAAGAACTGACAAATATGTATATACACGTGATGCTATTCACTGACAGCAGTCAGAGATCCTGTACCTGGTCCTAGCTTGAAACAAAAAGTAGTGACTATTAAAAGTGTCTATCTTTGTTCATCCTGGGCCTCCTGGTTCACCAGGGTGTTACTCCACGGCGTCTCCCGCACTCGTGGTGCAGCAGATAAGAGCGCAGAACCATTTGCGGAATGCGCTGTAACGTTTCAGTGTCACCAGAGGCCAGCGCTTATTTCCCATTATCCGCCCCATTACAGCTGGAGTGCGGAGCTCGGGATCATTAGAAAAGTCGCCTTCGCCATCGCGAGCAGCCTTTGTCACTATACTAAAAAAAGCCATCGCGCCTCGCCGTTTCCATGGTTACCAGCGCCGCTTCCTGCCATTTCTTCGCAAGATTAAATAACAGGCAATTAAGGCGCGGATCAATTTAGACGGCTCCCTGGACGCGATTTTGGATATTTTTATCTGGAATTCCTTGGAGTCAATGAGAGACGCAACCCCAAATTTAAAGGGAACCTGTGGTGGTCTGATCTGCTGGCGGGATGTTAGAGCGGGAGCAGACAATCACACGATGTACGTTACTACTAAATCCCTAGTGTGTGAACGAATAGGAGTCCAGTGGGCGGTCCTACTCAGTGATTGACAGTCTTACCTGAATGACTGAGCATGCAGAGATCACTGAGTAGGACCGCCCACTGGACTCATGAATAAAATACAAGTTATACTGAATGTTTTCCAACAATCCTCAATAAAATTCTGCTCAGTGTCTTTTCTGTACCCTGCTGTCCATTGATCACACGTATGTACAACATGACAGGATCCCTTTAAGGTGTAAATACTTCCCAATTACACCCCATACCACCTTAACAATAAGACCAATCTCTGTCATCTTATGTTCCAGTATTTGTATTCTAAAGTAAATGCCCAAACCCACGGGAAGTAGCATGGGACCCACCTACAGTCTCCAGAGTCTATCCATCCCCCATACTTTACACTGCAGCCAGGGCATAATGATCGCGGTCGCAGAGGGTGACACTGCAGGAGGGGGGCTCGCCGACCCATATTTCAGCTGGATGTGCATCTGGGGATGCACATTCAGCTAAAATTCATTTAAAAAAAAATCATTGTGGCGCAGAAACCTGCCAGGTCCCTTCACTACAATACATGCCGCTGGACAATCAGAGGCTGGCAGATGATGTTGGCTTACAAATCACTGGCGGTACATGACAGTGACATGATACGCTGTCCGTCACTTGCATGCTGAAGTCAGCTGCCGGCTTCTGCACCAGCTACAGAAGAGGACGACACGCGACATGGGAGCCGAGAAAGGCGAGTTGAAGAATTTAATTTTTTAATGCACTAAATAAAAGCAGCAGAACAGGGGACATATATACCAGGATGGGGGACATATATACCAGGACGGGGGACATATATACCAGGACGGGGGACATATATACCAGGACGAGGGACATATATACCAGGACGGGGGACATATATACCAGGATGGGGCAAATGTATACCAGGATGGGGGACACCAGGACGGGAGACATATATACCAAGACGGGAGACATATATACCAGGACGGGGGACATATATGGAGCGCCCCCAAGGGCAGCGGGGTACTCAGTACCGGGTCCTTCGGTTCACAGGGGGGATGTCACGGTGGCTGACCCGGTCCGTGGCCCTTGGGATGTCCGTGTAAAAGGGGAAAGGTCTTTAAAGGGATAAAGTTTGTGTTCGTGATGCCACCTGTGCTATTCGGTCAGGTTGACCGACGCTGCTTTAAGGGGGTCCACTGGGGTGATGTTATGGCAGCTAGATGGTATACCTTCCCACAGGTGAAGTATGTCCCCAGGGCTTCCCAGTGTGTAGATGGTGGATGGTGAGAGGCGCAGAGAAGAACGAGGACACAAGATTGCAGTCTCTTTACCTTTACTGAAGGCTTCGGCATCCACAGTCCAGGGTACCAGACCACAGGGCACACAGAGTCTGGCCGGTTTGGAGGCAAATCCAGAGTCCCCTGGTCCAGGTAGAAATCAGTAGCCTTCCTCTAGCGCCGTGGTGTTGTAGTACCTTACTGCTGAGCTTCTCATAAGGTCCTCACAGATGTTGTAGATGTTATGTCTCTCTCTCTCTCTCTGTCCCCCAGATGGATAGGACAAAACCCGTATGACTGGTGGCTTGAGGCTGTTTGTAGGGACTCTAGCACGCCCCGGCCTCTGAGGGGTGCCACCGTGCCTCCTGGGTGTAGACAGGTAACTTGCAATTAGCTGTCCTGCCGATCTCCGAAGTAAAGCGTAGAGATCCTTACTCCCTCGGTATTCCAGCTACCGGATTTCTGCGCCTCAGAAGGAGGCAGCCTGCTCCTGGCTGATCTCCCTCTGATATCCTCTCCTTTGCTTTGCTTTCCTTCACGCTTGCTGCAATATGTTCTGCTTTCTATCCGTCTGTTTCCTAGGAGCTGCAGCACTTCACGCCACAGGGCTCCTCGGCTTCCTTTCCCTCTGTCTTTCTGACAGGAATTGACCCCTTTCCCTCCAGAGCAGGATGTTCTTATAGGGGAGTTCACCTTAAACAGGCTTAGAGCTGGTCTGGAGTGTGAACATGTTGCATGCATTGTGTTACCTGACAAAGTTCTCCTTCATTGCCTCCAAACTTAGCATCACTCTCCCCGAGAGGAAAGCAATACCACTGCGATGACCAGGACCCTGGGGCGCCGCATATATACCAGGACGGGAGACTTATATACCAGGATGGGAGACATATATACCAGGATGGGAGACATATATATCAGAATGAGGGATATATATACCAGGATGGGAGACATATATACCAGGACGAGAGACATATATACCAGGATGGGAGACATATATATCAGAATGAGGGATATACGGTATATTCCAGGATGGGAGACATATATACCAGGACGTGGGACACATATACCAGGACGGGAGACATATATACCAGGATGGGAGACATATATACCAGGACGGGAGACATATATACCAGGATGGGAAACATATATACCAGGATGGGAGACCTATATACCAGAATGAGGGATATATATACCAGGACGGGAGACATATATACCAGGACGGGGGACATATATACCAGGATGTGAGACCTATATACCAGGACTGGGGACATATATACCAGGATGGGGGACATATATACCAGGATGGGAGACATATATACCAGGATGGGAGACATATATACCAGGATGGGAGACATATATACCAGAATGAGGGATATATATATATACCAGGATGGGAGACATATACCAGAATGAGGGATATATATATATACCAGGATGGGAGGCATATATACCAGGACAGGAGACATATATACCAGAATGAGGGATATATATACCAGGATGGGAGGCATATATAGCAGGATGGGAGGCATATATACCAGGATAGGAGACATGTATACCAGAATGAGAGATATATATACCAGGATGGGAGACATATAAACCAGGATGGGAGACATATAAACCAGAATGGGCACATATATACCAGGATGGGAGACATATATACCAGGATGGGATACATATATACCAGGACGGGATACATATATACCAGAATGAAGGATATATACCAGGATGGGAGACATATAAACCAGGATGGGAGACATATATACCAGGATGGGAGACATATATACCAGAATGAGAGATATATATACCAGGATGGGAGACATATATACCAGAATGAGGGATATATATACCAGGATGGGAGGCATATATACCAGGATGGGAGGCATATATACCAGGATGTGAGGCATATATACCAGGATGGGAGACATATATACCAGAACGAGAGATATATATACTAGGATGGGAGACATATAAACCAGGATGGGCACATATATACCAGGATGGGAGACATATATACCAGAATGAGGGATATATATACCAGGATGGGAGGCATATATACCAGGATGGGAGGCATATATACCAGGATGTGAGGCATATATACCAGGATGGGAGACATATATACCAGAACGAGAGATATATATACTAGGATGGGAGACATATAAACCAGGATGGGAGACATATAAACCAGGATGGGCACATATATACCAGGATGGGAGACATATATACCAGAATGAGGGATATATATACCAGAATGGGGGACATATAAACCAGGATGGGGGACATATAAACCAGGATGGGGGACATATAAACCAGGATGGGGGACATATAAACCAGGTTGGGGGACATATAAACCAGGATGGGCACATATATACCAGGATAGGGGACACATATACCAGTATAGGGCACACATACAGGTGCTTCTCACAAAATTAGAATATCATCAAAAAGTTAATTTATTTCAGTTTTTCAATACAAAAAGTGAAACTCATAAATTAGACAGAGTCATTGCAAACAGAGTGATCTATTTCACGTGTTTATTTCTGTTAATGTTTACCCAATGGCTGCAATGAAGCAAAGAGTGAAAAACTTAAAGGGGTCTGAATACTTTCCGTACCCACTGTATATACCAGGATGGGGAATATAAATCAGGATAGGGGGACATATTTACCAGTTATGCTCAAAAGTTTACATACCCCAGCAGAATTTTTGCTTTCTTGACCTTTTTTCAGAGAATATGAATGAATGAATGGGTGAAGCCATTTATTGTCAAACTACTGTGTTTTCTCTTTTTAAATCATAATGACAACCCAAAACATCCAAATGACCCTGAAATAGCTGCTAGGAAACCACTGCTGTTGTGAATTTGGATTCTGGGCTCCCCCGGTGGCTACTGGTGGAATTGAACTTGTGACATCATCTTCCCTGTTCACCTGTTCTGATTAGATCTGGGTGTCGCTATATAACCTGGCTTCTCTGTTAGATGCTTGCCGGTCAACAATGTTATCAGAAGCCTCTCTGTGCTTGTTCCTGCTCCCAGACATCTACTAGATAAGTTGGACATTCGTCCATGTTTTGTTTTTGTATTTTGGTTCCAGTTCACAGCTGCAGTTTCGTTACTGTGTCTGGAAAGCTCTTGTTGATCAGGAATTGCCACTCTGGTATTATGAGTTAATGCCAGAGTCCTAAAGTAATTTCTGGATGTGTTTTGTTAGGGTTTTCTACTGACCATGAAAGTATGCTTTCTGTCTTCTGCTATCTAGAAAGCGGACCTCAAATTTGCTAAAACTATTTTCCTGCTGCGTTTGTTGTTTCATCTCATATCACCGCCAATATATGTGGGGGGCTTCTGTCTCCTTTTTGGGCATTTCTCTAGAGGTGAGTCAGGTCTTATATTTCCCTCTGCTAGCATTATTTAGTTCTCCGGCCGGCGCTGGGCATATAGGGATAAAAAGTAGGACATGCTACCTGGCTACTTCTAGATTATGCGGTAGGTTTAGTTCATGGTCAGTACAGTTACATCTTCCAAGAGCTTGTTCCTATAGAGGCTTATGCTAGTTCTCTGGCCATGGAGATCATGACAGTTTGACCGGCCCACTAAAGGGTTAAAATCCTTGGCTGAGAAAGGAGAGAAATAAGAAGTCTGCTGAAAATTTTTTTTTTTTTTTTTTTTTCTCTAGTAGTTAGTGTGCTCTTAATTGGATCACTTGCCAGTCTGTCTATGCTGCAGTCTTTCTTTTTTTTCTCTCTCCTTCTAATCTTTGAATGGCTCTATGTTCACCTGTCTATAATGGATCTACAGAGTGTAACTGCAGGTTTGAATAATCTCGCCACGAAAGTACAAAGTTTGCAAGATTTTGTTGTTCATGCTCCGGTATCAGAGCCGAGAATTCCTTTGCCGGAATTCTTCTCAGGGAATAGATCTAGCTTTCAGAATTTTAGAAATAATTGTAAGTTATTTTTGTCCCTGAAATCTCGTTCTGCTGGAGACCCTGCACAGCAGGTTGGGATTGTAATTTCCTTGCTCCGCGGCGACCCTCAAGATTGGGCTTTTGCATTGGCACCAGGGGATCCTGCGTTGCGCAATGTGGATGCGTTTTTTCTGGCCTTGGGCTTGCTTTATGAGGAACCTCATTTGGAACTTCAGGCAGAAAAAACTTTGATGTCCCTATCGCAGGGGCAAGATGAAGCTGAAATTTACTGCCAAAGATTCCGTAAATGGTCTGTGCTTACTCAGTGGAATGAGTGTGCCTTGGCGGCTACTTTCAGAGAGGGTCTTTCTGATGCCATTAAGGATGTTATGGTGGGGTTCCCTGTGCCTGCAAGTCTGAATGAGTCCATGACAATGGCCATTCAGATCGATAGGCGTCTGCGGGAGCGCAAACCAGTGCACCATCTGGCGGTGTCCACTGAGAAGACGCCAGAAAACATGCAGTGTGATAGAATTCTGTCCAGAAGCGAGCGGCAGAATTTTAGACGGAAAAATGGGTTGTGTTTCTATTGTGGGGATTCTACTCATGTTATATCAGCATGCTCTAAGCGTACTAAAAAGCTTGATAAATCCGTTCCCATTGGCACTTTACAGTCTAAATTTATTTTGTCTGTGACCCTGATTTGCTCTTTGTCATCTATTACTACGGACGCCTATATCGACTCTGGCGCCGCTTTGAGTCTTATGGATTGGTCCTTTGCCAATCGTTGTGGGTATGATTTAGAGCCTTTGGAGACTCTTATTCCTCTGAAGGGGATTGACTCCACCCCATTGGCTAATAATAAACCACAATACTGGACACAAGTGACTATGTGTATTAATCCGGATCACCAGGAGACTATTCGTTTTCTGGTGTTGTATAATCTACATGATGATTTGGTGCTAGGATTGCCATGGCTGCAGTCTCACAACCCAGTCCTTGACTGGAGAGCTATGTCTGTGTTGAGCTGGGGATGTAAGGGGACTCATGGGGACGTACCTTTGGTGTCCATTTCATCATCTATTCCCTCTGAAATCCCTGAGTTCCTGTCTGATTATCGTGACGTCTTTGAAGAACCCAAGCTGGGTTCGCTACCTCCGCACCGTGAGTGCGATTGTGCTATAGATTTAATTCCGGGTAGTAAATACCCAAAGGGTCGTTTATTTAATCTGTCTGTGCCTGAACATACTGCTATGCGAGAATATATAAAGGAGTCCTTGGAAAAGGGACATATTCGTCCATCGTCATCTCCCTTAGGAGCCGGTTTTTTCTTTGTGTCAAAAAAAGACGGCTCTTTGAGACCATGTATTGATTATCGGCTTTTGAATAAAATCACGGTTAAATATCAATACCCATTGCCGTTGCTGACTGATTTGTTTGCTCGCATAAAGGGGGCCAAGTGGTTCTCTAAGATTGATCTCCGTGGGGCGTATAATTTGGTGCGGATCAGGCAGGGGGATGAGTGGAAAACCGCATTTAATACGCCCGAGGGCCACTTTGAGTATTTGGTGATGCCTTTTGGTCTTTCTAATGCCCCTTCAGTCTTCCAGTCCTTTATGCATGATATTTTCCGCGATTTTTTGGATAAATTTATGATAGTGTATCTGGATGATATTCTGATTTTTTCGGATGATTGGGACTCTCATGTCCGGCAAGTTAAGAGGGTTTTTCAGGTTTTGCGGTCTAATTCTCTGTGTGTCAAGGGTTCTAAGTGCGTTTTTGGGGTTCAGAGAATTTCCTTTTTGGGATATATTTTTTCTCCCTCTTCCATTGAGATGGATCCTGTCAAGGTTCAAGCTATTTGTGATTGGACGCAGCCCTCTTCTCTTAAAAGTCTTCAGAAATTTTTGGGCTTTGCCAACTTTTATCGTCGATTTATTTCTGGTTTTTCGGATGTCGTTAAGCCATTGACCGATTTGACTAGACAGGGTGCTGATGTTGCTAATTGGTCCCCTGATGCTGTGGAGGCCTTTCAGGAGCTTAAGCGCCGTTTTTCTTCTGCCCCTGTGTTGCGTCAGCCTGATGTGACTCTTCCTTTTCAGGTTGAGGTCGACGCTTCTGAGATCGGGGCTGGGGCAGTGTTGTCGCAGAAAAGTTCTGACTGCGCCGTGATGAGGCCTTGTGCCTTCTTTTCCCGTAAATTTTCGCCCGCTGAGCGGAATTATGATGTTGGGAATCGGGAGCTTTTGGCCATGAAGTGGGCGTTTGAGGAGTGGCGCCATTGGCTCGAGGGGGCCAGACATCAGGTGGTGGTATTGACTGACCACAAAAATTTGATCTATCTTGAGACCGCCAGGCGCCTGAATCCTAGACAGGCGCGCTGGTCATTATTTTTCTCTCGGTTTAATTTTGTGGTATCGTACCTACCGGGTTCTAAGAATGTTAAGGCGGATGCCCTTTCTAGGAGTTTTGAGCCTGATTCACCCGGCAACTCTGACCCCACAGGTATTCTTAAGGAGGGAGTTATCTTGTCAGCCGTTTCTCCAGACCTGCGGCGGGCCTTGCAGGAGTTTCAGGCGGATAGACCGGATCGTTGTCCGCCTGATAGGTTGTTTGTTCCTGATGATTGGACCAGTAGAGTCATCTCTGAGGTACATTCTTCTGCATTGGCAGGTCATCCTGGAATTTTTGGTACCAGGGATTTGGTGGCAAGATCCTTCTGGTGGCCTTCCCTGTCACGAGATGTGCGAGGCTTTGTGCAGTCTTGTGACGTTTGTGCTCGGGCCAAGCCTTGTTGTTCTCGGGCTAGTGGATTATTGTTGCCCTTGCCTATTCCTAAGAGGCCTTGGACACACATCTCGATGGATTTTATTTCAGATCTGCCTGTTTCTCAGAAGATGTCTGTCATCTGGGTGGTGTGTGACCGTTTTTCTAAGATGGTCCATTTGGTTCCCCTGCCCAAATTGCCTTCTTCTTCCGAGTTGGTGCCCCTGTTTTTTCAAAATGTTGTTCGTTTGCATGGTATTCCTGAGAATATCGTTTCTGACAGAGGAACCCAATTTGTGTCTAGATTTTGGCGGGCATTCTGTGCTAGGATGGGCATAGATTTGTCTTTTTCGTCTGCTTTTCACCCTCAGACTAATGGCCAGACCGAGCGGACTAATCAGACCCTGGAGACATATCTGAGGTGTTTTGTGTCTGCTGACCAGGATGATTGGGTTGCTTTTTTGCCATTGGCGGAGTTCGCCCTCAATAATCGGGCCAGCTCTGCCACTTTGGTGTCCCCGTTTTTCTGTAATTCGGGGTTCCACCCTCGATTTTCCTCCGGTCAGATGGAATCCTCGGATTGTCCTGGAGTGGATGCGGTGGTGGAGAGATTGCATCATATCTGGGGGCAGGTGATGGACAATTTAAAGTTGTCCCAGGAGAAGACTCAGCTTTTTGCCAACCGTCACCGTCGTGTTGGTCCTCGGCTTTGTGTTGGAGATTTGGTGTGGTTGTCTTCTCGTTTTGTCCCTATGAGGGTCTCATCTCCTAAGTTTAAGCCTCGGTTCATCGGTCCGTATAAAATATTGGAGATTCTTAACCCTGTTTCCTTCCGTTTGGACCTCCCTGCATCCTTTTCTATTCATAACGTTTTTCATCGGTCGTTATTGCGCAGGTATGAGGCACCGGTTGTGCCTTCCGTTGAGCCTCCTGCTCCGGTGTTGGTTGAGGGTGAGTTGGAGTACGTTGTGGAAAAAATCCTAGACTCCCGTGTTTCCAGACGGAGACTCCAGTATCTGGTCAAGTGGAAGGGATACGGCCAGGAGGATAATTCTTGGGTCACTGCATCTGATGTTCATGCCTCTGATCTGGTTCGTGCCTTTCATAGGGCCCATCCTGATCGCCCTGGTGGTTCTGGTGAGGGTTCGGTGCCCCCTCCTTGAGGGGGGGGTACTGTTGTGAATTTGGATTCTGGGCTCCCCCGGTGGCTACTGGTGGAATTGAACTTGTGACATCATCTTCCCTGTTCACCTGTTCTGATTAGATCTGGGTGTCGCTATATAACCTGGCTTCTCTGTTAGATGCTTGCCGGTCAACAATGTTATCAGAAGCCTCTCTGTGCTTGTTCCTGCTCCCAGACATCTACTAGATAAGTTGGACATTCGTCCATGTTTTGTTTTTGTATTTTGGTTCCAGTTCACAGCTGCAGTTTCGTTACTGTGTCTGGAAAGCTCTTGTTGATCAGGAATTGCCACTCTGGTATTATGAGTTAATGCCAGAGTCCTAAAGTAATTTCTGGATGTGTTTTGTTAGGGTTTTCTACTGACCATGAAAGTATGCTTTCTGTCTTCTGCTATCTAGAAAGCGGACCTCAAATTTGCTAAAACTATTTTCCTGCTGCGTTTGTTGTTTCATCTCATATCACCGCCAATATATGTGGGGGGCTTCTGTCTCCTTTTTGGGCATTTCTCTAGAGGTGAGTCAGGTCTTATATTTCCCTCTGCTAGCATTATTTAGTTCTCCGGCCGGCGCTGGGCATATAGGGATAAAAAGTAGGACATGCTACCTGGCTACTTCTAGATTATGCGGTAGGTTTAGTTCATGGTCAGTACAGTTACATCTTCCAAGAGCTTGTTCCTATAGAGGCTTATGCTAGTTCTCTGGCCATGGAGATCATGACACACTGCTAAGGACAAGCAACAAGCAGAAGAGACTTGTATGGGCTAACACAAGGAATGGACATTAGACCAGTGGAAATCTGTGCTTTGTTCTGAAGAGTCTAGATTTGAGATCTTTGGTTCCAACCACCGTGTCTTTGTGCGACGCAGAAAAGGTGAACGGATGGACTCTACATGCCTGGTTCCCACCGTGAAGCATGGAGGAGGAGGTGTGATGGTGTGGGGGTGCTTTGCTGGTGACACTGTTGGGGATTTATTCAAAATTGAAGGCATACTGAACCAGCATGGCTATCACAGCATATTGCAGCGGCATGCTATTCCATCCGGTTTGCGTTTAGTTGGACCATCATTTATTATTCAACAGGTCAATGACCCCAAACACACCTCCAGGCTGTGTAAGGGCTATTTGACCAAGAAGGAGAGTGATGGGGTGCTATGCCAGATGACGTGGCCTCCACAGTCACCAGACCTGAACCCAATCGAGATGGTTTGGGGTGAGCTGGACCGCAGAGTGAAGGCAAAAGGGCCAACAAGTGCTAAGCATCTCTGCGAACTCCTTCAAGATTGTTGGAAGACCATTTCTGGTGACTACCTCTTGAAACTCATCAAGATAATGCCAAGAGTGTGCAAAGCAGTCATCAAAGCAAAAGGTGGCTACTTTGAAAAACCTAGAATATAAGACATAATTTCAGTTGTTTCACAATTTTTTGTTAAGTATATAATTCCACATGTGTTAATTCATAGCTTTGATGCCTTCAGTCTGAATGTACAATCTTCAATTCATAGTCATGAAAATACAGAAAAATCTTTAAATGGGGTGTGTCCAAACTTTTGATCTGTACTGTGTATATATATATGTATACACACACACACACACACAGACACATACTGTATATTAATGAAGAAAAGTCTGACAGTTTTAAAGAAATTGAATGTAGTAAAAATGTAAAATCCCTGGTGACCTAAGGTAAGGAGTTAATAGTACTCTCCCTTGTGGAGAGCTCCCTGATGGCCTAGGATAGAGCAATAGTTCCTTGTAAGTTCACTAGTGACCTAGGTATAAACAGTTGATTGTATGTTCTCTAGTGGTGTAGGGAATATAAATAGTTAATTGTAACTCACCTGGTGTTCTAGGGTAGAGACACACATCACCATTCACCTTATAATAAACTATTTCTCTACCCTAGACTACCAGGGAACTTACAATTAATTATCTACACCAGACCACCAGGGAGCTAATGGACTCTAGGAAGAAAGATTTAGGCCGGCGTCACACTCAGCGTAAGACAATACGGTCCGTTTTTTACGGCCGTAATACGGAGAAATGTTCCCAAAATAGTGATCCGTATGTCATCCGTAGGCAGGGTGTGTCAGCGTATTTTGCACATGGCATCCTCCGTATGTAATCCGTATGGCATCCGTACTGCGATATTTTCTCGCAGGCTTGCAAAACCGACATCTAATGGATTTATGTGCTCAAATGTTCGTTAAAACATATATACAGTATATATATATATATATATATACACTCACTGGCCACTTTATTAGGTACACCTGTCCAACTTCTTGTTAACACTTAATTTCTAATCAGCCAATCACATGGCGGCAACTCAGTGCATTTAGGCATGTAGACATGGTCAAGACAATCTCCTGCAGTTCAAACCGAGCATCAGTATGGGGAAGAAAGGTGATTTGAGTGCCTTTGAACGTGGCATGGTTGTTGGTGCCAGAAGGGCTGGTCTGAGTATTTCAGAAACTGCTGATCTACTGGGATTTTCACGCACAACCATCTCTAGGGTTTACAGAGAATGGTCCGAAAAAGAAAAAAAATCCAGTGAGTGGCAGTTCTGTGGGCGGAAATGCCTTGTTGATGCCAGAGGTCAGAGGAGAATGGGCAGACTGGTTCGAGCTGATAGAAAGGCAACAGTGACTCAAATCGCCACCCGTTACAACCAAGGTAGGCCTAAGAGCATCTCTGAACGTACAGTGCGTCGAACTTTGAGGCAGATGGGCTACAGCAGCAGAAGACCACACCGGGTACCACTCCTTTCAGCTAAGAACAGGAAACTGAGGCTACAATTTGTACAAGCTCATCGAAATTGGACAGTAGAAGATTGGAAAAACGTTGCTTGGTCTGATGAGTCTCGATTTCTGCTGCGACATTCGGATGGTAGGGTCAGAATTTGGCGTAAACAACATGAAAGCATGGATCCATCCTGCCTTGTATGGAGCATCTTTGGGATGTGCAGCCGACAAATCTGCGGCAACTGTGTGATGCCATCATGTCAATATGGACCAAAATCTCTGAGGAATGCTTCCAGCACCTTGTTGAATCTATGCCACGAAGAATTGAGGCAGTTCTGAAGGCAAAAGGGGGTCCAACCCGTTACTAGCATGGTGTACCTAATAAAGTGGCCGGTGAGTGTATATATATATATATATATATATATATATATATATATATGTCATTGAGACACACATATATATATTCTGTATTTATATTTAATTCAGCGCGATATATGTGAAAAGCCGGTAATTCAATTGCCGGCTTTTCATTTCTCCTTCCCAAACCCGACAGGATATGAGACATGGTTTACATCCAGTAAACCATCTCATATCCCCCTTTTTGTTTTGCATATTCCACACTACTAATGTTAGTAGTGTGTATGTGCAAAATGTGGGCACTCTAGCTTGTAAAATAAAGGGTTAAATGGCGGAAAAAATGGCGTGGGCTCCCGCGCAATTTTCTCCGCCAGAGTGGTAAAGCCACTGACTGAGGGCAGATATTAATAACCTGGAGAGGGTCCATGGTTATTGGCCCACCCTGGCTACAAACATCTGCCCCCAGCCACCCCAGAAAATACACATCTGGAAGATGCGCCTATTCTGGCACTTGGCCACTCTCTTCCCACTCCCGTGTAGCGGTGGGATATGGGGTAATGAAGGGTTAATGCCACCTTGCTATTGTAAGGTGACATTAAGCCAGATTAATAATGGAGAGGCGTCAATTATGACACCTATCCATTATTAATCCAATTGTCTGAAAGGGTTAAAAAACACACACACACATTATTAAAAATTATTTTAATGAAATAAACACACAGGTTGTTTTAGTATTTTATTGCCCTCTCAATCCACCTGAAGACCCTCGCTTGGCAAAATAATAAACCAACAATATACATACCTTCTGATGAACTGTCAGGTCCCACGAAGTAAATCCATCTGAAGGGGTTAAATCATTTTACAGGCAGGAGCTGCGCTAAAGCACTCGCTCGTGCCTGTAATCCCCGGGTGCTGAAAGGAAAGCTGGGTGATCTGTACTTACATTGAGTCGCGGTGAGGCGCCCTCTGGTGGATGAACTCATATGAACTCGAGCGTGGGAACTTTTCCAAGGCTCCAGTTCATGAGGACATCATAGACTTTCATTGGCGTTTTTTTTTTGCGCAATACGGTGACAAACGCAGAAAATACGTCCAGAAAATACGCATTGCACACGGACCAATGATTCTCTATGGGGCAGCTCCTATCTGCCGTATATTACGTATCCATATTATACGGTATGTTACGGCGTAGAAAATCGCAGCATGCTGCGTTTGTCAGCGTATTGCGCAAAAAATCCGCCAATGAAAGTCTATGGGGGCGAGAAAATTACGGATTACACACGGACCATGCGTGTGACTTGCTAGAAATACGCACCGGTGTTCTATAGAAAAGCCGGCAATTCAGTGCGGTGTACAGTAAAATCACACTGACAGAACAGAATAGAATAGGTAGAATAAATGTGTACACAAAGAATAGGTATATATATATATACAGTATATATATATAATATATCAGTGAGACACATATATACAGTGGGGCAAAAAAGTATTTAGTCAGTCAGCAATAGTGCAAGTTCCACCACTTAAAAAGATGAGAGGCGTCTGTAATTTACATCATAGGTAGACCTCAACTATGGGAGACAAACTGAGAAAAAAAAATCCAGAAAATCACATTGTCTGTTTTTTTATCATTTTATTTGCATATTATGGTGGAAAATAAGTATTTGGTCAGAAACAAACAATCAAGATTTCTGGCTCTCACAGACCTATAACTTCTTCTTTAAGAGTCTCCTCTTTCCTCCACTCATTACCTGTAGTAATGGCACCTGTTTAAACTTGTTATCAGTATAAAAGACACCTGTGCACACCCTCAAACAGTCTGACTCCAAACTCCACTATGGTGAAGACCAAAGAGCTGTCAAAGGACACCAGAAACAAAATTGTAGCCCTGCACCAGGCTGGGAAGACTGAATCTGCAATAGCCAACCAGCTTGGAGTGAAGAAATCAACAGTGGGAGCAATAATTAGAAAATGGAAGACATTCAAGACCACTGATAATCTCCCTCGATCTGGGGCTCCACGCAAAATCCCACCCCGTGGGGTCAGAATGATCACAAGAACGGTGAGCAAAAATCCCAGAACCACGCGGGGGGACCTAGTGAATGAACTGCAGAGAGCTGGGACCAATGTAACAAGGCCTACCATAAGTAACACATTACGCCACCATGGACTCAGATCCTGCAGTGCCAGACGTGTCCCACTGATTAAGCCAGTACATGTCCGGGCCCGTCTGAAGTTTGCTAGAGAGCATTTGGATGATCCAGAGGAGTTTTGGGAGATAGCAGAAAAGCCGGTAATTCTATTGCCGGCTTTTCCTATCTCCTTCACAAACCCGACAGGATATGAGACATGGTTTACATACAGTAAACCATCTCATATCCATTCTTTTATTACATATTTCTCTTTACTAATGTAAGAAGTGTCTCTGTGTAAAATTTTGGGGCTCTAGCTATTAAATTAAAGCGTGGGCTCCCGCGCAATTTTCTCCGTTAGAGTGGGAAAGCCAGTGACTGAGGGCAGATATTAATAGCCTAGAGAGGGACCATGGTTATAGGACCCCCCCTGGCTAATAACATTTGCCCCCAGCCACCCCAGAAAAGGCACATCTGTAAGATGCGCCTATTTTGGCACTTAGCCTCTCTCTTCCCACTCCCGTGTAGCGGTGGGATATGGGGTAATGAAGGGTTAATGTCACCTTGCTATTGTAAGGTGACATTAAGCCAGGTTAATAATGGAGAGGCGTCAATTATGACACCTATCCATTATTAATCCAATAGTACGAAATGGTTAATAAAACACACACACATTATTAAAAAGTATTTTAATGAAATAAAGACACATGGTGTTTTAATATTTTATTATACTCTTAATCCACCTGAAGACCCTTGTCACCAGTGGCGTATCCAGGGGGGGCAGCCGACAGGGGGGCGCCAGCGGGCCGCCTGATGATGCGGCGGTCCAAGGAGGGGGTTGGCAGGGCCAAGGGAGCAAGGGCTGTCTAATTATACTCACCTACTCCTGGCGCGGTCCCTGCAGGTCCCTGGCTGCCCGGCGCCCCGGCTTTCTTCCTGTACTGAGCGGTCACATGGTACCGCTCATTACAGTAATGAATATACGGCTCCACCCCTATGGGAGGTGGAGCTGCATATTCATTACTGTAATGAGCGGTAACAGTGACCGCTCAGTACAGGAAGAAGCAGCAGCGCCGGGGAAGCAGGGACTGCACCGCGCCAGGAGTAGGTGAGTATACGGGGAGGGGAGCGCTGCACGATATTCACTTGCTCCTCGTTCCAGCCACCGCTCCGTCTTCTGCAGTGACGCTGAAGTCAGAGGGCGCGATGATGTAGTTAGTATAGGAGGGGGAGGAGGGACAGTGGCTGGAGGGGGGACAGGTTCGGGAGGAACTACCGGGGTGGGTGGAGGGGCTTGGGAGCTAACCTGCGCTAGAGCAAACTGGCAGGCTTGCATTACATGCATCTGCTGGTCAGGAGATAGCTTGTATATGCGCTCGTCGACTACTGCCTGGAAAAAGGAGTGATTGTGCAATTTACTTGCATCTGAATGCATCCTATCCAGACGCGTGCTCAATTCAAGCATACTGTTGTTCATGAGGTTGAATCCAGCAGTGATTTGCTCAGACAACAATTTCAGCAAGTTCTGGAAGGATGCATTTAGATGCAAGAACTCGGGCACATAGCTCTTTTCCTGATCCCTCTGGCGCTGCCACCCAGAACCCAAAGGTGTCCTGTAGGTGGCAGCAGTGTCAGAGGGGTGGGGTAAAGGAAAAGCTACCTCGTCACCTGCAGCTTCATGTAACGAAGTCTGCTAAGATGCTCCAGGGCTGGTGGATGGGACCGAGGGACCAGATGTGAGGGAAGGCTGGGAAGGTGCAGATGGGTCGGGTCTGTCGAAGTGGTCCCCGGTGGCGGACTGGGATTGCTCCAGAAGGGTTCAACTCTGCAGGCTCCCAAGTGCTGCAGACGGTGCTGTGGTACAAAGAAAAAAAAATGTAATTAATATATTGTTATTGCATGGCCCTGGCTGAAACAAAAAAAAAGGGTTACACATGTAAACATTTTTGCTTAGTAAATTGGGCGGGGAATATTTACCTTCTGCTAACCATAGTCGACCAGAGGAACGCCATGACTCCAGCATACTTGTACTTGGAGCTCCTGCGTCCTCCTGATCCACTCAGGGCCTGCATCTCCTTGTTGAACTCCTTCTTGAAGCGATCCCTGAGTGACCGCCACCGCTTGATAACTCTGTCCTCTGTAAAGTGAAAGCACAAATTGCTTAGTATGCAACACATTACATCCTGCAACATAACTTACTGGACTGTGAATACTTACGCGCTTCATTCTGGGCCCGAATATCAAGGTCCTCCCAATGTTCCACAACTTCGTGGCACACTTCTTCCCAGAGAGATCAGTGTGGCAGCGGTCCCCCATGTTCCACAGCGGCTCCCGCTCTCGGACTAGATCGATGAGGAGGTCGATATCTAGACCTGCCTCCTCACTGTCAGAGTCCGGAGCACGCTGTGAAGCCTGTTAAAAAAGACCAAAAACATTACACTCAAATCATCAACATGAAGTGGAAAAATACAAAAAACAAAAAATACAAAAAAAAGGTACTTACTCGATGCTGACCGCCCTGACACTCACGCCGACGACCCTGGGAGGAGCTTTGAGAACATCTACGTTGAGCCCCAGAATCGGAAGACTAAAAAAAACAAAAAACATTATGTGCTTGGATGTAGGCTTATGTGTTGTGTGTACTGTGATGTCTGTAATGATCTGTTTTTTATGTGTTGTGTAATGTCTGTGATTATCTGGTTCTGCGATGCATGTAAGAAACTTACAAAATGAGAGCCCGCTCCGGGTCCGTCTCCATCTGGAAGTACCTCTGATGCTGCAGCTTCCTGTTAAACAAGAATTAATGCATATTGTTAGGTGAACTTCACCAAAAAGAAAAAACAAAAACGATATACATTTAACTCACTGCGCTCACGATGCGAGGGAGGGCTCCCAGAAGAAGACATTGTGACCAGCTGGTAGGCTCTGGCTGGCTGGCCTGGTAGGCTCTGGCTGGCTGGCCTGGTAGGCTCTGGCTGGCTGGCCTGGTAGGCTCTGTGGCTGGCTGGCCTGGTAGGCTCTGTGGCTGCCTGGCCTGGTAGGCTCTGTGGCTGCCTGGCCTGGTAGGCTCTGTGGCTGCCTGGCCTGGTAGGCTCTGTGGGTGCCTGGCCTGGTAGGCTCTGTGGCTGCCTGGCCTGGTAGGCTCTGTGGCTGGCTGGCCTGGTAGGCTCTGTGGCTGGCTGGCCTGGTAGGCTCTGTGGCTGGCTGGCCTGGTAGGCTCTGTGGCTGCCTGGCCTGGTAGGCTCTGTGGCTGCCTGGCCTGGTAGGCTCTGTGGCTGCCTGGCCTGGTAGGCTCTGTGGGTGCCTGGCCTGGTAGGCTCTGTGGCTGCCTGGCCTGGTAGGCTCTGTGGCTGCCTGGCCTGGTAGGCTCTGTGGCTGGCTCTCCTGGGAGGCTCTGTGGCTGCCTGGCCTGGGAGGCTCTGTGGCTGCCTGGCCTGGGAGGCTCTGTGGCTGCCTGGCCTGGTAGGCTCTGTGGCTGCCTGGCCTGGTAGGCTCTGTGGCTGCCTGGCCTGGTAGGCTCTGTGGCTGCCTGGCCTGGTAGGCTCTGTGGCTGCCTGGCCTGGCAGGCTCTGTGGCTGGCTGGCCTGGCAGGCTCTGTGGCTGGTCTTGGGCTGTCTTGCTTGCTTGCTGGTAAATGGATGAGTGAAGCCCTGCCTGGCAGGCTTTATATACCTTTCCTAATTGGGGGCTGGCCAATTGTATCCTAATTAAATCGGAGCATGCGCAGTTAAAAAAACGGAATCCGGTGCCATACGCTTCCATTCTAGCAAACACAAGACGGCAACGGATCTGTCGCTGTCCGATTTTTCTACGGAGACAAAAAACGTTACTTTGTCCATTGTCTCCGGCCCACGGATAAACAATTTTTGACGGATGCGGTGAACGACAGATGAAACGTGAGGCCATCCATCGCAATCTGTCGCTAATACAAGTCTATGAGAAAAAACGGATCCAGGGGCATCATTTGCCAGACCCGTTTTTTTTCAAAATTCAACGGATTGTAAGTGACGGCAAAAAACTGATGTGTGAAAGGGGCCTAAGTTCCCTAATAGTGTAGGGTGGAGATAAAGTTAGTTGTAAGTTTTTATGAGGTAGATAAAAACTTAAATTATAAGGTCCCTGGTGGTATAGAGTAGAATAAAGCCCCCGTCACACTAAGCGAGGTCGCTAGCGAGATCGCTGCTGAGTCACAAGTTTTGTGATGCAACAGCGACCTCAGTAGCGATCTCGCTATGTTTGACACGTAGCAGCGACCAGGCCCCTGCTGTGAGATCGCTGGTCGTGTCGGAATGGCCTGGACCTTTCCCGCTGGATAGCACACATCGCTGTGTTTGACACCTTACCAACGACCTCGTTGACTACAACGTCTCACAGGACGTCCCTCATCGAGGTCTGAATCGTCATTATAGCTGCCATGTGACAGGGTCACAACGACCAACGACATCGTTGTACAGGTCGCTACTGGTCGCCGCATCGCTGCTGCGTCGTTGGGAAGATCTCACTGTTTGACATCTCACCAGCGACCACATAGCGACGCAGCAACGATCCCTGACAGGTCGTATCGTTGTCGGGATCGCTTTAGAGTCGCTAAGTGTGACGGGGCCTTAAGAGTTAAATGTACATTCCCTGGCAGCCAAGGTTCTATGGTGGTCTAAAGGTGGCTATACACATTGGATGACCAGTGACCAAGCCAGCATATTTTGGCAGGACGTGTGAATCATCTAATGCTTATAGGGTGAGGGGCTCCAGTCTCCACCTGTGACTCAATGGCAGATATTGGGACAAGGAGAGGGCAGCTGCATATCCACATGTCCAATCTTTTGTTCTCTGGAGGTGGCTTACTACCTAATAATCCCCACTGACATGCATGAGGCCGACCTCTCTGTGTATAGGTGACGGTGAGGAGGGAGAGCTGTGGACTTTAGGCAAATGGCCATGCTAAGGGAGACAATGTCAACTTTATTTTCCCTGGTGGTCTAGAGGATGGATGGGATAAATGGTGATTCAAAGTGGTTCTTTTCACTGAAAGCAAGCAGGGATCTTTTGGGTATGTGTCCACGTTCAGGAAACGCTGCGTTTTTGACGCTGCGTTTTTCCGCAGCGTCAAAAACGCAGCGTCCAGATGTTACAGCATAGTGGAGGGGATTTCATGAAATCCCGACTCCACTATGCGTTAAAAAACGCATGCGTTTTTGCCGCGAAAACGCATGCGCGGTGCTTTTTTTCAAAACGCAGCATGTTGCTACAATGAGCAAAACACGCAGGCACACCGCAGGTGACCTGCCAGTGACCTCAGGTGCAGTTTTGGTCAGGATTTTACTTGCATAAAATCCTGACCAAAGCCTGAAGCAAGCCTGAACGTGGACACATACCCTTAGGGTATGTCTCCACGGTACGGATGGGCGGCGGTATCGCCGCAGCGGCGAAGCCGCTCGGCGCTAAGCCCCGCCCCCTTCCTGGGACGCGATCATGCCGGATGTGTTAACTCTTCACATCCGAGATGATCGCTCGCTCCCATAGGGCCCTGTGATATGCCTTGCGGGGACGCTGCGTCCCCGCAAGGTGTACGGACATGCTGCGATCTGAAAAGACGCGCAGCATGTCCGGAGTTGCAGGGCCGCCGCGTGCGGGTTTCCACGCAGAGTGGAGACGGGATTTCATACAATCCCCTCCACTATGCTGGAACACCTGGACGCTGCTTTTTTGACGCTGCAGCTCTGCGCAGCGTCAAAAAAGCAGCGTTTCCTGACCGTGGAAACATACCTTTACAATAGTAAAGTGTACAAATGCAGAGAACATTATGACCCAGCACCGCTGATTTGGCTTTATCTTTATAGGACCCCCTCGGTGCAGGACTCATTCATTGCATGTGACAGCCCCTGGAAATGGCTCTTGAGGCTGCGCTCACTCATCATTCATCCACAGCGGCCATGTGAGCGACACAATGAGCTAATTCCAGCAGCTGCACTGCAGAGCATCTCCCGCCATGAGGCGCACACATTGCAGCTCGTGCTCACTGAGTCAATCATTGCATCAGCTGCAATACTGCCCTGCACGGGACATTAATCTCCTCGCACAGGAGGATCCCCCTGAGAAAACGTCTCCGGGGGCTCCGCGTGATGAAATAAATGTCGCTTTCTACAGAAATGACACGATGGAGGTGACGCTTCAATTTAACTCTCTAATAACCGCTCTTTATGGGCCCTTATCTTATAAAAATAATAATAATAATTGGCGTGACCACCAACTTCTCCAGACCCCAAAATGGCAAAAGAGCATAGCCAGGCAGTAATATATCCCAACTATTGATATCACTACATAGTTAAACACACAGGAGAGTTAAGGGTTAATTTCCAGAATTCTTACAGATGAGAATGTAAGACATGCTGAGAGTTGTAGTTTCCACAATCTGGGGGGTGGCACAGAATATCAGATCAGGCATTTGAATAATAAAGAGTTAACAGCAGGACTCCTATTAACCTACACCTAGCACAGTAGGGAAGACACATCAATGCCCCCCTGGGGCACAGGCTGCTACTTCACTAGTGGTCTCACTGTTACCATAGAGATGAAATCCATAAGAAAGTCACCGTCACCCAAAACCATTCAACGGGGAAGAGAAATAGATTCAGAAACAAAAAGAAACAAAATATAAAAGAATACAAAAAAATTATCTGTATTACAAATGATACAGAGTAAAAAACCTCAGACATCTGATACATCACTCATTCACCTACACACAAGTATTATACTAACTATATTCTTGTATGTAGGGGGCAGTATTATAGTAGATATATTCTTGTACATAGGAGCAGTATTATAGTAGTTATATTCTTGTACATAGGGGACAGTATTATAGTAGTTATATTCTTGTACATAGGGAGCAGTATTATAGTAGTTATATTCTTGTACATAGGAGCAGTATTATAGTAGTTATATTCTTGTACATAGGAGCAGTATTATAGTAGTTATATTCTTGTACATAGGGGCAGTATTATAGTAGTTATATTATTGTACATAGGAGCAGTATTATAGTAGTTACATTCTTGTACATAGGGGACAGTATTATAGTAGTTATATTCTTGTACATAGGGAGCAGTATTATAGTAGTTATATTCTTGTACATAGGAGCAGTATTATAGTAGTTATATTCTTGTACATAGGAGCAGTATTATAGTAGTTATAGTCTTGTACATAGGGACAGTATTATAGTAGTTATATTCTTGTACATAGGGGCAGTATTATAGTAGTTATATTCTTGTACATAGGAGGCAGTATTATAGTAGTTATATTCTTGTACATAGGGGACAGTATTATAGTAGTTATATTCTTGTACATAGGGAGCAGTATTATAGTAGTTATATTCTTGTACATAGGAGCAGTATTATAGTAGTTATATTCTTGTACATAGGAGCAGTATTATAGTAGTTATATTCTTGTACATAGGGGCAGTATTATAGTAGTTATATTCTTGTACATAGGAGCAGTATTATAGTAGTTATATTCTTGTACATAGGAGCAGTATTATAGTAGTTATATTCTTGTACATAGGAGCAGTATTAGGCTGTGTGCACACGATGAGGAATTAGTGAGGATCCGCAGTGGATTTTTCAGCGCAGAAACGCTGCAGTTCCGCACAGTGATTTACAGTACAGTGTAAATCAATTGGAAAAAAAAAAGTGTGCTAATGGTGCATGCTACTTCTTTTGTGCGGTACTGCAGCGTTTCTGACCCCTTCCATAATAGAAAATCCACACAAAATCCGCATCAATTCCGCAACAAAAACGCACAAAATCCGCATAAAATTTGCGGCAAATCCGCACCTGCGTTTCACCCACCAGGAGATGTGGATTTTGTGGGGAAAATTCTGCACCCCAATCCGCAACGTGTGCACATAGCCTTATAGTAGTTATATTCTTGTACAGAGGAGCAGTATTATAGTAGTTATATTCCTGTACATAGGGGCAGTATTATGGTAGTTATATTCTTGTACATAGGAGCAGTATTATAGTAGTTATATTCTTGTACACAGGGGCAGTATTATAGTAGTTATATTCTTGTACATAGGGGCAGTATTATAGTAGGTATATTCTTGTACATAGGGGCAGTATTATAGTAGTTATATTCTTGTACATAAGAGCAGTATTTAAACAAAAGCAATCCTGCACTGCATATTCATAGGGGTCAAAGGTGTATGATTTAGAACCTTTCCCATATATTAAGTCGGCACATTGCCAGGTGAAATACTCAAACATCAAATTAGACACTGAGAGAACCAGAGTATATATAATTCACCACCATATGATCTTAAAATAATCAATTTTTATTTAAATATTCAGTATAAAAAACAATACAAAGAGGATTATACAATGAGGGGGAACAACAACTGAGCACTCAAAGAGGGAATCACTGCTCCATTAATATGACCTGGTATAGCATGTGTCCATGTATTTAGAAGAAAGTGTCACTATGCTGGTGTTGGAACGCAAGGAATCATATTTGTATCAAAAAGTAATTAACACCACATAGTTACCAACAACATATAAAAATACTGACATCACTGCTTACCCATTGTAAGTCCGGCTGGAAACAGCGGTCCACCCTAAGACCCCTGACGCGCGTTTCGCGTTTTGATGGCTTTTTCAAAGGGGAATTTCAATCTCCGTTCTCAAATTATCTACAGTAATTAAGGGCATATGTTTCTGTGCATGCCACTTTGTGCATATACATTTTTTGCATCTTTTGCATACATTGATACTATCCGTCTTTATATGTACACACTTAATGTCCTAGTATGGAACCACTTTATACATGGACGTGGTAGTCATACAAAAAATTCAGATCTCATATTGTTAAACATCTTGAGTCTTATAAATGCTTTCTGTGCCAGTGCTTTAGGACATGTTCTAGCCTCCAGAGAATATATATTTTCTTATTTTGCATTTTGCAACCTTTGCATATTTAAACTATATCTAAACGACGTATCCTTGTCTCAGTGCTTGCTCGGACTCACTTGTCTATCTATGGGCCTGCGCTTTGTGTGTATCTATCTAGATGATGACGGGACAATTGGCAGCCCGGGCGCATGTGCATATGGGATTCATGTTTGTCATTTCTTATGTGGTGATGTCCCATTCACAACATTATTGCGCGTGCGCTTGTGCTCCCTCCCGCGCATGCGCGGTGGGGATGATATTGGGCTCCTATGAGCTGTACGATGTGCGCGTGAGTCGGAATTTTCCTTGGCACATGCGCAGTATTGTTCATAACCAGCGTTTGACAATAAAGTTGTGTGAGAACATGGACAAGATGGCCATGTTTTTAAACGTTTTTGTGTTTTGTCTTTCATGTATTTTTTTTATACCTACCAATAAAGTGTTGTATTTTATACATTGTGGTGTTCCCGCATATTTGGGCATGATCTTTTCTCGCCTTTTGTTTTTATGCCTATCCTCAAGCCCATGGTGAGCCCTCTTGTCTTAAATTGATTTGCGGTGCCCTCCACTCTCTCTAAAATAAGGAAGTTCTCCGACCACCATATTGGGACACTCAAGTGATGGGTGTCTCAATATGGAAACTGCTGGTGGTACCAGCCTCTTGCACGGTACCACCAGCGGAACACCATCGAACCACACACACACACACACACACACACACACACACACACACACTGTATACGCCTTAGGCACCACACACACAAAAACACACACTGTATACACCGTACGCAGCCTCTTGCACGGTACCACCGGCGGAACATCATCGCGAACAAGCTGCCTGGATCAGCCGAATGATTCACTGAGGATCACAGAGGATTCATGTTGTGAGGTAAAATATTTCACTGACTGTTTTAAAAAAAACATTTTACCTCACAAATATATACTCTGCGATCTCCTGCTGTAATGTCAGTATTGCCTTTTGCTGCCTCCCCTGCCGAGGAGATGTGCTATGCTCTGTACACGGTCAGACACAGACAATTTTTAAAATTAACTTTCGTTAATGGGAAAACCCCTTTAAAAAGCAAATATCAACGCCAACATGGCTCCTCCTAAAAAGTAATCCAATGACAATGAAAGGAAAGCAGCAAAGGCCCAACGTTGAAGACAACAAAGGGCAAATTAGACTCTTGAAGAGCAACAGCATCGCTGGGACAAAAACAATGCATATAGCACATGGGGTAGACAGGTCAAAGAAGAGAGCACAGACTGAGAAGTCAGCACATGGGTAAAGAGAGAGTGGATAGGTGGGGGGAGAGATTCTCAACGCTGCAAAGTCTGCTCCCATCATGACATTACCACCCACCTGATGCGATAGCATTGGGCCTCCATCTAGTAGTAGTCATATTCTTGTACATAGGAGCTGTATTATAACGGTACAGAAACGCAGAGTAAGTACACCAGTCTCTGACTTAGCACTAAGGGTATGTGCACACGTAGAATGGACCTCTGCAGATTTTTCCGCAGCGGATTTTAGAAATCCGCAGGTAAAAGGCACTGCGTTTTACCAGCGGCTTTACCGCGGTTTTACAAATGCGGATTCCTATTGTGGAGCAGGTGTAAACCGCAACGGAATCCGCACAAAGAATTGACATGCTGCTGAATCTAAACCGCTGCGTTTCCGCGCGTTTTTTCCTCCTCATGGGCACAGCGTTTTCTGTTTTCCATAGGTTTACATTGTACTGTAAACTCATGGGAAACTGCTGCAGACCCGCAGCTGCAGATCCGCTGCGGATCTGCAGCAAAATCTGCAACGTGTGCACATAGCCTTGGTACCATCACACAGTACCATTTTCATCGCTACGACGGCACGATTCGTGACGTTGCAGCGTCGTATAAGTATCGCTCCAGCGTCGTATACTGCGGTCACACGTTGCAATACACGGCGCTGGAGCGATAATTTCATGACGTATTTGCGATGTAGAAGCCGTTGGTTACTATGCGCACATCGTATACAACCTGTGTCACACGATGCAATCATGCCGCCACAGCGGGACACTAGACGACGAAAGAAAGTTTCAAACGATCTGCTACGACGTACGATTCTCAGCGGGGATCCGGATCGCAGTAGCGTGTCAAACACAACGATATCGTAACGATATCGCTGGAGCGTCACGAATCGTGCCGTTGTAGCGATCAAAATTGCACTGTGTGACGGTACCCGTTTTGCCACATCTAGTCGAAGTGACGCCCAGGTGATTATCGTGTCCTGTTTGGTGTCCAGTTTTATTATAGATGACTTGTTCTTAAAAGCAAATGACTTGCTGCTCCTGCATTGTGTGCATATACTGTGTATATATATATATATATATATATATATATATATATATATATATATATATATATATACATATATATACATACACACTGCTCAAAAAGTAAAGGGAACACCAAAATCCCACATCCTAGATATCACTGAATGAAATATTCCAGTCGTAAATCTTTATTCATTACATAGTGGAATGTGTTGAGAGCAATAAAACCTAAAAATGATCAATGTAAATCACAACTAATATCCCACGGAGGTCTGGAGTTGGAATGATGCTCAAAATCAGAGTGGAAAATTAAGTTACAGGCTGATCCAACTTCAGTGGAAATGCCTCAAGACAAGGAAATGATGCTCAGTAGTGTGTGTGGCCTCCACATGACTGTATGACCTGCCTCCAACGCCTGGGCATGCTCCTGATGAAGCGGCGGATGGTCTCATGAGGGATCTCCTCCCAGACCTGGACTAAAGTATCCGCCAACTCCTGGACAGTCTGTGGTACAACGTGACGTTGGTAGATGGTGCGAGACATGATGTCCCAGATGAGTTCAATCAGATTCAGGTCTGGGGAACGGGCTGGCCAGTCCATAGCTTCAATGCCTTCATCTTGCAGGAACTGCTGACACACTCCAGCCACATGAGGTCTGGCATTGTCCTGCATTACGAGGAACCCAGGGCCAACCGCACCGGCATATGGTCTCACAAGGGGTCTGAGGAACTCATCTCAGTACCTAATGGCAGTCAGGCTACCTCTGGTGAGCACATGGAGGGCTGTGCGGTCCTCTAAAGAAATGCCACCCCACCATTGCTGACCCACTGCCAAACCAGTCATGCTGAAGGATGTTGCAGGCAGCAGATCGCTCTCCATGGCATCTCCAGACTCGGTCATGTCTGTCACATGTGCTCAGTGTGAACCTGCTTTCATCTGTGAAGAGCATATGGTGCCAGTGGCGAATTTGCCAATCCTGGTGTTCTGTGGCAAATGCCAAGCGTCCTGCACAGTGTTGGGCTGTGAGCACATCCCCCATCTGTGGACGTCGGGCACTCAGACCATCCTCATGGAGTCAGTTTCTAACTGTTTGTGCAGACACATGCACATTTGTGGCCTGCTGGAGGTCATTTTGCAGGGCTCTGGCAATGCTTCTGATTCTCCTTGCACAAATGCGGAGGTAGAGGTCCTGCTGCTAGGTTGTTGCCCTCCTACGGCTCCCTCCACGTTTCCTGGTGTACTGGCCTGTCTCCTGGTAGCGCCTCCAGCCTCTGAACACTTTGCTAACAGACACAGCAAACCTTCTTGCCACAGCTTGCATTGATGTGCTATCCTGGATGAGCTGCACTACCTGAGCCACTTGTGTGGGTTGTAGAGTCCGTCTCATGCTACCACGAGTGTGAAAGCACAACCAACATTCAAAAGTGACCAAAACATCAGCCAGAAAGTATTGGTACTGAGATGTGGTCTGTGGTCCCCACCTTCAGAACCACTCCTTTATTGAGTGTGTCTTGATAAT
Source organism: Ranitomeya variabilis (assembly GCF_051348905.1). Classification (NCBI taxonomy): domain Eukaryota; kingdom Metazoa; phylum Chordata; class Amphibia; order Anura; family Dendrobatidae; genus Ranitomeya; species Ranitomeya variabilis. The sequence continues at coordinate 739,460,410 of NC_135232.1, forward strand.
TGCCAATAATTTCCATCTGTTGTCTATTCCATTTGCACAACAGCATGTGACATTGATTGTCAAACAGTGTTGCTTCCTAAGTGGACAGTTTGATTTCACAGAAGTTTGATTTACTTGGAGTTATATTCTGTTGTTTAAGTGTTCCCTTTATTTTTTTGAGCAGTGAATATTTACACCCACATCCTCCCTTCCAGGGATGTTCTGTGCTTTCCAGTTACCTTCAACCTGAAATGTCCTGTTTCTATGGTTACGAGCCAATCCTAAAAGAAAGTTTATTTTTAGTTGGTGAACATGTAGTCCTCCGGATTTCTTAGCATCTTGCACTTTTTAGTTTCCTCCCACAACTGATTCAGAGCACGATGCAGAATACACAGTCCTCGTTGTGTCGGGGTCTGACTCAACAGTTCCTGCAACGCACAAAGCGAAGGATGGATGCTGCTCCGTACACAGCAAATTACAGCCAAGAATCTGGGGTAAAGGTGAAATACTGTATACCTGAGGCCCCGAGAGCCAAAAATCTGCAGAAACAGAAAATATATCACAGAGACAACATAAAAAAACAGAATATATTGCATATTACTGCAGTGCAAACGACCGACAGTAGCTCAAACAGAGCAGTATTATAATAGTTACTAGATGGTGGCCCGATTGTAACGCATCGGGTATTCTAGAATATGCATGTCCACGTAGTATATTGCCCAGTGACGTAGTATATTGCCCAGTTACGTAATATATTGCCCTGTGACGTAGTATATTGCCCAGTGACGTAGTATATTGGCCAGTTAGTAGTATATTGCCCAGTGACGTAGTATACAGCACAGAGCCACGTAGTATATTGCCCAGTGACGTAGTATATTGGCCAGTTACGTAGTATATTGCCCAGTGACGAGGGGCCCCTTGTAGTTCTGTCGCCTGTGTTCGGTTCAGGCGGTAGCTTCCGGTCCGAGGGTGTGATGACGTCGCGGTCACATGACCGTGACGTCACGGCAGGTCCTTCTCACGCAGGCGCGCAGGGCCTGTGATGACGTCACAGTCACATGACTGTGACGTCACGGCAGGTCCTTCTCGCGCAGGGCCTGTGATGACGTCGCGGTCACATGACCGTGACGTCATTTCAGGTCCTTGTCGCACACCAACATTAGCACCGGAACCTGCGGCTTGCATGGAGCGGTCACCGGAGCGTCGGAAAGGCGGCGGAAGGTGAGTATATAATGATTTGTTATTTTTTTTAAATTATTTTTAACATTAGATGTTTTTACTATTGAGGTGGCATAGGCAGCCTCAATAGTAAAAACTTGGTCACACAGGGTTAATAGCAGCGGTAACGGAGTGAGTTCCCGCGGCATAACGCGATCCGTTACCGCTGGCATTAACCCTGTGTGAGCCGTGACTGTGGGGAGTATGGAGCGGGCGCCGGGCAGTGACTGCAGGGGAGTAGGGAGGGACTAATCGGACTGTGCCCATTGCTGATTGGTCGCCGCAGCCATGACAGGCAGCTGGCGAGACCAATCAGCGATTGAATATCTGTGACGGAAGTTGCCGACAGAAAGACGGAAGTACCCATTAGACAATTATATATATAGATATTCTTGTACATTGGGGAAGTAATAGAGTAGTTATATTCTTGTACATAGCAGCAGTATTATAGCAGTTCTATTCTTGTACATAGGGGCAGTATTATAGTAGTTATATTCTTGCATATAGGGAGCAGTATTATAATAGTTATATTCTTGTACATAGGAGCAGTATTATAGTAGTTATATTCTTGCATATAGGGAGCAGTATTATAGTAGTTATATTCTTGTACATACACAGCAGCAATATAGTAGTTATATTCTTGTACATTGTCATGTCGGACGCTGTTCACACTAGGGCGTCCGACATACAGCGGTAATTCCACATACGTACACTACACGCTCAGTGGCGTCGGCTAGATTTTATCCAGCTTGCTCGGGGTTAATCTAGCTGGTAATCAGGTTGGAGGCTGGGTCACGCCCACGGCCTTTAAATAGTCGTACTGGACTTTGGGTGTTGCCAATTATAGCTTGTGCTTTGTGCCTAGTGATTCCGGTCTGGAGTGGTGGTCTTGTCGTAGGAATATCGTATCTGGTGGTGTATTATCCTTTGTCATATTCCTCCTTCCTATTTTTGTATTTGTTTTGCCCTGTGCACATTATAGTGCAGAGGTGTCAAACTGCATTCCTCGAGGGTCGCCAACAGGTCATGTTTTCAGGATTTCCTTGTATTGCACAGGTGATAATTTAATCACCTGCACAGAATGATTCCAGCACCTTGTGGAAAGCTAAGGAAATCCTGATAACATGACCTGTTGGCGGCCCTCGAGGAATGCAGTTTGACACCTCTGTTTATAGTGTATTCCTGTGTGTCTGCGGCGTGGTGCGTTTTTCAGTTTTCCCTGTCTGTGCTTTCTGTGGGGATTGGTGTGTGGTCTCTTCACTGGGTGGCGGGTGGTGGTTTCAGCTTAGGGCTGAAACAGGAGACAGGGTCAGGCCTGGCGGGCCAGACATGCACACCTTTAGTGTAACTTCTGGGAAAGGGACAGACAGAGTTTCCCTAGCCTGAGGGATATCGCAGGGGCCCGGGTAACCAGCCTTAGTCTACCCAGTACTCCCGTGACATTATAATCGGCCCAAAAAGAAAAAAAAAATTAGGTTTTTTTTATGTCATGGATCCCATGACTTCCATAACCCGCCAGTTGGAGGCGCTGTCCTTACAGGTCACTGAATTGAAGGGGGCAGTTCAGCAACAGGGTCTTGTGGTGTCTAATGTGCAAGTGGAAACTGCAGGTAGAGTTGCAGAGCCAAAAATCCCTTTACCTGAGAGGTTTGCTGGGGAACGCAGTAAATTTGTTGTTTTCCGTGAAGCTTGCAAATTATATTTTCGTATGCGCCCGCTTTCCTCAGGTAATGAGGCTCAGCGTGTGGGCTTGGTTTTGTCATTACTGAACGGAGATCCCCAAGCATGGGCGTTTTCATTACCTTCTGATTCAGCTGCATTTAACTCAGTGGAGAGTTTTTTTTTCTGCTCTTGGACTCATATATGATGATCCTGACAGATTGGCTCTAGCAAAATTTAAAATACGTGCTCTCCGCCAGGGGGAGCGAATGGCGGAGGATTACTGTTCTGAATTTCGCCGTTGGGCGGTGGACACACAATGGAATGACCCGACGCTGCGGAGTCAGTTTGTATATGGGGTTTCGAGAAGGGTTAAACAAGCCCTTCTGATGTATGAGACTCCTGCTTCTCTAGAGTCTGCCATGAGTCTTGTTGTCCGCATTGATCGCCGTTTGCGTCAGGGGGCGCTAGAGATGCCGCCTATGGGGGAGGTCGTAGGTGCATGTGAGGTTGCTGCAGGTGAGCCCACAGAGCCTATGCAAATCGCAGGGGTGTCACATCAGCAAGCCCCCTCGCTCAGGAAGCAGGGAGCCTGTTTTTGCTGTGGTAAAAAGGGGCATTATGTAAATGCTTGTCCTCTGTTTTCTAAGAAAAGCGCAACGGTGGAAATCTACTAAGCTCAGAGGGTGTGGAGGAGGCCAGTCTGAGCTTATGCCTATCCTCCATGGTGGTCTCTCAATGTAGGCTCCCTGCCAGAGTTATGGTCGCTGGCAGAGAGCTGCCAATCACTGTTTTTGTGGATAGTGGTTCGGCCACTAATCTCATTGATTAGGAATTTGCACGCACGGCCGGGTTCAAGGTCGAAAAATTGCCTCATCCTATCCGGGTGGTCACCATCAATGCTACCCCTCTCCCACAGGGGGAGATTACTGAATTTGTGGCTGAGGTGAAACTCCACATTGGGGTCCTACATTCTGAGCAGGTTACATGTAGGGTGCTCAGTAATCTTCCTGCACAAATGGTTCTGGGTTTTCCATGGTTATCTATGCACAACCCGGTTATTGACTGGAAAACTCAGGACATAATTCAGTGGAGCGGATTTTGCCAGGAGAATTGCCTGGCCACATGTGTGTCCGCTGTGACTCCAAGCATTCCTGAGTCACTGCTGGATTTTGCGGATGTGTTCTCAGAGAAGGGTTGCTCAGAATTGCCACCACATCGCTCCTATGACTGTACTATTAGGTTTAAACCAGGGGCCAAATTGCCGAAAGCTAGGATGTTCAACATCTCTGGTCCTGAGAGGCAAGCGTTAAAAGACTACATTGCTGAGAGTCTGAGCAAAGGGCACATCAGGCCTTCGTCCTCAACGGTGGCAGCGGGGTTCTTCTTCATTAAAAAGAAAGATGGCGGACTACACCCGTGTCTGGATTTCAGGGAGTTAAACCAGATTACGGTTCGTGATCCATACCCTATGCCACTGATACCTGATTTGTTCAATCAGGTGGCTGGTGCTAAGTGGTTTTCCAAGCTTGACCTCAGGGGGGCGTACAACCTCATAAGAGTCCGTCAAGGTGATGAGTGGAAGATGGCTTTTAATACTCCTGAGGGTCATTTTGAAAATTTGGTGATGCCATTTGGGTTGACAAACGCGCATGCAGTTTTTCAACATTTCATAAATGATGTATTCTCGCATGTTCTGGGGAAATTCGTTATTGTGTACCTAGATGACATTCTCATTTATTCATGCGACCGTGATACTCATTTAGAGCATGTGAGGCAGGTGTTACAGCTACTCAGGGAAAATAAGCTCTATGCTAAACTTGAGAAATGTGTATTTTCGGTTCAGGAGTTGCCTTTCTTGGGTTATATTGTGTCTGTTTCAGGGTTTAAAATGGACGCCGCTAAGGTGCAAGCGGTGCTGCATTGGGAACGGCCTGATAACCTAAAAGCACTCCAGCGGTTCCTTGGGTTTTCCAACTATTATAGAAAGTTTATCAAGGATTTTTCTACCATTGCTAAACCGCTTACTGACATGACGAAAAAGGGTACCAATTTCTCCGCCTGGCCTCAGGCTGCAATGCGCGCATTTGAATTTCTGAAGAACAGTTTTGCTTCGGCCCCCATTCTGGTGCAACCGGACGTATCAAAACCATTTACCGTGGAAGTTGATGCGTCTGAGGTTGGAGTGGGGGCGGTGCTGTCTCAAGGCTCATCCTTGGGCGAGTTGCGTCCTTGCACCTTCTTTTCCAAGAAGCTGTCGTCTGCCGAATGTAATTACGATATCGGCAACAGGGAGTTGTTGGCTATCAAGTTGGCTTTTGAGGAATGGCGACACTTTTTGGAGGTGTCAGTCCATCAGGTTACAGTTATCTTCTAGTATAGATGGTTAGCACTCGACCACGTAGAGAAAAGGTGCCAGTGAAAAGGAACCAAAGGTTCCGTAAAGTCCAAAATAGATATAGAATCACTGCACTCAATGGAAAAGTGTGCTTTCAAGTGAATAAATTTTATTTACGGTGGTGGGTGAAGCGACAGTTTGACGTTTCGGCCGGACCTCGGCCTTTATCACATAGTCGCTGGAAAAAATAAAACAATATATACAATCAGAATATTTCATATACAAATATACAGAATATTTACAAAATGTAAGAGAGCCAGCATATCCAGGTTTATGTGGGCGTAAATATGTAGATGCATTTAGGCTGGCGACATCAAAGAACAAAAGATACTGGGTATCAGTGGTACAGAAGTTGGCATAGAACATAAATTCCAAGGATGATTAAAATTCAATATAGATTCAATAGATAAGGAGCATACCCTTTGTGGTCACCGAAAGATTATTGGCACCGTTTTTTGGAATATCTCAAATTGATCATGTATATCCTAAAGATAAAAGGATAAGGGGAAGAGTTGTTTAAGAAGATAATCTAGACATCATTGGCAAAGTGTAGCGTTAGAAACAGAAACATTAATATAATCTGAAATGGTGCATCTCTCAACGATGTGATGTGACGTGACCGAGGGTAAGAAATGAAGGAAGGAAAAAAGGAAAGGGAAAAAAGAAAAAATATATACCAATTAAATGGACGGTCCAGGAGAAGTTTGCGGCAAGCCACGGGAGCGCTGTCCTGACTGTGACCACTGAGCTATAGTGGGTAAAAGTGGTCAGGGTGAGGATATAGCATATGTTGGCTCTAGGGTCCGAGTGAGTGGTAAATGTACAAAGCAGTACTTACAAAGATTGGTGGCGCAGTAGTCCTGCAGGCGCAACGGCGTGCTAGTGTAGTATATGCGTACTGCGAGGAACAGGAGCAGCAAGCCAGGGTAGCGTTGTCCTGCCTGTGGCAGCTGTGCTATGGTAGGTAGAATGGTCAGGGTGAGCATATGGCATGTAATATCGCTTGAGTTCCAGTGAGCGGTAACACGGTACTTACTGGGATTGGTGGCGCAGTGGTCCTGCGGAACAAAGGCGCGGTGGTGCAGCGTGTGTATACTGCACCGGAGGAGGAGCCCTTTTCAAGTCGCGCCGTCCGGTCATGTGACCGGAAGTGAGTGTGGAGCCACTGCGCCTGCGCAAGACCATAGTATGGTGTCTACGGACACCTGCGCCTGTGTGTATTGTGTAGAGCCGCTCCTTGTCATGATGTACAATGTCATGGCAGTTTGCGGTCAGGGAGGGGGAATAACTCGCGATATAGCGCACGCGCCAGCTGGACTGTACTAGCAGGGACTGTCTGCGCCTGCGTGGGTGACGGGGTCGCATCAGTTCTAAATAAAAGAAAAGAAAAAAAAGAAAAAAAGAAAAAGGAAAGAGGCACTGGTAGCTAGAAATGGGAGTCGAACCAACCTTGTCCATAAAAAGACAATGTTGATAGTGTAAATGTGGTAACAATATACATCACATTCGGCGGTACGTACAAATTGACTGTTGTTAGTGTATATAAGGTAACTATATATGGTACAATCGGCGGTCAGTACAATGGAAATGGTACCATGGACAATTAAATAAACAGAAATGCATAAATAAAAAAATAAAATAAAAAAATTTAAAATGAAAAAATTAAGTAAGCAATTGCAATGATCGGCATTTGTAGGAGTCCAAACAAAATGGGAGGTAAAGAAAGCAAGTGAAAATGAGAAAAAAAGAAAGAAAGAAAAGGGGAAAAAAAGGGGGGGGGGGGGAAGGAAAAAAAAGGGGGGGGGGCAAAAAGAAGAGGGATGCAGGTTGTTCTTACCGCCCCAGAAGAAGGATGAAGAAACTGAGACAAACGATTTTTCAAATGATTTTTCAATGAGTCTAGGGAAAGAGATATATCAGATTAGCCAATCTATTTCTCGATTTAATCCTCTGGGGTGTAGGGTATCTAAGGTGTAGATCCAATAAGTTTCCCTTTGTTTTAATAAACGGATGTGGTTTCCACCTCTTTTTGGTCTTGGCACTTTTTCAATGATCTGGTACCTTAATTGGGATACATTATGTCTTGCTTCTTTAAAATGTGCTGGTAGAGGTAGCCATGTCTTACCACATCGGATGGTGGACTTATGTCCAGAGATACGGTCGCGTATGGCCTGAGTGGTCTCTCCCACATATAGCAATCCACATGGGCATTTTACGATGTATACCACAAAGTTTGTTTCGCATGTGAAGAAATCCTTGATAGGGTATGATTTACCTGTTCGGGGGTGTACGACTTCACTGCCTTTAATGATGTTTGAACAACTCATACAGTTTAGGCACGGAAAAGTGCCAGTTCTGCGGAGTCCTGTGAGGGTACGTGTTGATGTTTTGTTGTTGTGTCCTATGTCTGCTCTGACTACCCTATCTTTGATGTTTTGAGGTCTTCTGAGACACATTAAAGGTGGATTTCTGAATACGGTGATATTGGGATATGCTTTTGTAAGGAGAGGCCAGTGTTTTTGAATCAGATTGTGGACTTTGTTCATGGATGGGTGATGGTCATGAACAAAAGGTAACCTGGGTGGTTTCGTAGTGGGAGTATTGATTTCAGTCTCATCTAGGGCCCTGGACATTTCAGTGGCTAGTAGTGTGGATGGATAATTCCTAGACTTGAATTTATCTGACATTTCCTCCAATCTGGATTTTCTAGTGGCACTATCGGATACAATTCTCGTAACCCTTTTGAATTGTGACCGTGGAAGACTGTCCCTTGTGGATTTGGGATGGCAACTGTCATAACGAAGAAGATTATTGCAGTCAGTGGGCTTGGTGTAGATGTCGGTGGTCAATTTGCCATAGGGGTCCTTCTGAACCCGTGTGTCTAAAAAGGTAATAGTCTCTGAGTCATGAGAGAGTGTGAATTTTAGTTCCTCCCTGACGCTATTGAGGGTATTGAAGAAGATGGATAGGCTATTAAGGTCTCCAAGCCAGATACAAAAAATGTCATCAATATAGCGGAGCCATGTGATGGCATGTTGCTGGAATAATGGATTGGAGTAAATGTGGTCACGTTCGAACCTGTCCATGTATAAATTGGCGTAAGCGTTGGCGAAATTTGAGCCCATGGCGGTCCCGCACGTCTGGACAAAAAAATCGTTTTCAAAACGGAAGAAATTTTCTCTCAATACTATGTTGAGAAGGTCAAGACATAATTCTCGTGGCCTCTTGTCAGTGTTTGCTTCCTCCAGAGTTTGTGAAACTGCTTGTATACCCTTTTCGTGAGCAATAGATGTGTACAGACTGTTCACATCAAGAGTACAGAGGATGCTGGTGGATGGGACTGTGTCAAGAGTACGGATCTTGTTCAAAAAAATCGCCTGTATCCCTTTTTTTCCCCTTTATTTCTTTCTTTTTTTCTCATTTTCACTTGCTTTCTTTACCTCCCATTTTGTTTGGACTCCTACAAATGCCGATCATTGCAATTGCTTACTTAATTTTTTCATTTTTAATTTTTTAATTTTATTTTTTTATTTATGCATTTCTGTTTATTTAATTGTCCATGGTACCATTTCCATTGTACTGACCGCCGATTGTACCATATATAGTTACCTTATATACACTAACAACAGTCAATTTGTACGTACCGCCGAATGTGATGTATATTGTTACCACATTTACACTATCAACATTGTCTTTTTATGGACAAGGTTGGTTCGACTCCCATTTCTAGCTACCAGTGCCTCTTTCCTTTTTCTTTTTTTCTTTTTTTTTCTTTTCTTTTATTTAGAGCTGATGCGACCCCGTCACCCACGCAGGCGCAGACAGTCCCTGCTAGTACAGTCCAGCTGGCGCGTGCGCTATATCGCAAGTTATTCCCCCTCCCTGACCGCAAACTGCCATGACATTGTACATCATGACAAGGAGCGGCTCTACACAATACACACAGGCGCAGGTGTCCGTAGACACCATACTATGGTCTTGCGCAGGCGCAGTGGCTCCACACTCACTTCCGGTCACATGACCGGACGGCGCGACTTGAAAAGGGCTCCTCCTCCGGTGCTCCGGTGCAGTATACACACGCTGCACCACCGCGCCTTTGTTCCGCAGGACCACTGCGCCACCAATCCCAGTAAGTACCGTGTTACCGCTCACTGGAACTCAAGCGATATTACATGCCATATGCTCACCCTGACCATTCTACCTACCATAGCACAGCTGCCACAGGCAGGACAACGCTCCCCTGGCTTGCTGCTCCTGTTCCTCGCAGTACGCATATACTACACTAGCACGCCGTTGCGCCTGCAGGACTACTGCGCCACCAATCTTTGTAAGTACTGCTTTGTACATTTACCACTCACTCGGACCCTAGCGCCAACATATGCTATATCCTCACCCTGACCACTTTTACCCACTATAGCTCAGTGGTCACAGTCAGGACAGCGCTCCCGTGGCTTGCCGCAAACTTCTCCTGGACCGTCCATTTAATTGGTATATATTTTTTCTTTTTTCCCTTTCCTTTTTTCCTTCCTTCATTTCTTACCCTCGGTCACGTCACATCACATCGTTGAGAGATGCACCATTTCAGATTATATTAATGTTTCTGTTTCTAGCGCTACACTTTGCCAATGATGTCTAGATTATCTTCTTAAACAACTCTTCCCCTTATCCTTTTATCTTTAGGATATACATGATCAATTTGAGATATTCCTAAAAACGGTGCCAATAATCTTTCGGTGACCACAAAGGGTATGCTCCTTATCTATTGAATCTATATTGAATTTTAATCATCCTTGGAATTTATGTTCTATGCCAACTTCTGTACCACTGATACCCAGTATCTTTTGTTCTTTGATGTCGCCAGCCTAAATGCATCTACATATTTACGCCCACATAAACCTGGATATGCTGGCTCTCTTACATTTTGTAAATATTCTGTATATTTGTATATGAAATATTCTGATTGTATATATTGTTTTATTTTTTCCAGCGACTATGTGATAAAGGCCGAGGTCCGGCCGAAACGTCAAACTGTCGCTTCACCCACCACTGTAAATAAAATTTATTCACTTGAAAGCACACTTTTCCATTGAGTGCAGTGATTCTATATCTATTTTGGAGGTTACAGTTATCACCGACCATAAAAATCTGCTGTATTTGGAGTCAGCCAAGCGTCTGTCCCCCAGGCAGGCTCGCTGGGCATGGATTCACACGGTTCAACTTTTTTGTTACGTACCGACCTGGGTCTAAGAACACTAAGGCGGATGCTTTTGGAGTGCCCCCTACCACAGGGCCACCGAGTCTCCCTTCCTTCTCTGTCGATGTCACGGTGGCTAGACCCCGGCCTGTGACCCTGTTAAGGGGGATCCAATAAAGGAATAACAGTTCGATGTGTGGGTGATAGTGATGATGTGGTGCAGTGCCGGTCACGGTAATTAACGAGGACACCAGGTTGCAGTCTCTTTACCTCTTTACTGAAGGCTCAGGATCCTCAGTCCAGAATACGGTTAACCGGGCGGTGAGAGTCCAGCTGGTCCGATGGCACCTCCAGAGCTCCCTTTGCAGGTGGAAATCTGTGCCTACCTTCTAGCGCTTGTGTGTTGTGGTCCTCCCCTGCTGTGCTTACGGGATAGTCCCCACAACTGTTGTGTCTGTTTCTGAAGTTCCCTCACAACTCAATCAAGATGTTCTGCTTCGTCCCCCTGATTATATGGCTAGGACGCACCCGTATGACGGGTAGGCTCGGAGTTCTTCCGGGACCCTAGAGTCGCCCCTCTCCTCATGTTGCCCCCTATGTCTTCTTAGGTGATTTGGGTGAGACAGCCCGCCTATAACTGACTGTCCTGCCGTAGGTTTGAAGTTAGGCCTGGAGCTCTATACTTCCTCGGCGTTTCCGGCCACCGGCTGCGCGCCTCAGTAGGATGTTGCCTCGACTTACAGCACGACTCCTACTGGTGTTTCTCCTTGTTGCGTTGATCTCGTTTCTCACCCTCCTCGATACACCTCGCTTCTTATCCTTTCTTAGGGTACCGCCGCGATCAGGTGCAGGCGCGGTCCCGTAACGTTCGCTCTGTTCGCTAGGCCTCTGTCAGGATCCCACCCCTGACAAGGACCCCCCTGAGTCTCTCCCCGCAACACCCTCTGCCACTGGATGTTGCCTGTTCGATTCCCAGTCAGCGTCTTCTCTAACTTCCTATCTAACCCCCAGTTTTACCAGACTGTGAGGAGTGGCCTAATACATAGCGCCCTTAGCTCCCCCTGGAGGCCAGACTGTGAAGTGCATTGGTGTCTGTGATACCTGGTCAGGTGAACTCCTTCAGTGCCATCAGACGTACCATCACTCCCCTTAGTGGCGGAGCATCAGTACTGCAACGACCAGGACTCTGGGGCGCTGCACTCCCCCCCGGCTAAATCCAGTACTCCTGGACTGGGAAGAAACAACAATACATGTCAGCAAAAAGACATACAATTTTTGAACTGCAATAAACAAGTAAACTTTTAACAGAGCTTCCCTTTATGGGAGGTGAGGACACTTGAACATTGCAAACATGGTTAAATACTTTTAAATAACGTACTATAACTAACTTCTCTTACCCAACCGGGTATCCTACTAAGTGCAATTTCCGAACAATAATTTAACATTGCCTTTAAGGACGTACACACGAAATCCATTAAAGACCTTCTTATAAAACATTATAAGGCTAATCAACCTTTCTTCATTTTCCATCTTTACATCTGCAGGACCGCCTGTCTATCTGCCCCAGGCCTACTGCCTCTCGTTTTGTTGCAGGACCGCCCCTTTCTGCCCGGGCCTACTGCCTTTCTGCTACTATACACAGTATAGAACGTATCATCCATCTCTCAGTTCAAGATCACTGAGCCATCTCTGTATGGCTACTAGGAGGACTCACCGATTAACCCTGTACGGGTCCACTTCCTGTCCTCGTTCTCTGACACATCATTAAACATTTCTTACTATCAACTGTCGAACTACACATAACTTTACATGTAAGCATTATCACTATTTCTCTTAAGGCATCATTATACTTTAAATGCTATGGGTAAACGTTCCCTTTAAGAGGGGACCAAGTCTCTATGAGGTAGTGCAACTTTCTCAAGCTGCAAGTCAGTGTGCAGCAAGGACTCCGGTACTGCTTCCAGGAACAGTTTCTTCGCAAAGAGTCCTTTCTTTTGTAAAACCAGTAGAGGGCACCTCTAAGAAGGTGCAAACCATTTACAAAACAGTTTGTGAATCATTCACCGTCCATGATTCGGTAGTCTTTATAACATGGGTGAACAGGGAGCAAAAAGAAAAATAAAAGCAAAAATAAAAGCAATAGGGATCCCGGGTAAACGAAGGGATCCCTTTAAGAATAACCCTAGTCGGGTTTAAAGCCGCAAAAAGCAGGGAAACAAACAGTTAACTATTTACATGTTCAGGTTTCCGAGGTTTACTCTCGCTCTGGCGGCTGTAGCTCCGCATAGACCTCGCTCGGCAAGGTGATCGGCGAGATCGGGGCCTTTAAGAAGTGCTCCATACCCGTGGCCCGATCCCAGGGTGTAAGGCGCCGGAGTCTATAGGTCCCAGGGAGAGGGGATGCCACGACGGGGCCTATCAGCAGGTCCTCTGCTGGCGGGGCAGGGTCGTTCTTCATACCTGCTTCAGATGCGGTCCCTCCGATGCCGATTTGCTCCGTCTCCGCTGGGATCTGGAACGCTGGTTGCAGGGCCTTGCGCTGCGGCGTTGTCATCTCCGTTTGCAGCATCTCGCTTTCCGGCAGGGCCTTGCTTTCTGGCTTCGGAGCGCTGGAACTTCTTTCTTGCTCCGGACCAGACGAGGCTGCCGACAGATGTCTCTTGAGGCTCTCTATGATGGTCTTCTTCCACCCGGCCTCAGTGCTCAGCTGCGTCTGCAGGAGTTGGTCGCTGAGCTCATCCAGTCCGGCCTGCAGGAAGTCAATATCAGCGGTGGAGGCCTGGTTGTGGTGCCCCTCCGGGTAGCTGGGGGAGTCCTCTGCTCCTACCCCACGCTCCGGCTCCGGGTGGCTGGCCATGGCGTCCTCCATGTCGCTGACTTCTCCTTCCTGGTCCTTTTCCCGCTCTCTCCTTCGTGGGCGGTATCGCTTTCGTTGTCTCCACCCCCCATTAAGGATTAGGAGGCGGATCTCGGCTGCTGACGGACACGTCCTCAAGGGACAGAAATACTTAGACTGGGCGGCCATTGTCTTTCGCGCTCTTCAGCTTGTTTACGCCCACTTCCACGCCCTTCTTCTTCTCCTGCGCTCTCCTTAGCGCTGTAATGGCGGCGGTTTTGGCGGGAACTTTTGGCGGCAAGTGGCAATACACAGTCTTTGCATTAAGTCACAGTCCAAGTATCATAAATCACAGTGCCAAGGCACACATGACCTGTTTCTTCAGGCTTAAGTAGATCCTGTTCGTGACGCCAAGTTGGAGCGCCCCCTACCACAGGGCCACCGAGTCCTAAGTGCCGAGTCTCCCTTCCTTCTCTGTCGATGTCGGCCTGTGACCCTGTTAAGGGGGATCCAATAAAGGAATACCTGTGACCCTGTTAAGGGGGATCCAATAAAGGAATAACAGTTCGATGTGTGGGTGATAGTGATGATGTGGTGCAGTGCCGGTCACGGTAATTAACAAGGACACCAGGTTGCAGTCTCTTTACCTCTTTACTGAAGGCTCAGGATCCTCAGTCCGGAATACGGTTAACCGGGCAGTGAGAGTCCGGCTGGTCCGATGGCACCTCCAGAGCTCCCTTTGCAGGTGGAAATCTGTGCCTACCTTCTAGCGCTTGTGTGTTGTGGTCCTCCCCTGCTGTGCTTACGGGATAGTCCCCACAACTGTTGTGTCTGTTTCTGAAGTTCCCTCACAACTCAATCAAGATGTTCTGCTTCGTCCCCCAGATTATATGGCTAGGACGCACCCGTATGACGGGTAGGCTCGGAGTTCTTCCGGGACCCTAGAGTCGCCCCTCTCCTCATGTTGCCCCCTATGTCTTCTTAGGTGATTTGGGTGAGACAGCCCGCCTATAACTGACTGTCCTGCCGTAGGTTTGAAGTTAGGCCTGGAGCTCTATACTTCCTCGGCGTTTCCGGCCACCGGCTGCGCGCCTCAGTAGGATGTTGCCTCGACTTACAGCACGACTCCTACTGGTGTTTCTCCTTGTTGCGTTGATCTCGTTTCTCACCCTCCTCGATACACCTCGCTTCTTATCCTTTCTTAGTGTACCGCCGCGATCAGGTGCAGGCGCGGTCCCGTAACGTTCGCTCTGTTCGCTAGGCCTCTGTCAGGATCCCACCCCTGACAAGGACCCCCCTGAGTCTCTCCCCGCAACACCCTCTGCCACTGGATGTTGCCTGTTCCATTCCCAGTCAGCGTCTTCTCTAACTTCCTATCTAACCCCCAGTTTTACCAGACTGTGAGGAGTGGCCTAATACATAGCGCCCTTAGCTCCCCCTGGAGGCCAGACTGTGAAGTGCATTGGTGTCTGTGATACCTGGTCAGGTGAACTCCTTCAGTGCCATCAGACGTACCATCACTCCCCTTAGTGGCGGAGCATCAGTACTGCAACGACCAGGACTCTGGGGCGCTGCACTTTGTCCAGGTGTTTTCCGCGGGGAGAACCTCGGGAAGATCTGGTACCCATTCTCCAAAAGGGTGTAGTGGTCTCGGCTCTCATGACCGAAGTTGAGGATGAGATTGCCGAGGCTCAGGAGGAGGTACCACCAGAGCTTCCCATTAATAAATCATTTGTACCGCTCCATCTTCGCCTAAAGGTGTTGGGTGAGCATCATGATACTGTTCTGGCTGGCCATCCAGGGGTTAGGAGTACCTTGGAGTTGGTGTTGCGTCGGTTTTGGTGGCCCAAAATCCGACAGGACGTGGTCTCGTACATATCAGCATGTACCACGTGCGCTAGGGCTAAGACGTCCCGCTCTCGTCCTACTGGCACACTACATCCTCTCGGGGTACCCAGTAGGCCATGGACGGAGATTTCCATGGATTTTATCACAGATTTGCCCTCCTCTGCTGTGAACACGGTCATTCTGGTGGTTGTTGATCGGTTCTCAAAGATGTCGCATTTTGTGTCTTTGCCTTCGTTGCCTAACGCAAAGGCCACGTTTCCACCTTCAGTATTTGGTCAGTATTTTTTCTCAGTTGTGTAAGCCAAAACCAGGAGTGGAACAATCAGAGGAAAAGTATAATAGAAACACCTCACCACTTCTGTATTTATCACCCACTCCTGGTTTTGGCTTACACAACTGAGATAAAATACTGACCAAATACTGAAGGTGGAAACATGGCCTAAGACTCTGACTCAGGTATTTGTGCAGGAGGTGGTCAGACTTCACGGGGTTCCATCTGACATTGTGTCTGATAGGGGTACTCAGTTTGTGGCAAAATTTTGGAAAGCTTTTTGCTCACGGCTGGGGATCAAGTTGTCGCATTCTTCTGCGTTTCATCCTCAGTCAAATGGTCAGACAGAGCGTATGAACCAGAATTTGGAGCAGTACTTACGCTGTTTTGTTTCTGACAATCAGGAGGAGTGGTCGACGTTCCTTCCTTTGGCTGAGTTTGCTATAAATAATCACCGTCAGGAATCGTCTGGGGAGTCCCCGTTTTTTTGTGTTTACGGGCTCCATCCTCAGTTTTGTACTCTGCGTCAGGGGGGTTCTACTGGCGTCCCGGAGGAGGACCAGTTAGGAGCACAACTGGCATCCGTGTGGAGGAGAGTGAAACAGCGCTTGCCAAGCGTAGGTGCAAGGTACAAACGAGTGGCTGACAGTAAACGTGTGACAGGTCCGGACCTGAGTGTGGGTGACTGGGTGAGGTTGTCCACAAAAAACATAAAACTCAAGATTCCATCCTTGAAATTGGGTCCAAGGTTTATTGGTCCATTTAGGGTTGCCGCCATCATTAACCCGGTAGCCTATCGTTTGGCGCTCCCTGCGGTATATAAAATACACAACGTGTTCCACAGATCTTTATTAAAAAAGGTGGTGGGTTCTGTGGACACGGCGCATATGCCACCTCCAGTCTTGGTGGATGGCAATTTGGAGTTTGAAGTCTCCAAGGTGGTTGACTCTCGAGTAGTGCGCCGCACATTACAGTACCTGGTACATTGGCGTGGTTATGGGCCGGAAGAGAGGTCCTGGGTACCAGCCTCGGACATACATGCGGACCGGCTGGTCAGTATGGTTTCACCGCCGCCATCCGGACAAGCCGGGTCCTATAAGTCGTGAGGGCCCTGGGGTCCCTCGTAGAAGGCGGGGTACTGTCATGTCGGATGCTGTTCACACTAGGGCGTCTGACAGACAGCGGTAATTCCACATACGTCCACTACATGCTCAGAGGCGTCGGCTAGACTTTATCCAGCTTGCTCGGGGTTAATCTAGCTGGTAATTTGGTTGGAGGCTGGGTCACGCCCACGGCCTTTAAATAGTCGTGCTGGACTATGGGCATCGCCGATTATAGCTTGTGCTTTGTGCCTAGTGATTCTGGTCTGGAGTGGTGGTCCTGTTGTAGGAATATCGTATCTGGTGGTGAATTATCCTTTGTCATATTCCTCCTTCCTATTTTTGTATTTGTTTTGCCCTGTGCACATTATAGTGTATTCCTGTGTGTCTGCGGCGTGGTGCGTGTTTCAGTTTTCCCTGTCTGTGCTTTCTGTGGGATTGGTGTGTGGTCTCTTCACTGGGTGGCGGTTTCAGCTTAGGGCTGAAACAGGAGACAGGGTCAGGCCTGGCGGCCCAGACATGCACACCTTTAGTGTAACTTCTGGGAAAGGGACAGACAGTTTCCCTAGCCTGAGGGATATCGCAGGGGCCCGGGTAACCAGCCTTAGTCTACCCAGTACTGCCGTGACATACATAGGGGGTAGTAGTATAATAGTTATATTCTTATACATAGGGGCAGTAGTATAGTAGTTATATTCTTGTACATAGAGTTCAGTAGGAGCAGTATTATAGTGGGTATAGTCTTGCACATAGGGGCAGTATTATAGTAGTCATATTCTTGTACATAAGAGCAGTACTATAGTAGTTGTATTATTGTAGTTATTTTCTTCTACGGGGCAGCATTATGGTAGTTATAAACAGGGGTCAGTATTTTAGTAGTTGTATTCTTGTACATAGAGGCTGTATTATAGTAGTCATATTCTTGTACATAAGAGCAGTTCTATAGTAGTTGTATTATTGTAGTTATTTTCTTCTACGGGGCAGCATTATGGTAGTTATAAACAGGGGTCAGTATTATAGTAGTTATATTCTTGTACATAGGGACAGTATTATAGTGGTTATATTTTTGTACATAGGTGCAGTATTATAGTAGTTATATTCTTGTACATAGGGGCAATATTATAGTAGCTTTATTCTTGTACATAGGGGGCAGTATTATAGTAGTTATATCCTTGTACATAGGGAGAGTATTATATTAGTTATATTCTTGTACATAGGGGCAGTATTAGAGTAGTTATACTATTGTACATAGACGGAGTATTATAGTAGTTATATTCTTGTACATAGGGGCAATATTTTAGTAGTTATATTCTTGTACATAGGGCAGTTATATAGTAGTTATATTCTTGTACATAGGGGCAGCAATAAAGTAGTTATATTCTTGTACATAGGGGGCAGTATTAAAGTAGTTATATTCTTGTACATAGGGGCAGTATTATAGTAGTTATATTCTTGTAGATAGGGGGCAGTATTATAGTACGGTAGTTATATCCTTGTACATAGGAGAGTATTATATTAGTTATATTCTTGTACATAGGGGCAGTATTAGAGTAGTTATATTATTGTACCTAGGCGGAGCATTATAGTAGGTATATTCTTGTACATAGGGGCAGTATTATAGTAGTTATATTCTTGCACATAGGGGCAGTATTATAGTAGTTATATTCTTGTACATAGGGGGCAGTATTATCTATATATATAATTGTCTAAGGGTTTTTCTGTCTGTCCTGGAAATCCCGCGTCTCTGATTGGTCGAGGCCGCCAGGCCTCGACCAATCAGCGAAGGGCACAGTATCGACGTAGATGTCATAATGGTTGCCATGGCGACAATGATGTCATAAAGGTTGCCTCGACCAATCAGCGACGTGCACACCCTGCCGCGAATTCTGGAATCATCATTGTCCATATACTACGGGGACATGCATATTCTAGAATACCCGATGCGTTAGAATCGGGCCACAATCTAGTAGTATTTATATCTTTGTATATAGGGGCAGCAATATAGTAGTTATATTCTTGTACATAGGCGGAGTATTTTAGTAGTTATATTCTTGTACATAGGGGCATCAATATAGTAGCTATATTCTTGTACATAGGGAGCAGTATTATAGTAGTTATATCCTTGTACATAGGGGGAGTATTATACTAGTTATATTCTTGTACATAGGGGCAGTATTACAACGGTTACCTTTTTGTTTTATTGGTCTAAGCATTCACGAGAGTTGCATATAATGAATTACATTAACATTTATGTATTTTTCTATCTACAAAATTCATCAGTGAACACATTTTTGCTGCGAGGTTGAATTTAGGCTTTTACTTTTGTTTATTTATTTATTTATTTAAAGCACACTGCATCGCCATCTTCTGGTGAGGAGTGAAATTACCTTTATTTATATGTGTATGGTATGTATTACTTGTAGAGTTGAGCGACTTTTACTTTTTTCTGATCGAGTCGGGTTTCGCGAAACCCGACTTTGTCAAAAGTCGGGTCGGGTGAAATCGGCCGATTATTGCGAAAAGTCGGGGCCGACTGAAACACGAAACCCAATGCAAGTCAATAGGGAATCAAAGTCGGCAGTGAGTGGAGGACAGGAAAACACCTACAATGCCCATTTTAATGCCAAAAACATCCATTCTTATTACTGAAGCTTGTCAATCTTAATTTACTTTATAATAATAGTTCGGCATTGAAAACTGGAGGTCATTTGGCTAAAGTTGTGGGGGGGTAGGGCTGGCTCAAGATTTTCGTGGGCCCAGGAAACGCGGAATACGTCACGGCGGTGCAGCAGGGAGAGGTAAGTATTTCAACTTTGCAAGTGCTGTGATCCTGAGCAAGCAGGGGGGCCCACTCCTTGGCATTGGCACTGGCACAGGGCCCCTCATAGTACGGCGGTGTGTTTGACGGCGGGTGGTGCCTCCCACCGGCAGAGACACTTTTGCGTACTATGAGGGGCCCTGTGCCAGTGACGTCGCCAATGAGTATGCCCCCCCACCTGATGAAGGAACCTGCACTTTCATCTGCACCTTCCTCTTTGTCCCCATGTAAGGTGGTATAGTATGCGGGAAGGGGAACCTGACTTTCAGCAGGGTCAGATTCTGGCTGTGTAGAGTGCAAGGGGAATGTAGTGGTCTGGGTCAATGTACCAGCAGTGTTATGATCCTTAGTGGTTGAGGATCACGAATTACTCCAGCTAAGTAACAAACATAGGACAAGCTCTAGGGAGGTGGCAAACTGGACTAACCGCAAATCTGAACCTATCCAAACACACTAGAAGTAGCCGGTGAACGTGCCTAAAAAATCCTAGACGTCTCAAGCCAGCCTGAGGAACTAACTACCCCTAGAGAGAAAGAAAGACCTCTCTTGCCTCCAGAGAAATAATCCCCAAAGATATAGAAGCCCCCAACAAATAATAACGGTGAGGTAAGAGGAAGGCACATACACAGGGGTGAAAACAGATTCAGCAAATGAGGCCCACTAATACTAGATAGCAGAAAATAGTAAGGGGTCTGTGCGGTCAGTAAAAAACCCTAACAAAATATCCACACTGAGATTTCAAGAACCCCCGCACCAACTAACGGTGTGGGGGGAGAAACTCAGTCCCCTAGAGCAACCAGCAAGCGAGGAGATCACATCTTAGCAAGCTGGACAAGAAACATGATGAATGCTGATAATCAAAAAATGAACGGACAAAAACTTAGCTTGTCTTGGAGAGGCTGGGAGCAAGGTAATCACAAGGAATCTGAAGAGCACTGAATACATTGATAGCAGGCAAGGAACTGAGTATCCAGGTGAGTTAAATAGGAAACGAACCAAGGATAACGAACCAGCTGATGCAGCCAACCTGCAGAAGACAACACTACACAGTACCGCTCGTGACCACTAGAGGGAGCCCAAAAATAGAGTTCACAACACAGCAGACTCATCTAGCAGTGGCTGGGCAATGGGCAGGATGAGGAGGAAACACAGATATAGGCCCAAATAATAAAGTAGGCTAAATGCAGTTCAAATGTGGTAACAGGACTAAACAGGCGGCATTGCTTTGTTCAGCAGAGGACAACTGTAATGAGTGGCAGACAGTTAGTAGGCCCAAATAATAAAGTAGGCTAAATGCAGTTCAAAATTGGTAACAGGACTAAACAGGCGGCATTGCTTTGTTCAGTGGAGGACAACTGTAATGAGCGGCAGACACAGTTAGTAGGCCCAAATAATAAAGTAGGCTAAATGAAGTTCAAAATTGATAACAGGACTAAACAAGCGGCATTGCTTTGTTCGGTGGAGGACAACTGTAATGAGCGTCAGACACAGTTAGTAGGCCCAAATAATAAAGTGGGCTGTCAACCTAAAAAATTGTTCATAAATAAACAGGTGGCATAGCTAGGTACAGGGGTGGGCTCCTCTGCTGAGTAGCAGACAGTGGTAGTATGCGCAAAGTATTAACTGGTCTAAATGGAGGCCAGGGCCCCTGTATATTTTAACTATCGTCTATCATTTCAACAAATTTGTATTGGCAGTGCCATTGAAGGATTTAACAGCCCAGACTACACAGTGGTGGAGCAGGGAGAGGTAAGTATTGCAAGTGGTAGAGCACTGTTCGAGCTGGGGGGGAACACACTCTCGTGGGCGGCGGTACTGGCACAGGGCCCCTCATATTACGACGGTGTGTCTGACGTTGGTTGTGCACCACCACCGTCAGAGACACTTCATTGTACTATGAGGGACCCTGTGCCAGTGCCGTCGCCCAAGAGTGGGCACACCCACCTGTCCAGGCAAACGGCACTCGCCCGGGTGCTTGCGCAAGGTGGTGACCACAGCCCTGTGGGGGGAGTCAGCCCATTTAGGGGGGTATAAAAATGGCCTATGGTGGACATTCAGCAGCTGCAAATGGAGGAATTGGAGCAGTCAGTAAGAGGAGGCCAAAAGCAAGACATTTTTCAGGCAAGCTATGTGTCAGCAGGGGAAGGTGGGGTCAAATAATTTGAAATCCATGATTGGTTCATTTTAATGAAGGTTAGATCATCAACATTTCGGGTAGCCAGACGTGTCCTTTTTTCGGTCAGTATTGAACCAGCAGCACTGAAGACTCTTTCTGATAGCACACTAGCAGCAGGGCAAGCGAGCTCCTGTAATGCATATTCTGCCATTTCAGGCCAGGTGTCTATTTTAGATGCCCAGTAATCAAAGGGGAATGACCTGTGAGGGAGAACATCGATAAGGGAGGAAAAGTAGTTCGTAACTATACTGGAGAAATGCTGTCTCCTGTCACTTTGAATCGATGCAACAGTACCTGTCGTGTCAGCGGTCATTGCGAAATCACTCCACAACCTGGTCATAAAACCCCTCTGTCCAACGCCACTTCGGATTTGTGCACCTCTAACACCTCTGCCATGTTGCCCCCTACGGCTCGTGTGAGAACCATCACCGCCGCTGTGTGCTGGGAATGCCTGAACCAAACGGTCTACAAGAGTTGCTTGTTTGGTAGCCAATATTTGCTCACGGTTCTCATGTGGCATGATATTTTGTAATTTTCCTTTATATCGTGGATCCAGGAGGCAGGCCAACCAGTAATCGTCATCGGTCATCATTTTCATAATGCGGGGGTCCCTTTTTAGGATATGCAAGGCATACTCAGCCATGTGGGCCAATGTTCCAGGTGTCAATTCACTGCTTGTGCTGGGTTGAGGAGCACTTTCTTGCAAATCAACATCACTTGTGTCCTGCAAAAACCCAGTACCTGACCTTGCAACGCCACCAGTTTCTATTGCCCCCCTGAGATGCATCCTCCTCCCATAAATATTCATCCCCATCATCCTCCTCCTCTTCGTCCGCCACCTCGTCCAGGACAGTTCCCTGAGCAGACAATGGCTGACTGTCATCAAGGCTTCCCTCCTCCTTGGCTGCAGACGCCTGCTCCTTAATGTGCGTCAAACTTTGCATCAGCAGACGCATTAGTGGGGATGCTCATGCTTATGATGGCGTCGTCTGCACTTACCAGCCGTGTGCATTCCTCAAAACACTGAAGGACTTGACAGAGGTCTTGTAGCTTTGACCACTGCACACCAGACAACTCCATGTCTGCCTGCCTGTGTATGTGTATCCTCCCACAAATAAATTACAGCACGCCTCTGTTCGCACAGCCTTTGAACCATGTGCAGTGTGGAGTTCCACCTTGTTGCAATTATTAGGCGGTGCTGGGGAAGATTCAGCGATCGCTGATGGTTCAGCATACGGCTGGAGTGTACGGGCGACCGGCGGATGTGCGAGCAAAGTCTTCGCACCTTTAGGAGCAGGGCTGGTAACCCCGGATAATTTTTCAGGAAGCACTGACTACCTTGCCTGCCTCAAGATGTAAACTGCCCAGCCATGACTGAGTTTCTTGCTGCAAGTACTCGGCCAGTACTTCCGCGGTGTCTGTTGTCGCCCAAACACTTCATTTGTAACACAGCCTGCTGACGCTTACCACTAGCTGTTCGATAATGGGACACCTCGTGTGCAACACTGGCAGCTGCGGATGGAGTGGTCGTGCAACTGCGCTCTAGAGTCAAGCTTTCGCTTCTGGAGGAGGAGGAGGAGGGGTGGCGAACGCCTACAGCCAACTGTTTCCTAGACCGTGGGCTAGGCAGAACTGTCCCACTATGGCTGTCCCCTGTGGACCCTGCATCCACCACATTAACCCAGTGCGCTGTGATGGACACGTAACGTCCCTGGCCATGCCTACTGGTCCATGCATCTGTTGTGAGGTGCACCTTTCCACTGACTGATTGCCTCAGTGCATGGACAATGCGGTCTTTGACATGCTGGTGGAGGGCTGGGATGGCTTTTCTCGCAAAGAAGTGCCGACTGGGTAGGTCATAGCGTGGTACTGCGTAGGCCATTAGGTCTTTGAAAGCTTCGCTTTCAACCAACCGGTAGGGCATCATCTCTAACGAGATTAGTCTAGCAATGTGGGCGTTCAAACCCTGTGTACGCGGATGAGAGGATGAGTACTTTCTTTTCCTAACGAGAGTCTCTTGTAGGGTGAGCTGGACTGGAGAGCTGCATATGGTGGAACTAGCGGTGGTGGTGGACATGGCGGATTGAGAGAGGGTTGGTGATGGTATTCTTGATGTTGACCTACATACAGTGTTTCCTACCAATAACCTTGTGATTCCCTGACTGCTTTGGCCTTGCGACGATACCTCCACATTTGCTGCTGGTGGTGTCCTAACCGGTGGGCTTACAGTGAGGGAAGCAATGTAGCGTTGCTGACTACCTTCAATCTGAGCAGGTGCACCAACGGTACGTGACGTTTGGTAGTTAGTCCAGGCTTGCAAGTGCATGCTGGTTAAATGTCTACGCATGCACGTTGTATTTAAATTTTGAAGATTCTTCTCCTGCTAAAGGTCTTTGAGCATTTCTTACAGATAACTTTTGACTGATCATTCGGATCTTGGTTAAAAAATTGCCACACTGCACTCTTCCTACTATCGAATACCTTTTCAGGCATTGCACGCTGTGCTACTTTCACCGGATGGCCACGCTGTCCTAAAACTGTTTTTTGTTTTTGACACACGTTTTTGGCCTGATACGGGCCTGCCAGATGATAGCTGTTGCGATGTAGATGGCTGCTGCGGATCATCCTCCGCTTCTGACCTACTGGCAGCAGCACCCTCTTCCCCCAATGGCTGCCAATCTGGGTCAACAACTGGGTCATCTATCACCTTCTCTTCAATGTCATGTGCACCTTCCTCTGTGTCACCGTGTAAGGTGCTATAGCGTTCGGGACGGGGCACCATAGTCTCATCAGGGTCAGATTCTGGCTCAGTACACTGCGAGGGCAATGTAGTGATCTGAGTCAATGGAACAGCATAATAATCTAGCTGTGGCTGTGCATCAGTGCACTCCATGTCCGATTCATCTTGTAATGGGCAGTTAACAATTTCCCTTTCTAACCCAGGCACGGTATGTGTAAAGAGCTCCATGCAGTAACCTGTAGTGTCGCCTGACGCATCCTTCACTTTTGGTTTGGGTGAAGGACACAAGGAAACGTCTTGTTCCTGACCGGGAGCATCCACTGACGACTCACTGCTTTTATATTTGGAACTTTCTGAAGAGGAGGCGAAAGAGCTAGAGGCTGAGTCAGCAAGGAAAGCCAAAACTTTTACGTGCTGCTCCGGCTTTAAAAGCTGTTTTCCTACTCCCAGATAAGGGAGCCTTCGAGGCCTTGTGTAGCCTGACGATGACGCTGGCTCAACATCTCCAGCCTTAGGTGCTATTGTGCTTTTGCCACTACCACCAGATGCACCACCACCACCACCACCACCACCATCAGTACCAGCTGGCAACAACCGCCCACGGGCTCTTCCACCAGACTTCCTCATTTTTTGGAAAATCTAACCAAAATAACAACCATTATATGGTACGGTAAAACAAGGTAGAAGGTGTATATAAACTTGTTGAGAATTTGAATCTCCCTTTTTTGTTGGGGAGACTGAACCAAAACTCAGGCCCAGTGTATAAAACAACACAATGTAAGTGGCAGAAAGTGGCTGGCTGATATACGACAAACTAACAGGACTGTAGTATATCCTCTTTGTGAGAATTTGAATCTCCCTTTTTTGGGGGGGAGACTGAGCGAAAACTCAGGCCCAGTGTATAAAACAACACAATGTAAGTGGCAGAAAGTGGCTGGAAGATATATGAAAAAATACAAGGACTGTAGTACAATTTCAATCTCCCTACAATGATCTCATGACAAGTATGGCAGCAATAAAAAGGACTGCTGCACACAAAAGTGCACTGTGGACAAATAAACAAGATAACTGCAGAAAGGAGCAACAGGATTTTTGCTTTTAAAAAAGCAGTTGGTTTGCACAGCAGCGTGCAAACAGCAATGCAGCTATCAGGGAGAAAAATAACAACAGTCCACAATCCGTTGCCGTGAACGTATTACACCCCCCGTGTAAGCTGGGGTGTCAGGCTTTTCAGGCACTGCCTGGCCCGTGTTGCACCACACGGACTGAGCTCCTCATAAAGCTCCTGCTAGGTCTGACTCCCAGACCAACACTGACACACCCAAACTCTCTTGCAGGGTTTTTTTTTTCTTTCCTCCAGATTCTATGGCCATGGGCCACTATAAGATCTGGGCTGGAGGAAACGGACCGGCCCCACTACCTTCCTGCAGTCCGTTTCAAAAATAAAAGCCCATACCGGGTTTTCCTGAATAATTTCTGGGTCAAATAACTTGATCCAGTTCACACTCACTTTTATTCTTCCCTGTGTCTCACAGGCAAACCTGCTGTGAGCACAGGGCACTCCAGCGGATCTAATATGCTTCTAAGCACATCCTGGGGGATACATAGCGACCCTCGCATATGACACCGGTCACTGCCTTACATTCCCCCCCCCCCCCCTCTGTTCAGACTTGTGGGGTTGAACATTTGTCAGCATACATGGTGCCCGTGACAGGGCATCCGCATTTCCCTGTGATTTCCCAGCCCGATGTTCCACAGAGAAGCTGAAGCTTTGTAGGGACAAGGACCATCTGGTGACTCGGGCATTCCTCTCTTTTGCATTTCTCATCCAGACAAGGGGTGAATGGTCCGTTACCAACCGAAACTGACGCCCGAGCAAATAGTAGCGTAAGGACTCCAAGGCCCATTTAATCGCCAAGCACTCCTTCTCCACTACGCTATAATTTTTCTCTGCCGGGGTCAGTTTCCTGCTTAAATAGGTGACTGGATGCTCATCCCCGTTCACCTTTTGCGACATCACCGCTCCTAAGCCTACCTCTGAGGCATCGGTTTGCACAATAAAGGTTTTCTTGAAGTCGGGGCTGATGAGGACCGGCTGTCCACACAACGCCGACTTCAGAGACTGGAAAGCTTCCTCTGCTTGAGGATTCCACTTGACCATCACCGTTTTCTTCCCTTTTAACAGGTCCGTTAGGGAAGCCGATTTACCAGCAAAATTGGGTATAAATCGACGGTAATACCCAATGATGCCAAGGAATGCCCTCACTTGTTTGGTACTTAAGGGCTTGGGCCAGTTTTGAATGGCCTCAATTTTGTTCACTTGAGGTTTGATCACCCCTCGGCCGATCACGTATCCTAAGTACCGGGCTTCCGTGAGACCTATTGCGCATTTCTTTGGGTTTGCTGTTAACCCTGCGTGTTGTGAATTTGGATTTTGGGCTCCCCCGGTGGCTACTGGTGGAATTGAACTGGTGTCTTCATCTTCTCTGTTCACCTGTTCCCATCAAGATGTGGGAGTCGCTATATAACCTTGCTGCTCTGTTAGTTGCTTGCCG
Source organism: Ranitomeya variabilis (assembly GCF_051348905.1). Lineage (NCBI taxonomy): Eukaryota > Metazoa > Chordata > Amphibia > Anura > Dendrobatidae > Ranitomeya > Ranitomeya variabilis. Next base: position 739,487,202 of record NC_135232.1, read on the forward strand.
GTCATCAATGTTATCAGAAGCCTCTCTGTGCTTGTTCCTGCTCCTAGACAACTACTAGATAAGTTGGACTCTTGTCCATGTTTGTTTTTGCATTTTGTTCCAGTTCACAGCTGTAGTTTCGTTTCTGTGTCTGGAAAGCTCTTGTGAACGGGAATTGCCACTCTGGTGTTATGAGTTAATGCCAGAGTTTTAAAGTAATTTCTGGATGGTGTTTTTTGATAGGGTTTTCAGCTGACCATGAAAGTGTCCTTTCTGTCTTCTGCTATGTAGTAAGTGGACCTCAAATTTGCTAAACCTATTTTCATACTACGTTTGTGATTTCATCTCAACTCACCGCCAATACATGTGGGGGGCCTCTGTCTCCTTTCGGGGTATTTCTCTAGAGGTGAGCTAGGACTAATATTTTCCTCTGCTAGCTTTATTTAGTCCTCCGGCTGGGCTGGGCATCTAGAATCAACGTAGGCATGCTACCCGGCCACTACTAGTTGTGCGTTAGGTTTAGTTCATGGTCAGCTCAGTTCCCATCTTCCAAGAGCTAGTTCCTATATATGCTTATGCTATGTTCTCTTGCCATTGAGATCATGACAGTTTGACCGGCCGACAAAGTGTTAATTGTTTGGGCTGAAGCAGGAGAAAAAGAAGTGTTGAAGGGAAATTTTTTTTTTTTTTTTCCCCTCAGAGTTTTGCTGCCTAGCCCTTAATTGCTGTCTAGCTGCTTCTTACCTCCTCTTAACCCTTGAATGGCTCTGTGTCCACCTGTTTGTAATGGATCTTCAGAGTGTAACTGCAGGTTTGAATAATCTCGCCACGAAGGTACAAAATTTGCAAGATTTTGTTTGTCATGCACCTGTATCTGAGCCGAGAATTCCTTTGCCGGAATTTTTCTCGGGGAATAGATCCGGGTTTCAGAATTTTCGAAATAATTGCAAATTATTTTTGTCTCTGAAATCTCGCTCTGCCGGAGACCCTGCACAGCAGGTCAGGATTGTGATTTCCTTGCTCCGGGGCGACCCTCAAGACTGGGCTTTTTCATTGACACCAGGGGATCCTGTGTTGCTCAATGTGGATGCGTTTTTTCTGGCCTTGGGGTTGCTTTATGACGAACCTCATTTGGAGCTTCAGGCAGAAAAAACTTTGATGTCCCTATCTCAGGGGCAAGATGAAGCGGAAATTTACTGCCAAAGATTCCGTAAATGGTCTGTGCTTACTCAGTGGAATGAGTGCGCCCTGGCGGCGACTTTCAGAGAGGGTCTCTCTGATGCCATTAAGGATGTTATGGTGGGGTTCCCTGTGCCTGCGGGTCTGAATGAGTCCATGACAATGGCTATTCAGATCGATAGGCGTTTGCGGGAGCGCAAACCAGTGCACCATCTGGCGGTGTCCACTGAGAAGTCGCCAGAGAGTATGCAGTGTGATAGAATTCTGTCCCGAAGCGAGCGGCAGAATTTTAGACGGAAAAATGGGTTGTGTTTCTATTGTGGTGATTCTACTCATGTTATATCAGCATGCTCTAAGCGCACTAAAAAGCTTGGTAAATCTGTTTCCATTTGCACCTTACCGTCTAAATTTATTCTATCTGTGACCCTGATTTGCTCTTTGTCATCTATTACCACGGACGCCTATGTCGACTCTGGCGCCGCTTTGAGTCTTATGGATTGGTCCTTTGCCAAACGCTGTGGGTATGATTTAGAGCCTTTGGAGACTCCTATTCCTCTGAAGGGGATTGACTCCACCCCATTGGCTAATAATAAACCACAATACTGGACACAAGTAACTATGCGTATTAATCCGGATCACCAGGAGATTATTCGCTTTCTGGTGCTGTATAATCTACATGATGATTTGGTGCTGGGATTGCCTTGGCTGCAATCTCACAACCCAGTCTTCGACTGGAGAGCTATGTCTGTGTTGAGCTGGGGATGTAAGGGGGCTCATGGGGATGTACCTGTGGTTTCCATTTCATCATCCATTCCCTCTGAAATTCCTGAGTTCCTGTCTGACTATCGTGACGTCTTTGAAGAATCCAAGCTTGGTTCGTTACCTCCGCACCGAGAGTGCGATTGTGCCATAGATTTAATCCCGGGTAGTAAATACCCAAAGGGTCGTTTATTTAATCTGTCTGTGCCTGAACATGCTGCTATGCGAGAATATATAAAGGAGTCCTTGGAAAAGGGACATATTCGTCCATCGTCATCTCCCTTAGGAGCCGGTTTTTTCTTTGTGTCAAAAAAAGACGGCTCTTTGAGACCATGTATTGATTATCGGCTTTTGAATAAAATCACTGTTAAATATCAATACCCATTGCCGTTGCTGACTGATTTGTTTGCTCGCATAAAGGGGGCCAAGTGGTTCTCTAAGATTGACCTTCGTGGGGCGTATAATTTGGTGCGAATCAGGCAGGGGGATGAGTGGAAAACCGCATTTAATACGCCCGAGGGCCACTTTGAGTATTTAGTGATGCCTTTTGGTCTTTCTAATGCTCCGTCAGTTTTCCAGTCCTTTATGCATGATATTTTTCGCGATTATTTGGATAAATTTATGATTGTGTATCTGGATGATATTCTGATTTTTTCGGATGACTGGGACTCTCATGTCCAGCAAGTCAGGAGGGTTTTTCAGGTTTTGCGGTCTAATTCTTTGTGTGTGAAGGGTTCTAAGTGTGTTTTTGGGGTACAGAGGATTTCCTTTTTGGGATATATTTTTTCCCCCTCTTCCATTGAAATGGATCCTGTCAAGGTTCAAGCTATTTGTGATTGGACGCAGCCTTCTTCTCTTAAGAGTCTTCAGAAATTTTTGGGCTTTGCTAACTTTTATCGTCGATTTATTGCTGGTTTTTCGGATATTGCTAAGCCATTGACCGATTTGACTAAGAAGGGTGCTGATGTTGCTGATTGGTCCCCTGATGCTGTGGAGGCCTTTCGGGAGCTTAAGCGCCGTTTTTCCTCTGCCCCTGTGTTGCGTCAGCCTGATGTTGCTCTACCTTTTCAGGTTGAGGTCGACGCTTCTGAGATCGGAGCTGGGGCAGTGTTGTCGCAGAAAAGTTCTGACTGCTCCGTGATGAGGCCTTGTGCCTTCTTTTCCCGTAAATTTTCGCCCGCTGAGCGGAATTATGATGTTGGGAATCGGGAGCTTTTGGCCATGAAGTGGGCTTTTGAGGAGTGGCGCCATTGGCTTGAGGGGGCCAGACATCAGGTGGTGGTATTGACTGACCACAAAAATTTGATTTATCTTGAGACCGCCAGGCGCCTGAATCCTAGACAGGCGCGCTGGTCATTATTTTTCTCTCGGTTTAATTTTGTGGTGTCATACCTACCGGGTTCTAAGAATGTTAAGGCGGATGCCCTTTCTAGGAGTTTTGAGCCTGACTCGCCTGGTAACTCTGAGCCCACAGGTATCCTTAAGGATGGAGTGGTATTGTCAGCCGTTTCTCCAGACCTGCGGCGGGCCTTGCAGGAGTTTCAGGCGGAGAGACCTGATCGTTGCCCACCTGATAAACTGTTTGTTCCTGATGATTGGACCAGTAGAGTCATCTCTGAGGTTCATTCTTCTGCGTTGGCAGGTCATCCTGGCATTTTTGGTACCAGGGATTTGGTGGCAAGGTCCTTCTGGTGGCCTTCCCTGTCACGAGATGTGCGAGGCTTTGTGCAGTCTTGTGGCGTTTGTGCTCGGGCCAAGCCTTGTTGTTCTCGGGCTAGTGGATTATTGTTGCCCTTGCCTATTCCTAAGAGGCCTTGGACGCACATCTCGATGGATTTTATTTCAGATCTGCCTGTTTCTCAGAAGATGTCTGTCATCTGGGTGGTGTGTGACCGTTTTTCTAAGATGGTCCATTTGGTTCCTCTGCCCAAGTTACCTTCTTCTTCCGAGTTGGTTCCTCTGTTTTTTCAAAATGTTGTTCGTTTGCATGGTATTCCTGAGAATATCGTTTCTGACAGAGGGACCCAATTCGTGTCTAGATTTTGGCGGGCATTCTGTGCTAGGATGGGCATAGATTTATCTTTTTCGTCCGCTTTCCATCCTCAGACGAATGGCCAGACCGAGCGGATTAATCAGACCCTGGAGACATATCTGAGGTGTTTTGTGTCTGCTGACCAGGATGATTGGGTTGCTTTTTTGCCATTGGCGGAGTTCGCTCTCAATAATCGGGCCAGCTCTGCCACTTTGGTGTCCCCGTTTTTCTGTAATTCGGGGTTTCATCCTCGATTTTCCTCTGGTCAGGTGGAATCTTCGGATTGTCCTGGAGTGGATGCTGTGGTGGAGAGATTGCATCAGATCTGGGGGCAGGTGGTGGACAATTTGAGGTTGTCCCAGGAGAAGACTCAGCTTTTTGCCAACCGCCACCGTCGTGTTGGTCCTCGGCTTTCTGTTGGGGATTTGGTGTGGTTGTCTTCTCGTTTTGTCCCTATGAGGGTCTCTTCTCCTAAGTTTAAGCCTCGGTTTATCGGCCCGTATAAGATATTGGAGATTCTTAACCCTGTTTCCTTCCGTTTGGACCTCCCTGCATCCTTTTCTATTCATAACGTTTTTCATCGGTCATTATTGCGCAGGTATGAGGTACCGGTTGTGCCTTCCGTTGAGCCTCCTGCTCCGGTGTTGGTTGAGGGTGAGTTGGAGTACGTTGTGGAGAAAATCTTGGACTCTCGTGTTTCCAGACGGAGACTCCAGTATCTGGTCAAGTGGAAGGGATACGGCCAGGAGGATAATTCTTGGGTGAATGCATCTGATGTTCATGCCTCCGATCTGGTTCGTGCCTTTCATAGGGCCCATCCTGATCGCCCTGGTGGTTCTGGTGAGGGTTCGGTGCCCCCTCCTTGAGGGGGGGGGTACTGTTGTGAATTTGGATTTTGGGCTCCCCTGGTGGCTACTGGTGGAATTGAACTGGTGTCTTCATCTTCTCTGTTCACCTGTTCCCATCAAGATGTGGGAGTCGCTATATAACCTTGCTGCTCTGTTAGTTGCTTGCCGGTCATCAATGTTATCAGAAGCCTCTCTGTGCTTGTTCCTGCTCCTAGACAACTACTAGATAAGTTGGACTCTTGTCCATGTTTGTTTTTGCATTTTGTTCCAGTTCACAGCTGTAGTTTCGTTTCTGTGTCTGGAAAGCTCTTGTGAACGGGAATTGCCACTCTGGTGTTATGAGTTAATGCCAGAGTTTTAAAGTAATTTCTGGATGGTGTTTTTTGATAGGGTTTTCAGCTGACCATGAAAGTGTCCTTTCTGTCTTCTGCTATGTAGTAAGTGGACCTCAAATTTGCTAAACCTATTTTCATACTACGTTTGTGATTTCATCTCAACTCACCGCCAATACATGTGGGGGGCCTCTGTCTCCTTTCGGGGTATTTCTCTAGAGGTGAGCTAGGACTAATATTTTCCTCTGCTAGCTTTATTTAGTCCTCCGGCTGGGCTGGGCATCTAGAATCAACGTAGGCATGCTACCCGGCCACTACTAGTTGTGCGTTAGGTTTAGTTCATGGTCAGCTCAGTTCCCATCTTCCAAGAGCTAGTTCCTATATATGCTTATGCTATGTTCTCTTGCCATTGAGATCATGACACCTGCGGCTCTAAGAGACTCCAGCACTGCTTGTACCTGGGACAGATGGGTATCCCAGTCGGTACTAAAGATGACTATGTCATCCAAATAGGCCGACGCGTAATCTCTATGTGGCGCTAACACAATGTCCATCAGCCTCTGGAATGTGGCCGGAGCCCGATGTAACCCAAAAGGTAAGACAACGTATTGAAAGAGACCCTCTGGAGTTATAAAAGCAGTCTTTTCTTTCGCTGACTCTGTTAAGGGAACCTGCCAGTAACCTTTCGTGAGATCCAGCGTGGTGAAGTACTGTGCCTTCCCCAGTCTCTCAATTAGCTCGTCCACCCGTGGCATGGGATACAGGTCAAATTTTGACACTTCATTTAACTTCCTAAAGTCATTACAGAAGCGTAATGACCCATCAGGTTTTGGTATTAGTACAATGGGGCTATCCCACTCACTTCGGGACTCCTCAATGACTCCCAACTGAAGCATTTGCTTTACCTCGGCCGCGATGGCTTGCCTTCGGGCTTCTGGCACTCGGTAGGGTTTCATCCGCACCTTTACCCGGGGCTCAGTGACAATGTCATGCTGAACCACTGAGGTTCGCCCCGGCAGCTCTGAGAATACATCCATATTCTGCTGTACCAAAGCTCGAGCCTTCCGCCGCTGCCGTTTTGTGAGGTCATCATTGACTTTTACCTCACACCCGGCCGTGTCCTTGGCGAGTGCCAGAGGGACCTCCTATTGTATGACCGTAGTTGCTTCTGTGACCAAACATTCTCGGTCCTTCCAGGCCTTTAGCAGGTTTACATGGTACAGCTGCTCGGGTTTTCTTTTCCCGGGTTGGTACACTTTGTAATTCACTTCCCCCACCTTCACCCGTATCTCATAAGGCCCTTGCCACTTGGCCATGAGTTTACTCTCTGGGGTGGGTACTAGTACCAACACCCGGTCTCCTTCTTTAAAGGTCCTGACCGCGGCCCTTTTATTATATGTACGGCTCTGAGCGGCCTGGGCATCCAACAGATGCTCCTTTACTATGGGTTGCACGACCGCAATCCGATCCTGCATATTTGCCACATACTCGATAACACTCTTATGTGGAGTGGGCTCCTGTTCCTATGTCTCTTTGGCTACATCCAGCAGTCCCCTCGGGTGCCTGCCATACAATAGCTCAAACGGGGAGAACCCCGTGGACGCCTGCGGTACCTCGCGTATGGCAAACATTAAATATGGCAATAACATATCCCAATCCTTCCCATCCTTGGTGACCACCTTTTTGAGCATGGCCTTGAGGGTCTTATTAAACCTCTCGACCAACCCATCAGTTTGTGGATGGTACACTGACGTACGTAACTGTTTAATTTGGAGCAATTTACATAGCTCCCTAGTCACTTTAGACATAAAAGGGGTTCCCTGATCTGTAAGGATCTCCTTGGGAAGCCCAAGGCGACAAAACATGGCAAACAGTTCACGGGCTATTAGTTTAGCCGAAGTGTGCCGGAGCGGTATTGCCTCTGGATACCGGGTGGCGTAGTCTACAACTACTAATATGTGCTGGTGGCCCCGGGCGGATTTTACTATTGGTCCTACCAGATCCATCGCTATCCGCTCAAAAGGTACTTCTATGATGGGTAGAGGCACTTATGGACTCCGGTAGTTCGTGGTGGGTGAGGTTAGTTGACACTCAGGACATGTGTCACAGTACTTTGTAACCTCAGCGTAGACACCAGGCCAAAAAAACCTCTGTAATATGTGCTCTAACGTCTTTTTGGCCCCCAAGTGCCCCCCCAACATGTGAGTGTGAGCCATGTCGAGCACCGCCCGACGATAGGATTGGGGCACTACCAGTTGTTCCACCACCTCATCTTGGATTTTATCAACCCGGTACAGTAACTCCTGGTTGATCATCATCCGGGGAAACTCCTTTTCTACACCAGGTTGTTGTGCCACCCCATTCACTTCGATTACTCTTTCCCTTGCCCGGGTCAGAGTGGGATCCTGGAGCTGGGCAGTCCCAAACTTACCAGGTGACACCTCCAGCTCAGGAATTGGTGGATTCTCTTCCACTTCTCCTGCCAACACCTCTAGGGGAAACCTATCGGGATTACACACTGTCCCTATCGTGGCGACCCCTACAGCAGGTATCCCTGACTCGGGATCTTCAGGTTCTGCACCTGGAACGCTTTTTTCCCTGAGAGGGTTAACTCTGTTCTCCCAGAGGGACCAGAACAGGGGCAAGTCTCTACCGATCACAGTCCCATACGGAAGAGTATTTACCACGCCCACCACATGATTTATCTCTCCACATGGGGTGGAGAAAGTGACCTCCGCAGTCGGGTACTCTCGGAGGTCCCCATGTATGCACACTACCCCCACCTTTCGTCCATTAGGACTGTCCCCAGCAACCAGGGACCCGTGTACCAGGGTCACCAAGCTCCCTGAGTCCAAGAGAGCATCCGTCTGGTACCCGTTAACGAGTACTCTACACAGCTGAGGTTCGGTACCGGCAGGGTCTGTAGTGGCAATGCAGACTGGCTGGGCATACATAGACACCCGACGGGTATACCCGCAGTCCATGGGTTCTGTTGTTAGAGGGCAATTAGCAACCACATGTCCAGGTTCTTGGCATTGCCAACACGTAATGACTGTGGCCCGAGGTAACCTTGTGACCAGTTTAGGGGACACAGGTCTGTGGTCACTCTCTTTCCGAGACAACCCCTCAGCACGGACTTGGTCCGGTTTTGTCCCAGTGGAGGGTCGTGGACTTTTCTCAGACTCCTGAGCTGGCGGAGCCTTACGTGACAGCCGAAGCGGAGCAGTGTCCCGTATAAAGTCCTGGGTGGCCTTATATCGCTCTATCAGACCTACAACTTGGTCTAGGTTACCCGGGTCCCCTTGACCAACCCAACGCTGTATGGCAGCTGGCAGAGCCCTCACCAGTCGGTCGACCACCACCCTCTCCACTATCTGACTTGTGGTTAAAGTCTCAGGTTGGAGCCACCGTTTCACAAGCTGCAGTAAGTAAAAAATCTGAGACCGGGCAGGCTGGGCTTCCACAAAAGTCCAAGAAAACACCCGTTGAGCTCTCACATAAGTATTAACCCCCAGTCGGGCAAGGATCTCACCTTTTAGCTTGGAATAGTCCTGGGCATCCTCCCGACTGAGGTCAAAGTAGGCCTTTAGCGCATCACCCCTCAGGAACGGAGCCACAACTTCAGCCCACTGTGCTGCTGGCAGATTCTCCCGCTTTGCCATGCGCTCATAGACGGTGAGGAAAGCTTCCATGTCATCTTCCGGACTCAATTTCCTCAAAGCGGAGCGGACCTTGTCTCGGGCATCGCGACGTTCCGGGGTCGGTGCTGGAGGTGCCTCACGCAGGGCTGTAATTTGCTGCAGCAACAGGTTATTAGTTTGGTGCTGTTGTTGCTGTGTGAGGACCAGCTGCCTCAGGATCTCCTCCATTTTGTCTGTAGGCCTGAATTGTAATGCAGCAGGCTTAATAACAGACATGCAAATGGTGTTGGGGTATGCCTTAATTCACACTGCCCGCATTCTCCACCAAATGTGATGTAGCGATGTCCTTGCTGTACAGTGAATAGGCAGTGACCCATATAAAGTTCAAATAAAGTCTTGTTTATTTCACAGCATACTCACAAACCGGAAAAAGTAAGCAAACAAGTCCTTCGGTATTCAGTGGGAAAAATAACAACAGTCCACAATCCGTTGCTGTGAACGTATTACACCCCCCCGTGTAAGCTGGGGTGTCAGGCTTTTCAGGCACAGCCTGGCCCGTGTTGCACCACACGGACAGAGCTCCTCATAAAGCTCCTGCTAGGTCTGACTCCCAGACCAACACTGACACACCCAAACTCTCTTGCAGGGTTTTTTTTTCTTTCCTCCAGATTCTATGGCCATGGGCCACTATAAGATCTGGGCTGGAGGAAACGGACCGGCCCCACTACCTTCCTGCAGTCCGTTTCAAAAATAAAAGCCCATACCGGGTTTTCCTGAATAATTTCTGGGTCAAATAACTTGATCCAGTTCACACTCACTTTTATTCTTCCCTGTGTCTCACAGGCAAACCTGCTGTGAGCACAGGGCACTCCGGCGGATCTAATATGCTTCTAAGCACATCCTGGGGGATACATAGCGACCCTCGCATATGACACCGGTCACTGCCTTACACCATACAGGTACAAAGTGCTACTGAGAGCGTGGAAGAGAGGACAGGAGATAGATTAGTGAGGCTATAGGCCAGTCTAAAGAAAGATGTTTTAGGACAAGCTTGTTAGTGTGGATACAGGCAATTTATCAGATTGTCCGGGGTACTGCATTCCAAAAAACTGGTGCAGAGCGAGAGAAGTCCTGAAGATGGGAGTGAGAGGATGTTAGTCTTCGGTCATTAAAGGAACGGAAGGCAGGGGTGGGATGGTAGACAGAGACAAGGAGGAGATGTAGGTGGTGCTGATCCGTGGAGCGCTTTGTGGGTGAGAGTGATAACTTTATATTAGACTCTGTAGCGGATGGACAACCAGTGTAATGACTGGCACAAGGTAGAGGCATCGGTTTAACGGTTGGTGAGGAATATGATCCTGGCTGCTGCATCCAGGATGGATTGGAGCGGGGAGAGTTTAGTAAGAGGAAGGACCATTAGTAGAGAGTTACAATAGTCCAGACGAGAATGAATAAGACAATAGTGAGAATTTTCGTAGAGTCAAAAGTAAGAAAAGGTTGAATTCTACCAATATTTTTGAGGTGCAGCTGATTGTCTCTGTATCATCAGCTCTTGAAGAATTAAGTTAGTTTATGAATAATTTTCCTGGGCAGGAAGGCAGGATGGTTTTATTGTACATTTTCATACACTTGGCTGCTCTTCACAATCTATATTATCTTCATTCTTGGGTTATATGGACAGTATATGTATATAGGTGGAACACCCACTCTTCTCTGCTCACTCACAACATTCAGCTGCTTCTTTAGGTTAAATTATTGTTCCCCTTCACACCTGATAATCCCCCTATAAGGCCAGTCTCACACATCCAGATAATTCCGGTACCGGAAAAAAATCGGTACCGGAGTTATCCGTGTCCTCACGTGGCACATCAGTGTGGCACACGTGCGGCAGCCGTGTGCCGACTGGGTACCACACGGACCGTGCAGGAGACAGCGCTAGAGATAAGCGCTGTCCCCTGCATCTGGTGCTGAAGCCAGAATTCATTCCTTCTTCCCAGCAGCGTTTGCTGGAGAGAAGGAATGAAAAATCATTGTTTTTTTATTTTTTTTTGTGTTTAAAATAAAGATCCTTCTCACCACACCCCTCCCACCCCCTGTGTTCCCGCCCGCTGGAAATAAAATACTCACCCGGCTCCCTCGATGCTTCCTCTTCAGCGGGCGGGCGCACAGGGGGTGGGAGGGGGGTGGTGAGAAGGATCTTTATTTTAAACACAAAAAAAATAAAAAAAACAATGATTTTTTCATTCCTTTTCTCCAGCAAACGCTGCTGGGAAGAAGGAATTAATTCTGGCTTCAGCACCAGATGCAGGGGACAGCGCTTATCTCTAGCGCTGTCTCCTGCACGGTCCGTGTGGTACCCAGTCGGCACACGGCTGCCGCACGTGTGCCACACTGATGTGCCACGTGAGCACACGGACACGGATAACTCCGGTACCGATTTTTCCGGTACCGAAATTATCTGGATGTGTGAGACTGGCCCTAGGGGTTGGAGGGGGGTGGTGACAAGGATCTTTATTTTCAACACAAAAAAATATAAAAACAATGATTTTTCATGCCTTCTCTCCAGCGAACGCTGCTGGAGAGAAGAAATGAATGGCGGCTTCAGCACCACGCTGGGGGACAGCACTTACTGTAGCGCTGTCTCCTGCACGGCACACGGACTGCTCACGGACAGCATCCGTGTGCGGTACGTGTTTTACACGGACCCATTGACTTTAATGGGTTCGTGTGATCCGTGCGCTCCCACGAACACTGACATGTCTCCGTGTTTTTCAAACGGACACACAGTCCGTGAAAACACGCTGACAAGTGCAGAGACACATTGATTTTAATGTGTCTACGTGTGTCAGTGTCTCCGGTACGTGAGAAAACTGACACCACACGTACCGGAGCCACTGACGTGTGAAACCGGCCTAAAATGGAATGAACTAAGACCCAGGACTAGCACTCTACCAAGGCTATCCTGTGTGAGGCTGGTTTCACACGTCAGTGGCTCCGGTACGTGTGGTGACAGTTTCCTCACGTACCGGAGACACTGACACACGTAGACACATTAAAATAAATGTGTCTCTGCACATGTCAGCGTGTTTTCACGCACCATGTGTCCGTTTGCAAAACACGGAGACATGTCAGTGTTCGTGGGAGCGCACGGATCACACGGACCCATTAAAGTCAATGGGTCCGTGTAAATACGTACCTCACAAGGATGCTGTCCATGTGCCATCCGTGTGCTGTCCGTGTGCGTTTTTTCCTGTCATAGGGTTAAAATTGAAAAAATTGTTTCAATACACTGACACGGACAAACATACAGCACACGGACAGCACACGGTCACTAAAAACGGACACACAGACATCACACAGACCCCACACGGATGGCCTACGTGCACACACGGACACACGGACACGGATAACTCAGATACCGTTTTCTCCGGTACCGGAATTATCTGGACGTGTGAGACTGACCTGATACTGGCTGCTGAGCCGTGTATCTAATCCTATCCTGTGTGATACTGTCTGCTGAGCCGTGTATCTAATCCTATCCTGTGTGATACTGACTGCTGAGCTGTGAATCTAATCCTATCCTGTGTGATACTGTCTGCTGAGCTGTGTATCTAATCCTATCCTGTGTGATACTGTCTGCTGAGCCGTGTATCTAATCCTATCCTGTGTGATACTGACTGCTGAGCTGTGAATCTAATCCTATCCTGTGTGATACTGTCTGCTGAGCTGTGTATCTAATCCTATCCTGTGAGATACTGTCCGGCTCAGCAGTGTATCTAATCCTATCCTGTGTGATACTGGCTGCTGACCCGTGTATCTAATCCTATCATGTGTGATACTGTCCTGTTCAGTAGTGTATCTAATCCTATATTGTGTGATACTGACTGCTGAGCCTTGTATCTAATCCTATCCTGTGTGATACTGACTGCTGAACTGTGTATCTAATCCTATCCTGTGTGATACTGTCTGCTGAGCCGTGTATCTAATCCTATCCTGTGTGATACGGCCTGCTGAGCCGTGTATCTAATCCTCTCCTGTGTGGTACTGTCTGCTGAGCTGTGTATCTAATCCTGCATACAGATATTACACACATAACCCCTCCACTAGGTGATATATTGGAGTGACAGACCCCCCCGGGGGCGTCCGGATTCCAGCCTCTCGCCAGTACAATGTAGGACACTGGGGTCTCCCCTGCGGCACAACTGCCAAATATGATCAGAATCCCTTGGCTGCGGAGGCGATAAATCCAATTATCGCCCGTGCCCCTCAGAGTAACGTGCCCGGAGTCTACAGCCGCCTGGCATCACTGCTGCCCTCTGTACACACAACTACACCCAGGACTGATGTGCAGAGCCACGCTGCACCTCCAACATCACAGGTAACAGCATCTGCATGGCACTGTGTCCAGGGCCGTATTTAGAGTTTCTGCTGCCTCCCCCTTTGGTGAGTATGAAACTATCGGCAGTGACTTTGGCAAAAATCGCTGATGTGAAAGTAGCCTTTTGCAGCAGATCCAGCAGTTTTTCCGTTCGGCCTCATTCATTCCCTATGGAACTTGTGGACATGTAGGGCACTTGCGGTACTTGCAGCAATGGAAAAAAACACTGCTAGCAGTGTTTATTTTTGTCTCACCACAAGTGCAAAACCGCAAGTGCCGCACATGTCAGCAAGTAGCCATCACTACCTGTCCCTTCACCTTGCTAGCTCATCCCTAACCATCCCTCTGACCTAAAACTACACTATAAAGTGTACAAAAATAATTTATTAGCTGACATATTCCTATGATGAGGGCTCCAGGCTACGGCGTAGACTGGGACGGGCAGTATCCGGGTCTCCATTCTCTCTGTGCACACCCTCAGTCCCTGCCTCACTGCCTGTACACAAACATCCCTCCACCGGACCCGGTTATCACCGTGCCGCAGTAGCATACCGGCAGAGGTGTACCTAGGGTTTCTGGCACCTGGGGCAAGAATTCATTTAGGCGCCCCCCCCCCCCCCAGGACATATGCGATTTGCAGACTTAGTCATGTACCCACGAGCTCCTCTCCCTAATGCTCTCAATGTTCAGTGAAAAACTGAAAGAAGCAGAAGAGAAGCTCGCTGTCACAGGACCATGAGTATGAAAGTCGCATATGAGTGAAGTGTCCATCTGACGACTACTGGAACCTGCAGAGCTGAATCCTGACATCGCAGTCTTTTGAATTCTCACAACGCATGCACTGCACACTTTTAGGATTCTGCCTTGCCGGTGGACAGTCATGTCAGCACAAGCATGTGATTTGTATACTTCTGGCCACATTCCGACTAGACGTGCATGGCCTCGCTCAGTTCACTTTCATTGAGTGAGGCCACACATGTCTAGTCAGCATGTGACCGCATGTATATAAATCACCAGCATGAGAGAATCCTGACAGCATGCAGTGTGCACTGTGAGAAGTCAGAAGTCTGCAGTCACAAAGAATAACTGCAGACTCATCACAAACCTGGACATCCCCTTTAATGCTCCGAACATAAATAAAAACATGAAAATTATTCAGTATCGCAAAGAAAATTTACATCCAGGTACCTTATAGATGACGTCACCTCTGGAGCTGTTCTTCTTTTCTTCATCTTGTCCAGTCCCCATGATGAGTTTTCTCATCCACAGCCGTCTCTGCAGACTTCCATCTTCTCCGCTCTTTTGCAGAAAATCTCCACATGATGCCCTTAAAGATACAAGTGTCATTATAATGCTCCTGAATAAAATATTGCCCCTCACTATATTGTCTGCACAAATTGTGACCCCCACACTGTACCTCTTATGGTACATGCTCTTCACACTGACCTCTCCTTTCCATACCGGCCCCCTCTTCACACTGTCCTCTCACACTGTGTCCCCCCTATAGGGCCCAGTATTTATACTGTACTCTCTCATCCCACTCCCCCTCCTTGGTATACTGTCCCCTCCTGGCTGTGCCCTTACACTGTCCCCCATGCTACGAACCCACTACTCAGTTTCTATTCTGTGCCCACTCACTTTTCTCCCGCCATACTGTCTCATCACACTATTCCCCTCCCTCCTCATACTGTCTCCTCTTACATCCCCTGTACACCATACTATCTCCTCATATATTTACCCCCTCACTTTCTATACAGCCTGCTCACCTGACTACCCATACTGTGTCTGCACACATCCCATCACCCTCACTCCCCGTACTCTGTCCACATCAATTTTTCACATCGCTACTCGTACTGTGTCCGCATACATTCCCTCGTTCGCTCCCCATACTGTCTGCACCCATCCCCCATACCGTTTCCTCATATATGCCCCCCATTCCCAGTCCTTTTCCTCATACATGCCCCCATTCCCCTGTACTGTTTCCTCATACATGCCCCCCATTGCCCATACATGCCCCCCATTCCCCAGTACTGTTTCCTCATACAAGCCCCCCATTCCCCAGTACTGTTTTCTCATACATGCCCCCCATTCCCCCATTCTGTTTCCTCATACATACCCCCCATTGCCCATACATGCACCCCATTCCCCAGTACTGTTTCCTCATACATGCCCCCCATTCCCCTGTACTATTTCCCCATCTCCCCCTTTGCTCTTCATTTTGTGTCCTCAAATATCCCCCCACACATTAAATCCCCCATCCCCACTCCAATTCTCCCCACATATAATAAATCTCCCTATCCTTACTCAAATTGTCCCCACACATAATAAATCCTCCTCATCCCCACTCAAACTCTCCACACACATAATAAATCCCCCCCATCCCCAAATTGTCCCCCCCCCTCCCATCTTGTATGTATGGCTCAGCTCCCCCATCTTGTATGAATGGCTCAGCTCCCCCCCTCCCACCTTGTATGAATGGCTCAGCTTCCCCCCTTCCCATCTTGTATGAATGGCTCAGCTTCCCCTCCTCCCATCTTGTATTAATGCCTCAGCTTCCCCCCTCCCATCTTGTATTAATGCCTCAGCTTCCCCCCTCCCATCTTGTATAATGGCTCAGCTTCTCCCCCCTCCCATCTTGTATGAATGGCCCAGCTTCCCCCTTCCCATCTTGTATGAATGGCTCAGCTCCCCCCCTCCCATCTTGTATAATGGCTCAGCTCCCCCCCTCCCATCTTGTATGAATGGCTCAGCTCAGCTTCCCCCCTCCCATCTTGTATGAATGGCTCAGCTCAGCTTCCCCCCTCCCATCTTGTATGAATGGCTCAGCTCAGCTTCCCCCCACATCTTGTATGTATGGCTCAGCTTCCCCCCCTCCTATCTTGTATGAATGGCTCAGCTCAGCTTCCTCCCCTCCCATCTTGTATGAATGCCTCAGCTTTCCCCCCCCCCACTCCCGCTCCCATCTTGCATGCATGGCTGCTCCCTCATCCTCCCCCGTCATCCCTGGCTGTCATACTCACCTTTCCCACACCGAACATCCCTCCATCTCTGTCCCGGCGCGGCAGCGTCTTCCTGCGTGAGCGGTCATGTGGTACCGCTCATTAAGGTGATGAATATGCGTCCATATTCATCACCTTAATGAGCGGTACCACGTGACCGCTCACACAGGACGAGATGCAGGCGCTGAGACCAGGCATCGCTGGAGTAGGGTGAGTATGACATCTTCAAGCGGGCAGGCGCGTGGGGGGTGGGGTGAGGTGGTGGGTGGGAGGAGACCCCGGACTTTAATAAAAAAAAAAAAAGAACAAAAAACTTGCTAGGTGCCTCCCCTCCGCATCTTCCCAACCTAGGCACGTGCCCTCAAGCGCCTAGTGTCAAATACGGCCCTGACCGTGTCTATACATGAGGAGCTCTGCATGGCACAGTGTCTATACATGGGGGGCTCTGCATGGCACTGTGTCTATACATGGGGGGCTCTGCATGGCACCGTGTCTATACATGGGGGGCTCTACATGGCACCGTGTCTATTCATGAGGAGCTCTGCATGGCACCGTGTCTATACATGGGGGCTCTGCATGGCACCGTGTCTCAGTGGTGCATCTTCAGGCTCCAGGCCTGGAATATATTGAAATCAAATCTCAGTAGAGAAATAAAATTTTAACAGAGTTCTTTTTTTGCAGCAGGATTATCACGTAGGAAGAGAGGTAGATGAGAGTGTTCAGTCTATGCAGCTGTGGGCTGCGGTGAGACATCAGTGAGGGTCTTGTGCCCCCCATTAGAATGGGTCAACAGTCGTCCGGCTTGTGCCTTGGCTTTCCTTTTAAAGCCCATAGGACTGAAGAAGACTCCTGAGCTGCACCAGCCCCACAGAGAGAATAGAGCTGCAGAGCGCATGTACGACAGGCCCTGCATTCAAAATTGGGAACTTTCAAAAGTTGATGACCCAGTGGATAATTGGTTATTAGTGGAGTATCCCTTTAAATTTTGTACATCTTATAGCAGCTATTGAAAATTTAAACAAAATCTGGAATTTAGATTTTGAGATCCAATGGGGACAGAGATTGATATGAGTGATGAAGTTCTCTGTATGATGCTGCAGTCGATGTTTGCAATAAATATTTGAATAAATTTAATTTTAAAAAAGTCACATCAAAATAAATAAATCCTAATCAAGGTGTGATACATTGTTTGGCCACCGGGTGGCAGTGATTTCTGCTATGTTGGCGCTCAGCTGTGCAAAATCTACCATCACAGGAAATTGATGAAGGTCAGTGCTGCTCATTCATCAACACTTTTCCCTTTTGAGAATAAGGCTATGTGCACACGTAGGAAGGGTCCTCTGCGCGTTCTCCCGCAGCGGATTTGATAAATCTGCAGGACGAAACCGCTGCGGTTATCCCTGCAGATTTATCGCGGTTTGTCTTGCGGTTTCCGCTGCGGGTTTACTCCTGCACTTGTTTTACTATTGATGCTGCAAAGATCTAATGTTAAAAATAATAAAAAAAATGGTTATACTCACCCTCCGACGTCCCGATCTCCTCGGCGCTGCACGCGGCGATCCGGTTCCAAAGATGCTATGCGAGAAGGACCTTCGTGACCGCGACGTCATCGCAGGTCTTGCTTGCATAGCAACCCTGTGACCGGACGGCCGCGTACAGCTCTGAGAGGCGGGAGGACTTCAGGGGCCATCAGAAGGTGAGTATATCATTATTTTTTATTTTAGTTATTTTTTTTTTTTTACACAAATATGTTTCCCAGGGCCTGGAGGAGAGTCTCCTCTCCTCCACCCCGGGTACCATCCGCACATGATCCGCTTACTTCCCGCATCATGGACACAGCCCCATGCGGGAAGTAAGCGGTTCAATGCATTCCTATGTGTGCAGAATCGCCGCAATTCCGCACAAAGAAGTGACATGCTGCTGATTGTAAACCGCTGCGGATTGTAAACCGCTGCGTTCCCGCGTGTTTTTTCCGCAGCATGTGCACAGCGTTGTCGGTTTCCCATAGGTTTACATTGAACTGTAAACTCATGAGAAACTGCTTCGGACCCGCAGCTGCAGAAACGCTGCGGATCCGCAGCAAAATCCGCAACGTGTGCACATACCCTAAATGCCCCCCCCCCCAAAGATTTTGCAGTCAGGAGGACCTGTGTAACCCATAAAACACATGCCGGGATTACCTAACAAACAGGCCACGGGACTTGCAGCCAAGGTGACCCAAGCATTTTTTTAAACATGGGATTAGGACACGAGCGTGTTCGGCTAACACCTTATCTGTGCACGCTCGCTCATCACTACTCATAATGCCATTGACTGCAAGGATGAGATGGAAACAGTCAGAGAGACAATTAGGCTATGTTCATACGTTGTGTTTTTTATGCGTTTTTTTCCGCATCATCCCCACCGCTCACACTACTATGCCAAGAACTGGGGTTGTTTGGTTGCCCAGTTCTTTTCTGAAGGGGATTTATTTATATCCCACTTCTCAGTTCTGGTTTGGAACTTGCAGCTCTCTGGCGCCCCCCTTTCCCTCAGGTCAGACAGGGTACTGCACCTAGGATAATTAGTCGCCAGAAAGGCTGCCTTACTTTGTACTGGCCAATGGGCACACTGCATCGGGGGCGATATAACTATTCCCACTTAGGCGGGAACAATAATTATCAACGCCGTCCGTCGCTACCAGGTTTCCCAAACGCGCAGGACAAATCAGCTGCCACCAGCTCCGATTTCTTAATTAATAACGGGTTCGGAGCCAACCCAAATTAGTAGCGTAATTCACTTAAGAGGACATGACAGTACATTATAGAGCAAGGAGAAATGAAGCTAATAATTTTATATATTTTACTCCAAAAAGGGAGGCAGTGTTTACAAGAGGGTAAAAATATATTATAAAAGAAGACAAGTATTGTATGTACAAACAATTACAAATAAAAAGGGATAAAGTTGAAAAAAAAAACACAGTTCTCTCATATCATTTCAGATCATGGCAAACCATGTGGCTGGGGGAGGAGCAACATGAAAATGCATCAGAGCAGCTGGCAGAGCGGCTGTTGGCTCTCTTCCTGGGCAAAGACTAGTGAAAAATGAGCTCTCACTGTCTTATACCCCTTGGTCGTGACATCACTGAGTGGGCGGAGCTATGGAATACAGTCCTACTTTCTCAGAGGGACTCAGAATTATGGAACATTCTTATCCACCGTAACTCCACGATGCAACCGCGTATAGCGACAATGGAATTACCATTGATCTTGTTTCATGACTAGCATTCTATTAAGACCAAACGTGATGTCACGCCGTAAGCGGCGATAAAGGGGCAGAACGGCGTACTGGGCCCGCACCTGTCCCTGCCATTAATATGGGGCCCTGGCTTTCCCTTATCTCAGGGGTACCTATGATGGTTAGGAGGCCTGAGCCGCCAGCGTATCCCTGTCTCCTGAGTTGACCCTATCAGGGGCCCCCTCTCCCCCCAAAGGAGGTGGACTGCACCAGTGTAACTATAACAAACCACAGGGTAAACAGACAAGGTAACTAAAAGTCTCAAACTCACCAAATGCTCACACAACCACAGAGGAAACACAGAGAAGGGAAGAGAAGGAATAAACTAGGAAGGAAAACAGGTTTTACATGCAACCAAAACAGCACCAATCTCTGTAAATAAACCTCCAACTCCAACAATACGCTCCTTCAACCTCCAAGCCAGGCAGTAGAACTGATCACTGACAATAGCTGAAGTCAGGACTGGGTCTATATAGAGGATCAGATTTCAAGATCCACTTCAGCTGAGAGACCCAGCTCTCAGCAACACAGCAATAAGGTTAACTCCTGCACTGCTGGCACAAAGCAGCCAGGTCAGAATACAGGTGAAGAGCTTCTGTTCACTGTGTGTGAACGAGGAACAGAGCGCTGCGATTCTTTGGAACCTCTCTGTCACGGAAGCCCCGTGACACATGACCTGGCTATGCACCGCGAGTAAGCAATAATTCGTTTCTCGGATACCAAGGGTACAGGAAATTGGAAAACGTACTGGGTGATGGTCCGGCCAATGCACATACCAAATATATAACTTTCCTATCTCTGTCGCTAATTGGGGTCAAGTTATGCCTTACTAATAAGTTTGTACATGAACAAAAGAAAACATGGTTTCAGACAAATGACTGGTTTTCTGTTCACTCCTGCCTTCGAGAGGGAGGGGGGAAAGAGTCCACACTGGAGTTTCATGTTACAGTTATATTGTCAGCAGGGAGCAAGGGCTGGGGGGTCTGAAAGCCTGCAGCGTGTGTCTGTGCTCATCTTTAACCCCTTTCCAACCTGTGACGCCATGTAGGCGTCATTAAAGTCGGTGCCAATCTGACCTGTGACGCCTATGTGGCGTCATGGCGGGATCGCGTTCCTGCAGGTCGGGTGAAAGGGTTAACTCAAATGTCACTCGACCTGCAGGTACAGGGGACTTGTACTTGAGCCCTGGGGGGTGGCTTTGCCATCAGTCTTTCCTCCCCTTTGTCCTGTCCTGTCCTCCGCTGCCCTCTTCTCCCCTCTATCCTGCCCTCCTCTCCCCCGGGGTCCGATCCCACCCCCTGTACCTCAGGAGTCCCGGTGTCCGTCCGTCTTCCCTCATGGGCACCCGCCAGCAGATTCATGCATTCCAGGTACATTTTGATCACTGTGATAGACCCTATCACATTGATCAAAATAACTAAAAAAACTGTAAATAACCCCGCCCCTTTATCACCCTTATAGGTAGGGAAAATAATGAAATAAAGAAAATATATTTCTTTTTATTTTTCCACTAGGGTTAGGGTTAGAATTAGGGTTAGAATTAGGGCTAGGGTTGGAATTAGGGTTAGGGTTGGAATTAGGGTTAAGGTTAGCACTAGGGTTGGAATTAGGGTTAGGGTTAGAATTAGGGCTAGGGTTGGAATTAGGGTTAGGGTTAGAATTAGGGTTAGGGTTGGAATTAGAGTTTGGGTTGGGATTAGGGTTGGGTATCATTAGGGCTAGGGTTGGAATTAGGGTTAGGGTTGGAATTAGGGTTAGGATTAGGGGTGTGTTGGGGTTAGGGTTAGGCTTGTGGTTAGGGTTATGGTTAGGGTTGGGATTAGGGTTAGGGGTGTGTTGGGGTTAGGGTTGTGGTTAGGGTTATGGTTAGGGTTGGGATTAGGGGTGTGTTGGGGTTAGGGTTGTGGTAATGGGTGTATTGGAGTTAGGGTTGTGATTAGGGTTATGGTTAGGGTAAGGAGTGTGTTGGGGTTAGTGTTGGAGTTAAAATTGAGCTGTTTCCACTGTTTAGGTACATCAGGGGCTCTCAAAACGCGACATGGCGCCACCATTGACTCCAGCCAATCTTGCGTTCAAAAAGTCAAATGGTGCTCCCTCCCTTCCGAGTCCCAACGTGCGCCCAAACAGTGGTTTACCCAAACATTTGGGGTATCGGCGTACTCAGGACAAACTGGAGAACAACTTTTGGGGTCCAATTTCTCCTGTTACCCTTGTGAAAATAAAAAAATTGCAGGCTGGAAAATAATTATTTGAGGAAAAAATATTTTTTTTATTTTCCCGGCTCTGCGTTATAAACTTCTGTGAAACACTTGTGGGTTCAAAGAGCTCACCACACATTTAGATAAGTTCCTTGGGGGGTCTAGTTTCCAAAATGGGGTCACTTGTGGAGGAGCTCCAATGTTTAGGCACACAGGGGCTCTCCATACGCTACATGGTGTCCGCTAACGAGTTAATTTTCCATTCAAAAAAGTTAAATGGCGCTCCTTCCCTTCTGAGCCCTGCCGTGCGCCCAAACAGTGGTTTACCCCCACATATGAGGTATCAGCGTACTCAGGACAAATTGGTCAACAACGTTTGGGGTCCACTTTCTCCTTTTACCCTTGGGAAAATAAAAAAATTGTTGCTAAAAGATAATTTTTGTGACTAAAAGTTCTGCTGCTGTGAAATACCTGAAGGGTTAATAAAACTCTTGAATGTGGTTTTGAGCACCTCGAGGGGTGCAGTTTTTAGAATGGTGTCACTTTGGGTATTTTCTGTCATATTGACCCCCCAAAGTCACTTCAAATGTGATTTGGTCCCTAAAAAAATGGTTTTGTAAATGTTGTAAAAATGAGAAATTACTGGTCAACTTTTAACCCTTAGAACTTCCTGACAAAAAAAATGTTTCCAAAATTGTGCTGATGTAAAGTAGACATGTGGGTAATGTTATTTATTATCTATTTTGTGTCACATAACTCTCTGGTTTAACAGAATAAAAAAATCAAAATGTGAAAATTGAGAAATTTTCAAAATTTTCGCCAAATTTCCAATTTTTCATAAATAAACGCAAAAATTATCGATCTAAATTTACCACTATCATGAAGCCCAATATGTCATGAAAAAACATTCTCAGAATCTCTAGGATCCGTTGAAGCGTTCCCGAGTCATTACCTCATAAAGGGACACTGGTCAGAATTGCAAAAAATGGCCAGGTCATTAAGGTCAAAGTAGGCTGGGTCATGACGGGGTTAATGGATGTAGCAGAACTCAGTGTGTAGTGAGCATAGACAATCAAATATAACATGTTCCTGACAAGAAGCAACATCAAAAAAGCAGGCTTGCTTAGTTTTTCTGTGTTTTTGCTACGTTTTGAAAGAAGTGACAAGCTGCATTTTGGAAAAACTCTTTGACAAAACAGGAAAAAAACAAGCTGTGTGCAGGAGATTTCGGAAAACTCAGACTTTGCAGGGACTGTGAAATGCAGCTGAAAATTTGCATTAAAAAATGCTGCAAAAACGCAACGTGTGAACATAGCCCAAGTTAGGAGTCCAGGCTGCTGCATAGTAACACCATAAACCTACAAGGAGGACGGCTCCGATCTTACATAATCGGGGTGAGGTCGCTCCCAGGCGCTGATAATAAAATACCTGTCAGCGACCAAACCTCAGTGACCTTTGTGTCAAATCACAAGGGTGAGAAGACGAGTGACACAGCGGCAGCGACATATACGCCCTGATCCCACACCAGTCAGTCCACTTTGACCCATATAGAAATGGAGACAATTTACTTTGTGTTTCGTTTCTTCACTATTTCCAAGCCCTGGATTTGCTGTAAGTAAAACAGATTATCATCAGGGCTGAGTGCAGCACTGACACATTGCAACAAAGCAGCAGATTTCCAGGTTTCGCCTCTTTGTACCTTTCTTTCTGCACCTTATCTGTAAGATCTCTGCTTGCACACAAAGAATGTGATCTAGGCAGCGTGACATCTAAAGGTACCTTCACACGAAGCGACGCTGCAGCGATAGCGACAACGATGCCGATCGCTGCAGCGTCGCTGTTTGGTCGCTGGAGAGCTGTCACACAGACCGCTCTCCAGCGACCAACGATGCCGAGGTCCCCGGGTAACCAGGGTAAACATCGGGTTGCTAAGCGCAGGGCCGCACTTAGTAACCCGATGTTTACCCTGGTTACCAGCGTAAAAGTAAAAAAAACAAACAGTACATGCTCACCTGCGCGTGCCCCAGCGTCTGCTTCCTGACACTGACTGAGCTCCGGCCCTAACAGCACAGCGGTGACGTCACCGCTGTGCTTTCACTTTCACTTTAGGGCCGGCGCTCAGTCAGTGTCAGGAAGCAGACGCTGGGGGACGCGCAGGTGAGCATGTACTGTTTGTTTTTTTTACTTTTACGCTGGTAACCAGGGTAAACATCGGGTTACTAAGCGTGGCCCTGCACTTGGTAACCCGATGTTTACCCTGGTTACCAGTGTAAAACATCGCTGGTATCGTTGCTTTTGCTTTCAAACACAACGATACACAGCGATCGGATGACCAAATAAAGTTCTGGACTTTATTCAGCGACCAGCGACATCACAGCAGGATCCTGATCGCTGCTGCGTGTCAAACGAAACGATATCGCTAGCCAGGACGCTGCAACGTCACGGATCGCTAGCGATGTAGTTTCGTGTGAAGGTACCTTTAGGCTGTGTGCACACGATGCGGATTTAGTGCGGATCCGCAGCGTTTTTTCCGTGCAGAAACGCTGCCGATCCGCAAAGTGATTTACAGTACAATGTAAATCAATAGGAAAAAAAAAATGCTGTGCTAATGGTGCGGAAAATCCGCATGAAAAACCCGGCTGATCAAAAGAAGTAGCATGTCACTTCTTTTGTGCGGATCTGCAGCGTTTCTGCCCCATTCCATTATAGAAATCCTCAGTGGTAAAAAATGCATGAAATTCGCACAAAATCCGCATCAAATCCGCAACAAAAACGGACAAAATCCACATCAAATCCGCATAAAAACGCGTCAAATCTGCACCTGCGGTTTCTGCCAGGAGATGCAGATTTTGTGCAGAAAATTCTGCACCCCAATCCGCAGTGTGTGCACATAGCCTTAAGGTACCGTCACACTCAGCGACGCTGCAGCGATATAGACAACGAGCCGATCGCTGCAGCGTCGCTGTTTAGGTCGCTGGGGAGCTGTCACACAGACAGCTCTCTGCAGCGACCAACGATCAGGGGAATGACTTCGGCATCGTTGAAACTGTCTTCAACGATGCCGAAGTCCCCCTGCAGCACCCGGGTAACCAGGGTAAACATCGGGTTACTAAGTGCAGGGCCGCGCTTAGTAACCCGATATTTACCCTGGTTACCAATGTAAAAGTTAAAAAAAACCACTACATACTCACCTTCTGATGTCTGTCACGTCCCCCGGCGTCCGCGCTGCTGCTCAGAGCTTCCTTCACTGAATGTGTCAGGGCCGGCAGAGCACAGCGGTGACGTCACCGCTGTGCTTTGCTTTCCGGCCGGCACTGACACATTCAGTGCAGGAAGCTCTGAGCAGCAGCGCGGACGCCGGGGGACGTGACAGACATCAGAAGATGAGTATGTACTGTTTTTTTTTACTTTTACAATGGTAACCAGGGTAAATATCGGGTTACTAAGCGTGGCCCTGCGCTTAGTAACCCGATATTTACCCTGGTTACCATTGTAAAACATTGCTGGCATCGTTGCTTTGCTGTCAAACACGACGATACACACCAACCTAACGACGAAATAAGGTGCTGGCCTTCTAGCTCCGACCAACGATATCACAGCGGGATCCAGATCGCTGCTGCGTGTCAAACACGTCGTTCTCGTTGGAAAGTTGTTAAGTGTGAAGGTACCTTTAATGTACTGCTGATCACAGCGGCCAAAAGGTTATGGCAACTAAACAAAACTAAAAGCGATTATGGAGATCTCTGCTTGTTGTTTCTGAATGGAAACAGTCTTGTTTACTATAGTTGTATCCACCAAGGAGGAAAACATTTGTCTCCTGTCCTTATACTTTGTTACAATGTGTTCATAAAAGGTGAAATGTATCTAGACACAACTGGAATAAACCTTAAAAGGGGCTGTCCCACTATCATGACCCATCATCTAATGGGTATCTGACAGCTGGGATGCCGCCCATCACCTTTAATGCACCAGGTACGCACAGGTCACCGCCACATAGTCCCACCGACAAATACTTGAGCGCTATCGTGTACGATGAGGTGAGATCAGGTCATAGGAGCAGATGCTACTGCCCCGACCCAACCTGAAGGAGAATGTCAGGGGTGTGAGAGATTTGGGACATTGCTCACCTCGTCGTGTCCATTGTCAGTAGATGACACACTCACACTAATAAGTTTGTCCTTATTAAAAAATAATGTCAGAGGCGTTGTGTACCCCGCCACCGAGCCGTGTGTCAGCCATAAAACATCTCGACACCTGTCAGAAGGGACAACTTCATATGCTGACACGTGACATTGTCATTGTAGATGTCTGGAAACAAAGAATCCAGTGAGTCTACAGGAAAAAAAACAATCCACCAAACAGGTGCGGGGCCGGACAGGACTGAAATTCAGCAGTGGTAAGTAGTGATGAGCGAATATACTCGTTACTCGAGATTTCTCGAGCACGCTCGGGGTCCTCCGAGTATTTTTTAGTGCTCAGAGTTTTAGTTTTTCTTGCCTCAGCTGAATGATTTACATCTGTTAGCCAGCATAAGTACATGTGGGGGTTGCCTGGTTGCTAGGGAAACCCCACATGTAATCAAGCTGGCTAAGAGATGTAAATCATTCAGCTGCGGCGATGAAAACGAAATCTCCGAGCACTAAAAAATACTCGGAGGACACCCGGGCGTGCTCGGGAAATCTCGAGTAACGTGTATATTCGCTCATCACTAGTGGCTAGTAAAAGCCCACAGGCCCATGCTGCCCCGATATGCCAGATGGGGGTCTATATTGCTAATATTACCCAGCCTGGAGGAAATCAAGATTGACTACCAGACCAATATCAAAAATAATACCGCTACGCTATGCAGTGACAGAATAATGCCGTCATAATGATCATTAAACTGCATTTTCATGAGTAGCGCAGCCCGACAAGTCCTAAAAGGTATACATTTTGCACCATTAGGATCTGGCTCCGGTTGCAACTGTTGTAATGTGATCGCCGATACGCTATTTGCTACTTTTGGTTACGTGACATCTTGAGTCTCAATTCGGCCGAGACCCCTATGACCACTTCTTCCATCCATAACTCGTCCCTCAGACATCTTTTGTTTACTGCTCTTCCTGCTCCTTCACATTCCCCATCCTTTACACAAACCATATAGAGCTATAACTATTGCCCCCTCCGTGCCCTTACACCCTTCCTTTTGTGTTCTATGCAATAGCCCAAATACTATACGCTACATAATCACTTCCACTACAGTGAATACATAATATCACCATACCTCAAGAGAAACACACAGACCAATGTCACCAACAACACAACCATACACCTATTGCTGTATAATGACTGAACTGCACCACTGCACTGTCAGTGTATATATAGAAGACACACTATTAAAAAGGACGAATATTACCGCCATACAGTGACCATATAGTAGTAGACACTCGTCCTGCCGAGCATATAAGCGATTACATTACAGATATATTCAGTAAGCGATTTACAACTGATGTTTCTTCTGATTGGAGTCATTTTTTAACATCTTTTCCATCTGGCCCAGAGCACCATGACGACTTCTTCCAACCTTGACTCGTCTGCAAAGTTTACAGGAAAGACACATTTGACTTTCTCACAGTTCTAGCACTGTCCTTATCTATTCCCGTCCTACCTGCACCTGCGGTGTGAAAGTGACCCCAATACTTAAAATATTGTACCATAGTGTCGCATAGAAAATAATTATGGTCTCACTGTGCTGCCTAGAAAGTATGATGGCCACTAAAATATGATGTCCCCAAAACTCCCTATATACAGTATGATGCTCCCATAGCTCACTCTGTACAGTATGTTATTTCAACAGCTCCCAATATACAGTATGATGCACTGCTCCCAGCGGTGGATTATAATGGGGTCAATCTGGGCGGTAGCCCAGGGCCCAGTGGTGTGGGGGGGCCCTGGGCTACCACTCAGATTGCCCGCCGCCATCAGGGCATTACTGCCCTGACTGGCGTATGGGCCTGGGGGGCAGAGGGGGCCCGCATCGGGCCCCGTCTCATCTGCTCACCGGGCCCCTACCGGCGCTGCGGCAGTTAAACACTATTGATGTGCGGGCGCGCGCCCACACGTCAATAGTTAACAGCCGTCAGCCAATGGGAGGCTGGCAGCTGACATCAGCCACAGCGCGCACGTCGCCGGCGTCTGATGTTATTGTCAGTCGCCGGCGAGTGCGCGCTTCAGCTGCGAGGAGAGAGCTTCGCCGAAGGAGCGTGGACAGGTGAGGAGAACTCGTTTTTTTTTTATTGCGATTGGCAATCCGGGGGGCCCGGGCCAGTATGCTGGACACACTGGGGCCAATATGCTGGACACACTGGGGGCAATATGCTGGACACTGAGGGCAGAGATGCTGGACACACTGGGGGCAATATGCTGGACACACTGGGGGCAATATGCTGGACACACTGGGGGCAATATGCTGGACACACTGGGGGCAATATGCTGGACACACTGGGGGCAATATGCTGTGGGGGCAGAGATGCTGGACACACTGGGGGCAATATGCTGGAGACACTGGGGGCAATATGCTGGAAACACTGGGAGCTGAATGCTGGACACACTGGGGGCAATATGCTGGACACACTGGGGCAGATTGCTGAACACACTGGGGGCAATATTCTGGACACACTGGGGGCAGATTGCTGGACACAATGGGGGCAGATTGCTGGACACACTGGGGGCAGATTGCTGGACACACTGGGGGCAATATACTGGACACACTGGGGGCAATATGCTGGACACACTGGGGGCAATATGCTGGACACACTGGGAGCTGAATGCTGAACACACTGGGGGCAATATTCTGGACACACTGGGGGCAATATTCTGGACACACTGAGGGCAATATGCTGGACACACTGGGGCAGATTGCTGGACACAATGGGGGCAGACTGCTGGACACACTGGGAGCTGAATGCTGGTCACACTGGGGGCAATATGCTGGACACACTGGGGCAGATTGATGAACACACTGGGGGCAATATTCTGGACACACTTGGGCAGATTGCTGGACACACTGGGGGCAGATTGCTGGACACACTGGGGGCAGATTGCTGGACACACTGGGGGCAATATGCTGGACACACTGGGGGCAATATGCTGGACACACTGGGGGCAATATGCTGGACACACTGGGAGCTGAATGCTGGACACACTGGGGGCAATATGCTGAACACACTGGGGGCAATATTCTGGACACACTGGGGGCAATATGCTGGACACACTGGGGCAGATTGCTGGACACAATGGGGGCAGATTGCTGGACACACTGGGGGCAATATTCTGGACACACTGGGGGCAATATTCTGGACACACTGGGGGCAATATGCTGGACACACTGGGGGCAATATGCTGGACACACTGGGGGCAATATGCTGGACACACTGGGGGCAATAAGCTGGACACACTGGGGCAGAATGCTGGACACACGGGGGGCAATATGCTGGACACTGGGGGCAGGATGCTGGACACACTGGGGCTAATTACTGGACACACTGGGGGCAATATGCTGGACATATTGGGGGCAATGTGCTGGACACACTGGGGGCAATATGCTGGACACACTGGGGCAATATGCTGGACACACTGGGGGCAATATGCTGGACACACTGGGGGCAATATGCTGGACACTGGGGCAGAGATGCTGGACACACTGGGGGCAATATGCTGGACACACTGGGGGCAATATGCTGGACACACTGGGGGCAATATGCTGGATACACTAAGGCTGAATGCTGAACACACTGGGGGCAGAGATGCTGGACACACTGGGGGCAATATGCTGTGGGGGCAGAGATGCTGGAGACACTGGGGGCAATATGCTGGAAACACTGGGAGCTGAATGCTGGACACACTGGGGGCAATATGCTGGACACACTGGGGGCAGGATGCTGGACACACTGGGGGCAGGCTGCTGGACACACTGGGGGCAGGCTGCTGGACACACTGGGGGCAGGCTGCTGGACACACTGAGGGCAGGCTGCTGGACACACTGGGGGCAGGCTGCTGGACTGTTGTGAACTCTGTTTTCAGGCTCCCTCTTGTGGTCACAGGTGGTATTGTGTGACTTTTGTTTTGGGCTCCCCCTGGTGGCTTTGTTTGTTATCCTGCGGGTCTGTGGCTGATCAGCTGCCTCGTTATTCACTTGGGAGTTTCCTATTTAGCTCTGTTTCACTTCCACTTGTTGCCGGCTGTCAATGTACTCAGTGCTATTCTGATTACTCCTGATTATCTTCGGTTTCAGTCTCTTCAGGAGAAGCTAAGTTCTGTTTAATTATTTTTTGCTCATCAGTCTGCAATATGATTTCTGTGTATGATGAGTTTAGTCCAGCTTGCTAATATGTGATTTCTTCTGCTGGTTTGCTCTGAGGTACAGAGTTGCTTCCCCCGCACCGTTAGTTGATGCGGGGCTCGAGCGATCTCTGCGTGGATATTTTGAATAGGGTTTTTAATTGACCGCACAGTTGCCTTTCTATTTTCTGCTTTCTAGTGTTAGCGGGCCTCATTTGCTAAATCTAATTTCATCTCTGCGTTTGTGCTTTCCCCTTAACTCACCGTTAATATTTGTGGGGGGCTATTCTATATCTTTGGGGTCATTTCACTGAGGCAAGTGAGGACTTTCGTTCCCTCTAGGAATAGTCAGTTTCTCAGGCCGTGAAGAGACGTCTAGGATTTTCAGGTAACGTTCCACGGCTGCCTATAGTTGTTTGCGGATAGGATCAGGTTGCGGTCAATTCAGTTACCACTTCCCCAGAGTTTGTAGTCGGTTTAGTTACTTAGCTAGTCCTACTTGCGATCCTTGCCACTAGGATCATAACAGTACAGCCGGCCGGTAAAGTGTTAATTGCATGGCAGAAGCAGGAGAAAAGAAGCCTTGAGAATTTTTTTTTTTTTTTGCCGTGTGTCTAGCTGCTGTGTGTCTAGCTTCTCTCCTCCTCTTAATCTTGGTGTGGCTCTGAACTCAGCTGCTGATATGGATATTCAGAGTTTGGCCTCCAGTGTAGATCATCTTGCTGCAAGGGTACAAAGTATTCAGGATTTTGTTGTTCACAGTCCTATGTCAGAGCCTAGAATACCTATTCCGGAGTTGTTTTCTGGAGATAGATCTAGGTTCCTGAATTTTAAGAACAATTGTAAATTGTTTCTTTCTTTGAAACCTCGTTCCTCTGGTGATTCCGTTCAGCAAGTTAAAATTATAATTTCTTTCTTGCGTGGTGACCCTCAAGATTGGGCCTTCGCATTGGCGCCAGGGGATCTGGCATTGCTCAGTGTTGATGCGTTTTTTCTGGCCCTTGGATTGCTCTATGAGGAACCTAATCTTGAGAACCAGGCTGAAAAAGCGTTGTTGGCCCTCTCTCAGGGGCAAGATGAAGCAGAGGTGTACTGCCAGAAATTTCGGAAATGGTCGGTGCTTACTCAGTGGAATGAGTGTGCCCTGGCTGCAAATTTCAGAAAAGGTCTTTCTGAGTCCATTAAGAATGTCATGGTGGGGTTCCCTACGCCTGCAGGTCTGAATGAGTCAATGACTCTGGCCATTCAGATTGATCGGCGTTTGCGGGAGCGCAAACCTGTGCACTATTTGGCGGTGTCTTCTGAACAGACACCTGAGTCTATGCAATGTGATAGAATTCTGACCAGAAGTGAACGGCAAAATTATAGACGGCAAAATGGGTTGTGCTTTTACTGTGTTGACTCAGCTCATGTTATCTCAGCATGCTCTAAGCGCAAAAAAAAGGTTGATAAATCTGTCACCATCGGTACTTTACAGCCTAAGTTCATTTTGTCTGTTACCCTGATTTGTTCCCTGTCATCTTACCCGGTTATGGCTTTTGTAGATTCAGGTGCTGCCCTGAGCCTGATGGATTTGTCATTTGCCCGGCGCTGTGGTTTTGTTTTGGAGCCTTTAAAATTCCCTATTCCACTAAGGGGTATTGATGCTACACCATTGGCTATGAATAAACCTCAGTACTGGACGCAAGTGACCATGTGCATGACTCCTGTTCATCAGGAGGTGATTCGCTTTCTTGTTCTGCATAATTTGCATGATGTTGTCGTGTTGGGTCTGCCATCGTTGCAGACTCATAATCCAGTCCTGGATTGGAAAGCAATGTCTGTGTCAAGTTGGGGTTGTGTCATGATTCTCAATGGCGAGAGAACATAGCCCAGCATATATGAGAACTAGCTCTTGGAAGATGGAAACTATACTGACCATGAACTAAACCTGCCGCACAACTAGAAGTGGCCGGGTAGCATGCCTACGTTTTTTATCCCTAGATGCCCAGCGCCAGCCGGAGAACTACCTAATCCTAGCAGAGGAAAAGACAGTCCTGGCTCACCTCTAGAGAAATTTTCCCAAAAGGCAGACAGAGGCCCCCACATATATTGGCGGTGATTTTAGATGAAATGACAAACGTAGTATGAAAATAGGTTTAGCAAAATCGAGGTCCGCTTTCTAGATAGCAGGAAGACAGAAAGGACACTTTCATGGTCAGCAGAAAACCCTATCAAAACACCATCCAGAAATTCCTTTAAGACTCTAGCATTAACTCATAACACCAGAGTGGCAATTTCCGATCACAAGAGCTTTCCAGACACAGTAACGAAACAGCAGCTGTGAACAGGAACAAAATGCAAAAACACACAAGGACAAAAGTCCAACTTAGCTGGGAGTTGTCTAGTAGCAGGAACAAGCACAGAAGGCTTCTGATTACATTGTTGACCGGCAAGAAACTGACAGAGGAGCAAGGTTATATAGCGACTCCCACATCCTGATAGGAGCAGGTGAACAGAGGGGATGATGCACACAAGTTAAATTCCACAAGTGGCCACCGGGGGAGCCCAGAATCCAATTTCACAACAGGGTTGCCAGGGAATTCATGGCGACGCTCCTGTGGTGTCAATTGCTTCATCCACTCCTTCTGAAGTCCCTGCGTTTTTGTCGGACTACCAGGATGTATTTGATGAGCCCAAACTCAGTTCTCTACCTCCTCATAGGGATTGTGATTGTGCTATAAATTTGATTCCTGGTAGTAAGTTTCCTAAGGGACGACTTTTCAATTTGTCAGTGCCGGAGCATGCTGCTATGCGGAGTTATATAAAGGAGTCTTTGGAGAAAGGACTTATTCGCCCCTCCTCCTCCCCTCTGGGTGCGGGATTCTTTTTTGTGGCTAAGAAGGATGGTTCCCTGAGACCTTGTATTGATTATCGCCTTCTAAATAAAATCACGGTCAAATTTCAGTATCCTTTGCCATTGTTATCTGATCTGTTTGCTCGCATTAGGGGGTCTAGTTGGTTCACCAAGATAGATCTTCGTGGTGCGTATAACCTTGTGCGTATTAAGCAGGGTGATGAATGGAAAACTGCATTTAATACGCCCGAAGGCCATTTCGAGTACTTGGTGATGCCTTTTGGACTTTCTAACGCTCCTTCTGTCTTTCAGTCCTTCATGCACGACATCTTCCGCGAGTATCTGGATAAATTTATGATTGTGTATCTGGATGATATTCTGTTTTTTTCTGATGATTGGGAGTCCCATGTTAAGCAGGTCAGGATAGTGTTTCAGGTCCTGCGTGCCAATGCTTTATTTGTGAAGGGCTCAAAATGTCTTTTTGGAGTCCAGAAGGTTTCTTTTTTGGGTTTCATTTTTTCCCCTTCTACTATTGAGATGGACCCAGTCAAGGTTCAGGCTATTCATGACTGGACTCAGCCTACATCTATTAAGAGTCTTCAGAAGTTCTTGGGTTTTGCTAATTTTTACCGTCGCTTCATCGCTAATTTTTCTGGTGTTGTTAAGCCTTTGACGGATTTGACCAAGAAGGGTTCTGATGTTACTATTTTGTCTCCTGCGGCTGTGGAGGCCTTTCGGGAGCTGAAGCGCCGGTTTTCCTCGGCTCCGGTCTTATGTCAGCCAGATGTCTCTCTTCCTTTCCAGGTCGAGGTTGATGCTTCTGAGATTGGAGCGGGGGCTGTTTTGTCGCAGAGAAGCTCTGATGGCTCTGTGATGAAGCCATGTGCTTTCTTTTCAAGAAAGTTTTCGCCTGCCGAGCGGAATTATGATGTCGGTAATCGGGAGTTGTTGGCTATGAAGTGGGCATTTGAGGAGTGGCGACATTGGCTCGAGGGAGCTAAGCATCGTGTGGTGGTCTTGACTGATCACAAGAATCTGATTTATCTCGAGTCGGCCAAGCGGCTGAATCCTAGACAGGCTCGTTGGTCGTTGTTTTTCTCTCGTTTTGATTTCGTGGTCTCGTACCTGCCTGGTTCGAAGAATGTAAAGGCTGATGCTCTTTCTAGGAGTTTTGTGCCTGACTCTCCTGGAGATTCAGAGCCGGCTGGTATTCTCAGAGAAGGGGTGATTTTGTCTGCCATCTCCCCAGATTTGCGACGAGTGCTGCAGGAGCTTCAGGCGGATAGACCTGACCATTGTCCACCGGAGAGACTGTTTGTCCCGGATAGATGGACCAGCAGAGTTATTTCCGAGGTTCATTCTTCGGTGTTGGCGGGCCATCCTGGAATATTTGGTACCAGAGATTTGGTGGCCAGGTCCTTTTGGTGGCCTTCCTTGTCGCGGGATGTGCGTTCCTTTGTGCAGTCTTGTGGAATTTGTGCTCGGGCTAAGCCTTGCTGTTCTCGTGCCAGTGGTTTGCTGTTACCTTTGCCTGTCCCGAAGAGGCCTTGGACGCACATTTCCATGGATTTTATTTCGGATCTCCCTGTCTCTCAGAGAATGTCTGTCATCTGGGTGGTGTGTGATCGTTTTTCTAAGATGGTCCATTTGGTGCCCTTGCCTAAGTTGCCTTCCTCCTTCGAGTTGGTTCCGCTGTTTTTTCAAAATGTGGTTCGTTTGCATGGGATCCCTGAAAATATTGTTTCCGACAGAGGATCCCAGTTTGTGTCTAGATTTTGGCGGACCTTTTGCGCTAAGATGGGCATTGATTTGTCTTTTTCGTCGGCC
The DNA here is from genome assembly GCF_051348905.1 of Ranitomeya variabilis. Taxonomy (NCBI): domain Eukaryota; kingdom Metazoa; phylum Chordata; class Amphibia; order Anura; family Dendrobatidae; genus Ranitomeya; species Ranitomeya variabilis. The sequence continues at coordinate 739,521,805 of NC_135232.1, forward strand.
TTCCATCCTCAGACGAATGGCCAAACCGAACGAACTAATCAGACCTTGGAAACCTATTTGAGATGTTTTGTTTCTGCTGATCAGGACGACTGGGTGACTTTTTTGCCATTGGCCGAGTTTGCCCTTAATAATCGGGCTAGTTCTGCTACTTTGGTTTCTCCTTTTTTTTGTAATTCGGGGTTTCATCCTCGTTTTTCCTCGGGTCAGGTGGAGCCTTCTGACTGTCCTGGAGTGGATGTTGTGGTGGATAGGTTGCATCAGATTTGGAATCATGTTGTGGACAATTTGAAGCTGTCACAAGAGAAGGCTCAGCGCTTTGCCAACCGCCGTCGCTGTGTGGGTCCCCGACTTCGCGTTGGGGACTTGGTGTGGTTGTCTTCTCGCTTTGTTCCTATGAAGGTCTCCTCTCCTAAGTTCAAGCCTCGGTTTATCGGTCCTTATAAGATTTTGGAAGTCCTTAACCCTGTGTCATTTCGTTTGGACCTCCCAGCATCGTTTGCTATTCATAATGTGTTTCATCGGTCGTTGTTGCGGAGGTATGTGGTGCCTGTGGGTCCTCCGGTTGAGCCTCCTGCCCCTGTGCTGGTTGAGGGAGAATTGGAATACGTGGTGGAGAAGATCTTGGATTCTCGTATTTCTAGACGGAGGCTTCAGTATTTGGTTAAATGGAAGGGCTATGGTCAGGAGGATAATTCCTGGGTTGTCGCCTCTGATGTTCATGCGGCCGATTTGGTTCGTGCCTTCCATGTGGCTCACCCTGATCGCCCTGGGGGTTTTGATGAGGGTTCTGTGACCCCTCCTCAAGGGGGGGGTACTGTTGTGAACTCTGTTTTCAGGCTCCCTCTTGTGGTCACAGGTGGTATTGTGTGACTTTTGTTTTGGGCTCCCCCTGGTGGCTTTGTTTGTTATCCTGCGGGTCTGTGGCTGATCAGCTGCCTCGTTATTCACTTGGGAGTTTCCTATTTAGCTCTGTTTCACTTCCACTTGTTGCCGACTGTCAATGTACTCAGTGCTATTCTGATTACTCCTGATTATCTTCGGTTTCAGTCTCTTCAGGAGAAGCTAAGTTCTGTTTAATTATTTTTTGCTCATCAGTCTGCAATATGATTTCTGTGTATGATGAGTTTAGTCCAGCTTGCTAATATGATTTCTTCTGCTGGTTTGCTCTGAGGTACAGAGTTGCTTCCCCCGCACCGTTAGTTGGTGCGGGGCTCGAGCGATCTCTGCGTGGATATTTTGAATAGGGTTTTTAATTGACCGCACAGTTCCCTTTCTATTTTCTGCTTTCTAGCGTTAGCGGGCCTCATTTGCTAAATCTAATTTCATCTCTGCGTTTGTGCTTTCCCCTTAACTCACCGTTAATATTTGTGGGGGGCTATTCTATATCTTTGGGGTCATTTCACTGTGGCAAGTGAGGACTTTTGTTCCCTCTAGGAATAGTCAGTTTCTCAGGCCGTGAAGAGACGTCTAGGATTTTCAGGTAACGTTCCACGGCTGCCTATAGTTGTTTGCGGATAGGATCAGGTTGCGGTCAATTCAGTTACCACTTCCCCAGAGTTTGTAGTCGGTTTAGTTACTTAGCTAGTCCTACTTGCGATCCTTGCCACTAGGATCATAACACTGGACACACTGGGGGCAGGCTGCTGGACACACTGGGGGCAGGCTGCTGGACACACTGGGGGCAATATGTTGGACACACTGGGGGCAATATGCTGGACACACTGGGGGCAATATGCTGGACACACTGGGGGCAATATGCTGGACACACTGGGGTAATATGCTGGACACACTGGGGGCAATATGCTGGACACACTGGGGGAGATTGTTGGACACACTGGGGGCAATATGCTGGACACACTGGGGGCAATATGCTGGACACACTGGGGGCAGGATGCTGGACACACTGGGGCTGATTACTGGACACACTGGGGGCAATATGCTGGACATATTGGGGGCAATGTGCTGGACACACTGGGGGCAATATGCTGGACACACTGGGGCAATATGCTGGACACACTGGGGGCAATATGCTGGACACACTGGGGGCAATATGCTGGACACTGGGGCAATATGCTGGACACACTGGGGGCAATATGCTGGACACACTGGGGCTGAATGCTGAACACACTGGGGGCAGAGATGCTGGACACACTGGGGGCAATATGCTGTGGGGGCAGAGATGCTGGAGACACTGGGGGCAATATGCTGGAAACACTGGGAGCTGAATGCTGGACACACTGGGGGAAATTGTTATGATCCTTAGTGGTTGATGATCACAAATTACTCCAGCTAAGTAACAAACATAGGACAAGCTCTAGGGAGGTGGCAAACTGGACTGACCGCAAATCTGAACCTATCCAAACACACTAGAAGTAGCCGGTGAACGTGCCTAAAATCCTAGACGTCTCGAGCCAGCCTGAGGAACTAACTACCCCTAGAGAGAGAGAAAGACCTCACTTGCCTCCAGAGAAATAATCCCCAAAGATATAGAAGCCCCCAACAAATAATAACGGTGAGGTAAGAGGAAGGCACATACACAGGGGTGAAAGCAGATTCAGCAAATGAGGCCCACTAATACTAGATAGCAGAAAATAGAAAAGGGGTCTGTGCGGTCAGTAAAAAACCCTTACAAAATATCCACACTGAGATTTCCAAAACCCCCGCACCAACTAACGGTGTGGGGGGAGAAACTCAGTCCCCTAGCGCAACCAGCAAGCGATGAAATCACATTTTAGCAAGCTGGACAAGAAACATGATGAATGCTGATAATCAAAAAATTAACAAACAAAAACTTAGCTTGTCTTGGAGAGACTGGGAGCAAGGTAGTCACAAGGAATCTGAAGAGCACTGAATACATTGATAGCAGGCAAGGAACTGAGTATCCAGGTGAGCTAAATAGGAAACCAGTCAAGGATAACGAACCAGCTGATGCTGCCAACCTGCAGAAAGACAACACTACACAGTACCGCTTGTGACCACTAGAGGGAGCCCAAAAATAGAGTTCACAACAGGCAATATGCTGGACACACTGGGGGCAGGATGCTGGACACACTGGGGGCAGGCTGCTGGACACATTGGGGGCAGGCTGCTGGACACACTGGGGGCAGGCTGCTGGACACACTGGGGCAGGCTGCTGGACACACTGGGGGCAGGCTGCTGGACACACTGGGGGGCAGGCTGCTGGACACACTGGGGGCAGGCTGCTGGACACACTGGGGGCAATATGTTGGACACACTGGGGGCAATATGCTGGACACACTGGGGGCAATATGCTGGACACACTGGGGGCAATATGCTGGACACACTGGGGGCAATATGCTGGACACACTGGGGGCAATATGCTGGACACACTGGGGGAGATTGCTGGACACACTGGGGGCAATATGCAGGACACACTGGGGGCAATATGCTGGACACACTGGGGCAGGATGCTGGACACACTGGGGGCAGGATGCTGGACACACTGGGGGCAGGATGCTGGACACATTGGGGGCAGGACTGGAGACACTGGGCAGAATGAATAATATGGAGCAGGATTGGAGACAGATCGTGCAGGATCATGGGGCAGGATGGATACGATGGAGACTGATGGGGAGATCATATGGGGCAGGAATGGATACTCATGAGGGCAGGATGGGAGAACATATGGCTGAAGCCAGGAATGAGATACACAGCGCCAGGATGGGGGATATTATAATTACCATACAATTAAGGGATATTATTACTGCAGTGATGTATTTATTTTATTTTTTGAAGACACTGTTTTAAATCGGGGGACGTCCCGTTACTGTGCATAGAGTGACACTATGTCGCCTCTTTTTCTTCATGTGGTGTAATGTAGAAGTTGGGAAAAATTAAGTAATGTGTTCTGCAAGCGGAGCTCGAGATAACTGAGTTATTTCCTGCAGAGACAAGTCCTGGCTGGATGAAATGATGGCGGTCTGTGCTGGATGAAAGATGAAGGACTTCACCTAGCGACGTCACTGGTGAGTCAGTGTTACCTATACACTGACACTTTACACTGTTTACTATATACAGAGGTCCTGTGTATAATGTCACCGGTGATCACTATATTACCTCTACACAGACTGCATACTAAGTACAGATCTCCTGTGAATACTGGCACTTATGGTGATAGTACTGTTTTTTTTTTCTTCCTAACTGTAGGGTAAATTGACTAGACCAATGGATGTTTGACAGGTTATAGTTTCACACAGCAACTATTTTTCTGGAATAATCTGGTTCAGGTATATGATGACCCCGTCGCATGACCCCATCACATGACCGGGGGCCCACAGTTTTCTGAACAGCCCGGGGCCCTGGCTACCCTTAACCCTTTCGCGACATGCGCCGTACATGTACTGCGCATGTCGGGTCCCCTGCTTTGATGTGGGCTCCGGCGGTGAGCGCACATCAAAGTCGCGACATGTCAGCTGTTTTGTACAGCTGACATGTGCGCGCAATAGCGGCGGGTGAAATCGTTATTCACCCGCCGCTATTAACCTGTTAAATGCCGCTGTCAAATGCAGACAGCGGCATTTAACTACCGCATCCGGGCGGCCGGAAATGACGTCATCGCCGACCCCCGTCACATGATCGGGGGTCGGCGATGCATCAGGATGGTAACCATAGAGGTCCTTGAGACCTCTAGGGTTACTGATGCCGGCCTGCTGTGAGCGGCCCCCTGTGGTCGGCGCTCACAGCACACCTGCATTTCAGCTACATAACAGCGATCTGATGATCGCTGTTATGTAGCAGAGCCGATCGGGCTGTGCCTGCTTCTAGCCTCCCTTGGAGGCTATTGAAGCATGGCAAAAGTGAAAAAAAAAAGTTTTTAAAAATGTGAAAAAAATATTAAAAATATAAAAGTTTAAATCACCCCCCTTTCGCCCCATCCTAAATAAAACAATTAAAAAAAACCCCAAACCTACACATATTTGAAATCGCCGCGTTCAGAATCGCCCGATCTATCAATTAAAAAAAAGCATTAACCTGATCGCTAAACAGCGTAGCGAAAAAAAAATCCGAAACGCCAGAATTACGTCTTTTTGGTCGCCGCGACATTGCGTTAAAATGCAATAACGGGCGATCAAAAGAACGCATCTGCGCCAAAATGGTATAATTAAAAACATCAGCTCGGCACGCAAAAAATAAGCCCTCACCCGACCCCAGATCACGAAAATTGGAGACGCTACGGGTATCGGAAAATGGCACTTTTTTTTTTTTTTTTTAAGCAAAGTTTGGAATTTTTTTTCACCACTTGGATAAAAAATAACCTAGACATGTTAGGTGTCTATGAACTCGTAATGACCTAGAGAATCATAATTGCAGGTTAGTTTTAGCATTTAGTGAACCTAGCAAAAAAGCCAAACAAAAAACAAGTGTGGGATTGCACTTTTTTTGCAATTTCACCGCACTTGGAATTTTTTTCCCGTTTTCTAGTACACGACATGGTAAAACCAATGATGTCGTTCAAAAGTACAACTCGTCCCGCAAAAAATAAGCCCTCACATGGCCATATTGACGGAAAAATAAAAAAGTTATGGCTCTGGGAAGGAGGGGAGCGAAAAACGAAAACACAAAAACGAAAAAGGGCCGCGGCATGAAGGGGTTAATCCACCCCTGACTGCTCCCATAGCTCACACTGTACAGTATGGTGTCTCAACAGCTCCCTATATACAGTATGATGCTCCCATAGCTCAGACTGTACAGTATGGCATCTCAGCAGCTCCCTATATACAGTATGATGCACTGCTCCCATAGCTCACACTGTACAGTATGGCATCTCAGCAGCTCCCTATATACAGTATGATGCACTGCTCCCATAGCTCACACTGTACAGTATGGCATCTCAGCAGCTCCCTATATACAGTATGATGCACTGCTCCCATAGCTCACACTGTACAGTATGGCATCTCAACAGCTCCCAATATACAGTATGATGCACTGCTCCCATAGCTCACACTGTACAGTATGGTATCTCAACAGCTCCCAACATACAGTATGATGCTCCCATAGCTCACTCTGTACAGTATGGTGTCTCAACTGCTCCCAATATACAGTATGATGCCCCATAGCTCACTCTGTATAGAATGGTGTCTCAAAAGCTCCCCATATACAGTATGATGCCTCATAGCTCACTCTGTACAGTATGGTGTCTCAACAGCTCCCAATATACAGTATAATGCTCCCATAGCTCACTCTGTACAGTATGATGCCTCAATAGCTCCCTATATACAATATGATGCTCTCATAGCTCACTCTATACAGTATGGTGTCTCAACAGCTCCCAATATACAGTATAATGCTTCCATAGCTCACTCTGTACAGTATGGTATTTCAACAGCTCCCTATATACACTATGATGCCCCATAGCTCACTCTATACAGTATGGCATCTCAACAGCTCCCTATATACAGTATAATGCTTCCATAGCTCACTCTGTACAGTATGATGCCTCAACAGCTCCCAATATACAGTATAATGCTTCCATAGCTCACTCTGTACAGTATGGTGTCTCAACAGCTCCCTATATACAGTATAATGCTTCCATAGCTCACTCTGTACAGTATGATGCCTCAATAGCTCCCTATATACAATATGATGCTCTCATAGCTCACTCTATACAGTATGGTGTCTCAACAGCTCCCAATATACAGTATAATGCTTCCATAGCTCACTCTGTACAGTATGGTGTCTCAACAGCTCCCTATATACAGTATAATGCTTCCATAGCTCACTCTGTACAGTATGATGCCTCAATAGCTCCCTATATACAATATGATGCTCTCATAGCTCACTCTATACAGTATGGTGTCTCAACAGCTCCCTATATACAGTATAATGCTTCCATAGCTCACTCTGTACAGTATGATGCCTCAACAGCTCCCAATATACAGTATAATGCTTCCATAGCTCACTCTGTACAGTATGGTGTCTCAACAGCTCCCTATATACAGTTTCATGGCCCTCACCACCTCTTATAACAAATATGATGGCCTCCCAAGCTCCTCTGCATATAATATGCCCCAACAGCCCCTCTATACATAGTATGATACCCCCGCAGCATCCTATACACAGTAAGATGGTCCCCACAGTCCTTATATACAGGATGATTTTCCTCACAGCTCCCCATGCACAAAATGATAGCTCCCGCATTACATTCTCCCACTACAAAGTATGATGCCACCACAGCCTGTAGCCTTCTCCTTCCCCAAATCCTATCCCACCTCATTTAAAAATAAAAAAAGCCTGTATCACTAATGTCTTCCAGGCCTTTGTTGGGAAGCAGAGTCTGGACCCCTGCTCAAATGGCAGAGCAAGTAGTGGATGGCTCTCTTCTCCACTACAGCAGATAACCCTATCAGAAGAGCAATACTGCCTGACTAGTCCATCTGACACTTCACCAGTTGTCAGTGAGCGTAGTGAGCAATATTATAGTAGCTATATTATAGTATAGCTACATTGTTGTACTTAGGAGCAGTATTATGGTCAGGACTGCCACTAGGAATTTCGGGGCCCCATATTGGCAACATTTTCAGGCCCCCTTTTGAGGCGATGTGCTATAGTGTTTAGGTTATAATTGTTGGTCTGGCACGATTCATATTAACGCTTGTCCCAGTGTGATGATTGGAGACAGCGTGGCTAATGAGTGGAAGGGACATGTGTATGGGGAAAATGGAATGAAGAATAACAAACCCCGCTAACCTCCACTCAGATATGAATGATAGGAGCAGAGTACTTTATTAGCTGTGTGTCTGCTGTAGTTTGGAGACAAATATAGGGCAGCATAGGCACAGTAGTGTGCAAAGTGAATATAACCTCATTCCTGTGACATCAGTGTATGTTGAGCCCTTTCCTAGTGTTTAGTCTGTGACACTGAAGTCAGCACTATATGGCGATACATGATGCATGCTATGTAATTTGGTGTCTGACAAATTAGTGGGCTAGTGTGCAATTCATCTAATACACCTTGGCTGGGGGGCTGGAATATTAACCCAGCGAAGATTAGATTCTATACGATCCATACTAACCATTAGTTGGGAAAGTTAAGGTCTTGATATAAGGCTCTAATGCAATATACAATTTTAGATTTCACTGGGGGCCTTAGTGTAATATTCTTCACTTCCCCCTTTCTCTTTCAGTGTCTAGTTATCTATTTGTATCCGCTAATGTAAAATAAAAGTGGATAGACTGTACACAATTTTTGGTGGCTATTTAAGTTTTACTATATTATTAAAAGCTATGTTTTAGGTATTGTTTGTCCACCACAGTCAATTTTTAACCCCTTGAGACTCCACCCAGGCTCCCCCCATCTCCGCCTCCACCCTTCCAACCTTCCACCGTCCCACCACTCACACTTGGAAAAACTTCTCCACTACGTCCTCATTAATCAGATATTAATAGTTCCCATCAAACACCAGATCACATACATAACCAGCAGCTTTTGTTTTGGCCAAAATAATTTTTAAGCCGCCACCATGCCACGTTAGACGCTTTAGGCCGGACCCTAGTCGAACCTATTGAATATAAATATATTTTTATGTATTTTTCTTTAAGGGAATGAGTCACATACATTTTTTCTAAATGACCATTAATACAACATACAAGGGACAAATACCGTCACACCATCGCCGGACCACATATTACCACCACAAAGTGACCAAATAATACAACATACAAGGAACAAATACCACCACACCATGACCAGACCACATATTACCACCACATAGTGACTGAATACCTGAATACTAGAATACTGATCATTAATAAAAACAAAAAAAACAAAAACACAATACTATGTGACATTATACACAGGATCTCTGTATTTACTGTCAGTGTACAGGTTATACAGTGATCACCAGTGACATTATACACAGAAGCTCTGTATATAGTGTACAGGTAATACAGTGATCACTGGTGACATTATACACAGGAGCTCTGTACAGAGTATACAGTGTATAGTGTCAGTGTACAGCTAACACACTGACTCACCAGTGACGTCCCTAGCTGCAGTGCTTCATCTTTGCTTTTCTTCTTCTTGCAGCGCAGACCGCCATCACTTCCAGCCAGGACTTATCTCTGCATAAAATAACACAATTACTTAGAGCTTGGCTTCCAGAGCACATTCCCCTCTTACTCCCTTTCTTCTACACTACACATCTGAATATATATATGCACCCACCATTAATACATAATTGGTTATTATGCAACCCACCATTCCAAATATAAATTATAATACGCCACTGAGCCCCTTCTAGCTATACATAGCCACTTTCCCCACCTAATAAATATATCTTCCCCCAATTCATTACCAGTCACTGCATACTCAACGCCCCCCACTATGTACCTCCCACTCCCTCGACTCATTATATTTACATGCCCCTTCTGCAACAATTCATTGTCATGTCTTCTCTCTCCCATCCTCTATTCATTATCAACAGTTCTACCCCAACATTCAATACATAATTTACTCCCCCACCATTCATTATTTGCTCTCTCCTGATCATCATTTGCTCTCCCCATCCCCCACCTTTAATTCAATTGCTGTCCCTCTTCCCTCACTGTCAATTTATCATTTGCAGTCTCCCGTCCCCCTCCCCCCACTTCATCATGTGCAGTCCCCTTCCCCCACTTCATCATGTGCAATCCCCTTTAACCTATTTCATACTTTGCAGTTCCTTTTAACCCCCCACTTCATGTGCAGTTCCCCTTTAACCCCCACATCATCATGTGCAGTCCCCCTTTAACCCCCCTCCAATCATCATGTGCAGTCCCCCTTTAACGCCCCACACCATCATGTGCAGGCCCCTTTAACCCACCTCCCCACATCATCATGTACAATCCCCTTTACACCCATGTCATCCTTTGTAGATCCTTTAACCCCCATTTCATGTGCAGTCCCCCTTTAACCCCCTCCCACATCATGTGCAGTCCCCTTTAACCCCCACATCATGTGCAGTCCACTTTAACACCCTCCCCACATCATCATGTACAGTCGCCCTTTAACCCCCCTCTCCACATCATCATGTACAGTCCCCCTTTAACCCACCTCCCCATATCATCATATGCAGTCCCCCTTTAACCCACCTCCCCATATCATCATATGCAGTCCCCCTTTAACCCCCTCCCCACATCATCATGTGAAGTCCCCCTTTAACCTCCCACATTATGTGCAGTCCCCCTTTAACCCCCCTTCCCACATCATGTGCAGTCCACCTTTAGGCTGTGTGCACACGTTGCGGATTTTTCTGTTTTTTTTCACGTTTTTTCGCTATAAAAACGCTATAAAAACGCATAAAACAAACATACATTAAGCATCCCATCATTTAGAATTCATTCCGCAATTTTTGTGCACATGATGCGTTTTTTTCCTCGAAAAAAAATGCATCGCGGTAAAAAATGCAGCATGTTCATTAATTTTGTGGATTTTTCACATTTTCCCGCTATTTAATGCATTGGGAAGCTCCGGAAAAAAAACACGTCAAAAACGCACACAAAAAAACCGCATGCGGATTTCCTACAGAAAAAGTCTGGTTTTGTTCAGGAAAATTCTGCAGAAAATCCTGACGTGTGCACATAGCCTTATCCCCCTTCCCCACATCATCATGTGCAGTCCTTCCTTAGCCCCCCTCCTCACATCATCATGTGCAGTCCCCCTTACTCCTTACCCCGTCATCATGTGCAATTCCTCCTCCTCCCCTCACCCATTTAATTCATTTTGAACAGAAAACAAAAAAGTTTTGTATACTTACCTCCTCACAGTCGTTCCTCAGCAGCACGGCTCTGCCTCCAGTGTCCGGTACATGTCGGGTGGCGCGTACGCGATGACGTCATCACGTAAGCGCCGTCACCTGACAGGAAGTACACAGAAGACGGAGGGAGCAGGAGCTGAGCAGCCGTCAAGGTAAGACGGCCGTGCACAGCTTTGGGAAAGGTCTCGGGCCCCAGCGCCGACGTGTGCGCCGCAGCACGCACCACTTTGCTGCACGATGGGGCCCAATGAACAGTAGCACATAAGCGGGGCACCAGCCAGACCTGTAGGCCCCTCTCTGTACTGCTGTTCACCGGGCCCCATACAGCAGTAAGGGCAGTAATGCCCTGATGGGGGCCCTAATTATGGTCCTCATATTCTTGCACATTTGGGGCAGTATTATAGCAGTTATATTCTTGTACATAGAGGGCAGTATTATAGTAGTTCTATTCTTGTACATAGGGAGCAGTATTATTATAGTAGTTATATTCTTGTACATAGGGGGCAGTATTATAGTAGTTATATTCTTGTACATAGGGAGCAGTATTATAGTAGTTATATACTTGTACAAAGGGGCAGTATTGTAGAAGCTATACTCTTGTACATAGGGGGCAGTATTATAGCAGTGATATTCTTGTACATAGAGGGCAGTATTATAGTAGCGAGTGCTTTAGCACAGCTCCTGGCTGTAAAATGATTTAACCCCTTCAGATGGATTTACTTCGTGGGACGTGACAGTTCATCAGAAGGTATGTATATTGTTGTTTTATTATTTTTCCAAGCGAGGGTCTTCAGGTGGATTGAGAGAGCAATAAAATATTAAAACCACCGGTGTGTTTATTTCATTAAAATACTTTTTAATAACGTGTGTGTTTTTTTAACCCTTTCATACAATTGGATTAATAATGGATAGGTGTCATAATTGATGCCTCTCCATTATTAATCTGGCTTAATGTCACCTTACAATAGCAAGGTGGCATTAACCCTTCATTACCCCATGTCCCACCGCTACACGGGAGTGGGAAGAGAGTGGCCAAGTGCCAGAATAGGCGCATCTTCCAGATGTGCCTTTTCTGGGGTGGCTGGGGGCAGATGTTTATAGCCAGGGGGGGCCAATAACCATGGACCCTCTCTAGGCTATTAATATCTGCCCTCAGTCACTGGCTTTACCACTCTGGTGGAGAAAATTGCGCGGGAGCCCACGCCAATTTTTTCCGCCATTTAACCCTTTATTTTAGCAGATACAGCGCCCAAATTTTGCACATACACACTACTAACATTAGTAGTGTGGAATATGCAAAAAAAAGGGGATATGAGATGGTTTACTGTATGTAAACCATGTCTCATATCCTGTCGGGTTTGTGAAGGAGAAATGAAAAGCCGGCAATTGAATTATCGGCTTTTCACTAACACCGCTGCGTATCTCTCGCAAGTCACACTGCTGGTCCGTGTGGAATCCGTATTTTTCTCGCACCCATAGACTTTCATTTGCGATTTTTTTGCGCAATACGGTGACAAACGCAGCATGCTGCGATTTTCTACGGCCGTACAAGACCGTATAATACGGATCAGTAAAATACGGCAGATAGGAGCTGGGACATAGGGAATCATTGGGCTGTGTGTAATGCGTATTTTACGGTCGTAGATTATGCGCTCATACGTCCGTAAAACTCGCCAGTGTGAGGCCGGCCTTACACTGTCGGTAGGTCACTGAGCACAATCCTGCAGACAGGTTCCCTTTAAGTCTAGTGTCCATATCTGGTACTTCTTCTCTAGGGTCAATTCTACTCTATAGACCAGCATTCAGCCTATGAGTTAATATTTAGAAGATGGGAGAAAAGCAGCAGGAGCCTAAAATACTGCGTGGATGTGGCCACGGTGGGAACCCACAACCCCAGCGCCGCGCCTGTCTCTAAACTCTGAGGAAACCTGTAGGAAAAAGTGTGCAGCGGACAGACCACTTCATGTCGCGTAGTTCCTACTTGAACATATGTGCCGAGGCAGCCACATATGTGAACTGTCGTATATCATATGCCCATCTATCTTTCCTCTTCGCTGATACATCTATCTATCCTTTTCGCTGATAGATATCATTATTATATTCCTCTTCGCTGATACATCTATCTATCCTTTTCGCTGATAGATATCATTATTATTATATATATATATATATATATATATATATATATATATATATATATATATATATCATAGATGTCATTTGTGCCCATCTATATATCCTCTGGCGTCCTCTTCTCACTGATAGATGACTTGTTGGCAGATACTGATTACACTACCATGATCTCCGCACCACACACAATTATACAGGAAAACCTCAGCTCTATTTATGTGCCAACACAAGCACAAACTTTTACCTTATGGAGCAGGTACGGACTGGGGCTGAAAATCAGCCCTGGCATTTGGAATCACACAGGCCCATGTTGTCCTCGTCCCCAGGAACCAGATAGGATATATTACCAATATTACCCTGGATGGAGGAAAGGAAGATTTTCTACAAGGCCAATATTTCTAATGATACCTGTGGCATGCTGGGGTAAGTGACGGAATCAGCAACTTTGTGCTCCATCACAACTCTTAACAGCATGGGTGTCTTGAGAACACCGATTCTGTTAACAACGTAGCAGACAAGGCAGCCCAGGTCCAGACAGGCCCTTCTGGCATTTGCCAGAATTGCCAGATGGCCAGTCCGGCCCTGTTATGGAGACTAAAAAAAAACAAAAATAAAAGGGATCTGCTGACATACTGACCCGCCCCTGCTGACATACTGACCCGCCCCTGCTGACAAACTGACCTTCCCCTGCTGAGTATTTATGAGAAATTTGTTGAAAAGTCGTTGGTTGTTTTTTTTGCCACCAGCTCATTTGCATATATTGGTGAGCGAGCGATCTGATTGGCTGGCTGTAGAAAGCTGCATCTGAAGCCATCTTATAGATGGGAACGTCAATCCTATAGGACATGTCGGCTGAACGAGGGACATGGCGTCATATATTAAGTACACGGGGCCCAACTCAGGGCCAGACTTTCCAGTAGGCACCTCAGGGCTTCAGGCTGCAGTGTCACTATGAATGAGAAAAAAATAATTTACCCTGCTTCTCCACTGGACCATGTGTCAGTATCCTCGTTTTTATTTGGTGAGAATGTCTAAATATCTATTTCTCTATCCTTCTCCTATCTATCTAAATACTTATTTCCACGCCAGCCGTTTACAGCAGAGACAAGAATATCAGTCCCTCATCACCAGCCACAGGAGGTGCGGCTATGCAAACTGCCAAGGTCAGCCATAACTGCTTCCGAGCACCACCTTTAGGCTATGTGAACACGTTGCGGATTTTCCTGCGGATTTGATGTATGTTTGATGCTGATTTGATGAGGATTTTCATGTGATTTTTTTCATGCGGACTTGTGTGCGTTTTTGTAGGCTAAATAAAGATATATTATTTAACAAAAAAAAAGATTGTGATGTCATTTCTTTTCCAACTTCTTCTTTTACATACTCCAGAGAAGAATAATGTTTATAATGTTTACACACACAGATAGATAGATAGATAGATAGATAGATAGATAGATAGATAGATAGTAAACAAAAAGGGAAACAGCACAAAAAGATGTAAAAAAGAGGACTTTAATGCCCTGTGGCGTGGCAACGTTTCGGATAAAACAAATCCTTTCTCAAGCAATGAATCAAGCAGTGCTACAGACATATATAGGGTGCACATGTCATTAATGAATTAATTAGTATAAAATTTCAAACATGATTTTTGAAGACCTAATCACCGTATTACATAGATTAAAGTGCTTAGTGCAGATATACAAAATCTTTCATAAAATATCTTATACATGTATAGTGATATATAGTGCACAAAGTACTTAACCCCCAAGGGTGGTTTGCACGTTAATGACCGGGCCAATTTTTACAATTCTGACCACTGTCCCTTTATGAGGTTATAACTCTGGAACGCTTCAACGGAACTTGGCGATTCTGACATTGTTTTCTCGTGACATATAGTACTTCATGATAGTGGTAAAATTTATTTGATATTACTTGCATTTATTTGTGAAAAAAATGGAAATTTGGCAAAAATTTTGAAAATTTTGCAATTTTCCAACTTTGGATTTTTATGCCCTTAAATCACAGAGCTATGTCACACAAAATACTTAATACTTAATAAGTAACATTTCCCACATGTTTACTTTACAGCAGCACAATTTTGGAACCAAATTTTTTTTTGTTAGGGAGTTATAAGGGTTAAAAGTTGACCAGCAATTTCTCACTTTTACAACACCATTTTTTTTAAGAGACTATATCACATTTGAAGTAACTTTGAGGGGTCTATATGATAGAAAAAAAACAAGTGTGACACCATTCTAAAAACTGCACCCCTCAAGCTGCTCAAAACCACATTCAAGAAATGTATTAACCCTTCAGGTGTTTCACAGGAATTTTTGGAATGTTTTAAAAAATTAACATTTAACTTGTTTTCACCAAAAATTTATTTCAGCTCCAATTTGTTTTATTTTACCAAGGGTAACATGAGAAATTGGACCCCAAAGTTGTTGTGCAATTTGTCCTGAGTACGCTGATACCCCATATGTGGGAGTAAACCACTGTTTGGGCGCATGGCAGAGCTCGGAAGGGAAGTAGCGCCATTTGACTTTTCAATGCAAAATTGACTGGAATTGAGATGGTACCCCATGTTGCGTTAGAAGAGCCCCTGATGTGCCTAAACATTGAAACCCCCTAGACGTGACACCATTTTGGAAAGTAGACCCTCTAAGGAACTTATCTAGATGTGTGGTGGGCACCTTGACCCACCAAGTGCTTCACAGAAGTTTATAATGTAGAGCCGTAGAAATAAAAAAATCATATTTTTTCACAAAAATTATCTTTTCGCCCCCAATTTTTTAGTTTCCCAAGGGTAACAGAAGAAACTAGACTCCAAAAGTTGTTGTGCAATTTGTCCTGAGTATGCTGATACCCCATATGTTGGGGTAAACCACTGTTTGGGCGCATGGCAGAGCTCGGAAGGGAAGGAGCGACGTTTGGAATGCAGACTTAGATGGATTGGTCTGCAGACGTCACGTTGCATTTGCAGAGCCCCTGATGTACCTAAACAGTAGAAACCCCCCACAAGTGACACCATTTTGGAAAGTAGACCCCCTAAGGAACTTATCTAGATGTGTGGTGGGCACCTTGACCCACCAAGTGCTTCACAGAAGTTTATAATGTAGAGCCGTAGAAATAAAAAATCATATTTTTTCACAAAAATTATCTTTTCGCCCCCAATTTTTTTATTTTCCCAAGAGTAATAGAAGAAACTAGACCCCAAAAGCTGTTGTGCAATTTGTCCTGAGTACGCTGATACCCCATATGTGGGGGTAAACAACTGTTTGGGCGCATGGCAGAGCTCGGAAGGGAAGGAGCGCCATTTGACTTTTCAATGAAAAATTTACTGGAATTGAGATGGGACGCCATGTCGCGTTTGGAGAGCCCCTGATGTGCCTAAACATTGAAACCCCACACAAGCGGCACCATTTTGGGAAGTAGACCCCCTAAGGAACTTATCTAGATATGTGGTGAGCACTTTGAGCCACCAAGTGCTTCACAGAAGTTTATAATGTAGAGCCGTAAAAATAAAAAATCATATTTTTTCACAAAAATGATCTTTTCGCCCCCAATTTTTTATTTTCCCAAGGGTAACAGAAGAAATTGGACTCTAAAAGTTGTTGTAAAATTTGTCCTGAGTATGCTGATACCCCATATGTGGGGGGTAAACAACTGTTTGGGCGCATGGCGGAGCTCGGAAGGGAAGGAGCGCCGTTTGACTTTTCAATGCAAAATTGACTGGAATTGAGATAGGACTCCATGTTGCGTTTGGAGAGACCCTGATGTGCCTAAACATTGAAACCCCCCCACAAGTGACACCATTTTGGAAAGAAGACCCCCTAAGGAATTTATCTAGATGTGTTGTGAAAACTTTGAACCTCCAAGTGTTTCACTACAGTTTATAACACAGAGCCGTGAAAGTAAAAAAAATTTTTTTCTTCCCACAAAAATTATTTTTTAGCCCCCGGTTTTGTATTTTACCAAGGGTAACAGGAGAAATTGGACCCCACAAGTCGTTGTCCAATTGGTCCTGAGTATGCTGATACCCCATATGTTGGGGTAAACCCCTGTTTGGGTGTACGGGAGAACTCGGAAGGGAAGGAGCACTGTTTGACTTTTTCAAGGCAGAATTGGCTGGAATTGAGATCGGACGCCATGTCGCGTTTGGAGAGCCCCTGATGTGCCTAAACAGTGGAAACCCCCCAGTTCTAACTGAAACCCTAACCCAAACACACCCCTAACCCTAATCCCAACCATAACTTTAACCACACCCCTAACCCTAACCCTAATGGGAAAATGGAAATAAATAAATTTTTAAAAATTTTATTATTTTTCCCTAACTTAAGGGGGTGATGAAGGGGGGTTTGATTTATTTTTATATCAGGTTTTTTAGCAGATTTTTATGATTGGCAGCCGTCACACACTAAAAGATGCTTTTTATTGCAAAAAAATAGTTTTTGGGTCTCCACATTTTGAGAGCTATAATTTTTCCATATTTTGGTCCACAGAGTCATGTGATGTCTTGTTTTTTTGCGGGACGAGTTGACGTTTTTATTGGTACCATTTTCGGGCACGTGACATTTTTTGATCGCTTTTTATTCCGATTTTTGTGAGGTAGACTGAACAAAAACCAGCTATTCATGAATTTCTTTTTGGGGGCGCTTATACCGTTCCACGTTTGGTAAAATTGATAAAGCAGTTTTATTCTTCAGGTCAGAACGATTACAGCGATACCTCATTTATATATTTTTTCATGTTTTGGCGCTTTTATATGATAAAAACTATTTTATATAAAAAATAATTATTTTTGCATCGCTTTATTCTGAGGACTATAACTTTTTTATTTTTTCATTGATGACACTGTATGGCGGCTTGTTTTTTTGCGGGACAAGATGACGTTTTCATCAGTACCATGGTCATTTATATCTGTCTTTTTGATTGCATGTTATTCCACTTTTTGTTTGGCAGTATGATAATAAAGCGTTATTTTTTGCCTCTTTTTTTTTTTTACGGTGTTCACTGAAAGGGTTAACTAGTGGGACAGTTTTATAGGTTGGGTTGTTACGGACGCGGCGATACTAAATATGTGTACTTTTATTGTTTTTTTTAATTTAGATAAAGAAATGTATTTATTGGAACAATATATTTTTTTTTTCTTTATTTAGGATTTTTTTTTTTTTTTACACATGTAAATATTATTTTTTTTAACTTTTTTACATTGCCTCAGGGGGGACATCACATTATAGTGACAGATCGCTGATCTGACACTTTGCAGTGCATTGTCTCAGATCAGCGATCACACAGGAAGCCTCCCTGCACCTACTCTGAGCAGGCGCTTGAAAGCCACCTCCCTGCAGGACCCGGAAGGCCCCCCGTGGCCATTTTGGATCCGGGCCACATCGCATTGCTCCGAGGGTCTCAGGGAAGCTTCCCTGTGCCAGCGGAACACTGCGATCATGTTTGATCACAGTGTTCCGGGTGTTAATGTGCCAGGAGCCTTCCGTGACCGCTCCTGGCACATAGTTCCGGATGTCAGCTGTAATAATCAGCTGACACCCGGCGGCGATCGGCCGCGCTCCCCCCCGTCAGCGTGGCTGATCGTGCTGGACGTACTATCCCGTCCCTGGGAATTAAGTCCCAGGTCACCTCAACGGGATAGTACGACCAATGGGATTAAGGGGTTAATATTGCAAATATCATGTGATTAATTAAATAGTCGCAGGTGTTGCACACCAAAAAGAACTAAAAACACACTCACATCTTCAATAAAAAAATACATGCTAGATCCTCGGCGCCCTCAGGAATCTATTGCGCATGTCTGTGATGACATAACAACCTTCCCATAAGTCCAAATGTGTATGTGCGGCGCCCCCACCGCCGCAGGGCCGAGGGGTACCCGGTACCGGGCCTCTAAGTCTCTGCTCTGGGGTTGTCACGGCGGCTAGGCCCCGGTCCGTGACCCTGCCGTGGGGCGCACAGTGAAAAATAGGTGTGGATGATGGTGGGGATGCTGTGGTGGTGCGGTGCAGTAAATAACGAGGACACCAGGTTGCAGTCTCTTTACCTCTTTACTGAAGATCTCTGGGTCCTCAGTCCGGAACACGGTTCACCAGGCTGCGCAAGTCCGGCCGGTCCAATGGCACCTCCAGAGTTCTCTTTACAGGTGGAAATCGGTGCCTTCCTACTAGCGCTATGTGTTGTGGTCCTTCCCTGCTGTGCTTACGGAAAGTACCCCACAACTGTTGTGTCTGTTTCTGATGTTCCCTCACAACTCGATTAGATGATGTTCTGCTAATCCTCCGTCCCTCCCTGATGTTCTGGTTGGGACGGCACCCGTTTGACGGGTAGGCTCGGAGCTCTTCCGGGACCCTAGAGTCGCCCCTCTCCACAAGTTGCCCCCCAAGACTGCATAGGTGATATGTGTTAGACAGCCCGCCTTAGACTGACTGTCCTGCCGCGGTTTGGAGTATTGCTTGAAGCTGAATATTATTCTACTCCCTCGGCGTTCCGGCCACCGGTAGTGCGCCTCAGTAGGATGTTGCTTCGGTCTTACAGCACGACTCCTACTGGTATTTCTCCTTTGCGTGATCTCGTTTCTCACTCAGCACAATCTATCTTGCTTCTAATCCTTTCTTGGGGACTGCCGCTACCCGGAGCAGGCACGGTCCCGTTACGTTCTTTCTTGTTGCCAAGCCTCTGTCAGGATCCCACCCCTGACAGAGACCCTACTGCATCTTCCCCCACAACACCCTCTGCCACAAGGTGTTGCCTGGTTCCAACCCAGTCAGCTTTCTGATCTAACTTCCTGCCTGACCCCCAGTTTACCCACTATGGTGGGGAGTGGCCTAATGAATAGAACCCTTAGCTCCCCCCGGAGGCCCAGCTGTGAAATGTATTGGTGTCTGTGATACCTGATCAGATGAACTCCTTCAGTGCCATCAGACGCATCATAGCTCCCCATAGTGGCGGAGCCACAGTACTGCAACGACCAGGACTCTGGGGCGCTGGACTCCCCCCTGTTAAACACAGTACTCCGGGACTGGGAAGAAAACAACAATACAAGTTAGCAAAAAGACATACAATTTTGTTGAGTGCAACAACAATAAGTATACTTGAACAGGCTTCCCTTTATGGGAGGTAAGGACACTTGAACGTTACAAACATGGTTAACGTTATAAATTACAGGCTATAAATAACTCCTGTTACCCAACCGGGTATTCTACTAAGTGCAAAATTGTTCAACAATAATTTAACATTGCCTTTAAGGACATACACTCTGTATCCACTAAAGACCTTCCTATAATCACATTATAAGGTAATTTAACTTTTTCATTCTCCTTCTTTAGATCTGCAGGACCGCCTGTCCTATCGGCACCAGACCTACTGCCTCTCCTTTCAGTTACAGGACCGCCCCGTTCAGCCAGGGCCTACTGCCTTTTCAACTACTATACACAGTATAGAACATAACATTACTTTCAGTTTAAGAGCACTGAGCCATCTCTACATGACTCCTATGAGGACTCAGGGTTTACCTTCTATCCTAACTATCTATCAACATTATCAAAACATTTTCTATTGAACATTAAGCCTTCTCATTATCTTTCTATCATGCATGCTGGACACCACATCTATCCCTACGGGCCCACTGCATCCTTCTTCTATCTTTCACCTTTTTCTTCTCAAAGAACATCATCAGTATTTCTTCACAATTAACTAATTAAATACATATAACTTTCTCATGTCAACGTTATCATCTCTTTCTTTGGTCAAGACATTATTGCTTCCTACCTTAAGCAATATCACAGTTTAAGCGCAACAAATGAACATCCCCTTTAAGAGGGGACCAAGTCTCTATGAGGTAGCACGCCTTCTCAAGCTACCAGTCCATACTCAGCAAAGGTTCCAGTGTGGTATCTTCACAAAGAGTCCTTCTTTAAGTAAAACCAGTAGGGAGCGCCTTTAATAAGGTGCAAACTATGTACAAGAAGTTCGGATCATGCACTGTTCATGATTTCAGCAGTTCTGTAAACTTTGTGCAAAACTTTAGAAAAACAAACAAAATCAAAACAATAGGGATCCCAGGTCCACAGAAGGATCCCCTTAAGAGTTAACCCTAGACGGGTTCAGCAGCAACATAAGAGAACAGTAACTATATACAGTTTCAGGTTTCCGAGGTTTATTCTTCTAAGTCTGGGGGTGGCTTCCCCCCCCCGGTGGAGGCAGCTCCTGAGCTGGTAGTTGGTCTCTCAGGTGCCCTCAGATCAGCCGGTGCCTGAATTTGAAGGCTAATCCTGCTTGCAAGTTCTGGAGCCGCTACGAGGCGTACGGTGGTGATAGGAATAAGATCTGGCAAATCGGGATCATTCATGATCGGGGCAACAGGGGACGCTCTCTCAGGCTCACACCGTCGAACGTTCCGAGCACACCATCCTTGCGCACTCCGATGGCGGGTGTAGGTCACCTGATCCCCCTTTTGTAACGGATCACCATTTCGGCTGCAGCAGGGGGTCTTCACGTTATAGCTAGTAACAAAGACATCAGTTGGTAGCCCCAGTTCCTGTATGGAGCCCCATCCCCTCTTCGGGTGGTAGGCCAGCACGGTTCCCCGTTTTACCACGTCTTTCTTGCCGGGAGTAGACTTCCTACGTTGTGTGTCTGGCGGTGCGGTCTCGTCTCGATCTTTCCAGTGTTGTATTAGACATTGCTTATACTGTTCCCAGGTAAGCACCGCAAGGGTGAGGCCATCTTCCCGGGTCCCATCTGGCCCGGTCCAGGGGGTGTCCCACCGAAGGATCACTCCATCTGGGCCCACATCTATGGGTTCTCCCATCTTGGTTGGTAGCGGGGGCACCAGCTTTCCCATCGCGTTAGAGTTGAGGATGACCCGCTCCACCAAGAAGGAACGATCATTGCTGGG
The DNA here is from genome assembly GCF_051348905.1 of Ranitomeya variabilis. NCBI lineage: Eukaryota > Metazoa > Chordata > Amphibia > Anura > Dendrobatidae > Ranitomeya > Ranitomeya variabilis. The sequence goes on from NC_135232.1 coordinate 739,543,600, forward strand.
GTGAGGAACGGTCACTGGAGCGGGATCGGTCAGGGGAGCCGGATCGGTCGGGAGAGCAGAATCGACCAGGGGAGTAGGGACGCCGTCCATACCTGTGCCTGATGTGATTCCACCGGTGTCGCTCCGGTCCGTTGACAAGGACACTGGAATCGGCTGCAGCCCGAACCGCGGCTCCTCCGGCGTCTCCTCTTGATGTAGCTCCGCCCTCCATGGTTCCGTGGCTGGGATAGGCAGGCTCGGCTCCTCCACTGGCAGCTCCAAGGGGTTCAGGTCCTTCACTGGCGGTGGACGCGGGTCCGCCTCTAATGGGTGAGGGCAGGCCGGGATCACCTCGCCGTCGCTCGGGCACTTGCTGCTCATCGTCGCTGTCGGGCATTCGGCGACAACGCATGCACCTGGCTCCGCCATTTCTCCACGGTCGGCCTCCTTCTTCACTTCGTTCCCGCCGTTGGAAATCAGGGGGCTGTTCTCTGCTTTGAGGCAGGTCACCGCTTTGCAGCAAGAGATGCAGGGGGCGGTCGCCGTTTCTGGCGCCACTTTGATAGGCTCCTCCCATGGCACGCCCTCCTTCTTCTTTGGCGCAGCAATGGCGGCGATTTTGGCGGGAACTTCTAGCGGCAAGCGGCAATGCACAACTCTTCTAATAAAATACAGTAAATCACAGTTCCAAGGCACACATGACCTGTTTCTTCAGGCTTAAGTAGATCCTGTTCGTGACGCCAAGTTGCGGCGCCCCCACCGCCGCAGGGCCGAGGGGTACCCGGTACCGGGCCTCTAAGTCTCTGCTCTGGGGTTGTCACGGCGGCTAGGCCCCGGTCCGTGACCCTGCCGTGGGGCGCACAGTGAAAAATAGGTGTGGATGATGGTGGGGATGCTGTGGTGGTGCGGTGCAGTAAATAACGAGGACACCAGGTTGCAGTCTCTTTACCTCTTTACTGAAGATCTCTGGGTCCTCAGTCCGGAACACGGTTCACCAGGCTGCACAAGTCCGGCCGGTCCAATGGCACCTCCAGAGTTCTCTTCACAGGTGGAAATCGGTGCCTTCCTACTAGCGCTATGTGTTGTGGTCCTTCCCTGCTGTGCTTACGGAAAGTACCCCACAACTGTTGTGTCTGTTTCTTAAGTTCCCTCACAACTCGATTAGATGATGTTCTGCTAATCCTCCGTCCCTCCCTGATGTTCTGGTTGGGACGGCACCCGTTTGACGGGTAGGCTCGGAGCTCTTCCGGGACCCTAGAGTCGCCCCTCTCCACAAGTTGCCCCCCAAGACTGCATAGGTGATATGTGTTAGACAGCCCGCCTTAGACTGACTGTCCTGCCGCGGTTTGGAGTATTGCTTGAAGCTGAATATTATTCTACTCCCTCGGCGTTCCGGCCACCGGTAGTGCGCCTCAGTAGGATGTTGCTTCGGTCTTACAGCACGACTCCTACTGGTATTTCTCCTTTGCGTGATCTCGTTTCTCACTCAGCACAATCTATCTCGCTTCTAATCCTTTCTTGGGGACTGCCGCTACCCGGAGCAGGCACGGTCCCGTTACGTTCTTTCTTGTTGCCAAGCCTCTGTCAGGATCCCACCCCTGACAGAGACCCTACTGTATCTTCCCCCACAACACCCTCTGCCACAAGGTGTTGCCTGGTTCCAACCCAGTCAGCTTTCTGATCTAACTTCCTGCCTGACCCCCAGTTTACCCACTATGGTGGGGAGTGGCCTAATGAATAGAACCCTTAGCTCCCCCCCGGAGGCCCAGCTGTGAAATGTATTGGTGTCTGTGATACCTGATCAGATGAACTCCTTCAGTGCCATCAGACGCACCATAGCTCCCCATAGTGGCGGAGCCACAGTACTGCAACGACCAGGACTCTGGGGCGCTGCATATGCACCCGCGCAATGCGGTGCCGAAGAAAGAAAGATCACCATATTGGGAAAGGTTCTGACTGCTGCACAAGTCCATAGTTTGTAAAGTATTTAAAATGTCATTATGGCACTGTTTTAAGGCGCAGGATAAGCGCATTTCTCACAAAGTGTATAAAAAACCACTTGTCATAAAATACCACCATATACTGTGGCTTGTCATTATATCTCTGTTTTAAAGTGCAGGATAAGTGCACTCACATAGTATACAAAAAATCACTTGTCATAAAATACTAAAATACTGCCATATATTATTATTATTATTATTTGTTATTATAGCGCCATTTATTCTATGGCGCTTTACATGTGAGGAGGGGTATACATAATAAAAACAGGTACTATAATCTTGAACAATACAAGTCATAACTGGTACAGGAGGAGAGAGGACCCTGCCCGCGAAGGCTCACAATCTACAAGGGATGCGTGAGGATACAGTAGGTGAGGGTAGAGCTGGTCATGGAGCGGTTTGGTCGATCGGTGGTTACTGCAGGTTGTAGGCTTGTCGGAAGAGGTGGGTCTTCAGGATCTTTTTGAAGGTTTCCACAGTAGGCGAGAGTCTGATATGTTGTGGTAGAAGGCAGGACCGGACTGGGACTAAAATTCAGCCCTGGCATTTGAAGTTACACAGGCCCACTTGTCACATGGTGACTGTATAATATCTTTGTACACTTGTAGGTTACAAGAAGTGAGGGGAGTGTAACACGACTATATAACATATAATCACAGCTGTATCCAGCATTACAGCTCAGTCCCCATAGAATGTAATACAGCCAGCCCCCATAGAGTGTAATACAGCCAGCCCCATAGAATATAATACAGCACAGCCCCCATAGAATGTAATACAGCCAGCCCCCATAGAATGTAATACAGCCAGCCCCCATATAATATAATACAGCCAGCCCCCATAGAATGTAATACAGCCCAGTCCCGATAGAATGTAATACAGCCAGCCCCCATAGAATGTAATACAGCCCAGTCCCCATAGAATGTAATGCAGCACAGCCACCATACAATGTAATGCAGCACAGCCCCATAGAATGTAATGCAGCCCAGCCCCCATAGAATGTAATGCAGCCAGCCCCCATAGAATGTAATGCAGCACAGCCACCATACAATGTAATGCAGCACAGCCCCATAGAATGTAATGCAGCCAGCCCCCATAGAATGTAATGCAGCACAGCCACCATACAATGTAATGCAGCACAGCCCCATAGAATGTAATGCAGCCCAGCCCCCATAAAATGTAATGCAGCCAGCCCTCATAGAATGTAATGCAGCCAGTCCCCATAGAATGTAATGCAGCCAGCCCCCATTGAATGTAATGCAGCCAGCCCCCATAGAATGTAATGCAGCCAGTCCCCATAGAATGTAATGCAGCCAGTCCCCATAAAATGTAATGCAGCACAGCACCATAGAATGTAATGCAGCCCCCCCAATAGCCCCACAATCCAGTTATCACTCAGTCAATGATATATAATAATAATAAAAAAAAACACTCTACTCACCTTTTCTCTTGCCCGGCGCTGCTCCTGGCTCAGGTCTCAGCAGCTGCAGTCTGCCCGCCCCCGGTCACACAGCAGGTGCGCGATGATATGACACCTGTATAGTTGAATGCAGGGCCGCGAGTATGCCGACAGCCGGGGGAGTGTGCCGACAGCGGCACACTCGAGCGGCCCACTACTGCCACCAGCCCTTCTGGCATTTGCCAGAACTGCCCAATGGCCAGTCCGGCCCTGGTAGAAGGTTCCAGAGTAGGGGTGATACGCGAGAGAAATCTTGTATACGATTGTGTGAAGAGGAGATAAGAGGGGAGTAGAGAAGGAGATCTTGTGAGGATCGGAGGTTCTGTGCAGGAAAGTACCGGGAGACGAGGTCACAGATGTATGGAGGAGACAGGTTGTGGATGGATATATTGTGGCATGATGCAGGTAATGTAATATAATAAATATAAGCACACATCATAAATATAGCTTTAGTAAGAGAACAAGTTACCAAGGAATATGGCATATAAATTAGGAGGTCAGGACATAAGTCCATCCATGTCACAAGTTGTGGGGGAACCCCATCAGTCAAGTGGGGCATCCCACACCCAAACGTGGAAGGTGAAAATGGAAGGGAGAGTGAATCCTCCCATCCACCAAGTGGCACATCACAACCAAAAGCCCATTTTTTTCACAAAATATTCCTTGCCATTAAACAATTGATATGCAATGATGGTGCATTTATTTAAACATGCTTTGTAACATATATATATACCTATATAGAGGTTATGGTTAATGTACCGGTGTCAATAACAACAAATTATTACATTCACCGTTTACCAATTAATATTCTAAACCACAATAATTCAAGTTCCAAAGACTATTCCTCCTCATTCCAAAAGGATTTTTTTAATCAGAATAAACAGAAAAGCATACTAGAGAGATGATATCCCGGGCTACCGATTACAAACAAGTGCCATAATTAAAAAAAAAAAAAAAAAAAAAAAAAACTTAAAAAAAACTACACAATACAGTATATGGCTGTATTTTATGACAAGTGATTTTTTTGTATACTATGTGAGTGCGCTTATCCTGCGCCTTAAAACAGAGATATAATGACAAGTCACAGTATATGGCGGTGTTTTATGACAAGTGATTTATTTTATACACTTTGTGAGAAATGCGCTTATCCTGCGCCTGAAAACAGTGCCATAATGACATTTGAAATACTTTACAAACTATGGACATGCGCAGCAGTCAGAACCTTTCCCAATATGGTGATCTTTTTTTCTTTCTTCAGCACCGCATTGCGCGGGTGCATACACATTTGGACTTATGGGAAGGTTGTTATGTCGTCACAGACATGCGCAATAGACTCCTGAGGTCGCCGAGGATCTAGCATGTATTTTTTTTATTGAAGATGTGAGTGCATTTTTAGTACTTTTTGGCGTGCAACACCTGTGGCTATTTAATTAATCACATGATATTTGCAATATTAAGTACTTTGTAGACTATATATCACTATACATGTATAAGATATTTTATTAAAGATTTTGTATATTTGCACTTGGCACTTTAATCTATGTAATACGGTGATTAGGTCTTCACAAATCATGTTTGAAATTTTATGCTAATTAATTCATTAATGACATGTGCACCCTATATATGTCTGTAGCACTGCTTGATTCATTGCTTGAGAAAGGATTTGTATTATCCGAATCGTTGCCATGCCACAGGGCATTAAAGTCCTCTTTTTTACATCTTTTTGTGCTGTTTCCCTTTTTGTTTACTGTCTGAAAGGCCATTGTAATGCTGTTCAGGGAAGCGTGCACGCTTTAAGGTATTTTTTCTGGTGCTGTTCCTCTTTTTCTACCTAGATAGATCTATAGATAGATAGATAATACCAAGCCTGATGTTTAGTAATAAACATAATAAAATGGTACATGAAGAGTTAAATAAAGACACACAAACACGCACACACAAAATCTCGTTAAGGTTGGGGTCACACTTGCGAGAAACTCTCACGAGTCTTGCACCTCAATACCTGACACTGCCGCTGGCACTCGGACCGGAGCGTTCAGCTGCATAGAAATATGTGCATCCGCACACTCCGGTCCCAAGTGCCGGTGGCAGTGCCGGGTATTGAGGTGCGAGACTTGTGCGAGTTTCTCGAAAGTGTGACCCCAGCTATAAAAAAATGGAAAAAAAATGGCGTGGGCTCCCGAGCAATTTTCCAAACCAGAGAGGGAAAGCCAGCGACTGGGAGCCGATGTTTATAGCATGGGAAGGGGCTAATATACATGGAGCTTCCCAGTCTATTAATATCAGCTCACAACTGTATACTTATTGTATAGATTTGAGTATAAACTGAATCGAGTATAAGCTGAGACCCCTAATTTTGCCATAAAAAACTGGGAAAAGTTAATGACTTGAGTATAAGCCTAGGGTGGGAAATGCAGCAGCTACTGGTAAATTTAAAAAATAAAATTAGATACCAATAAAAATAAAATTAATTGAGACATCAGTAGGTTACGTGTTTTTGAATATCCATATTGAATCAGGAGCCCCATATAATGCTCCATACAGTTCATGATGGCCCCATAAGATGCTCCATAATAAAATATGCCCCATAAAATGCTCCATAAAGTTTATGATGGGCCCCATAAGATGCTTCATAGAAAATATTCCCCATATAGAAACATTTGCCCCACAGCCGGCTGCTGCGATAAAAAAAAAAAAAAAATCACATACTCACCTCTTGTCCTGAGCAGGACCCCGGCACATGCAATATTCACCTGTCCGCGTTCCACCACTGGGCGCCGCTGTGTCTTCCACGTCCTCCGCAGTGACTGTTCAGGCAGAGGGCAGCGCGCACACTAATTGCGTCATCGCACTCTCTGACCTGAACGTCACAGGCAGAGGACGCAGAAGACACAGCGGCGCCCGGCGGTGGATTGCGGACAGGTAAATATTGCGCAATACTCACCCTCCAGTCCCCATTATACTCACCTACTCCCGGCGTGGTCCCTGGCAGCTTCTCACTGACAGGTGATCTTCGGCGCCCGCAGCTTCTTCCTGTGTTCAGCGGTCACATCGTTCCGCTCATTAAAGTAATGAATATGCGTCCTGTTATGATCCTAGAGGCAAGGATCGCAAATCTGACTAGCTAAGAAACTGAACCAACGACTAGCTCTGGGGAAGTGGTAACTGAATTGACCGCAACCTGATCCTATCCGCAAACAACTATAAGTAGCCGTGGAACGTTACCTGGAAATCCTAGACGTCTCGTCACGGCCTGAGAAACTGACTATTCCTAGAGAGAAAGTAAGTCCTCACTTGCCTCAGAGAAATGACCCCCAAAGATATAGAAAAGCCCCCCACAAATATTAACGGTGAGTTAAGGGGAAAGCACATACGCAGAGATGAAATAGATTTAGCAAATGAGGCCCACTAACACTAGATAGCAGAAAATAGGAAGAGAACTGTGCGGTCAATGAAAAACCCTATTCAAAATATCCACGCAGAGATTGCTCGAGCCCCCGCACCAACTAACGGTGCGGGGGAAGCAACTCCGTACCCCAGAGCTTACCAGCAGCAAGAAATCACATATTAGCAAGCTGGACTAAACTCATCATAAACAGAAATCATATTGCAGACAGATGAGCAAAAAATAATCAAACAGAACTTAGCTTCTCATGAAGAGACAGAAAACCAAGATAGTCAGGAGTAATCAGAATAGCACTGAATACATTGACAGCCGGCAACAAGTGGAGGTAAAGCAGAGCTAAATAGGAACCTCCCTAGAGAATAACGAGGCAGCTGATCCTACCACAGACCCGCAAGATAACAAAGCCACCAGGGGCAGCCCAAAAATAAAACTCACGCAATACCACCTGTGACCACAAGAGGGAGCCCGAAAACAGAGTTCACAACAGCGTCCATATTCATTACTTTAATCAGCGGTACCACTTGACTGCTGAACACAGGAAGAAGCTGCGGGCGCCGGAGAAGCAGGAACGTGCAGAGACGCGCCAGAAGCAGGTAAGTATGATTTGACAGCTGCCACTCCCCTGCCGACCCCCTGGGACAATGACTCGAATATAAGCACAGAGGGGCACTTTCATCCCCAAAAAATGGGCTGAAAATCTCGGCTTATACTCGAGAATATACGGTAGCTTTTACTGGCTATTAAAATAAGGGGAACCCCCAAAAAATGACATGGGGTCCCCCTATAATTAATAACCAGAAAAGGTTTAGCAGACTAATGCGGGCTGATATTAATAGCCTAGGAAGGGGTCATGGATATTGCCCCCCTGGCTACAAACACCAGCTCTCAGCCGCCCCAGAAATGGCGCATCTCTAAGATACACCAATTTCGGCGCTTAGCCTCTCTCTTCCCTCTTGCCCTATAGTGGTGGCAAGTGGGGTAATAGTTGTGGGGTTGATGTCACCTTTGTATTGTAGGGTGACATCAAGCCTATGGCTTAGTAATGGAGAGGTGTCAATAAGACACCTATCCATTACTAATGCTATAGTTGTTACATGTTAAATAAAGACAAAGATATTTTTTTTGCAGTCGATTGAGGGCGTCGGGGATTAGCTGTTTGGTAATTATGTACTGGATGTGTATATGTATGCACTGTATGTGGATATGTTAATTTTTTTTTCTAATATTCAACACAGTAGCCAGATAATAGGACTACTATCCCATCATCGGCTCATGCTGTCACTGTTCTATGTGACAGCAGACATAGCCGGATGGGACTAGTAGCCGTATGGGACTAGTACTGTGCAGTATTATTGTAGTTATATTCTTGTTCATAGGAGTAGTATTATAGTAGTTATATTCTTGTACATAGGGGCAGTATTATAGTAGTTTTATTCTTGTACATAGGGGCAGTATTATAGTAGTTATATTCTTGTACATAGGGGCAGTATTATAGTAGTTATATTCTTGTACATAGGGGCAGTATTATAGTAGTTATATTCTTGTACATAGGAGCAGTATTATAGTAGTTATATTCTTGTACATAGGTGCAGTATTATAGTAGTTATATTCTTGCACATAGGAGGCAGTATTATAGTAGTTATATTCTTGCACATAGGAGCAGTATTATAGTAGTTATATTCTTGTACATAGGAGCAGTATTATAGTAGATATATTCTTGCACATATTGGCAGTATTATAGTAGCTATATTCTTGTACATACAGGCAGTATTATAGTAGTTATATTCTTGTACATAGGAGCAGTATTATAGTAGTTATATTCTTGTACATAGGGGCAGTATTATAGTAGTCATATTCTTGTACATAGGCGCAGTATTATAGTAATTATATTCTTGTACATGGGGGCAGTATTATAGTAGTTATATTCTTGCACATAGGAGGCAGTATTATAGTAGTTATATTCTTGTACATAGGAGCAGTATTATAGTAGTTATATTCTTGTACATAGGAGCAGTATTATAGTATGTATATTCTTGTACATGGGGGCAGTATTATAGTAGTTATATTCTTGTACATAGGAGCAGTATTATAGTAGTTATATTCTTGTACATAGGAGCAGTATTATAGTAGTTATATTCTTGTACATAGGTGCAGTATTATAGTAGTTATATTCTTGCACATAGGAGGCAGTATTATAGTAGTTATATTCTTGTACATAGGAGCAGTATTATAGTAGTTATATTCTTGTGCATAGGGGCAGTATTATAGTAGTCATATTCTTGTACATAGGAGCAGTATTATAGTAGTTATATTCTTGTACATGGGGGCAGTATTATAGTAGTCATATTCTTGTACATAGGAGCAGTATTATAGTAGTTATATTCTTGCACATAGGAGGCAGTATTATAGTAGTTATATTCTTGTACATAGGGGCAGTATTATAGTAGTCGTATTCTTGTACATAGGAGCAGTATTATAGAAGTTATATTCTTGCACATAGGGGCAGTATTATAGTAGTTATATTCTTGCACATAGGGGCAGTATTATATTAGTTATATTCTTGTACATAGGAGCAGTATTATAGTAGTTATATTCTTGTACATAGGAGCAGTATTATAGTAGTTATATTCTTGTACATGGGGGCAGTATTATAGTAGTCATATTCTTGTACATAGAAGCAGTATTATAGTAGTTATATTCTTGTACATAGGAGCAGTATTATAGTAGTTATATTCTTGTACATGGGGGCAGTATTATAGTAGTCATATTCTTGTACATAGGAGCAGTATTATAGTAGTTATATTCGGCACATAGGAGGCAGTATTATAGTAGTTATATTCTTGTACATAGGGGCAGTATTATAGTAGTTATATTGTTGTACATAGGAGCAGTATTATAGTAGTTATATTCTTGTACATGGGGGCAGTATTATAGTAGTCATATTCTTGTACATAGGAGCAGTATTATAGTAGTTATATTCTTGTACATAGGAGCAGTATTATAGTAGTTATATTCTTGTACATGGGGGCAGTATTATAGTAGTCATATTCTTGTACATAGGAGCAGTATTATAGTAGTTATATTCTTGTACATAGGAGCAGTATTATAGTAGTTATATTCTTGTACATGGGGGCAGTATTATAGTAGTTATAGTCTAATGGGAAAATGGAAATAAATAAATTTTTAAAAATTTTATTATTTTTCCCTAACTTAAGGGGGTGATGAAGGGGGGTTTGATTTATTTTTATATCAGGTTTTTTAGCAGATTTTTATGATTGGCAGCCGTCACACACTAAAAGATGCTTTTTATTGCAAAAAAATAGTTTTTGGGTCTCCACATTTTGAGAGCTATAATTTTTCCATATTTTGGTCCACAGAGTCATGTGATGTCTTGTTTTTTTGCGGGACGAGTTGACGTTTTTATTGGTACCATTTTCGGGCACGTGACATTTTTTGATCGCTTTTTATTCCGATTTTTGTGAGGTAGACTGAACAAAAACCAGCTATTCATGAATTTCTTTTTGGGGGCGCTTATACCGTTCCACGTTTGGTAAAATTGATAAAGCAGTTTTATTCTTCAGGTCAGAACGATTACAGCGATACCTCATTTATATATTTTTTCATGTTTTGGCGCTTTTATATGATAAAAACTATTTTATATAAAAAATAATTATTTTTGCATCGCTTTATTCTGAGGACTATAACTTTTTTATTTTTTCATTGATGACACTGTATGGCGGCTTGTTTTTTTGCGGGACAAGATGACGTTTTCATCAGTACCATGGTCATTTATATCTGTCTTTTTGATTGCATGTTATTCCACTTTTTGTTTGGCAGTATGATAATAAAGCGTTATTTTTTGCCTCTTTTTTTTTTTTACGGTGTTCACTGAAAGGGTTAACTAGTGGGACAGTTTTATAGGTTGGGTTGTTACGGACGCGGCGATACTAAATATGTGTACTTTTATTGTTTTTTTTAATTTAGATAAAGAAATGTATTTATTGGAACAATATATTTTTTTTTTCTTTATTTAGGATTTTTTTTTTTTTTTACACATGTAAATATTATTTTTTTTAACTTTTTTACATTGCCTCAGGGGGGACATCACATTATAGTGACAGATCGCTGATCTGACACTTTGCAGTGCATTGTCTCAGATCAGCGATCACACAGGAAGCCTCCCTGCACCTACTCTGAGCAGGCGCTTGAAAGCCACCTCCCTGCAGGACCCGGAAGGCCCCCCGTGGCCATTTTGGATCCGGGCCACATCGCATTGCTCCGAGGGTCTCAGGGAAGCTTCCCTGTGCCAGCGGAACACTGCGATCATGTTTGATCACAGTGTTCTGGGTGTTAATGTGCCAGGAGCCTTCCGTGACCGCTCCTGGCACATAGTTCCGGATGTCAGCTGTAATAATCAGCTGACACCCGGCGGCGATCGGCCGCGCTCCCCCCCGTCAGCGTGGCTGATCGTGCTGGACGTACTATCCCGTCCCTGGGAATTAAGTCCCAGGTCACCTCAACGGGATAGTACGACCAATGGGATTAAGGGGTTAATATTGCAAATATCATGTGATTAATTAAATAGTCGCAGGTGTTGCACACCAAAAAGAACTAAAAACACACTCACATCTTCAATAAAAAAATACATGCTAGATCCTCGGCGCCCTCAGGAATCTATTGCGCATGTCTGTGATGACATAACAACCTTCCCATAAGTCCAAATGTGTATGTGCGGCGCCCCCACCGCCGCAGGGCCGAGGGGTACCCGGTACCGGGCCTCTAAGTCTCTGCTCTGGGGTTGTCACGGCGGCTAGGCCCCGGTCCGTGACCCTGCCGTGGGGCGCACAGTGAAAAATAGGTGTGGATGATGGTGGGGATGCTGTGGTGGTGCGGTGCAGTAAATAACGAGGACACCAGGTTGCAGTCTCTTTACCTCTTTACTGAAGATCTCTGGGTCCTCAGTCCGGAACACGGTTCACCAGGCTGCGCAAGTCCGGCCGGTCCAATGGCACCTCCAGAGTTCTCTTTACAGGTGGAAATCGGTGCCTTCCTACTAGCGCTATGTGTTGTGGTCCTTCCCTGCTGTGCTTACGGAAAGTACCCCACAACTGTTGTGTCTGTTTCTGATGTTCCCTCACAACTCGATTAGATGATGTTCTGCTAATCCTCCGTCCCTCCCTGATGTTCTGGTTGGGACGGCACCCGTTTGACGGGTAGGCTCGGAGCTCTTCCGGGACCCTAGAGTCGCCCCTCTCCACAAGTTGCCCCCCAAGACTGCATAGGTGATATGTGTTAGACAGCCCGCCTTAGACTGACTGTCCTGCCGCGGTTTGGAGTATTGCTTGAAGCTGAATATTATTCTACTCCCTCGGCGTTCCGGCCACCGGTAGTGCGCCTCAGTAGGATGTTGCTTCGGTCTTACAGCACGACTCCTACTGGTATTTCTCCTTTGCGTGATCTCGTTTCTCACTCAGCACAATCTATCTTGCTTCTAATCCTTTCTTGGGGACTGCCGCTACCCGGAGCAGGCACGGTCCCGTTACGTTCTTTCTTGTTGCCAAGCCTCTGTCAGGATCCCACCCCTGACAGAGACCCTACTGCATCTTCCCCCACAACACCCTCTGCCACAAGGTGTTGCCTGGTTCCAACCCAGTCAGCTTTCTGATCTAACTTCCTGCCTGACCCCCAGTTTACCCACTATGGTGGGGAGTGGCCTAATGAATAGAACCCTTAGCTCCCCCCGGAGGCCCAGCTGTGAAATGTATTGGTGTCTGTGATACCTGATCAGATGAACTCCTTCAGTGCCATCAGACGCATCATAGCTCCCCATAGTGGCGGAGCCACAGTACTGCAACGACCAGGACTCTGGGGCGCTGGACTCCCCCCTGTTAAACACAGTACTCCGGGACTGGGAAGAAAACAACAATACAAGTTAGCAAAAAGACATACAATTTTGTTGAGTGCAACAACAATAAGTATACTTGAACAGGCTTCCCTTTATGGGAGGTAAGGACACTTGAACGTTACAAACATGGTTAACGTTATAAATTACAGGCTATAAATAACTCCTGTTACCCAACCGGGTATTCTACTAAGTGCAAAATTGTTCAACAATAATTTAACATTGCCTTTAAGGACATACACTCTGTATCCACTAAAGACCTTCCTATAATCACATTATAAGGTAATTTAACTTTTTCATTCTCCTTCTTTAGATCTGCAGGACCGCCTGTCCTATCGGCACCAGACCTACTGCCTCTCCTTTCAGTTACAGGACCGCCCCGTTCAGCCAGGGCCTACTGCCTTTTCAACTACTATACACAGTATAGAACATAACATTACTTTCAGTTTAAGAGCACTGAGCCATCTCTACATGACTCCTATGAGGACTCAGGGTTTACCTTCTATCCTAACTATCTATCAACATTATCAAAACATTTTCTATTGAACATTAAGCCTTCTCATTATCTTTCTATCATGCATGCTGGACACCACATCTATCCCTACGGGCCCACTGCATCCTTCTTCTATCTTTCACCTTTTTCTTCTCAAAGAACATCATCAGTATTTCTTCACAATTAACTAATTAAATACATATAACTTTCTCATGTCAACGTTATCATCTCTTTCTTTGGTCAAGACATTATTGCTTCCTACCTTAAGCAATATCACAGTTTAAGCGCAACAAATGAACATCCCCTTTAAGAGGGGACCAAGTCTCTATGAGGTAGCACGCCTTCTCAAGCTACCAGTCCATACTCAGCAAAGGTTCCAGTGTGGTATCTTCACAAAGAGTCCTTCTTTAAGTAAAACCAGTAGGGAGCGCCTTTAATAAGGTGCAAACTATGTACAAGAAGTTCGGATCATGCACTGTTCATGATTTCAGCAGTTCTGTAAACTTTGTGCAAAACTTTAGAAAAACAAACAAAATCAAAACAATAGGGATCCCAGGTCCACAGAAGGATCCCCTTAAGAGTTAACCCTAGACGGGTTCAGCAGCAACATAAGAGAACAGTAACTATATACAGTTTCAGGTTTCCGAGGTTTATTCTTCTAAGTCTGGGGGTGGCTTCCCCCCCCCGGTGGAGGCAGCTCCTGAGCTGGTAGTTGGTCTCTCAGGTGCCCTCAGATCAGCCGGTGCCTGAATTTGAAGGCTAATCCTGCTTGCAAGTTCTGGAGCCGCTACGAGGCGTACGGTGGTGATAGGAATAAGATCTGGCAAATCGGGATCATTCATGATCGGGGCAACAGGGGACGCTCTCTCAGGCTCACACCGTCGAACGTTCCGAGCACACCATCCTTGCGCACTCCGATGGCGGGTGTAGGTCACCTGATCCCCCTTTTGTAACGGATCACCATTTCGGCTGCAGCAGGGGGTCTTCACGTTATAGCTAGTAACAAAGACATCAGTTGGTAGCCCCAGTTCCTGTATGGAGCCCCATCCCCTCTTCGGGTGGTAGGCCAGCACGGTTCCCCGTTTTACCACGTCTTTCTTGCCGGGAGTAGACTTCCTACGTTGTGTGTCTGGCGGTGCGGTCTCGTCTCGATCTTTCCAGTGTTGTATTAGACATTGCTTATACTGTTCCCAGGTAAGCACCGCAAGGGTGAGGCCATCTTCCCGGGTCCCATCTGGCCCGGTCCAGGGGGTGTCCCACCGAAGGATCACTCCATCTGGGCCCACATCTATGGGTTCTCCCATCTTGGTTGGTAGCGGGGGCACCAGCTTTCCCATCGCGTTAGAGTTGAGGATGACCCGCTCCACCAAGAAGGAACGATCATTGCTGGGGTGAGGAACGGTCACTGGAGCGGGATCGGTCAGGGGAGCCGGATCGGTCGGGAGAGCAGAATCGACCAGGGGAGTAGGGACGCCGTCCATACCTGTGCCTGATGTGATTCCACCGGTGTCGCTCCGGTCCGTTGACAAGGACACTGGAATCGGCTGCAGCCCGAACCGCGGCTCCTCCGGCGTCTCCTCTTGATGTAGCTCCGCCCTCCATGGTTCCGTGGCTGGGATAGGCAGGCTCGGCTCCTCCACTGGCAGCTCCAAGGGGTTCAGGTCCTTCACTGGCGGTGGACGCGGGTCCGCCTCTAATGGGTGAGGGCAGGCCGGGATCACCTCGCCGTCGCTCGGGCACTTGCTGCTCATCGTCGCTGTCGGGCATTCGGCGACAACGCATGCACCTGGCTCCGCCATTTCTCCACGGTCGGCCTCCTTCTTCACTTCGTTCCCGCCGTTGGAAATCAGGGGGCTGTTCTCTGCTTTGAGGCAGGTCACCGCTTTGCAGCAAGAGATGCAGGGGGCGGTCGCCGTTTCTGGCGCCACTTTGATAGGCTCCTCCCATGGCACGCCCTCCTTCTTCTTTGGCGCAGCAATGGCGGCGATTTTGGCGGGAACTTCTAGCGGCAAGCGGCAATGCACAACTCTTCTAATAAAATACAGTAAATCACAGTTCCAAGGCACACATGACCTGTTTCTTCAGGCTTAAGTAGATCCTGTTCGTGACGCCAAGTTGCGGCGCCCCCACCGCCGCAGGGCCGAGGGGTACCCGGTACCGGGCCTCTAAGTCTCTGCTCTGGGGTTGTCACGGCGGCTAGGCCCCGGTCCGTGACCCTGCCGTGGGGCGCACAGTGAAAAATAGGTGTGGATGATGGTGGGGATGCTGTGGTGGTGCGGTGCAGTAAATAACGAGGACACCAGGTTGCAGTCTCTTTACCTCTTTACTGAAGATCTCTGGGTCCTCAGTCCGGAACACGGTTCACCAGGCTGCACAAGTCCGGCCGGTCCAATGGCACCTCCAGAGTTCTCTTCACAGGTGGAAATCGGTGCCTTCCTACTAGCGCTATGTGTTGTGGTCCTTCCCTGCTGTGCTTACGGAAAGTACCCCACAACTGTTGTGTCTGTTTCTTAAGTTCCCTCACAACTCGATTAGATGATGTTCTGCTAATCCTCCGTCCCTCCCTGATGTTCTGGTTGGGACGGCACCCGTTTGACGGGTAGGCTCGGAGCTCTTCCGGGACCCTAGAGTCGCCCCTCTCCACAAGTTGCCCCCCAAGACTGCATAGGTGATATGTGTTAGACAGCCCGCCTTAGACTGACTGTCCTGCCGCGGTTTGGAGTATTGCTTGAAGCTGAATATTATTCTACTCCCTCGGCGTTCCGGCCACCGGTAGTGCGCCTCAGTAGGATGTTGCTTCGGTCTTACAGCACGACTCCTACTGGTATTTCTCCTTTGCGTGATCTCGTTTCTCACTCAGCACAATCTATCTCGCTTCTAATCCTTTCTTGGGGACTGCCGCTACCCGGAGCAGGCACGGTCCCGTTACGTTCTTTCTTGTTGCCAAGCCTCTGTCAGGATCCCACCCCTGACAGAGACCCTACTGTATCTTCCCCCACAACACCCTCTGCCACAAGGTGTTGCCTGGTTCCAACCCAGTCAGCTTTCTGATCTAACTTCCTGCCTGACCCCCAGTTTACCCACTATGGTGGGGAGTGGCCTAATGAATAGAACCCTTAGCTCCCCCCCGGAGGCCCAGCTGTGAAATGTATTGGTGTCTGTGATACCTGATCAGATGAACTCCTTCAGTGCCATCAGACGCACCATAGCTCCCCATAGTGGCGGAGCCACAGTACTGCAACGACCAGGACTCTGGGGCGCTGCATATGCACCCGCGCAATGCGGTGCCGAAGAAAGAAAGATCACCATATTGGGAAAGGTTCTGACTGCTGCACAAGTCCATAGTTTGTAAAGTATTTAAAATGTCATTATGGCACTGTTTTAAGGCGCAGGATAAGCGCATTTCTCACAAAGTGTATAAAAAACCACTTGTCATAAAATACCACCATATACTGTGGCTTGTCATTATATCTCTGTTTTAAAGTGCAGGATAAGTGCACTCACATAGTATACAAAAAATCACTTGTCATAAAATACTAAAATACTGCCATATATTATTATTATTATTATTTGTTATTATAGCGCCATTTATTCTATGGCGCTTTACATGTGAGGAGGGGTATACATAATAAAAACAGGTACTATAATCTTGAACAATACAAGTCATAACTGGTACAGGAGGAGAGAGGACCCTGCCCGCGAAGGCTCACAATCTACAAGGGATGCGTGAGGATACAGTAGGTGAGGGTAGAGCTGGTCATGGAGCGGTTTGGTCGATCGGTGGTTACTGCAGGTTGTAGGCTTGTCGGAAGAGGTGGGTCTTCAGGATCTTTTTGAAGGTTTCCACAGTAGGCGAGAGTCTGATATGTTGTGGTAGAAGGCAGGACCGGACTGGGACTAAAATTCAGCCCTGGCATTTGAAGTTACACAGGCCCACTTGTCACATGGTGACTGTATAATATCTTTGTACACTTGTAGGTTACAAGAAGTGAGGGGAGTGTAACACGACTATATAACATATAATCACAGCTGTATCCAGCATTACAGCTCAGTCCCCATAGAATGTAATACAGCCAGCCCCCATAGAGTGTAATACAGCCAGCCCCATAGAATATAATACAGCACAGCCCCCATAGAATGTAATACAGCCAGCCCCCATAGAATGTAATACAGCCAGCCCCCATATAATATAATACAGCCAGCCCCCATAGAATGTAATACAGCCCAGTCCCGATAGAATGTAATACAGCCAGCCCCCATAGAATGTAATACAGCCCAGTCCCCATAGAATGTAATGCAGCACAGCCACCATACAATGTAATGCAGCACAGCCCCATAGAATGTAATGCAGCCCAGCCCCCATAGAATGTAATGCAGCCAGCCCCCATAGAATGTAATGCAGCACAGCCACCATACAATGTAATGCAGCACAGCCCCATAGAATGTAATGCAGCCAGCCCCCATAGAATGTAATGCAGCACAGCCACCATACAATGTAATGCAGCACAGCCCCATAGAATGTAATGCAGCCCAGCCCCCATAAAATGTAATGCAGCCAGCCCTCATAGAATGTAATGCAGCCAGTCCCCATAGAATGTAATGCAGCCAGCCCCCATTGAATGTAATGCAGCCAGCCCCCATAGAATGTAATGCAGCCAGTCCCCATAGAATGTAATGCAGCCAGTCCCCATAAAATGTAATGCAGCACAGCACCATAGAATGTAATGCAGCCCCCCCAATAGCCCCACAATCCAGTTATCACTCAGTCAATGATATATAATAATAATAAAAAAAAACACTCTACTCACCTTTTCTCTTGCCCGGCGCTGCTCCTGGCTCAGGTCTCAGCAGCTGCAGTCTGCCCGCCCCCGGTCACACAGCAGGTGCGCGATGATATGACACCTGTATAGTTGAATGCAGGGCCGCGAGTATGCCGACAGCCGGGGGAGTGTGCCGACAGCGGCACACTCGAGCGGCCCACTACTGCCACCAGCCCTTCTGGCATTTGCCAGAACTGCCCAATGGCCAGTCCGGCCCTGGTAGAAGGTTCCAGAGTAGGGGTGATACGCGAGAGAAATCTTGTATACGATTGTGTGAAGAGGAGATAAGAGGGGAGTAGAGAAGGAGATCTTGTGAGGATCGGAGGTTCTGTGCAGGAAAGTACCGGGAGACGAGGTCACAGATGTATGGAGGAGACAGGTTGTGGATGGATATATTGTGGCATGATGCAGGTAATGTAATATAATAAATATAAGCACACATCATAAATATAGCTTTAGTAAGAGAACAAGTTACCAAGGAATATGGCATATAAATTAGGAGGTCAGGACATAAGTCCATCCATGTCACAAGTTGTGGGGGAACCCCATCAGTCAAGTGGGGCATCCCACACCCAAACGTGGAAGGTGAAAATGGAAGGGAGAGTGAATCCTCCCATCCACCAAGTGGCACATCACAACCAAAAGCCCATTTTTTTCACAAAATATTCCTTGCCATTAAACAATTGATATGCAATGATGGTGCATTTATTTAAACATGCTTTGTAACATATATATATACCTATATAGAGGTTATGGTTAATGTACCGGTGTCAATAACAACAAATTATTACATTCACCGTTTACCAATTAATATTCTAAACCACAATAATTCAAGTTCCAAAGACTATTCCTCCTCATTCCAAAAGGATTTTTTTAATCAGAATAAACAGAAAAGCATACTAGAGAGATGATATCCCGGGCTACCGATTACAAACAAGTGCCATAATTAAAAAAAAAAAAAAAAAAAAAAAAAACTTAAAAAAAACTACACAATACAGTATATGGCTGTATTTTATGACAAGTGATTTTTTTGTATACTATGTGAGTGCGCTTATCCTGCGCCTTAAAACAGAGATATAATGACAAGTCACAGTATATGGCGGTGTTTTATGACAAGTGATTTATTTTATACACTTTGTGAGAAATGCGCTTATCCTGCGCCTGAAAACAGTGCCATAATGACATTTGAAATACTTTACAAACTATGGACATGCGCAGCAGTCAGAACCTTTCCCAATATGGTGATCTTTTTTTCTTTCTTCAGCACCGCATTGCGCGGGTGCATACACATTTGGACTTATGGGAAGGTTGTTATGTCGTCACAGACATGCGCAATAGACTCCTGAGGTCGCCGAGGATCTAGCATGTATTTTTTTTATTGAAGATGTGAGTGCATTTTTAGTACTTTTTGGCGTGCAACACCTGTGGCTATTTAATTAATCACATGATATTTGCAATATTAAGTACTTTGTAGACTATATATCACTATACATGTATAAGATATTTTATTAAAGATTTTGTATATTTGCACTTGGCACTTTAATCTATGTAATACGGTGATTAGGTCTTCACAAATCATGTTTGAAATTTTATGCTAATTAATTCATTAATGACATGTGCACCCTATATATGTCTGTAGCACTGCTTGATTCATTGCTTGAGAAAGGATTTGTATTATCCGAATCGTTGCCATGCCACAGGGCATTAAAGTCCTCTTTTTTACATCTTTTTGTGCTGTTTCCCTTTTTGTTTACTGTCTGAAAGGCCATTGTAATGCTGTTCAGGGAAGCGTGCACGCTTTAAGGTATTTTTTCTGGTGCTGTTCCTCTTTTTCTACCTAGATAGATCTATAGATAGATAGATAATACCAAGCCTGATGTTTAGTAATAAACATAATAAAATGGTACATGAAGAGTTAAATAAAGACACACAAACACGCACACACAAAATCTCGTTAAGGTTGGGGTCACACTTGCGAGAAACTCTCACGAGTCTTGCACCTCAATACCTGACACTGCCGCTGGCACTCGGACCGGAGCGTTCAGCTGCATAGAAATATGTGCATCCGCACACTCCGGTCCCAAGTGCCGGTGGCAGTGCCGGGTATTGAGGTGCGAGACTTGTGCGAGTTTCTCGAAAGTGTGACCCCAGCTATAAAAAAATGGAAAAAAAATGGCGTGGGCTCCCGAGCAATTTTCCAAACCAGAGAGGGAAAGCCAGCGACTGGGAGCCGATGTTTATAGCATGGGAAGGGGCTAATATACATGGAGCTTCCCAGTCTATTAATATCAGCTCACAACTGTATACTTATTGTATAGATTTGAGTATAAACTGAATCGAGTATAAGCTGAGACCCCTAATTTTGCCATAAAAAACTGGGAAAAGTTAATGACTTGAGTATAAGCCTAGGGTGGGAAATGCAGCAGCTACTGGTAAATTTAAAAAATAAAATTAGATACCAATAAAAATAAAATTAATTGAGACATCAGTAGGTTACGTGTTTTTGAATATCCATATTGAATCAGGAGCCCCATATAATGCTCCATACAGTTCATGATGGCCCCATAAGATGCTCCATAATAAAATATGCCCCATAAAATGCTCCATAAAGTTTATGATGGGCCCCATAAGATGCTTCATAGAAAATATTCCCCATATAGAAACATTTGCCCCACAGCCGGCTGCTGCGATAAAAAAAAAAAAAAAATCACATACTCACCTCTTGTCCTGAGCAGGACCCCGGCACATGCAATATTCACCTGTCCGCGTTCCACCACTGGGCGCCGCTGTGTCTTCCACGTCCTCCGCAGTGACTGTTCAGGCAGAGGGCAGCGCGCACACTAATTGCGTCATCGCACTCTCTGACCTGAACGTCACAGGCAGAGGACGCAGAAGACACAGCGGCGCCCGGCGGTGGATTGCGGACAGGTAAATATTGCGCAATACTCACCCTCCAGTCCCCATTATACTCACCTACTCCCGGCGTGGTCCCTGGCAGCTTCTCACTGACAGGTGATCTTCGGCGCCCGCAGCTTCTTCCTGTGTTCAGCGGTCACATCGTTCCGCTCATTAAAGTAATGAATATGCGTCCTGTTATGATCCTAGAGGCAAGGATCGCAAATCTGACTAGCTAAGAAACTGAACCAACGACTAGCTCTGGGGAAGTGGTAACTGAATTGACCGCAACCTGATCCTATCCGCAAACAACTATAAGTAGCCGTGGAACGTTACCTGGAAATCCTAGACGTCTCGTCACGGCCTGAGAAACTGACTATTCCTAGAGAGAAAGTAAGTCCTCACTTGCCTCAGAGAAATGACCCCCAAAGATATAGAAAAGCCCCCCACAAATATTAACGGTGAGTTAAGGGGAAAGCACATACGCAGAGATGAAATAGATTTAGCAAATGAGGCCCACTAACACTAGATAGCAGAAAATAGGAAGAGAACTGTGCGGTCAATGAAAAACCCTATTCAAAATATCCACGCAGAGATTGCTCGAGCCCCCGCACCAACTAACGGTGCGGGGGAAGCAACTCCGTACCCCAGAGCTTACCAGCAGCAAGAAATCACATATTAGCAAGCTGGACTAAACTCATCATAAACAGAAATCATATTGCAGACAGATGAGCAAAAAATAATCAAACAGAACTTAGCTTCTCATGAAGAGACAGAAAACCAAGATAGTCAGGAGTAATCAGAATAGCACTGAATACATTGACAGCCGGCAACAAGTGGAGGTAAAGCAGAGCTAAATAGGAACCTCCCTAGAGAATAACGAGGCAGCTGATCCTACCACAGACCCGCAAGATAACAAAGCCACCAGGGGCAGCCCAAAAATAAAACTCACGCAATACCACCTGTGACCACAAGAGGGAGCCCGAAAACAGAGTTCACAACAGCGTCCATATTCATTACTTTAATCAGCGGTACCACTTGACTGCTGAACACAGGAAGAAGCTGCGGGCG
The DNA here is from genome assembly GCF_051348905.1 of Ranitomeya variabilis. Lineage (NCBI taxonomy): Eukaryota > Metazoa > Chordata > Amphibia > Anura > Dendrobatidae > Ranitomeya > Ranitomeya variabilis. The sequence goes on from NC_135232.1 coordinate 739,565,622, forward strand.
CCGGAGAAGCAGGAACGTGCAGAGACGCGCCAGAAGCAGGTAAGTATGATTTGACAGCTGCCACTCCCCTGCCGACCCCCTGGGACAATGACTCGAATATAAGCACAGAGGGGCACTTTCATCCCCAAAAAATGGGCTGAAAATCTCGGCTTATACTCGAGAATATACGGTAGCTTTTACTGGCTATTAAAATAAGGGGAACCCCCAAAAAATGACATGGGGTCCCCCTATAATTAATAACCAGAAAAGGTTTAGCAGACTAATGCGGGCTGATATTAATAGCCTAGGAAGGGGCCATGGATATTGCCCCCCTGGCTACAAACACCAGCTCTCAGCCGCCCCAGAAATGGCGCATCTCTAAGATACACCAATTTCGGCGCTTAGCCTCTCTCTTCCCTCTTGCCCTATAGTGGTGGCAAGTGGGGTAATAGTTGTGGGGTTGATGTCACCTTTGTATTGTAGGGTGACATCAAGCCTATGGCTTAGTAATGGAGAGGTGTCAATAAGACACCTATCCATTACTAATGCTATAGTTGTTACATGTTAAATAAAGACAAAGATATTTTTTTTGCAGTCGATTGAGGGCGTCGGGGATTAGCTGTTTGGTAATTATGTACTGGATGTGTATATGTATGCACTGTATGTGGATATGTTAATTTTTTTTTCTAATATTCAACACAGTAGCCAGATAATAGGACTACTATCCCATCATCGGCTCATGCTGTCACTGTTCTATGTGACAGCAGACATAGCCGGATGGGACTAGTAGCCGTATGGGACTAGTACTGTGCAGTATTATTGTAGTTATATTCTTGTTCATAGGAGTAGTATTATAGTAGTTATATTCTTGTACATAGGGGCAGTATTATAGTAGTTTTATTCTTGTACATAGGGGCAGTATTATAGTAGTTATATTCTTGTACATAGGGGCAGTATTATAGTAGTTATATTCTTGTACATAGGGGCAGTATTATAGTAGTTATATTCTTGTACATAGGAGCAGTATTATAGTAGTTATATTCTTGTACATAGGTGCAGTATTATAGTAGTTATATTCTTGCACATAGGAGGCAGTATTATAGTAGTTATATTCTTGCACATAGGAGCAGTATTATAGTAGTTATATTCTTGTACATAGGAGCAGTATTATAGTAGATATATTCTTGCACATATTGGCAGTATTATAGTAGCTATATTCTTGTACATACAGGCAGTATTATAGTAGTTATATTCTTGTACATAGGAGCAGTATTATAGTAGTTATATTCTTGTACATAGGGGCAGTATTATAGTAGTCATATTCTTGTACATAGGCGCAGTATTATAGTAATTATATTCTTGTACATGGGGGCAGTATTATAGTAGTTATATTCTTGCACATAGGAGGCAGTATTATAGTAGTTATATTCTTGTACATAGGAGCAGTATTATAGTAGTTATATTCTTGTACATAGGAGCAGTATTATAGTATGTATATTCTTGTACATGGGGGCAGTATTATAGTAGTTATATTCTTGTACATAGGAGCAGTATTATAGTAGTTATATTCTTGTACATAGGAGCAGTATTATAGTAGTTATATTCTTGTACATAGGTGCAGTATTATAGTAGTTATATTCTTGCACATAGGAGGCAGTATTATAGTAGTTATATTCTTGTACATAGGAGCAGTATTATAGTAGTTATATTCTTGTGCATAGGGGCAGTATTATAGTAGTCATATTCTTGTACATAGGAGCAGTATTATAGTAGTTATATTCTTGTACATGGGGGCAGTATTATAGTAGTCATATTCTTGTACATAGGAGCAGTATTATAGTAGTTATATTCTTGCACATAGGAGGCAGTATTATAGTAGTTATATTCTTGTACATAGGGGCAGTATTATAGTAGTCGTATTCTTGTACATAGGAGCAGTATTATAGAAGTTATATTCTTGCACATGGGGCAGTATTATAGTAGTTATATTCTTGCACATAGGGGCAGTATTATATTAGTTATATTCTTGTACATAGGAGCAGTATTATAGTAGTTATATTCTTGTACATAGGAGCAGTATTATAGTAGTTATATTCTTGTACATGGGGGCAGTATTATAGTAGTCATATTCTTGTACATAGAAGCAGTATTATAGTAGTTATATTCTTGTACATAGGAGCAGTATTATAGTAGTTATATTCTTGTACATGGGGGCAGTATTATAGTAGTCATATTCTTGTACATAGGAGCAGTATTATAGTAGTTATATTCGGCACATAGGAGGCAGTATTATAGTAGTTATATTCTTGTACATAGGGGCAGTATTATAGTAGTTATATTGTTGTACATAGGAGCAGTATTATAGTAGTTATATTCTTGTACATGGGGGCAGTATTATAGTAGTCATATTCTTGTACATAGGAGCAGTATTATAGTAGTTATATTCTTGTACATAGGAGCAGTATTATAGTAGTTATATTCTTGTACATGGGGGCAGTATTATAGTAGTCATATTCTTGTACATAGGAGCAGTATTATAGTAGTTATATTCTTGTACATAGGAGCAGTATTATAGTAGTTATATTCTTGTACATGGGGGCAGTATTATAGTAGTTATAGTCTTGCACATAGGGGCAGTATTATAGTAGTTATATTCTTGTACATAGGGGCAGTATTATAGTAGTCATATTCTTCTACATAGGAGCAGTATTATAGTAGTTATAGTCTTGCACATAGGAGCAGTATTATAGTAGTTATATTCCTGTACATAGCGGGCAATATTATAGTAGCTAAATACATTATAGTTAACAAAACTTTGTGAATAAACCAGTTACGGTATGCTGTTTCCTTGCGCTGTTCTATACCTAGCTATGTAATATGCAGTAATTTTGGCAGGGCTAGTGTGTTTTGTACATTTGATCCCCCACCTTGTCCCCTCCCCAGCAGTCTCCCTCCCTGCCCCCTGGTCACCAGTGACACACAACACCCCTCAATGTTGCTATCACTAAAGCACAGAAAACTTTCTTGGAAACTTTGTAATAAGGGGGGGCGGAGGGGGTTTAGGACAGCCAATGACAGAGGAGCCGTGTGGCTCTCCAGCCAATCAGCGCAGAGTGGACAGTTCCGCGGTGCTGACGACCTTCAGGACTGTAGAATAAAAATGCCCGGAGGAGACGACAAGTGTTTGCTGGAGAGAAGCCCTGAGCAGCGGGCACAAGGGGCAGCGGAGGCTGCGGCAGAGCCATACGGAGCGGAGGTGCAGGGAGCAGAGCCACAGACCTCAGAGCTCTGCAGGCACAAGCCGGGGAGAAGCCGCCCAGACCGGAACAGTAGCGGCAATGACGGCACAAGGTGAGAGGCGAGGAGTGAGCCCGGCGCTGCACGCAGAGCTGCTCACCTGGGCTGAGGGGCAGGCGCCCTCCATTATTCAGCAGGCGGTGGGGGATGGGAGCCTCCGTGCTCTGGCAGCTCACAGTGGGTCTGTCTGGGCACTGTACACAGGCTGCTGCTGCTGGAGAGATGGTTCTGTTTGCTGCAGTCACTCCCTCTTGCTGCATAGACTCAATCTATGGGCTCCATGTATCCTCCTTACTTTGCAGACTGCGCTGATGGACCCAGAATAACTATACATAATACATGGCTGGGTACATTATTGCATAGACCTCTTATTGCAGCTTTCCGTATATGTAGGGTAAATAGCGATCAACTCCACGTACTAGTATGTAGGTGAAAAAACCGCACAGTGACGGAATCAGCCAAAAACAGATGAAACGGAGATGGGAAACAACAATCCGGCGTCCGGTTTTCACAGCATTTTCCATGCAAATCATGGAGATTTTCCGTTCTCTCTCTCTGTTTTTCGCAAAAAAAATTGGATCCGTTTTTTAAACCATTAGCCGGATTTAGCCTGACACAAAAAAACCTGATATGTGAAAGTAGCCTAAGGCAGCATTCACACTAGCGTCAGTACGGGCCGTCGCAGTGCGTCGGCCCGACGTACCAATGCATGCTGTGAAAGAAATGCCCGACGTGGGCAGCGGAAGCAGTCTTACGACGCTTCCGCTGCCCCATTGTAAGGTCCGGGGAGGAGGGGGCGGAGTTTCGGCCGCGTATGCTTGGTCGAAAATGGCGGACACGACACACAAAAAAAGTTACATGTAACTTTTTTTGTGCCGATGGTCCGCAAAAACACGACGCAACCGTCGTACGACGGTTGCGACGTGTGGCGATACGTCACAATGCGCCGGTAATGTAAGTCTATGGGGAAAAAACACATCCTGCAGACTTACTTTGCAGGATGCGTTTTTTCTCCTAAGCGACGCATTGCGACGTATGCAAAACAACGCTAGTGGGAAAGTAGCCTTAGGCTGTCGTCACACGTTCAGCATTTGGTCAGTATTTTACCTCAGTATTTGTAAGCCAAAACCAGGAGTGGGTGATAAATACAGAAGTGGTGCATATGTTTCTGTTATACTTCTCTATTTGTTCCACTCCTGGTTTTGGCTACAAATACTGATGGAAAATACTGACCAAATACTGACCGTGTGACGGCAGCCTTAGTGTAACTGAAGTAATGGTGTCCCCATAAGGGATGTATTGCTGCAAGGTCCCCTCTGCCATAGTGTGTGCACACCCCTTTATTGCATATATTGGTGCCTTGTTTATTCTAGCTGATATAATCTAGGGATGGTCATAGTCCATACTCTCCACCATATTGTGTATACCTCTGTAATGTCCCCTCTTATGCCCAGCGATGGTCACAGTCCATACGTTCGGCCATAGTATTTATACCCCTATAATGCCCCATCTTACGCCCAGCTATTGTCAAAGTCCATACGTTCCGCCATAGTGTGTATATCCCTGTAATGCCCCCTCTTATGCCCAGCGATGGTCACAGTCCATACATTCCGCCATAGTGTTTATACCCCTGACATGCCCCCTCCTATGCCCTGCAATGGTCACAGTCCATACATTCCATCATAGTGTATACCCCTGTAATGCCCCATCTTATGCCCAGCTATCATCAAAGTCCATACGTTCCGCCATAGTGTGTATATCCCTGTAATGCCCCCTCTTGTGCCCAGCGATGATCCTAGTCCATACGTTCCCCCATAGTGTATACCCCTGTAATGCCCCATCTTATGCCCAGCTATCGTCAAAGTCCATACGTTCTGCCATAGTGTTTATACCCCTGTAATGCCCCCTATTGTGCCCTGCGATGGTCATAGTCCATACGTTCCGCCATAGTGTGTATACTCCTGTAATGCCCCCTCTTATGCCCAGTGATGGTCACAGTCCATACGTTCCGCCATAGTGTTTATACCCCTGACATGCCCCCTCTTATGCCCTGCAATGGTCACAGCCCATACATTCCACCATAGTGTATACCCCTGTAATGCCCCATCTTATGCCCAGCTATCGTCAAAGTCCATACGTTCCGCCATAGTGTGTATATCCCTGTAATGCCCCCTCTTGTGCCCAGCGATGATCCTAGTCCATACGTTCCCCCATAGTGTATACCCCTGTAATGCCCCATCTTATGCCCAGCTATCGTCAAAGTCCATACGTTCTGCCATAGTGTTTATACCCCTGTAATGCCCCCTATTGTGCCCTGCGATGGTCATAGTCCATACGTTCCGCCATAGTGTGTATACTCCTGTAATGCCCCCTCTTATGCCCAGTGATGGTCACAGTCCATACGTTCCGCCATAGTGTTTATACCCCTGACATGCCCCCTCTTATGCCCTGCAATGGTCACAGCCCATACATTCCACCATAGTGTATACCCCTGTAATGCCCCATCTTATGCCCAGCTATCGTCAAAGTCCATACGTTCCGCCATAGTGTGTATATCCCTGTAATGCCCCCTCTTGTGCCCAGCGATGATCCTAGTCCATACGTTCCCCCATAGTGTATACCCCTGTAATGCCCCATCTTATGCCCAGCTATCGTCAAAGTCCATACGTTCTGCCATAGTGTTTATACCCCTGTAATGCCCCCTATTGTGCCCTGCGATGGTCATAGTCCATACGTTCCGCCATAGTGTGTATACTCCTGTAATGCCCCCTCTTATGCCCAGTGATGGTCACAGTCCATACGTTCCGCCATAGTGTTTATACCCCTGACATGCCCCCTCTTATGCCCTGCAATGGTCACAGCCCATACATTCCACCATAGTGTATACCCCTGTAATGCCCCCTCTTATGCCCAGCGATGATCCTAGTCCATACGTTCTGCCATAGTGTGTATACTCCTGTAATGCCCCCTCTTATGCACATACGTATTGGTGTTCCGCCATAGTGTGCATATGTATAAGTGTGACATTCCCTTTTAGTACAAACATTTCATATTATTGGGAAATAAAATAATAAATAAAAGATAATTCACAGGAAGTGGAAAAAACCCACAACCCACAATCATCAGATCTGGTGTGTACAGCACTCAGGTTAGGGAGGTTACACCTGTAATACAGGTACATTGAGTTACAATATCCCCTCCAGTACAAATAATGATGCCGACCATTGCGTAAGGATCGTTACTAGTACAAGTATTAGTGTAATAACCCTCCCAATAGTGGAGGAATAACCTATATTACAATACTGGTGTAATTCTCTTCCTCAGTAGTCTCTACAGTATACCTGTGTAACAATCTCTATACCTGTGTAATAATCTCTATAACTGTGTAACAATCTCTATACCTGTGTAACAATCTCTATACCTGTGTAATAATGTCTATACCTGTGTAACAATCTCTATACCTGTGTAACAATGTCTATACCTGTGTAATAACGTCTATACCTGTGTAACAATGTCTATACCTGTGTAACAACGTCTATACCTGTGTAACAATCTCTATAACTGTGTAATAATGTCTATACCTGTGTAATAACGTCTATACCTGTGTAACAACGTCTATACCTGTGTAATGTCTATACCTAAGTCACAATCTCTATACCTGTGTAACAATGTCTATACCTGTGTAGCAATCTCTATACCTGTGTAACAATGTCTATACCTGTGTAATAACGTCTATACCTGTGTAACAACGTCTATACCTGTGTAGCAATCTCTATAACTGTGTAACAATGTCTATACCTGTGTAATAACGTCTATACCTGTGTAACAACGTCTATACCTGTGTAATAATGTCTATACCTAAGTCACAATCTCTATACCTGTGTAATAACGTCTATACCTGTGTAACAACGTCTATACCTGTGTAGCAATCTCTATAACTGTGTAACAATGTCTATACCTGTGTAATAACGTCTATACCTGTGTAACGTCTATACCTGTGTAGCAATCTCTATAACTGTGTAACAATGTCTATACCTGTGTAGCAATCTCTATAACTGTGTAACAATGTCTATACCTGTGTAATAACGTCTATACCTGTGTAACAATGTCTATACCTGTGTAGCAATCTCTATACCTGTGTAATAACGTCTATACCTGTGTAACAATGTCTATACCTGTGTAGCAATCTCTATACCTGTGTAACAATGTCTATACCTGTGTAGCAATCTCTATACCTGTGTAATAACGTCTATACCTGTGTAACAATGTCTATACCTGTGTAGCAATCTCTATACCTGTGTAATAACGTCTATACCTGTGTAATAATGTCTATACCTGTGTAGCAATCTCTATACCTGTGTAATAACGTCTATACCTGTGTAACAATGTCTATACCTGTGTAATAATGTCTATACCTGTGTAGCAATCTCTATACCTGTGTAACAACGTCTATACCTGTGTAACAATCTCTATACCTGTGTAATAATGTCTATACCTGTGTAATAATGTCTATACCTGTGTAATAATGTCTATACCTAAGTCACAATCTCTATTCCTGTGTAATAATCCACTCTAGCACAAATATTGGTGCAGTGAACCTTCCTGTTGAGGTATTCCTTAGTCTAGTGAATTCTTCTAACGGAGAAGTTGGCAATTAATTTTCACAAGGGACTACATGAGACACTGGGACTGTGGTGGAGAGCGGAAGCATCAGGGTGATCTTAAAGGGAACCTGTCACTAGATTCATGCTGCCCAAACTGTGGGCAGCATGAACAGAGCCGGGCTGCACAGCTTTGGCATTGGACTAGTCTCGTCTCTCCCAATGGATCCCGTCCGGCTCTTCAAACAATGTTATCTCTGAAATGAGAGTGTTTTCATTAACGGCTCCTGATAATATCCACATATCACTGAATTTCACATGCAACCGATAATGTGTCTGAAAACGTAACACAACCTGTGACCACCATGTGAAATCTGACAGCAAACACTGGGTAACAGGAGGTCGGGCACGTTCCTCTGCCTCCAATGCGATCAATCTGACCATTTCTTACACCCACATACCAGATCACCTGAGATCTACTATATGTGGGGGAAACCACACAGGACCCCAAACTATAAATCCACTATACGATGTGCCTAACCGTGGCTTCTTATACCACATCATGAGGAGGATGTAAGACAGTGTGTCAATTAATATTTCATGTGATGGAGGCGGCGATCATGTGAGGCTCCTCAAACAGAGAATGGTTCTGGATACACTCTTCCAGTCGCAGCCCCTCGGGGTGTGAGCGGGGGGATGACTTACTGGTGTCATGTAATTGCCGTTCATTAGACACTTTTGATTATCTGGTCAGATGTATCATTCTCAGAGTGTCAGCCTCCACTATCTACACTTGTCTTCCAGCGTTTATTTATGTGCACCTTGATACTTTGTATATTCGTCTCCACACTATATACTATGCCACTGCTCTGCCTGCTCGCTGTATATCTGACTCCTCTGATTTGTATATGTCTCCGCATATTTTATTATTTGTGTCCCATCTATTCTTGGACCAAGGTAAAGAAAAATGATCAAATTGGCTGATCCTGTCCGGTATGGTTCAGTCTAATAAGGGTACGGTGCATGGTCCGAGACCACCGGCCGGCTCCCGGGTGAAAATGATCAGGGAGAAGGCAGAAAGGCATGAAACAACCGCAATGGAAAAGGACTATAAAATAAGTAACTATTAAAGTATCAAAAGGAAATAATTAAAATCACACAGAGTAGGCCAACACGTTTTGAGCACTAATAGCTATGATTAAAAGCCCCAGTGCTCGAAACGCGTAGACCTAGTGTTTGATTTTAGCTCTTCCCTTTTGGTATTTTAATAGTTACTAATAAATAATGTTTTTAAAGTCAGTTTTTATTGCTGGATGCCTTTCTGCCTTCTACATCATTCTTGACGTATACCAGAGTCTTCCAGACAGTGCATGTTTCTTGCTCGCTTCTTCCCATAGCGACACGTCCCTAGATATTTCTTGAAGGTTCCACCTTCTCCGACACCCCTATAATAATTGCCGAGAGACTCCCCCCGACTGGTGTGACACGCACCTGGCATCCGCCTCCACTGTAGCCCCAGTTCTGCGTCAAAAGCAACCGCCATGATACACTTTTTGGCTGTCCCTCGTCACCTCGCCTCCACTGCCCCATTTCAGACACCGCTCTCTCATCTACTCGGTACTGTGGTGCCACCACAATCGGCCATCTTTCAACATTGGCGCTGCTACGACTTTCTATTAGGGTGCATTTAGATGACATCTCTTTTCATGCATTATAACGGATATCTTAATGACAACATTTGTGCATCTATGTGGATTTCTGTGTATTTGTACACTTGACGTCGGTGGTTTCCCTTATATTACACCGCTCAATCTTTATTTTACTTTCGGCGACACTGGAAAGTTGAAACATCTGTCTTATTGTCCCCAGAATCATAAGTAGATGAATAATCTTCTCATCTCTGTGATGTAACTAGATTACCTGAAGAAGATCCTTCCTGTGTGTGACTTCGGGAGTGTGCAGTGAATGTGACTACATGAAGTGAGGGCCTACTTCCACCTCCGTCCATTAGATACTGAGTGCATTCCAAATTACTGTCAGATTAGTAGTTAGCACATTTCACGGTTTGCCAAAAATTCCTTCAAGGGCGAACAACTCCTTTATTTGTCAATTGACTGATCCACTTATCACATGTGCACGAGGCCCAAAGTGTGGTTCTGGAGCAGAATGATCCACCTTGTCTTCCAGATGCACACACTGGCTGGATGAAATTATATTTGGGCCGTTCGATGTGGCATCAATCTTTGTGCATGGTCGAGCCACCAAATCCTTAAAGATTGTGTTCACAGGTGACAGCGGGATCACGATCTGCTTCATCGGCAGCGCGGCCAGAATTCGTTAAGTGTACCACTGCCGATCATTAGATATCTAGGCCGAAGGATGTGGTCCATGAGCTGCCATGTTCCCAGGTCTGCTCTGATGCAGTTATTAGCACAGTGGTTGTAATGATTCCCTATCGTGCATATGTTGGTGTAACGTCCCCCCGCTAATGATCCCGTAATGTATACATTGTATTTCCCCCTGTAAGTCAGAGGTGACCAATCACAAAATGTATATTTTGCCATTTCAGGAGAAGCGGTGGTGTGATGGTATCTCTGGACCCGTAAGTGCTCTGAAGCCGAGATGCCTGGCACCATCCAGTGGGCACCACGATCGCCGGAGTACCAGTCTGAGAAGCAATGCAAGAAGACCTCGTTCGCCTTCTACCAGGCAGTGCGGGACCTGCTCCCAGTGTGGGTACTGGAGGACATGCGGCTCATGGAGGTGTTACACTGGGAGGAAGGCGGCATAGTGAGCTCATACTCCCGGTCTGAAGCACTGCTCTACGCCCTGGTGCACGATCATCTGGCTTATGCCCGCTACCTGCTCAACCACTTCCCGAACGATGCACTTGCTGTGCCAAGCAAAAGCTTCAGCTGCTGCCAGTCGGGAGCTCCTCACCTCACCATGGCCGTGCGCTACAACCGGGTACAGATCCTGCAGGAAATACTGCGCACCCTCCGGACATTCCCTTCCGAAAGCCGGACTGTCTACATCAACCAGCGGGGATGCCAACGGGTGGAGGGTGGGAAGACCCCCATACACTTGGCTTGTGAGCTGCAGCGAGTTGAATGTCTAACTTTGCTGCTGGGGCATGGAGCCTGCCCATACATTAATGACTGCTGTGGCAAAACCCCCTTGGACATTCTTCTGCACCTTATAGGGGCCAGTCTACAGGATATGCACCTGAAGAGGCTGTGTCTGGACTCTCTGCTCCTGTACATGCCAAGGGG